>NC_092153.1:69269004-69869004 GCF_045791955.1 Oncorhynchus clarkii lewisi
AGTGGTGGGGGCTGAAGCAGTGAGGGGGGAGAGTGGTGGGGGCTGAAGCAGTGAGGGGGGAGAGTGGTGGGGGCTGAAGCAGTGAGGGGGGAGAGTGGTGGGGGCTGAAGCAGTGAGGGGGGAGAGTGGTGGGGGCTGAAGCAGTGAGGGGGGAGAGTGGTGGGGGCTGAGGCAGTGAGGGTGGTGAGTGGTGGGGGCTGAGGCAGTGAGGGTGGTGAGTGGTGGGGGCTGCAGCAGTGAGGGTGGTGAGTGGTGGGGGCTGAAGCAGTGAGGGGAGAGAGTGGTGGGGGCTGCAGCAGTGAGGGGGGAGAGTGGTGAGGGCTGCAGCAGTGATGGTGGTGATTGGTGGAGGCTGCAGCAGTGAGGGTGGTGAGTGGTGGGGGCTGCAGCAGTGAGGGTGGTGAGTGGTGGGGGCTGAAGCAGTGAGGGGGGAGAGTGGTGAGGGCTGAAGCAGTGAGGCGGGAGAGTGGTGGGGGCTGAAGCAGTGAGGGTGGTGAGTGGTGGGGGCTGAAGCAGTGAGGGTGGTGAGGGCTGAAGCAGTGAGGGGAGAGAGTGGTGGGGGCTGCAGCAGTGAGGGGGGAGAGTGGTGGGTGCTGCAGCAGTGAGGGTGGTGAGTGGTGGGTGCTGCAGCAGTGAGGGTGGTGAGTGGTGGGGGCTGCAGCAGTGAGGGTGGTGAGTGGTGGGGACTGCAGCAGTGAGGGTGGTGAGTGGTGGGGACTGCAGCAGTGAGGGTGGTGAGTGGTGGGGCCTACAGCAGTGAGGGTGGTGGAGGCTGCAGCAGTGAGGGTGGTGATTCGTGGGGGCTGCCGCAGTGAGGGTGGTGAGTGGGGGCTGCCGCAGTGAGGGTGGTGAATGGTGGAGGCTGCAGCAGTGAGGGTGGTGGAGGCTGCAGCAGTGAGGGTGGTGGGGGCTGCAGCAGTGAGGGTGGTGGGGGCTGCAGCAGTGAGGGTGGTGAGTGGTGGGGGCTGCAGCAGTGAGGGTGGTGATTGGTGAGGGCTGCAGCAGTGAGGGTGGTGATTGGTGGAGGTTGCAGCAGTGAGGGTGGTGAGTGGTGGGGGCTGCAGCAGTCAGGGTGGTGAGTGGTGGGGGCTGCAGCAGTGAGGGTGGTGAGTGCTGGGGGCTGCAGAAGTCAGGGTGGTGAGTGGTGGGGGCTGCAGCAGTGAGGGTGGTGAGTGCTGGGGGCTGCAGCAGCGATGGTGCAGGGTGGTGGTGGTGTGTGCGTTTATGTGTGTGTGTGTATACGTGTGTGTGTGTGCCTGCATTCATTCGTTAATAAATTTTTATCTGTCTGTGTGTGTGTGTGTGTGTGTAGGGAGATATCCCTGTGGCTCTGAGGTGGCAGAGGGCTGGGGATATAGGGTGATGACATCACTGCTGGCTGCAGAGGGCAGGGGATGCAGGGTGATGACATCACAGCTGGCTGCAGAGGGCAGGAGATGCAGGGTGATGACATCACTGCTGGCTGCAGAGGGCAGGGACGCAGGGTGATGACAGCTGGGACCTGGAGCAGTGCTGAGCCGGGATCTGGACACTGCAGGGACAGAGAGAGTCAGGCTCCAGTGATCCTAGTGACAGAAGAGGAAACACAGGTACATATAGTATATAACAGGAGCACAGCCATAACAACCTGCTCATTGATCAACCGCAGGCCCTTTTCTTTCCTAATAGAAAAGTAGGATCAAGTCTTATGCTTACTCAGCACAATTGTATGTGGTGCTCAAATTGCAAACTGAATTGTGCCTTTGCACTGTCACACCCTTGTGATTCAAGCCCCAGTTTAAAACACAGACAACACTGTCTACCTAATCATCGATCCATTTCTGTTCTTCCTGATGAAACGTAAACCAAACATATCGACACAGAGTACTGTATATCAATCCATTACTATCTATGTGGAGCCATACACCTACTTTCATGTGGTAGGTTCATACTCTAGGGACTGGTTTCCCAGACACAATGGAGAATCTCCATTGAAAATACTTTTCAAAGACTAGGTTTAATCTGGGTCTGAGGAAACCGGCTCTAGGGGTCTCTGTAGCACACAGCAGACTCTTATGGGGAGACAGTGGCCTCTGGTGGTTAACATTACGCACTGTGTGTGTGTGTGAGTTTCTTTGTGTAAACAGAATGTTTATACACATGCATTTATACTATTATGTTTGTTTGTAAACTGATGCTTTACATTATCTCTGGATTGATAGAATAGGTTTGTAATTATAAACCAACATTTTTTAAATGATCTTCCACACATCTATTTTTGGATTACCCCTCATCCCTGTTGCTCAGTGGTCTGTTCTGGACTATACCATGAAGCAGACTCCAGATGGAGTCAACTCTAATCTTTGTGTGCAGTTGCTTCAGTCCGCCATTAGCTCTGATGCATTTGACACTCACACACGTTGTTACACACGGCACGCACAAAGATAATTATGTGAAGACGTACACAGAGATACGCACACACACACCGACAAAATCTGCACACATACACTTACTTTGACACACAAGCACACTATATTTTGCACATACATTTTTATGGTTCATTGAAGTCATTGCACCTCACGTGTTGTCATATAGAGCAGTGTGTTGGTTTTGGCCCTAGCATTACATCGCTGATTCAAATAATCAAAGCTGGATGATGAGTTGGTTATTTGAATCATCTGTGTAAAACAAAACGTGCATCCTGGGGGTCTCGGGGATCGAGTTTGGGAAACCCTGACTGATTTAGAGAAAGAAGCACACAGCTGCAGAGTGGACGTTGCCCGTCAGAAACAGGTCAGGTGTACTTGTACAGCCTGTCCACCAGGTGGAGGTATAACCCACCACGTACATCACCTGTCGACAGCTGGGGATAGTACACAGCCTCGCAATCCCGACCTTACCAGCAATGGAACTGCAATATTACCGCATATATAGAAAATTAGGGAATCAAAACTTATAGTAGCCTTTCAAAATATATAATAAATCAACCAATAGCTCAATGTAATTGTAATTCGTATTAGTTCATATGCAATAGGAGATCAGAAATGATCAATGTTACACTGAGAAAAGCAATAGTTCTAATAACTTTGTATAATAAATTATCCTTTCTTCTTTCAATTTACAGTTGAGCAAATACATTGCACACCTATTGCATTTACTTGTTTTAAACAAGTTTGAAAAGCTATCGATTTGACTGTATGGAAGAGAATATGTTCTAATTAGATCAATAGAAAATAATGAGGCAAAGATTGTCTAACAGCGGGACCCTGTTACTACTCCATGACTTTTGCTCTGACTACAAACACACAGGATAGTCTGATGGCGAGAGTTAGTGGTTGGGGTAGCACTGCGCAAAATATTTAGTAATCAGTTCATCGAGGTTATACTGCATGGATGTGTTGGGGAAAATAATACACTGTCCTATGTTATAGACAGAAGAGTGCTACATGGCAGACCAATCCGGATCTCATCTCGTCATGTCCAGCCCACTCATTATCTCAGCGAATAATGGCTAGCAGAAAGGTTGCTGACTTTTTCAGTGGCTAAACCAACTAGGCTCATAATTTAACAATTATATTCATATGTACAGATGGCAAACACATTTGTTATTAAGGCACATGAAATTTCACATGAACCAGAAGGCATTTCTGCCCCAAAACTAATTTAGATTTTTAAAAAAAGTTCATTCAAATGGCTCTCCTGTGAAGTGGGGATGCGTGATATATGCCTAGTTTCCAGAAAGGAGTCACAATTGTTTGGTCCCCACAAGGATAGTAAAACAAGTGTGTGTGTGTGTGTGGATGACACCAGGCCAGTGCTCAGTGATGTGTGTGAAGTAAGACAGGAGAAATAAAGCAATTCTCTCTCACTCTCTTTCATACTCTTTCTTTCTTTCTTTCTCTCTCTCGCTCACTCTCTTTCTCTCTCTCTCAAACAAATTAAACCTTTAAACCTTGGCGTGCCACTTAAATTATTTAACTTTCTCTCTATAGCGTAGCCTACCTCTCTCTCGCTTTTTCTCTCTGTTACTCTCTCTCTCTCTCTACACACATAGACACATACATCTTTATCTCTGTGACATGAAGCACTCAAAACAAAGGCACCATCGACGAGGCGCACACTGAGGTTGACAGGAACAAAGGACAAGACTCACATATCTCAAGTCTGGTAATGAGTTTAGACACTGAAGCCTAAGACATTTGTGGGCAGATGGTTCAACTGTGGGCAACCCCCCCTTTCAGACACACAACCCTCCTTCTAACACACACCCCTAACACAACCCTCCTAACACACACCCCTAGCACAACCCTCCTTCTAACACACACCCCAAGCACAACCCTCCTTCTAACACACACCCCTAACAAAACCCTCCTTCTAACACACACCCCTAAAACAACCCTCCTTCTAACACACACCCTTAACACAACCCATCCTTGCATACTCATGCATGCACCCTGTCCTCTTTCTCCTCCTTCTTCTCTGTGTGTGTGTGTGTGTGTGTGTGTGTGTGTACTCTCACTAGGGATAAATCCTGCCTCTCCTCCTTTCTATCCCTCTTCTCTTTGCCACTCACACACACAAGCAGGGCTCCCGCTGCCAAACCTCACTCACATACAATACACACACAGCCCAGCCTCTGTGCAGTCTAGTCCACATTGGTTCTTTTGGTGCTTTGACATTTTGCATTCATGGAGGACTACCACAAACCCGACCAGCAGACAGTGCAGGCGCTCAGGAACATCGCCAACCGCCTCCGAATCAACTGCATCAAGGCTACCACCGCAACGGGCAGCGGGTAAGACCCAGACACAGACACACACACACACACACACACACACACACACACAGATTACACAGTCGTAAATCTAGGGAAGAGTGTATAAAGACTCATTCATACACACAGGTGCACACACAAACACATGAAAACGTAATAACACGCACACACAAAACACACACAGTCTCGTTTTGCTAACCTTGTGGGGACACACATTTGATTCCCATTCAAATTCCTATTTCCCCTAACCCTAACCTTAACTCCAAAACCTAACCTTAACACTAAACCTAACCTATAATCCTTAACCCTAATTCGAATCCGAACACTAATTCTAACCCCCCCTAGAAATAGCATTTTCCTTGTGGGGACTTGCAAAATGTCCCCAGTTGGTCAAATTTGTCCTTGTTTACTATACTAGTGGGGACTTCTGGGTAAACAGGTCCACACACACACACACACACGTGAAATGCAAAGTGAAGCGCATGTTCTCTCTGTTGTTTGAGCTATGGAGAACGAATGGATGAAACAGAAACAGGATGTATGATATGAGTCATTCGAGGAGATAGTTCTGACACTTAATCTGCTTAATATCTTTAAATTGCAGAAAACTGTGTACTTATACACATTATTTATTTATGTCTATTGAACAGGATTGATTTTATGGCCATTGTGGCTCAATTCTTTTGTTATTAGAAATGTTCTATAGTGAACAAAATCGGGAAATTATATTGCGTCTTCATCTGTCTAACCGTGCGAGTAAGTGATGGAGGAGCGCCTCGGAGTTTGTTAGCACAGGACAAAGTGCATGGTGATGAACCTGTCTGGGATGTTGTTCAGTATTCATAATAAATAGACAGCAATTCATGTTATTGTGTGAACACCCACTTGAAGTGCATTATTATAGCTAAATAAATAAACATCCTGTGTGCGAACAAGTGGACAAAACGGAATTTAATTTAGATTTTTGTGGGGGAAATCACAAATCTATTTGAGTAAGCAATCAATCACTATATATTGCACATAAACAAACTACCGCATACATTCATTCCATTGTGGCTCCATCCTTCGACCGTAGCCTATCCACGAATAGCCCAAGAGCGCACACAGCCTAGACAATATAAGCAACAGCCATGCAGTTGATGATTGAGAGAAAACCCCTCTACGCATTTCGTTCCCGGGGAAATTCAAGTGTGTTTTTTTGGTTGGGCTTGGCTTACTTGCCAGCATTCCTGAGTTTTGCTGAGTTTTTAGAGCATTTGGTCGGTACTTTTAGTTTTACGCAGTTCTTTACACATTCTTTAAAGAGCATCTATTCCTTCAACAGAAGATGTTTAGATTATGCCTCAGTGGTTATGTTAAGTAATTCGCTGGCTGGAGATGGAAGGTAACCGTTATAGGCCCGGTGATAAACGTAACTTCAAATGGCGCCCTCTGACTGATCGTCTGACTCCGTGCGCACAGAAGCCAAAATGGTCCCCATCTCACCCCAGACTCCGGTTAGTCTCATCGTAGCAGGGATAGGTCTGTGTTGTGACCGTGACCTGAACTGGCACTTTGCAAGGGGCGGGTTTACCCCTCTGATGTTGACGTCACTGTAATTGGGATAAAGAGAGAGCAGGCTGCTGAGGGGAGAACGGCTCATAATAATGGCCGGAACAGAGGAAATGGAATGCCATCATGATGTATTTGATACCATTGCACTGTTAATGCTCCAGTCATTACCACGAGCCCCTACTCCTTAATTAAGGTGCCACCAAACCTCCTGTGAGAGAGAGCCAATAGGGCATCTCGGTTTGAGCATGGCCCCCTCATTAGTATTTTGGATAGACTAGTACACTCTAAATAGTGTTACCCATCCTTCCCCATTGTGCCCTAAGATTTCATTGGCAAGCTCAGACTTTAGACTGTGCCACTTCGAATCCAGTTGGAGGCTCTGTGTCAATTCTGAATGTTTATGAGTTTGTAAAGTGGTCTGTCTGTTCTTAGTGTGTGTGTGTGTGTGTGTATGTGTGTGTGTGTGTGAGAATCAGAGAGAGAGAGAATCAGAGAGAGAGAGAGAATCAGAGAGAGAGAGAGAATCAGAGATAGAAACAGTCTGTGTCCAACTTGTTGTAACCTGTCTGTAACCTTCCTCCCTGCTCCTATATACCCCTGGTCTCCCAGACACCCTACATCATGCTGCAGCGTGGCAGAAATCATGTCTGTCCTGTTCTTCAACACAATGAAGTACCGCACAGAGGACCCCAAGAATATCAACAACGATCGCTTCATCCTCTCTAAGGTGAGACACCGTAGGTGAACAAAGTTCTATTGAATTTGTATTGAATTAAAGTTTTACATTTTAGTTAATTGATTTGACCACCAGCCACTGTTTTGGTTGGATAAAAGTCATAATGGTCAACATCTGCTTCTTTATGGCTGTATTGTGGCTTGTAATAGATTTTTCATACATATTACAGTTGGTCTGCAATTGTGATAGGCATATGTATGATTATAGGCATATGTATGATTATAGGCATATGTATGATTATAGGCATATGTATGATTATAGACATATGTATGATTATAGACATATGTATGATTATAGACATATGTATGATTATAGACATATGTATGATTATAGGCATATGTATGAGTATTTGCCTGGCAATCAGCAACAGTGTATTTTACTCTTCCTGGTTATACAGTTATATGGTGGTTGTGGTATAGGTGTTGTTATAGTATCATATACTAGTACTACAGTAAGATGTCTGTTCCTCTCCTCAGGGTCATGCCGCCCCAGCCCTGTACTCCATGTGGACAGAGACTGGCTTCCTGAAGGAGAGTGAGCTGCTCTCTCTGTGCCAGGTGGAGTCCAACCTGGAGGGACACCCCATACCTGTAAGTGACAACTACTACACATCACCTTTAATAGCTTAGCACTAAATTATGATTTTTCTCTGTTTTGTATCATATTGTACAACAGCTGTTGAAACTAACATTGTAAAAGTGCCCACAAAAATTATCAGTGTTATTTCCTGATAGTTTCTGGTTGCCAGCTTGCCATGGTGACATCACATGAGGTAAATTGGTTAATAGACCAATAACAAAGCGTGTTACAAACCTCTCTGCCAATAACAGCTAGTTTTCAGTTTTCCCCTCTCCACTCAGACCACTCCTAGAGAGTCCTAGCAAATTATTTTTTGAGAAATAGTTTTTGATAAAAAGCTATTTTTAACCATTAAATGTAAATATATTACAGTAAGTTACTTAATTGTTACACATACATGTTATTATATTGATATAAAACATCTGCATTGGGCATTTAATAACCTAAGAGTTAGCCTACACCTCACCTTCAATAGCCTAAGAGTTAGCCTACACCTCACCTTCAATAGCCTAAGAGTTAGCCTACACCTCACCTTCAATAGCCTAAGAGTTAGCCTACACCTCACCTTCAATAGCCTAAGAGTTAGCCTACACCTCACCTTCAATAGCCTAAGAGTTAGCCTACACCTCACCTTCAATAGCCTAAGAGTTAGCCTACACCTCACCTTTCAATAGCCTAAGAGTTAGCCTACACCTCAGCCTTTCAATAGCCTAAGAGTTAGCCTACACCTCACCTCACTTTCAATAGCCTAAGAGTTAGCCTACACCTCACCTTTCAATAGCCTAAGAGTTAGCCTACACCTCACTTTCAATAGCCTAAGAGTTAGCCTACACCTCACTTTCAATAGCCTAAGAGTTAGCCTACACCTCACTTTCAATAGCCTAAGAGTTAACCTACACCTCACTTTCAATAGCCTAAGAGTTAGCCTACACCTCACTTTCAATAGCCTAAGAGTTAGCCTACACCTCACTTTCAATAGCCTAAGAGTTAGCCTACACCTCACCTTCAATAGCCTAAGAGTTAGCCTACACCTCACCTTCAATAGCCTAAGAGTTAGCCTACACCTCACCTTCAATAGCCTAAAAGTTAGCCTACACCTCACCTTCAATAGCCTAAGAGTTAGCCTACACCTCACCTTCAATAGCCTAAGAGTTAGCCTACACCTCACCTTCAATAGCCTAAGAGTTAGCCTACACCTCACCTTCAATAGCCTAAGAGTTAGCCTACACCTCACCTTCAATAGCCTAAGAGTTAGCCTACACCTCACCTTCAATAGCCTAAGAGTTAGCCTACACCTCACCTTCAATAGCCTAAGAGTTAGCCTACACCTCACCTTCAATAGCCTAAGAGTTAGCCTACACCTCACCTTCAATAGCCTAAGAGTTAGCCTACACCTCACCTTCAATAGCCTAAGAGTTAGCCTACACCTCACCTTCAATAGCCTAAGAGTTAGCCTACACCTCACTTTCAATAGCCTAAGAGTTAGCCTACACCTCACCTTCAATAGCCTAAGAGTTAGCCTACACCTCACCTTCAATAGCCTAAGAGTTAGCCTACACCTCACCTTCAATAGCCTAAGAGTTAGCCTACACCTCACTTTCAATAGCCTAAGAGTTAGCCTACACCTCACTTTCAATAGCCTAAGAGTTAGCCTACACCTCACTTTCAATAGCCTAAGAGTTAGCCTACACCTCACTTTCAATAGCCTAAGAGTTAGCCTACACCTCACTTTCAATAGCCTAAGAGTTAGCCTACACCTCACTTTCAATAGCCTAAGAGTTAGCCTACACCTCACTTTCAATAGCCTAAGAGTTAGCCTACACCTCACCTTCAATAGCCTAAGAGTTAGCCTACACCTCACCTTCAATAGCCTAAGAGTTAGCCTACACCTCACCTTCAATAGCCTAAGAGTTAGCCTACACCTCACCTTCAATAGCCTAAGAGTTAGCCTACACCTCACCTTCAATAGCCTAAGAGTTAGCCTACACCTCACCTTCAATAGCCTAAGAGTTAGCCTACACCTCACTTTCAATAGCCTAAGAGTTAGCCTACACCTAACCTTTAACAGCCTAACAGTTAGGTCATGTTCTCCTGCTCAGACATTGATGATCATGCCAGATCTTACAACGCCTGTATAGGTATTTAACGTATCAGCTAACTATACCATATTATATGTTACAGCATGTGGTGCCCGACTGCACAGTCGATGATGTGGCACACAAGCATTGGTTGATGCATGCAACGTCTGAGCAGGGGAACGCGACCTTAGACTACTCCTCACCTTTAACAGTCTAACAGTTAACCTACCCATCACCTTTAACAGCCTCAATTAGGACCAGACATATGACCACACAACAGCTCTAAAACTGGGTCATATTCCGAAGGACACACAGTAGCAAAAGGTTTTGCAACTGTAAACAACAATCTGTGTTCTTATTGGACAAGTTCAGGTAGTGCCTCACTAAACTTGTCCAATAACTTGTAACTTATAATAATACATCAACGTTTTCCACCTACTGAACACATACCTGCTCTCTATGGTGATAGTAACAGTCCTGTTCCTGTGTATGCGTTGGAGTTTCAGAAGCAGCAGTTTGTGGATGTGGCTACTGGCTCTCTGGGCCAGGGCCTGGGTGTGGCCTGTGGGATGGCCTACACTGGGAAGTACTTTGACAAGTCCAGGTAAGAGTTCACACACATGCACGCACTGAATTCTAAAGTGTTAAGCCTGGACTCTAGTTCATATTGTGGTATTTTAGAGGTCTTTAGAGCAGTGATCCCCGACCCTGGTCCTCCAGTACCAACAGAACACAGGTTAGTTATAGCCCTGGACAAACACACCTCATGCAACTCATTGAGGGCTTGATGATTAGATGACAAGTTGAATCAGGTGTGCTTCTCCAGGGCTACAATACACATGTACTGTTGGGGTACTCAATGAGCAGTGTTGGGAAACACTGCTTTAGAGCATAGTGAGGTTTTTGAAGGTTCTCCATGTGTACAGTGGCTGCCTGCTCTGCTATCCCAATTGTTCTGCTCTAATTACCACAGCCCTGGCAGACACAACTCTGTTCTTTTTTACCATCCAGAAAGATTCTGTCTCAGGATCCGATTGGATCAGGTTTACATTAGTATTCATCACTCAGTCTATTGTTCAAAACCACACTCACATTCCTCAATCTAATTAAGGTTTGGGTCCAGGTTTTGTCTTGGAATGTGGATCTCCGATATGCAGAATGCTGATATTGCCAACGTCCAAAATGTGCCCTAGATAGATTTGTACTGGAGAAGGATGTTGTGTGGACAGTGGTTAAAACTCATAACATAAGCAGATTATCAAACCATTGAATAAAAGATGAGCGTTTGTTCTGTTCAAAGGTGCCTGTGTGGCTAGAAGCCTCAGTGGAGATATGAGGGAACAGAGTAGGTGTGATAGAATGAGAGAGGTGTAAAGGTTACCATCCAGCCCCCTAGTCACACACACACACACACCCCTGTCTCACCCCCCCATCCCTTTCTCTTCCCCAGCTACCGTGTGTTCTGTCTGATGGGGGATGGGGAGCTGTCTGAGGGGGCAGTGTGGGAGGCCATGTCTTTTGCCTCCTACTACCAGCTGGACAACCTGGTGGCCATCTTGGATATCAACCGTCTGGGCCAGACCGACCCAGCGCCCCTGCAGCACCACGTGGAGAAGTACCAGAAACGCTGTGAGGCCTTCGGGTGAGTGTGTGTGAAAGTGGGTTTACAGGGAGAGAGTGATCATCTTTGTGAATGTGCTGGGAGAACTAGTCTATGAATGTGTGAAGGCATATGTCAGCATTAGTGGGCATATGTGGAATGTATTGTTTATGTGTGTATGAGTAGAGAAAGTGTGTTCATGTGTTTCCATATGTGAAATAGGTTTTCTGGTGTGTTTCTACAGTTGGCATGCCATCATTGTGGATGGGCACAGTGTGGAGGAGCTGTGTAAGGCTCTGAGTCAGGCTTGCCACCAGCCCACTGCCATCATCGCCAAGACCACCAAGGGCAAGGGCATCCCAGGTACTCTCAGCCTCACATGGCTACTGGTTACATTATATTACTCATACTAGGCCTCTATCTCAATGATGGGCTATGCTCTATCTCAGTGATGGGCTATGCTCTATCTCAGTGATGGACTATGCTCTATCTCAATGATGGGCTATGCTCTATCTCAGTGATGGACTATGCTCTATCTCAGTGATGGACTATGCTCTATCTCAGTGATGGACTATGCTCTATCTCAGTGATGGACTATGCTCTATTTCAGTGATTGGCTTCCCTCTATCTCAGTGATGGGCTTCCCTCTATCTCAGTATATGCACACACAAGTCACTACTGTATAATGTGTTGCGAAGGACCTTGAACTGACCATGTGACCTTGTTTTAGTACCAGTGTTTTTACTGGTCAGGTCACATGATCAGGAAAAACTCCTGGGCCTACGTATGCGTATACAATATAATGTTGAGTATACTGTGTGTATTTTGATGTTGTGTATTCTGCTGTCCACGTTTACCAGCTGTGGAGGATAAGATGGGCTGGCATGCCAAGCCCCTGCCCAAAGACATGGCTGAGGGAGTCGTGAAGGATCTGCAGGCGCGCATCATGAACAGCAGCAAGCGCCTGTACCCTGCCACGCCCATGGAGGACGCCCCGCCAGTCAGCCTGTGCAACATCCGCATGCCCAGCGCACCCGCCTACAAGCAGGGAGAGAAGGTAACACATAGAACACACACCTCACCACAGGAGGACAGGCTAGTGGTCCTCCCCTCAGCAGCCTCCATTGCACCTCACCATTTACAGTACATCTGGGATTGTGCTCTCATCCCAATGACAGAGGTGTCAACATTATTGACTGCACTGACACTTGGGACTCAGCCCATAGTCCCAAACAAGATATCATAAAATAAGCTGTCACAACTGTTATTTATTTATTTATTTTTCATTTCACCTTCATTTAACCAGGTAGGCTAGTTGAGAACAAGTTCTCATTTGCAACTGCGACCTGGCCAAGATGAAGCATAGCAATTCAACACAAACAACAACACAGAGTTACATATGGAATAAACAAAACATAGTCAATAATACAGTAGAACAAAATAAAACAAAAAGTCTATATACAGTGAGTGCAAATTACGTAAGATAAGGGAGGTAAGGCAATAAATAGGCCATGGTGGCGAAGTAATTACAATGTAGCAATTAAACACTGGAATGGTAGATGTGCAGAAGATGAATGTGCAAGTATAGATACTGGGGTGCAAAGGAGCAAGATAAATAAATAAAACGGATGGCACTGTGATAGACTGCATCCAGTTTGTTGAGTAGAGTGTTGGAGGCTATTTTATAGACGACATCACCGAAGTCGAGGATCGGTAGGATGGTCAGTTTTACAAGGGTATGTTTGGCAGAAGTGTTTTAGGGAACGTTTGACAGTGATGAGGGGTGGTCGTTTGGTCGCAGACCCATTACGGATGCAGGCAATGAGGCAGTGATCACTGAGATCTTGATTGAAAACAGCAGAGGTGTATTTGGAGGGCGAGTTAGTTAGGATTACATCTATGAGGATGCCCGTGTTTACGGATTTGGAGTTGTACCTGGTAGGTTCATTGATAATTTGTGTGAGATTGAGGGCATCAAGCTTGGATTGTAGGATGGCCGGGGTGTTAAGCATGTCCCAGTTTCGGTCACCTAGTAGCATGAGCTCAGAAGATAGATGGGGGGCAATCAATTCACATATGGTATCGAGGGCACAGCTGGGGGCAGAGGGAGATCTATAGCAAGTGGCAACAGTGAGAGACTTGTTTCTGGAAAGGTGAAATTTTAGAAGTAGCAGCTCGAATTGTTTGGGTACAGACTTGGATAGTAAAACAGAACTCTGCAGGCTATCTTTGCAGTAGATTGCAACACCGCCCCCTTTGGCAGTTCTATCTTGGTGGAAAATGTTATAGTTAGCGATGGAGATTAAGGTTTATGGTGGTTTTCCTAAGCCAGGATTCAGACACGGCTAAGACATCTGGGAGCAGTGAGTAAAACAAACTTAGGGAGTAGGTTTCTAATGTTAACATGCATGAAACCAAGGCTTTTACCAAGGCTTTTACGGTTACAGAAGTCAACAAATGAGAGCACCTGGGGAGTGGGAGTGGAGCTAGGCACTGCAGGACCTGGATTAACCTCTACATCACCAGAGGAACAGAGGAGAAGTAGGATAAGGGTACAGCTAAATGCTATACGAACTGTCTGTCTAGCACGTTCGGAACAGAGAGTAAAAGGAGCAGGTTTCTGGGCACGATAGCATAGATTCAAAGCATAATGTACAGACAAAGGTAACTTTGAGTACTGTCAACTAGAAGGTCGTATAATGATGCATAAATAACAGGTAGACTTATTGGCTTATTGACTTGCTTTCTTATATTGCTTTCTTCTTATTCTTAATGACTGGTTGATTGATTGATAGATTAGTTGACTGGTTGATTAATTGATTGAATGGTTGTCTTTCTACAGGTTTCCACCAGGAAAGCCTATGGCATGGCCCTGGCTAAACTGGGTCGTTACAACGAGCGCGTAGTGGTCTTGGACGGAGACACCAACAACATCACCTACTCAGAGATCTTCAAGAACGAACATCCCAACCGCTTTGTGGAGTGTTACATCGCTCAACAGAACATGGTAGGAAATTAAACCCTCTTGAGTTGGTCCTGGTCACAGGTGATGTGGTCAGGGTCAGATGAAACCGATTGGAACTAAGTATGAACACTCTATAAACACAGACACTTTCTCTAAAGTGTCTTTCTCTAACTTTCTCTAACCTCACCAAGCTTTTAAAAGATGACCTGTCCTCCAAATAAATATTTTTGTAAAATATTAAATAAGAATCGTAGAAATGTACTCAGATTAAAATAAGAAACACAATTGCAGCAGCATTTTGTGGCTCAGTTTAGCTCTCCTCTCTCCTCTACTTACGTCTCTCTCTCTGATGCTTAACAGAATGCCCTGTCCCCAGACCTGGGTTTGAACAGAATGCCCTGTCCCCAGACCTGGGTTTGAACAGAATGCCCTGTCCCCAGACCTGGGTTTGAACAGAATGCCCTGTCCCCAGACCTGGGTTTGAACAGAATGCCCTGTCCCCAGACCCGAGTTTGAATATTATTTTAAATCTTTTAGATCCTTTGAGCATTTGCTCTAGCCTGGTTGAGATGGGAGATATGTGTTTTTTTTAGACTTCTCTTCACTGTCCTTTCTCATGAAATACACTTTTTTTAAGGTCTGATTGCCTGAATCAAAAAATGTTCTCTCTCTGTGTTACTGAGGCTGGTATGATGAATAATGCATGTAGGTCCGTCCATCATCTAACACTGGGACTGTAGAGAGAGGCAGAGAGGCTGAGATGTGGGTCCATCCATAATATAACACTGAGACTGTAGAGAGAGGCAGAGAGGCTGAGATGTGGCTCCATCCATAATGTAACACTGGGACTGTAGAAAGAGGCTGAGATGTGGGTCCATCCATAATGTAACACTGGGACTGTAGAGAGACGCAGAGAGGCTGAGATGTGGGTCCATCCATAATGTAACACTGGGACTGTAGAGAGAGGCAGAGAGGCTGCGACATGACCTACTTACAGTATGCCATGCTCCCTCCCTCCCTCCCTCCCTCCCTCCCTCCCTCCCTCCCTCCCTCCCTCCCTCCCTCCCTCCCTCCCTCCCTCCCTCCCTCCCTCCCTCCCTCCGATGCCTCGCCATGCTCCCTCCCTCCCTACACACAGCTGGCTCTGCAGCCTCTCATACAGTATACTGCCCACCACTCACTTTCTGTCTATTTCTCTCTTTCTCTTTCTATCTGTGTCTTTGTGGGTCTCTTTCTTTCAAATCAAAATCAAATCAAATCTAATTGTATTTGTCACATGCGCCGAACACAACAGGTGTAGACATTACAGTGAAATGCTTACTTACAAGCCCTTAACCAACAATGCAGTTTTAAGAAAAATAAGTGTTAACAAAGTATTTACTAAATAAACTGAAGTTAAAAAAATATATAAATATAAAAACATTTTTTAAATGTATCTTTCTGTTTCTCTCTCTCCCCTCCCCACTTATATCACCCTCTCATTGCAATCTGCCTGTACATTAACATTTTGGAAGAGCCAGCCATTCAGGCCTGGCTGTACCGTATATAGTAGATGCCTGGCCATTTGTCTGGTTCCTCATGGTAGCCTGTTCAGATGTAGGTCAGGGCTGTGTTTGAGCAGCCGTTATAACAAGTCAGTCATGCTGAGCTGAGAGGTGAAATATTAATCAGAGAGGAGGGTGGGTGTGGCCGTCTGGCTGATCTCACTGACTGACTGGGTGACAGACTGACTGGCGGACTGGTTTACTGGCTGACGGACTGGCAGACTGACTGACTGACTGACTGACTGACTGACTGGGTAGGTGACTGCCTGGCTGACTGACTAACTGACAGGCTGACAGGCTGACAGGCTGACTGACTGACTGGTTGACTGATGGGCTGGCTCACTGGCTGCTAGACTATTATCATAAAGACGATGTGCAGAAAAGAGCCAGAATGACAGGTTCAAATGAGACAGACAGATTCTCTAATGAGGAATCATTAATATTGATAAGAGAAGCATGAGCAAATCAGAGGCACTGGTGTTAATGTTATGACTGATTTATGACTGCATTATGTCATGTGTTTGTGAATACTGTATCAAAGGGGCAAGCTGCAATTCAAATAATCACACAGTGGACACCCCGCCACTGTTTTTGGTAAACAGAAAGTATTAAAAAAATATATGTTGCGAGAGAGATACAGAAAAGTAGACTAATTCAATTTTGTTCTATACAATGACAGGAGTCAATAACAGGAGTTCTGTTCTCTTTGACCAGATTCAAAGTAGTGGAGAATAGGGACATGGGATAATAGTACTTCTGTTTGGTACTGCTATAGAATATGAATGAGTCCATATTACATTGAGGAGAGGAGCAGGGGGATCGGGGAGGGCTCTGGAGACAGGAAACAGGAAATGACAATGCATGAGAGTGATTCCTCACATATGGTACCGTAAGCTCCTGTGCTTTTGGACTGACTGACTTCTCACTGACTTTTACATAACTTCTGGAGGCATGAACCTTTGATTGTGATTGGCTCAGCAGTTGTCGTTCCCATGGAGACCTCACTTGACCCTTTGGATCCTCAGGTCATAGAGATACAATAAATATTGTTCTATGTAATTCTGTGGTTTTGTTGAACTTCAGAAGTACTGTATCTGCAGCTGATTTGTGTTCAGTATCTTCCTACATGTCTAAGACTCTGCAGGTGCAGGACCACCATACAAATGAAGTACAGTGCCCTCTGTAATTATTGGGACAGAGAGTGATTTTTTTGGCTCTATACCCCAAAAGTTTGGATATGAAATAAAACAATGACTGGGGTTAAAGGTTAAAGGTTAAAGTGAGGACTGACAGCTTAAAGTTGAGGGTATTTTCATTCATATTGGGTGAACTGTTTAGAAATGACAGCACTTTTTGTACATAGTCCCCCCCATTTTAGGGGACTAAAAGTTTTGGGACAAATTCACTTATATTTTAATTAATTTTTTATTTCACCTTTATTTAGCCAAGTAGGCAAGTTGAGAACAAGTTCTCATTTACAACTGCGACCTGGCCAAGATAAAGCAAAGCAGTTCGACACATACAACAACACAGAGTTACACATGGAATAAACAAAACATACAGTCAATTATACAGTTGAAGAAAATCTATATACAGTGTGTGCAAATGAGGTAAGAAAAGGGAGGTAAAGGCAATAAGTAGGCCATGGTGGCGAAGTAATTACAATATACCAATTAGACACTAGAGTGATTGATGTGCAGAATATGAATGTGCAAGTATAGATACAGGGGTGTAAAGGAGCAAGATAAATAAATAAAGGGATGAGGTAGTTGGATGGGCTATTTACAGATGGGCTATGTACAGGTGCAATGATCTGTGAGCTACTCAGACAGCTGGTGCTTAAAGCTAGTGAGGGAGGTAAGAGTCTCCAGCTTCAGTGATTTTTGCAATTCATTCCAGTCATTGGCAGCAGAGAACTGGAAGGAAAGGCGGCCAAATGAGGAATTGGCTTTGGGGGTGACCAGTGAGATATACCTGCTGGAGCGTGTGCTAGTGGGTGCTGCTATGGTGACCCGTGAGCTGAGATAAGGCGGGGCTTACCTATCAGAGACTTGTAGATGACCTGAAGCCAGTGGGTTTGGCGACGAGTATGAAGCGAGGGCCAGCCAACGAGAGCGTACAGGTCGCAGTGGTGGGTAGTATATGGGGCTTTGGTGACAAAACAGATGGCACTGTGATAGACTGCATCCAATTTGTTGAGTAGAGTGTTGGGGGCTATTTTGGAAATGACATTGCTGAAGTCGAGGGTCGGCAGAATGAGTGAAGGATGCTTTGTTGCAAAATAGGAAGCCGATTCTAGATTTAATTTTGGATTGCAGATGCTTAATTTGAGTCTGGAGTCTTGTCCACATATTCTAAGTAAGAACCATCCAGAGTAGTGATACTGGGTGGGCAGGCAGGTGTGGGCAGCGATCGGATGAAGAGTGTTTTACTTGCATTTAAGAGCAGTTGGAGGCCACGGAAGTAGAGTTGTAAGGCATTGAAGCTCGTCTGGAGGTTAGTTAACACAGTGTCCAAAGAGGGGCCAGAAGTATACAGAATGGTGTCGTCTGCGTAGAGGTGTATCAGAGAATGTTCAGCAGCAAGAGCAACATCATTGATGTATACAGAGAAGAGAGTCGGCCCGAGGATGAACCCTGTGGCACCCCCATAGAGACCGCCAGAGGTCCAGACAACAGGCCCTCTGATTTGACACATTGAACTCTGTCAGATAATTAGTTGGTGAACCAGGCGAGGCCGTCATTTGAGAAACCAAGGCTGTTGAGTCTGCCGATTAGAATGTGGTGATTGACAGAGTCAAAAGCCTTGGCCAGGTCGATGAATACGGCTGCACAGTAATGTCTCTTATCGATGGCGGTTATGATATTGTTTATGACCTTGAGTGTGGCTGAGTTGCACCCATGACCAGCTCTGAAACCAGATTGCATAGCGGAGAAGATATGGTGGGATTCGAAATGGTCGGTAATCTGTTAACTTGGCTTTCCACTTTAGACCTTAGAAAGGCAGGGCAGGATAGATATAGGTCTGTAGCAGTTTGGGTCTAGAGTGTCTCCCCCTTTGAAGAGGGGGATGACCGCGGCAGCTTTCCAATCTTTAGGAATTTCAGACGATACGAAAGAGAGGTTGAACAGGCTAGTAATAGGGGTTGCAACAATTTCGGCAGATAATTTTAGAAAGAGAGGGTCCAGATTGTCTAGCCCAGCTGATTTGTAGGGGTCCAGATTTTGCAGCTCTTTCAGAACATTAGCAATCTAGATTTGGGTGAAGGAGAAATTAATGGTGGGGGATTGGGCGGATTGCATGTGTATTAAATGTGTAACAAAGTTGAGTATTTATTCCTATATTCATAGCATGCAATGACTACATCAAGCTTGTGACTATAAATTTGTTGAATGCATTTGCTGTTTGTTTTGGTTTCAGTCAATTTGGTGGCCAATAGAAATTAATGGTAAATAATGTATTGTGTCATTTTGGAGTCAATTTTATTGTTAATAAGAATATAATATGTTTCTAAATACTTCTACATTAATGTGGATGCTATGGAAAATTCTGACTAAATCGTGAATAATTATGAGTGAAAAAATTACAGACGCACAAATATCATACCCCTCTCAGAAATGTTAACCTCCCCTGTTATTGTAATGGTGAGAGGTTAGCATGTCTTGTAGGTATGATATAAAATACTAAACTCTCCTGTTATTGTAATGGTGAGAGGTTAGCATGTCTTGGAGGTATGGTATAAAATACTAACCTCTCCTGTTATTGTAATGGTGAGCGGTTAGCATGTCTTGGAGGTATGATATAAAATACTAACCTCTCCTGTTATTGTAATGGTGAGAGGTTAGCATGTCTTGTAGGTATGATATAAAATACTAAACTCTCCTGTTATTGTAATGGTGAGAGGTTAGCATGTCTTGGAGGTATGATATAAAATACTAATGTCTCCTGTTATTGTAATGGTGAGCGGTTAGCATGTCTTGGAGGTATGATATAAAATACTAACCTCTCCTGTTATTGTAATGGTGAGAAGTTAGCATGTCTTGGAGGTATGGTATAAAATACTAACCTCTCCTGTTATTGTAATGGTGAGTGGTTAGCATGTCTTGGAGGTATGATATAAAATACTAAACTCTCCTGTTATTGTAATGGTGAGCGGTTAGAATGTCTTGGAGGTATGATATAAAATACTAAACTCTCCTGTTATTGTAATGGTGAGCGGTTAGAATGTCTTGGAGGTATGATATAAAATACTAACCTCTCCTGTTATTGTAATGGTGAGAGGTTAGCATGTCTTGGAGGTATGATATAAAATACTAACCTCTCCTGTTATTGTAATGGTGAGCGGTTAGAATGTCTTGGAGGTATGATATAAAATACTAAACTCTCCTGTTATTGTAATGGTGAGAGGTTAGCATGGAGGTATGATATAAAATACTAAACTCTCCTGTTATTGTAATGGTGAGTGGTTAGCATGTCTTGGAGGTATGATATAAAATACTAAACTCTCCTGTTATTGTAATGGTGAGAGGTTAGCATGTATGTATAAAATACTAACCTCTCCTGTTATTGTAATGGTGAGAGGTTAGCATGTCTTGTAGGTATGATATAAAATACTAAACTCTCCTGTTATTGTAATGGTGAGTGGTTAGCATGTCTTGGAGGTATGATATAAAATACTAATGTCTCCTGTTATTGTAATGGTGAGTGGTTAGCATGTCTTGGAGGTATGATATAAAATACTAAACTCTCCTGTTATTGTAATGGTGAGAGGTTAGCATGTCTTGTAGGTATGATATAAAATACTAACCTCTCCTGTTATTGTAATGGTGAGAGGTTAGCATGTCTTGGAGGTATGATATAAAATACTAATGTCTCCTGTTATTGTAATGGTGAGCGGTTAGCATGTCTTGGAGGTATGGTATAAAATACTAACCTCTCCTGTTATTGTAATGGTGAGCGGTTAGCATGTCTTGGAGGTATGGTATAAAATACTAACCTCTCCTGTTATTGTAATGGTGAGTGGTTAGCATGTCTTGGAGGTATGGTATAAAATACTAACCTCTCCTGTTATTGTAATGGTGAGCGGTTAGCATGTCTTGTAGGTATGATATAAAATACTAACCTCTCCTGTTATTGTAATGGTGAGTGGTTAGCATGTCTTGGAGGAATGACATTTGTGCGTCTGTAACTCTATTTTAATACACATATAGCTGAATTTGGCCCATTACTTTTGGTCCCCTAAAATGGTGGTACAATGTACAAAAAGTGCTGTAATTTCTAAGCGGCTTAGCCGATATGGATGAAAATGCCCTCAAATTAAAGCTGACAGTCTGCACTTTACCCCCAGTCGTTGTTTGATTTTAAACCCAAACCTTTGGAGTATAGAGCCAAAATAATAAAAAAAATCCTTCACTGTCCCAATAATTGCGGAGGTCACTGGACATGTCCCCGAGGGGTTCAAGAGGGACTAGATTTACTGCCTGGCTCCAGAGGAGGCTCATCCAGGGAGGAAGAGGAGGATGGTCCTCCTGAATTTGTGCCTATGTCTTGAATAGCACCCTATTCCCTTTATAGTATACTTAAAACCAGGGTGCACACAAAGTAATGCACTATATAGGGAATATGGGGCCATTTGGGACGCATCCCTTGTAAATTAATAGACGGTGACTTGGAAGATGTTACCCTTGGCTTCATTAAAATCATTTCCATCCATTATTCGCTCTAACTAATCTTGCCAAAGTCACCAGCCGCCATTGTTATAGTATGATGGAACCTCTTCTTCCCCTTTTCCCTCTAGGTGAGTGTTGCCACTGGTTGCGCTGCCCGTGAGAGGAACGTTGTGTACGCCAGCACCCTGGCCTCCTTCTTCACCCGCGCCTACGACCAGCTCCGCATGGCTGCCATCTCAGAGAGCAACATCAATCTGTGTGGCTCCCATTGCGGCCTGTCCATCGGTGAGTCTGTCTGTCAGCCATTCATCCACCCCAAACACCCCCACTACATGCTACTCACACAACCTCCCACCATCACCCCCATGAACTGTAAGCTATCACCTCACAACCCCACCCTTTCCCTATTGACCTCACTCACTCTGCACTCTTTCTATTGGCACCTCAAGTCAACGCATCCTCAAATGTTCTGAAAGCCTAAAGTGACTGTCGTCCTCCTTGATCCAAGTTCCTATTTTTCTTTCTCTCTCTCCACTTCTGTGTTTTCCTCCTCACCTCCTCCTTCACCCTCTGAGTTCCCTAGCCTCCCTCTCTCCTCCCCCTCCCTGACCCCTGACCCTGTCTGTCCTGGACGCTGTCACCTTCACCGGAGGACCTGATATCCCTCTCCTCTGTTAGTCCCTCAGGTACACTGCATGCCACCCTCTCAATCTGTCTGTCTGTCTGTCTGTCTGTCTGTCTGTCTGTCTGTCTGTCTGTCTGCACACCTGCCTGCCACACTCTCTGTCTGTCTGTCCTACTGTCTGCTCTACTGTCTGTCTGTCTGCCCACCTGCATGACACTCTCTCTGTCGTACTGTATGTCCTACTGTCTGTCTGACCATCTGCCTGCCAGTCTGTCTGTCCTACTGTCTGTCTGCACACCTGCCTGCCACACTCTCTGTCTGTCTGTCCTACTGTCTGCTCTACTGTCTGTCTGTCTGCCCACCAGCATGACACTCTCTCTGTCCTACTGTATGTCCTACTGTCTGTCTGACCATCTGCCTGCCAGTCTGTCTGTCTGTCCTACTTTGTCTGCACACCTGCATGCCACTCTCTCTGTCTGTCTGTCCTACTGTTTGTCTGCACACCTGCCTGCCACTCTCTCTGACTGTCTGTCCTACTGTCTGTCTGCACACCTGCCTGCCACTCTCTCTGTCTGTCTGTCCTACTGTTTGTCTGCACACCTGCCTGCCACTCTCTCTGTCTGTTTGTCCTACTGTCTGTCTGCACACCTGCCTGCCACTCTCTCTGTCTGTCTGTCCTACTGTTTGTCTGCACACCTGCCTGCCACTCTCTCTGTCTGTCTGTCCTATTGTCCTCATTCCTTTCTGGTCTTATACACCTGCATGTCTGTTGGTTCACCAGGCCTTTCGCTTTATATTGGGTTGAAATAGTTTTCAAGTTTTGTTGAGCCTGCCTGGAGTGTGGGATGGATGTGGTTTTCACAAGGCACGCTCAATGAAGCACGTCTAAAGTCCCTGAAAAACAACATACTGTTTGCTTTCTGCTACATTTGACAACATTTTGGAATTAAATTATTCTAACTAGGTGAGTATGTGTGTGTTCCAGGAGAGGACGGGCCGTCTCAGATGGGTCTAGAAGACATAGCCATGTTTAGGGCCATCCCCACGGCAACCATCTTCTACCCCAGCGATGGCGTTTCTATTGAAAAGGCAGTGGAGCTTGCCGCCAGCACAAAGGTACTTATTATATCCTCCCACCAAAAATATATTGGTTCTTATCCCCATTCCCCAAAATATATTGGTTCTTATCCCCATACCCCCAAAATGCAATTGGTCCTTATCCCCATACCGCCAAAAAGCTATTGGTTCTTATCCCCATACCCCCAAAATATATTGGTTCTTATCCACATGTTCCCAAAATGCAATTGGTCCTTATCCCCATACCCCCAAAAAGCTATTGGTCCTTATCCCCATACCCCCAAAAAGCTATTGGTCCTTATCCCCATACCCCCAAAAAGCTATTGGTCCTTATCCACATTCCCCCCAAAAGATATGGGTCCTTATCTACATACCCCCAAAAATATATGGGTCCTTATCACCATACCCTCAAAATGTTATTGGTCCTTATCCCCATACCCTCAAAATGTTATTGGTCCTTACCTCCATACTCCCAAAATGCTATTGGTTTCTCATCCCCTCCCACATTATGTTATTTGTTCTCCAACATTAATGTAATCCCTCTATCTCCCACACCACCCCAAAACCAGGGGATGGGCTTTGTGTTCTCACCCTACAATGTAATACCTGTTTACAATGAATTCCAATATACATTGTACTATGTTATCTTTTTTTAGGGTGTTTGCTACATAAGAACCAGCCGCCCCGAGAATCCCATCATCTACAGCAGCAATGAGGACTTCCATGTTGGACAGGCTAAGGTGAGCACCACTCTGCTCTGAAAATGTTTGACATTACGTTAACTACACAGACTAATCACAGCCTTGACTAAACCACTTTAGTTTTATATCTTGCTTCAGGACGTGCTATGATTAGTAAAAGGATTAGTTTAATCAGTTGTACAGCATCCATAATAGGAACTACTGTATCGCACTGAGAATTTTTTGTCTGACAACTGAAAGAGTTTCTACTATGGATGCAGTACAAGTGGTTGACTGGCTGGAACACAAGCCTGCAGACAGACAGGGTTGTCTTCTAGTAGGATAAACAATGAATCTCTCATCCAATAGTCACGAGCAGGAAGAGCTGTATGAGATGTGCTAGAGCCTTGCTGCTAACCCTTCCCTGTCCATCTCAGGTGGTGTACCAGAGTACGGAGGACAAGGTGACCGTGATCGGAGCTGGGATTACTCTGCATGAGGCTGTGGCTGCAGCTGAGATGCTCAAGAAAGGTACAGTACAACTACAGCCAGATCAACGATATAACTATGTGGGTGTGGAGAAATACTTGGAACTCCTGTCTGGGGCAATGATCTCTTTTCTTCATACGCTAATATTGGCTCCATGCACTAATGCGCTGCTATTTAACTCAATCAGTTCATTAGCGTTGGCGCACAACATCTTATTCTCCTATTAGTGTTAGACTTTCTCAACTATATGTTCACGTTTATCCAGGTTAGAAAGCTTTATCCCTCCCTCAATGATTTAAGGTTCAGGTTTCAGAGTCATTCTCTGTGTAGCTGCCTGTGTCTTGTTAGTGTTTCTCCACTGAAACACTCTACTCAAGGATCCACAATTCCAGTAACTCCAGTAACACATTTCCAGGTTTTCCAAAAATCCTGGTTGAAGGATTCCAGTTTTCCTGCTTCTTAATTTCTAATTCTGTGAATCTTCCAACCAGGATTTCTGAAAAACCTGGGAATTCTGCAATCCTCTGCACTACTGTTGATTAACGCTATGTTTTCCACCTTGTTGTTTTCCCAGAAAGGATCTTCATCAGGGTGATTGACCCGTTCACCATCAAACCCCTGGACTCCAAGACCATCATTGAGCATGCTCGCCAGACCAGGGGCCGTATCCTCACTGTAGAGGACCACTACTACGAAGGTACGCTTTTTCTGACCAGTGTTTCGACCTCCTTTGACCAAACACCAGGAAGTTAGAGAGGGACCAAACACCAGGAAGTTAGAGAGGGACCAAACATCAGGAGGTTAGAGAGGGACCAAACACCAGGAAGTTAGAGAGGGACCAAACACCAGGAGGTTAGAGAGGGACCAAACACCAGGAGGTTAGAGAGGGACCAAACACCAGGAGGTTAGAGAGGGACCAAACACCAGGAGGTTAGAGAGGGACCAAACACCAGGAGGTTAGAGAGGGACCAAACACCAGGAGGTTAGAGAGGGACCAAACATCAGGAGGTTAGAGAGGGACCAAACACCAGGAGGTTAGAGAGGGACCAAACATCAGGAAGTTAGAGAGGGACCAAACATCAGGAGGTTAGAGAGGGACCAAACATCAGGAGGTTAGAGAGGGACCAAACATCAGGAGGTTAGAGAGGGACCAAACACCAGGAGGTTAGAGCGATACCAAACACCAGGAAGTTAGAGAGGGACCAAACACCAGGAAGTTAGAGAGGGACCAAACACCAGGAAGTTAGAGAGGGACCAAACACCACTTCACCAGACTCCAGCACTCGAGGGTACTTTATGTAGTTTAGCCACATTGTAGTGTTTTAGCCATATATATTGCATGGCCTTTACATCCTGGCAACCTGAAATATTTTGCCATTATTTATTTATGAATATGCAGCCAGTGTCCTCTCATTGGCCCATAGACACTGGGGTGTGTTGTGGTGGCATGTTCCAATTGGTTGAGTGGCTGAGACGTGATGCAGTGGCATGTTCTCATTGGCCCGAAAGGCACCACGTGCTAGGTACTGTCATGGTGGGCGAGATATATTCTGTTCTGGTGTATTTTGTTTGCTGAGGAGGGAGACTGTGTGTGTGTGTGTGTGTGTGTGTGTGTGTGTGTGTGTGTGTGTGTGTGTGTGTGTGTGTGTGTGTGTGTGTGTGTGTGTGTGTGTGTGAGGGCCAGAGAAGCAGAGTGCTGTCAGATTTCCTTAGTGAAGTGTGTTCCCATGGGGCTTTCTGTGACCTAGATATCACATAGACAGCTATGTCCAACACAGACAGCCATGCCTAGTCTTGCCCAGCCTGTGTCTGTGTAGGTTAGGTCCGGAGGAGATGAGAGTGGGGGTGGGGAGGGGACAGCCTGGACCAAAGATGTGTGGCATCCAAAATCAGTAGCATCCCCCTCTCTGTCCCCTAAGGGGAGAGAAACTAGGGATAGCATGGGAGAAAAAGAGTCAGAGAACGAAGGACAGATAGAGGGTGAGAATATAGGGGGGGAGGGGCTTGCATAGCAACAGAAATAGATCAATGGCTTCATCCAAATGACCAATGAGCAATGAGTGGCTTCAGGTAGAACCTTTAGGCAGTGGGCACTGATCTAGGATCCGCTTATCTACCCACAATCATAACCTTTAAGTGTAGCGGGATAAACACAAAGCTGACCTTAGGTCAGTGTTTGAGCTCAACTTAATCCTAGTGCCTCAGATTGGGGTCAATTCAGCAAATTTCGGGAAGGAAATCGAATTTCAAATTGACTGAATTGAATATGAATTGACCATAACCCTGTCGCAGAGAAGGTTCTTCCTGTCCCTTCCCTTTCTCATGTCACATATTTAATGTATTGTTGCTGTTCCTCAGGTGGTCTGGGGGAGGCAGTGTGCTCAGCGGTGGTGAACGAGCAGGGCTTCACCCTACAGCGGCTGGCCGTGGCCCACGTTCCCCGCAGCGGCAAGCCCAACGAGCTGCACAAGATTTACGGCATCGACCGCGAAGCCATTTGCCAGGCCATCAGGAAGATGCTCAGCGGCTCTGCCAACGCCAAGTAGCTAGACACCTTCCCGCCTAAGCCCCACCCGACCCAATTCTACCACCCCTCAGATAAATGTTTCATGTCACATGACACCACCCCACCTGGTAACCTCGCCCCCTCACTGTGAAAGTCCTGTGTTTACTGAAGTAACGTGAGTTTGTGCTGAATGTACATTTTGACGTAACCGTCACACATTTCACTTTTTTTCCCTCGTACATCACACACACACACACGCACGCACGCACGCACGCACGCGCACACACACACACAAAACCCCACTCCCACTTCCTGGTAACCATGGGTCATCACAGGGTCAAGTTTAGAAATTAAAATGAGAGGTAGTCATTAGTCCTCAAACCCGGTTGGCAGGTGTAGATGGACATTCTCCATACCAAACAATCCAATAAAGACTGTACATGTTGTTACTCAATGCAGGTACCTTTATGTGATGCTCATGTGTTTTTAAACTCTTCCTCTTTGATATTTTCAACCCCAAACAACCAGCAGCAGTCTATTTTAATACTTTTATATTGTTCTGATGTAGTTCTGAAGACAGGGTGGGGCATGTGGTAGTGAAATCTAGGTGTCGTCTCCATGACATGTGGTAGTGAAATCTAGGTGTCGTCTCCATGACATGTTTGTAGAACGTAGTCCAATAAAAAATAAATACAGACAATCAAATAGAAATGTATGTGGGCCATAAATATCAGTGAAGTGAAAATACCATACAGTTTGAACCATATGTCTCTTTAAACCACAACACCAAACTTGTACTGGACAGCTCGTGTTAGCACAGCACACATTAACTTCTTTTCATCTCTACAGCTCAGGCGTAGACTAACTAAACATATGGCGTCAGAGAACTGCCAAAATGTTGTACGTTCAACCTTTGGCAGATATCTAACGCCATATTAACACCTTTTACCTGGATGAGCAAACAAGAAGAAGTACGTTAGCCCGAGCTGTCTGAACATACCAATAATGTTTCTATTCCATATACATTTTTGTCATTTAGCGTATGCTCTTATCCAGAGTGACTTACAGGACCAGGATCAATGTGTTCTCTACAGCAAATAGTTTGACTTGGAGGTCGGGGAGAGGGATACAGGGCCAGCTAGGACTTACAGTAGGGTTCAGCGTTTCCATTTGAATTCAGTCAATTCAGGAAGTGAATTGATCCTAACCCTGGATTAGAGAGTCTCTGTGCTTGTGGCCATGGTGATGTTGGGAGCATACTGTTACATCTGAACTGTGAACCTTGTACAAACACCTCCTTCGTTACTTGAACTTCTGTATGTACCTTATACTTTTATTTATTAAAGCCCTCTGCATTTGAATTTTAGAGTTTGCAAGTAGTTCTGTGTGGTTTTTTGACTGTGTATCGATCGGTGTGTTCTGTATGTGTGCATGCACATCAGACTGTAGATCTATTGAAAGGCAGGTTGGTGTATTTGCTTATTCAAAACATTCGTATTAGACTATTGTACACGGAAGACTAACCAAAGCGTACATTTTCAATAGATAAGACTACTAAACTAATATAAAACAATATGAAGAGTTTCATGACAAAACACTATATATACATTTTTCAGAAATGTTGGTAAATTAGCTTTGGTGTGTTTTTTCACTATCTAATCATAGCATGGGGCTGTTGAATGACAGACATATACAGTATTTGTTTAAAATCTGTTTAAAATCATTTCAGAGAGACAAATAACCATGTTTTTTCCCTAAATGCTAAAAATCCATATGTAAAACATTTACATCTGACATCTTAGTCATTTAGCAGATGCTTGTATCCAGAGCGACTGACAGTACTGTAAGTGCATTCCTCTTAAGATAGCTTGGTGAGACAATCCCATATCACAGTCAAATATACAGGATAAAAAAGTTCCATTCCAGCTAAACAATAGATATATAGCGTTTAGCATTAAAAAAAAAAAAATCATACATCTAAAATCTGTTAATAAAAATCTGAGAGAAGTAATATTTTACACACACATGAAGGTACCCATAAGCAACCATTTCTGATGAAAAAAAACACAAATGTGAAGAATTGGTACATATAGCATTTTGGAAATAAACTTAATATTAAAAACTTAGAAAATAGTTCAAATCCGTGTAAAAAATAATTGTACATTTTAAAATGGATTTTGTAGTGTGTCATTCAGTTTGAGTAGGATTATAATTGCAGAAGGTTTATCTTTCTTTTCAACTCTGTACAATTTTCCATTTGATCAAAACCAGCGCCTACAGAGAGTATCCAGATATGATCGGGAAATATTGACAGATGACAGAGCAGAGTTGGTCCATCGGTCACCATGGTTACACTGAGATCCTATCAGCAGACAGTATAAGTTTGAATATATCAAGTCCTGAGATCAGTTCATCCAATGGCAGCTCGGCAATGTGCACAGGTAGGTAGCACAGTAATGTGCGAAGGTAGCACAGTAAATGCCACTACCCATTCTACTTTGTTGTCGTGTCTTTGGCTATGCCGGATTAAGTGATATGACATGCTATTCTGTAATTAATATTACCTGATTATACTAATCATGTAAATGTAATTAACTAGAAAGTCGGGGCACCACGAAATAATGTTTATAGAGCTGTTATCTACCGAATAAACTCTTAAAGACCTGGTAGTCTTTTACATCAGTAGCAGTCACTTATTAATCGTCACCTTACTCAGTCTCATCTGAAAGTTGTAAATTCTTGGTTATCTTCACAAACCCTGGCTAACTAGTAACACAAAAATTGGTTTAATTATTTATTTACTAAATACCTAAATAATCACACAGAATTACATCTACACAGAATAGATCATACATTGATTACAAATTATGTCATAAAGGAAAACGTCCCTAGCGGACGGAACAGATATGACGGTTGGTTACATAAAGAAAGGGGGTGGGTTTTGAATGAAAGAGCGGGAGGACTGAGGAACAAAAATATTTTGTGTCTCTATCGGGCCGTAGGCAGCTATGCTATCGTAAATACAGTATCTTATGCATTCTAAATACCTGCCCATTTGGAAAATGAAAATGCAATAAATATTTACTCTGAGCTGCGCTTCGGTAGATTGGTTGTAGATAGAAGGCCGGGTTGTCCAGCATGGATCTCTTGTCCTATGAAGAATGTCTAGTGGTGAACTGGAGCGCGGTAGAATGGACTCTCTGTCCATCCTCTCCTAGCCCACTTTTACAGTTGCTGCGGCTAACTCAATCGGCTAGGAGGTATCACTTCTTTAATGAATAAGAGTTCAAAGTTCATACCAAGTTGCCATACTTTAAGCTCATGCTATATTCTGACTGATATAAATAATAATTTTCACAAATAATTTCATATTTAAACATTTAAATTGCACAACAATTCCATGTGAATCTGATAACTAGAACGTGTAGACTTTCCAAGATACAGTTTGTCGTCCTATCATCCGTAATAATGTCTCAGACGCCAACTGATCTGACATAATATTCATTAAGTACCAACGCATATTTTCAACTGGTTGGATTACCGAAATATGGTTCCGTTTCCCACCTTTTGATGTTACCAGACTATGTTAACAAAGGGATTTTCAATAGTCACATCGGTAGAGTAGAGAGAGAGAAAATGGGGTGGATATTTATGGGGGTCATAAACCTCACCCAACAGGCCAACGTCATGACATAGTGTTCTATTGTTGACAACGGCATGAGTCACCAGGGTCACCACCTTGCTATTATTTCCCTGGACAAAAGCAACAGTGCATCATACTTACATTTTAGTAATTTAACAGACTCTTATCCAGAGCAATTTACAGGAGCAATTAGGGTTAAGTGCCTTGCTCAGGGACACATCGACAGATTTGTCACCTAGTCTGCTAGGGAAGTGTTCCCCTTGACAAACACACCTCATTCAGCTCATTGAGGGCTTGATGATTAGTTGACAAGTTGAATCAGGTGTGCTTGTCCAGGGTTACAATACTAGCGTGGACAGTTGGGGGTACTGGAGGACCAGGGTTGGGAAACACTGGGCTAAGGGATTCGAAATAGCAACCTTTCGGTCTTAACCTCTAGGCTACCTGCCACCACATTTGACAGTATTATTTAGAATAGATGACTTAGATAGGATGACTGGTTGTTCTCCATACTAAACTTAGTCGCTCTGGATAAGATGTAAATGTAAAATGTAAATAATAAAAGTTTAGTTGGTTATAGGTTCCATTTAGCAGGGTCTTATGTCAATGATACCACAGCTGCCACACCGTTTTACAGCATATACAGTGTAACACTGTAGTACACAGAATAACATCCTGTATCAGAAGCGTCTCCGTCAATTCACATGAGTTATGGAAGCTTTCATTGTGCACTAGACAGCTGTGTTATATACAGTAGGTCTGTTGTCAGTTACCTACCATAGATAACTGTATTTCTGCTTGGCTCCTCAAACTGCAAACTCCATGATTCCACAAGACAGTGTGTAGACAGGGGAAATAATCGTTTACATTTAATTATAATCAATAGTGAGTTCAACGTGATTATATTTGTATTACATTATTACAATCATATCACACTGTATTCATCACAATTACTTCAATCAATAATCAATTGTACCATAATATGAGGGAAGGTTTAAAACAGCCACAAACAGAGCAACAGACAACCCCCAGTAGACCTCAGAGAAGACAGTAATATGCTGTGGGTTGTTAAAGATACTAGGAAGGTAGAGGCAGAATGAGTTATCGTTGCATTCATCAAAAAGGTTGTTTTGTTGAAGTTCTCTATGGATGTGAAGAAGAGTTTTGGACATCCTGTTGTTCTGTATTTGGGATGGACGTGAGGTTCGTGTTAGAGTATATATACGACATGCAGTACCTCTGCTATGATAGGGAGGGCCATCTTTAGTGTGAGCTGGCAGAGATGGAATGTATTGTGTTATTTCTCATTGTCAATGACTAGTAAGCCATTACACACAAGACTATACACAAGAGGCTCATGCTTTTTACTATACATAAGACTATAAGCACCTCAAATGACAGTGTAAACATACACACAAGACTATACACAAGAGGCTCATGCTTTTTACTATACATAAGACTATAAGCACCTCAAATGACAGTGTAAACACACACACAAGACGGACAGTACAGGTGACCCTACCAGAGAGCTTGACCACAAATGAAAATGCAAGCGTCGAAACCAGAGAAATGCTGGCGTCATAATGACTGGAAAGACAAGGACACTGATTGTAGACACAAAACCGCCCATATTGAGTGACGAGAAAACAAAGTAACAATTACTCAGGTTTCTTGAATAGTCAATGACATTTACTCACAGTAATATGGTCCACAGACTGCCATTCCACAACACAGTCCAAAACAAATTGAGAATACATTTTAAAAGTTATCTTCAAAAGAGAAGCATGTTGGTCAAAAGATTAAAAATATCTTGCATTTTCTTATTTTAGTTTAAGTTTATTTAGTTTATTTTAGTTTAGTAGTGGAAGAAACAGATTTTTAAAAAGTATTGTCCTGGGTCCTGAAAATTGATACAATACAAGAAAAAGATCAACATTTTAACTTTTGAGAGATTGATTGAGACAGAAAGAAGATGCAAACCCATGGTTATTAACCAAAATCCCATTCCCAACCCAGGGGCCTCGCATACCTACCATGAAGGAGTAGTAGGGTGTAGTAGGCCACTAGCTCATGGCCCCTCAGTGTATGATGGGGTGGTAGCATTCAAGTGAAGCCAGACAGGCAGTGTAAAACTGTCAGAGCCTGTCAGATTGGTATACAGGTCCTATACTACAACAACTTGTCAGACTGGTATACAGGTCCTATACTACAGCAACTTGTCAGACTGGTATAGAGGTCCTATACTACAGCAACTTGTCAGACTGGTATACAGGTCCTATACTACAGCAACTTGTCAGACTGGTATACAGGTCCTATACTACAGCAACTTGTCAGACTGGTATACAGGTCCTGTACTACAGCAACTTGTCAGACTGGTATACAGGTCCTATACTACAGCAACGTGTCAGACTGGTATACAGGTCCTATACTACAGCAACTTGTCAGACTGGTATACAGGTCCTGTACCACAGCAACTTGTCAGACTGGTATACAGGTCCTATACTACAGCAACTTGTCAGACTGGTATACAGGTCTTGTACTACAGCAACTTGTCAGACTGGTATACAGGTCTTATACTACAGCAATGTGTCAGACTGGTATACAGGTCTTATACTGCTCCGACATGAGGGACAGTGGAAAATCCCAGACATATCACTTTCCTATTCACCATAAACACAAACAAAAATACACCACATGAACAAAAGTATGTGGACACCTGCACAAACATCTCATTCCAAAATCATGGGCATTAATATGGGGTTGGTCCCCCCTTTGATTATATAATAGCCTCCACTCTTCTGGGGAGGCTTTCCACTAGATGTTGGAACATTGCAGCGGGGACTTGCTTCCATTCAGCCACAAGAGCATTAGTAAGGTCAGGCACTGATGTTGGGCGATTAGGCCTGGCTCGCAGTCGGCGTTCCAATTCATTCCAAATGTGTTCGATGGGGTTGAGATTACGGCTCTATGCAGGCCAGTCAACCTGTCAGGGGGCATTGTTATGCTCAAACAGGAAAGGACCTTCCCCAAACTGTTGCCACAAAGTTGGAAACACAGAATCGTCTAGAATGTAATTGTATGCTGTAGCGTTAAGATTTTCCTTCACTGGAACTAAGGCGCCTAGCCCGAACCATGAAAAACAGCCCCAGACTATTATTCCTCCTCTACCAAACTTTATAGTTTGCACTATGTATTGGGGCAGGTAGTGTTCTCCTAGCATCCGCCATACCCAGATTCATCCATTGGACTGCCAGATGGTTAAGCGTGACTCGAGAGAACGCGTTTCCACTGCTCCAGAGTCCAATGGCGGCAGGCTTTACACCACTCCAGCCGATGCTTAACAATCTTAGGCTTGTGTGCGGCTGCTTGGCCATGGAAACCCATTTCATGGAACTTCCTAACGAACAGTTCTTGTGCGGATGTTGATTCCAGAGGCAGTTTGTTACTCGGTAGTGAGTGTTGCAACCGAGGACAGACGATTTTTATGCGCATCAGCACTCGGCGATCCTGTTCTGTGAGCTTGTGTGGCCTAACTCTTTACGGCTTAGCCGTTGTTGCTCCTAAATGTTTCCACTTCACAATAACAGCCCATACAGTTGACTGGGGCAGATCTAGCAGGGCAGAAATTTTACAAATTTACTTGTTGGAAAGGTGGCATCCTATTACGGTGCCAAGTTGAAAGTCACTGAGCCTTTCAGAAAAGTCATTCTACTGCCAATGTTTGTCTATGGAGATTACATCGCTGTGTGCTCGATTTTATACACCTGTCAGCAACGGGTCTGGCTGAAATAGTCAAATCCACTCATTTGAAGGGGTGTCCACAAACTTTTGTATACAGCGCATTTGGAACGTATTCAGACTCCTTCCCTTTTTCCACATTTTGTTATGTTACAGCCTTATTCTAAAATCTACACGCAATACCCCAAATGACAAAGCAAAAACTGATTTTTAGAAATGTTTGCAAATGTATAAAACTAAAATACAACTTTTTTACATAAGTATTCATACCTTTTGCTATGAGAATTGAGCTCAGGTGCATCCTGTTTCCATTGATCACCCTGGAGATGTTTCTATAACTTGGAGTCCACCTGTAGGTAAATTCAATTGGACACAATTTGGAAAGGCACACACCTGTCTTTATAAGGTCCCACAGTTGACAGTGCATGTCAGAACGAATGCCAAGCCATGAGGTCGAAGGAATTGTCCGTAGAGCTCTGAGACAGGAGTATCAAGGCACAGATCTGAGGAAAGGTAGTACAAAATGTCTGCAGCATTGAAGGTCCCCAAGAACACAGCGGCCTCCATTCTTAAAAGGGAAGAAGTTTGGAACCACCAACACTCTTCCTAGAGATGGCCGCCCGGCCAAACAGCAATCGGGGGAGATGGACCTTGGTCAGGGGGGTGTTCAGGAACCCAATGGTCACTCTGACAGAGCTCCAGAGTTCCTCTGTCGAGATGGGAGAACCTTCCAGAAGGACAACCATCTCTGCAGCACTCCACCAATCAGGCCTTTATGGTAGAGTGGCCAGACAGAAGCCACTCCTCAGTAAAAGGCACGATAGCCCACTTGGAGTTTGCCAAAAGGCACCTAAAGGACTCTCAGACCATGAAAAACAAGATTCTCTGATCTGATGAAACCAAGACTGAACTCTTTGGCCTGAATCAAATCAAATCTATTTATATAGCCCTTCGTACATCAGCTGATATCTCAAAGTGCTGTACAGAAACCCAGCCTAAAACCCCAAACAGCAAGCAATGCAGGTGTAGAAGCACGGGGGCTAGGAAAAACTCCCTAGAAAGGCCAAAACCTAGGAAGAAACCTAGAGAGGAACCAGGCTATGTGGGGTGACTAGTCCTCTTCTGGCTGTGCCGGGTGGAGATTATAACAGAACATGGCCAAGATGTTCAAATGTTCATAAATGACCAGCATGGTCAAATAATAATAAGGCAGAACAGTTGAAACTGGAGCAGCAGCACGGCCAGGTGGACTGGGGACAGCAAGGAGTCATCATGTCAGGTAGTCCTGAGGCATGGTCCTAGGGCTCAGGTCCTTAGAGAGAGAGAAAGAAAGAGAGAAAGAGAGAATTAGAGAGAGCACACTTAAATTCACACAGGGCACCGAATAGGACAGGAGAAGTACTCCAGATATAACAAACTGACCCTAGCCCCCCGACACATAAACTACTGCAGCATAAATACTGGAGGCTGAGACAGGAGGCTGAGACAGGAGACACTGTGGCCCCATCCGATGATACCCCCGGACAGGTCCAAACAGGAAGGATATAACCCCACCCACTTTGCCAAAGCACAACCCCCACACCACTAGAGGGATATCTTCAACCACCAACTTACCATCCTGAGACAAGGCCGAGTATAGCCCACAAAGATCTCCGCAAACGGCACAACCCAAGGGGGGGCGCCAACCCAGACAGGAAGATCACATCAGTGACTCAACCCACTCAAGTGACGCACCCCTCCTAGGGACGGCATGAAAGAGCACCAGTAAGCCAGTGACTCAGCCCCTGTAATAGGGTTAGAGGCAAAGAATCCCAGTGGAAAGAGGGGAACCGGCCAGGCAGGGACAGCATGGGCGGTTCGTTGCTCCAGAGCCTTTTCGTTCACCCTCACAATCCTGGGCCAGACTACACTCAATGATATGACCCACTGAAGAGATGAGTCTTCAGTAAAGACTTAAAGGTTGAGACCGAGTTTGCGTCTCTCACATGGGTAGGCAGACCATTCCATAAAAATGGAGCTCTATAGGAGAAAGCCCTGCCTCCAGCTGTTTGCTTAGAAATTCTCGGGACAATTAGGAGGCCTGTGTCTTTTGACCGTAGCATACGTGTAGGTATGTACGGCAGGATCGAAAGAAATATGAACGGCGCAGAGAGATCCTTGATGAAAACCTGCTCCAGAGCGCTCAGGACCTCAGACTGGAGCAAAGGTTCACTTTCAACAGGACAACGACCCTAAGCACACAGCTAAGACAACGCAGGAGTGGCATCGGGACAAGTATTTCAATGTCCTTGAGTGGCTCAGCCAGAGCCCGGACTTGAACATCTCTGGAGAAACCTGAAAATAGTTGTGCAGTGACGCTCCCCATCCAACCTGACAAAGCTTGAGAGGATCTGCAGAGAAGAATGGGAGAAACTCCCCAAATACAGGTGCCAAGCTTGTAGCATCATACCCAAGAAGACTCAAGGCTGTAATCACTGCTAGGTACTTCAACAAAGTACTGAGTAAAGGGTCTGAATATTTATGTGAATGTAATATTTCTAAAAACCTGTGTTTGCTTTGTCATTATGGGGTATTGTGTGTAGATTGATGAGGGAGGATTTTTTTAAAATACATTTTAAAACTAGCCTGTAACGTAACACAACGTGGAAAAAGTCAAGGGGTCTGAATACTTTCCAATTGCACCTTATATCTTAATTTGACATACTGTTTTATGGCATGCAAGAAAGTACAAGATGGATAGACATCCACAGCAACTCGCCCAAGCCTTCCTCATTTCTCCTCCCAAATCCAGTCAGCTGATGTTCTGAAAGAGCTGCAAAATCTGGACCCCTACAAATCAGCCGGGCTAGACAATCTGGACCCTTTCTTTCTAAAATGATCTGCCGAAATTGTTGCAACCCCTATTACTAGCCTGTTCAACCTCTCTTTCGTGTCGTCTGAGATTCCCAAAGATTGGAAAGCAGCTGCGGTCATCCCCCTCTTCAAAGGGGGGACACTCTTGACCCAAACCGCTACAGACCTATATCTATCCTACCCTGAATTTCTACGGTCTTCAAAAGCCAAGTCAACAAACAGACCATTTCGAATCCCATCGCACCTTCTCCGCTATGCAATCTGGTTTCAGAACTGGTCATGGATGCACCACAGCCACGCTCAAGGTCCTAAACGATATCTTAACCGCCATCGATAAGGAACAATATTGTGCAGCCGTTTTCATTGACCTGGCCAAGGCTTTCGTCAATCACCCCATTCTTATCGGCAGACTCAACAGCCTTGGTTTCTCAAATGATTGCCTCCCCTGGTTCACCAACTAATTCTCTGATAGAGTTCAGTGTGTCAAATAGGAGGGCCTGTTGTCCAGGCCTCTGGCAGTCTCTATGGGGGTGCCACAGGGTTCAATTCTTGGGCCGACTCTCGTCCCTGTATACATCAATGATGTCGCTCTTGCTGCTGGTGAGTCTCTGATCCACCTCTACGCAGACGACACTATTCTGTATACTTCTGGCCCTTCTTTGGACATTGTGTTAACAACCCTCCAGACGAGCTTCAATGCCTTTACAACTCTCATTCTGTGGCCTCCAACTACTCTTAAATACAAGTAAAACTAAATGCATGCTCTTCAACCGATCGCTGCCTGCACCTGCCCACCTGTCCAACATCACTACTCTGGACGGTTCTGACTTAGAATATGGTGGGCAACTACAAATACATAGGTGTCTGGTTAAACTGTGAACTCTCCTTCCAGACTCACATCAAACATCTCCAATCCAAAGTTAAATCTAGAATTGGCTTCCTATTTCGCAACAAAGCATCCTTCACTCATGCTGCCAAACATTCCCTCGTTAAACTGACCATCCTACCGATCCTCGACTTCGGCGATGTCATTTACAAAATAGCCTCCAATACCCTACTCAATAAATTGGATGCAGTCTATCACAGTGCCATCCGTTTTGTCACCAAAGTCCCATATATTACCCACCACTGCGACCTGTACACTCTCGTTGGCTGGCCCTCGCTTCATACTCGTCGCCAAACCCACTGGCTCCAGGTCATCTACACGACCCTGCTAGGTAAAGTCCCCCCTTATCTCAGGTCGCTGGTCACCATAGCAGCACCCACCTGTAGCACGCGCTCCAGCAGGTATATCTCTATGGTCACCCCCAAAACCAATTCTTCCTTTGGCCGCCTCTCCTTCCAGTTCTCTCCTGCCAATGACTGGAACGAACTACAAAAATCTCTGAAACTGGAAACACTTATCTCCCTCACTAGCTTTAAGCACCAGCTGTCAGAGCAGCTCACAGATTACTGCACCTGTACATAGCCCATTTATAATTTAGCCCAAACAACTACCTCTTCCCCTACTGTATTTATTTATTTTGCTCTTTTGCACCCCATTATTTCTCTCTCTACTTTGCACATTCTTCCACTGTAAATCTACCATTCCAGTGTTTTACTTACTATATTGTATTTACTTTGCCACCATGGTCTTTTTTTGCCTTTACCTCCCTTATCTCACCTCATTTGCTCACATTGTATATAGACTTGTTTATACTGTATTATTGACTGTATGTTTGTTTTACTCCATGTTTAACTCTGTGTTGTATGTGTCAAACTGCTTTGCTTTATCTTGGCCAGGTCGCAATTGTAAATGAGAACTTGTTCTCAACTTGCCTACCTGGTTAAATAAAGGTTAAATACAAAAATATCATGACTATGATTCTGAGCGATGGGTCTCTGAAAAGGAAATTGTTTAATGGCAGCGTGTGTGCACAAATGAGGTGGCAGAGATGGACTGTATTTAATCTCTCTGCAATGTGGCTCTAGAATTCCTTTGACTGGAAATATCCCGTATGAGATCTCCTCCATTCACACGTGTGCGTACACACGACATACACACACTCACATACCCACCCCTGCTCATTTCTACCCCCTGCCGCCCCTAACACAGACATGCAGGCACCCATCCCTGCACATAAATCCACTCGCTCCTCCCCCGCCAAACACTAACAAACACGTACCCAGACAGACACAAAGGCACATACAGAGTCATCCATCCACTTTCAGTGGAAGCAATGTGTGTGCTGAACTGTGAATTATGATAATAGATCAGTAATGCACATTAATAAAGCATTATCCTAAGTGACAGAAAATGAGAGATGGGGAGGACAATAGTAGAGAGGGGCACATGGAGGGGGAGAGGAGCGATATAGGGAGGAAAGGGAGAGATGGGGGAGAGGGAGATATATATAGGGAGAGAGAGAGGAGACATAGGGAGAGATGTAAAGGAGAGATACATGAATAGAGAAGATGGAGAGAAGAGGGGGAGATACAAAGAGAGGAGAAGGAGAGATAAAGGGAGAGATGTATGGAGAGAGGAGAGGGAGAGATATGGAGCAATATAGGGATCGAGGAGAGATAGGGGAGACATAGAGAGAGAGGAGAGGGAGAGAGAAATAAAGATAGAGGGAGAGAGGGAGAGATATGAGAGCTATAGGGAGAATGTATAGGGAAAGAGAAGAGGGGGAGAGAGTGAGAGGGATAGAAATAGTGTCCACCACCCAAAGAACATCCAGCCACCAAGCATTGGAGTCAACATCCAGCATCCCCGTGGAACACTTTCAACACCTTGTAGAATCCATGCCCTGACAAGTTTTGGCTGTTCTGAGGGAAATATTAGGAAGGTGTTCTTAATGTTTTGTACACTCAGTGTACATCTTCTTGGACATGTCATATAATTTAACACTTAAAGCCAAATGATGGTCATTCCGGAGTCTGCATTAGCCATACAGTATTTACTGCGATGCGGCCTCTGCAGAAGTCAGGGCATTCATACTTCTTGCACTTCGCAGAGAGCTGTTGTGAAGGAAGCTGTCAAGGAAGTGAGTTTGTTTCTACAGGACGTACCGCCCCCACCTACCTTCAACCAATCATATCAATGCGGAGCTATACAGAACCCTCTGCATCGTTACATAATACAGACAATGCGGTACAGAGCTTAATTTGGCATCCGCATACATCCATACAGAAGTGGACCACATAAAACCTTCTTATAGGCAGTGGTTAGAGCGTTGGGTCAGTAACCGAAAGGTTGCTAGATTGAATCCCTATGCTGACAAGGTAAAAATCTGTCGTTCTGCCCCTGAACAAGGCAGTTAACTGATTCTAGGCTGTCATTGTAAATAAGATTTTGTTCTTAACTGACTTGCCTAGTTAAATAAATGTTAAATAAAAATAGGCTCTTTGTGTTGTTCTGTCTATTTTGTATGAATAAACTACATTAATTATTCTGAAAGACTTCAGCCCCTTTTATACACATGGAAGAACATTTTTATTACATCAAAAAGTATCAACATTTGATATGTAAATAACAGCAAGAATAACATTTGAGATGTACATTTTAAAACATCTAAAAGGAATTGAACATCAATGGACAACCTCAATTTCTCAATATTTTCACAACATGGATAGAAGGTCAGGGCTCTGTGCATGCAGGACAGTCAAGTTCTTCCACAACGATCTCGACAAACCATTTCTGTATTGACCTTGCTTTGTGCACGGGGCATTGTCAAGCTGAAACAGGAATGGGCCTTCCCCAAACTGTTGCCACAAAGTTATAAGCACAGAATCGTCTAGAATGTCATTGTATGCTGTACAGTTGAGGCCTTGCCTGAACCATGAAAAATAGCCCCAGACCATTATTCTTCCTTCACCAAACTTTATAGGTTTGCATTAGGTATTGGGGCAGGTAAAGTTCTCCTTGCATCTGCCAAACCCAGAGTCGTCCGTTGGACTGCCAGATGGTGAAGTGTGATTCATCATTACAGAGAACTCGTTTCCACTGCTCCAAGGCCCAATGGCAGCGAGCTTTACACCACTCCAGCCGACGCTTGACATTGCTCACGGTGATTAAACCTATACTCTTAGGGGGGGGGGGGGGTTATTTAAGTAGGGTGTCAGACGTTTTCGGGCAGGGACTCCGCTGTACTGAACTTGTTCCACCATTGGGGTGCCAGGACAGAGAAGAGCTTTGACTGGGCTGAGCGGGAGCTGCCCTCCTGTAGGGGTGGGAGGGCCAAGAGACCAGAGGTGGCAGAACGGAGTGCTTGGGTTGGGGTGTAGAGTTTGACCATAGCCTGAAGTTAGGGAGGGGCAGGTCCTCTTCCTGCTCCGTAGGCAAGCACCAGGGTCTCAAAGATGATGTGAGCTTCGTCTGGAAGCCAGTGGAGTGTGTGGAGGAGAGGGGTGACATGGGAGAACTTGGGAAGGTTGAACACCAGGCGTGCTGCGGCGTTCTGGATATGTTGCAGGGGTTTGATGGCAAAAGCGGGGAAATATATGATCTCTCCCCTGTGTGAGTCATCATATGATCTTTCAGGCATATCTTCTGACTAAAGCACTTGCCACAATCACTGCACTTATATGGTTTCTCTCCAGTGTGTATCCTCATATGTCCTGCCAAGTTTCTCATTCGGCTGAAGCATTTTCCACAATCTTTGCACTGATATGGTTTCTCCCCAGTGTGAATTCTCATATGTTCCGTTAGGGTTCCCTTCTGACTGAAACTTCTGCCACATACATTACAGAAATATGGTTTCTCCCCAGTGTGAATTCTCTGATGTGCTTTTAAAATGCTACTTTTCAGAAAGCATTTCCTGCAGACAGGACACCTGTGTGGTCTCTCCCCTGAGTGAGCCGCCCTCAATGGAACTTTCAACTCACTGGCTTCCCTGATCTTAGAGCTTTGTTCTTTCTTCGTCCAAGTTGTCTTTGATTTGAGTGGCTGTAACCCTGACATTAATCCTCCAGAGTCCACCCCATTGTCACTTTCACTGTTCAGAATCTGAGTTGCAGAGCAGTCTGAGTGTACTGTAGAGAGGGGTTGAGATTCACTTGTTGGTTCTGATGCACTGCAGCCCTCTCCATTAGGTTCTGTTTTGATGTCTTGTTCAGTTGTTTTGGTGGGAAGAGAGTCCCTCTCTCTGTTCTCCATAGTCTGGGTTTGGGGAAGATATAAGGGCTGAGGAGGGTCTGGATCATAGTCACTTTTTACACAGGGTAGAGTGAATATGAACTCTTTGATATCAGACTCCAGACCTTCAAGCTGCTCTTCCTCCTGACTGGTCACAAACTCCTCCTGTTCCTCTTTAATCTGAGTGGGCTCTGGGTCCTCCTGGTCCAGACTGGGGCTCCAGTCCTGCTGCTCAGGAGGAATGTCTTCAGAGACAGGGAGAGTGAGCTGCTGGGAGTCTGAAGAGAAGAATAGGGTATCAATAAGATGTTGTTTCAAGTTCAATGTGGCTTTAAGCCCAATTATTAGATTATGACAGTAAACTACAATTGGAATGTTCAATTTCATCAGTTGTATATAGTTCTAACATTACAGCTAAACAATTGAATGAATCAGGTGTTTAGTGGCAGTGGCCTGGCTAGCCCATCTTCTCTAGACAAAGATTATATCTCAGTCTAGCATTATAACACTAGCCCACAATGCACTGTGGGATTTATTTACCGACCTGTGTGTTTGGCAACACTTTTCCCACTTCGTGGTCGGTGGACCGTTCTGATAAAGAATGTGTTGTTTGCGTCACCGTGTGATGCCCAGGAAATAATTACATCTAATTGTTAGATGCTACCACCCCCCTCCAAATGAAAACCAAACATGGATGTCAATGATTGCGTGCGCTCCATTCTACTTCGTCTGCGGCAGCATGGTGCCCATATTGCGAGGTAGATTGTTACACCAGATAGCGTGATTTAACCAAAGATGATGGTATCTACTAGAATTGTGCAAGTTTGCAAAAAAAGGTATTTCACTATACTTGTGTATGTCACATTAAAACTTGAAACAGACTTCCAGGCATTGCGCTAACGTTAGTTAGCATTGGCTGGCAAAACTACCTCCAACTTCCTTCATACTGGACACAGAGACATAAAAATGATATCCAAAAGTTAATCTGATTTTGGGGAAGTAGATAAATGGCATCATTGCCAAAATCTGAGCAAGAGAACAAGTACATCGGAGTGTCTAGTTTGAGAAACAGACGCCTCACAAGTCCTCAACTGGCAGCTTCATTAAATAGTACCCGCAAAACACCAGTCTCAAAGTCAACAATGAAGAGTCTCCAGTCTCAAAGTCAACAATGAAGAGTCCAGGATGCTGGCCTTCTCGGCAGAGTTGCAAAGAAAAAGCCATATCTCAGACTGGCCAATAAAAAGAATAGATTAAGATGGACAAAATAACACACACACACTGGACAGAGGAACTCTGCCTAGAAGGCCAGCATTCCGGAGTTGCCTCTTCACTGTTGACTGGTGTTTTGCGGGTGCTATATAATGAAGCTGCCAGTTGAGAACTTGTGAGGAGTCCATTTCTCAAACTAGACACTAATGTACTTGTCCTCTTGCTCAGTTGTGCACCAGGGCTTCCCACTCCTCTTTATATTCTGGTTAGGGACAGTTTGTGCTGTTCTGTGAAGGGAGTAGTACACAGCGTTGTACGAGATCTTCAGTTTCTTGGCAATTTCTCGCATGGGAAAAGCCTTCATTTCTCAGAACAAGAATAGACTGACGAGTTTTAGAAAAAAGTTATTTGTTTCTGGCCATTTTGAGCCTGTAATCGAACCCACAAATGCTGATGCTCCAGATACTCAACTAGCCTAAAGAAGGCCAGTTGTATTGCTTCTTTAAATCAAAACAACATTTTTCAGCTGTGCTAACATAATTGCAAAAGGGTTTTCTAATGATCAATTCGCCTTTTAAAATGATAAACTTGGATTAGCTAACACAATGTGCCATTGGAACACAGGAGTGATGGTTGCTGATAATGGGCCTCTGTACGCATATGTAGATATTCCATTAAATAATTAGCCGTTTCCAGCTACAATAGTCATTTACAACATTAACAGGGTCTACACTGTATTTCTGATCAATTTTATGTTATTTTAATGGCCCCAAAAAATGTGCTTTTCTTTCAAAAACAAGGACATTTCTAAGTGACCCCAAACTTTTGAACGGTAGTGTATATTTCAGTTATGTGAGATACCCTGTAAGAGACTTCGTGCCCAAACCCATGAAGTGTGATAAAACTATTTGGACATGTGTCAAGTGTATGTAGACAGGAGGAGTATTGTATGCCAGTTGAGGCAAAATGTTGCAATTATGGTAGTGAGCAAACACCTGATTCATGAAGTGCCCTGTTAGAGTGAAGGAGACAGAGGTGACAAGAGTAAGGGCTGTCCAGCTTGTCTCCTATCTGGAGGCGTTGAGAAGAGTAGAAGGGAGTAACGTTGAAGAAACCATGCTAGTTGGATTAGAGACAACCGTAAATGTTACTCGCCAACAGGATCCTAACATGATGCATGTTAAAAAGGTGGACTTTGTATTGTTTATTGCACTAGTTATAAACTTGACAGCGCAAACAATGAGGAAATCTGAGAAAATAGGTATCGCTGAATTTGTATATAAACCCTTCCTTGGTTTCAAACACATTAAAGCACTTACATTACATATTAAACAAAAGACAAAACCCCTACATATCTACCATACAAAATGTATAATACCACCATACAACAATATTACAATGCATGCGTGTGTCTGTACTTTTGTGTGTGTGTCTTCACAGTCCCTGCTGTTCCATAAGGTGTATTTTTACCAGTTTAAAAAAAATCGGATTCTACTGCTTGCATCAGTTACTTGATGTGGAATAGAGTTCCATGTAGTCATGGCTCTATGTAGTACTGTGCGCCTCCCATAGTCTGTTCTGGACTTGGGGACTGTGAGGAGACCTCTGGTGACATGTCTTGTGGTGTATGCATGGGTGACAGAGCTGTATGGTAGTAGTTTAAACAGACAGCTCGGTACATTCAACATGTCAATCTCTCTTCCACTTCAAGCCATGAGAGATTGACATGTATATCATTAACGTTAGCTCGCCGTGTACTTTTAAGGGCGTGCCGTGCTGCCCAGTTCTGAGCCAATTGTAATTTTCCTAAATCCCTCTTTGCGGCACCTGTCCAGACTACTGAACAGTAGTCTCTGTGCAACAAAACTAGGAACTGTAGGACTTGCTTTGTTGATAGTGTTGTTAAGAAGGCAGAGTAGCGCTTTATTATGGACAAACTTCTCCCCATTTTAGCTACTGTTGTATCAATATGTTTTGAACATGACAGTGTTGCTGTTATTTCAGTAGCTGTAGTGTATAGTGTTGAATCATCCGCATACATAGATACACTGGCTTTACTCAATGCCAATGGCATAGCGTTAGCAAAGATTGAAAAAAGTAAGGGGCCTAAACAGTTACCCTGGGTAATTCCTGATTCTACCTGGATTATGTTGGAGAGGCTTCCATTAAAGAACACCCTCTGTTCTGTTAGACAAGTAACTCTTTATCCACAATATAGCAGGGGGTGTAAAGCCATAACACATATGTTTTTCCAGCAGTAGACTATGATCAGTAATGTCAAAAGTTGCACTGAAGTCTAACAAAACAGCCCCCAAAATCTTTTTATCATCAATTTATCTTAGCCAATCGTCAGTCATTTGTGTAAGTGCTGTGCTTGTTGAATGCCCTTCCCTATAAGCATGTTGGGGGCAAAAGGAGGTGCAACTGGGTATTGGGAAGGTGTTCCTAATGTTTTTTTCACTCAGTGTATGTGTATTAGTTTTTCTACTGATGTTTTGTACTACATTCTTATGCACTGTGACTTCAAAGGTGCAGAAAAACGAATATGGTGTATTCTGTTGTCAATTTGTTTACTGAAATGTATTTTATTACTAAGGGTTGGTAACAGGCTGATTGGTCAGCTATTTGAGCCAGTAAAGGGGGCTTTACTATTCCTGGCCTGAGGGGACACACTTTCTAGTAGGCTTAAATTGAAGATATGGCAAATAGGAGTGGCAATATCGTCCTCTATTATCCCCAGTAATTTTGCATCCAGATTGTCAGACCCCGGTGGCTTGTCATTGTTGATAGACAACAATAATTAGATCACCTCTTCCACATTCACTTTACAGAATTCAAAAGTACAATGCTTGTCTTTCATAATTTGGTTAGATATACTTGGATGTGTAGTGTCAGCGTTTGTTGCTGGCATGACATGCCTAAGTTTGCTAATCTTGCCATTGAAAAAGTCATTAAAGTAGTTGGCAATATCAGTGGGTTTTGATAAATGAGCCATCTGATTCCATGAATGACAGAGCAGAGTTTGCCTTTTTTCCAAACTTGTAATATAAGGTCCTCCAAAGCTTTTAACTATCATTCTTTATATTACTTATTTTTGTTTCATAGTATAATTAATTTTTCTTACATTTGCAGTACGCTTGCCAATTGATTGGGATGCCAGACTTCTTTGCTATTCCTTTTGCCTCTCAACCATACAATTCCTCATCAATTCAAGGGGATTTAACAGTTTTTACAGTCATTTTCTTAATGGGTGCATGCTTATTAGTAACTGGAATAAGGAATTGCATAAATGTGTCAAGTGCAGCTTCCGGTTGTAAGTGTGGCTGAATGTTTTTTTGGGACTCTTTACAGCAGAGGCATTACAAAGAATACTATCAACTAACATTCCATCCTCACAGGGCCTTGCGCCTGTGTAGGGATGTGACTTGCTTGGATTATCTTTCATATTGGCAAAAAAATAAATAATTTTAAACAATTAAATTGATACACGTATCAAGGGCTCCCACACCGCCATATTGCAGTGCTTGTATACGGAAAACAGACAGTGGACTATCTGTGCTAATTAGCCATATGCATCTCTGAACACCAGTGTGTAAACGGAAGACAGACGCCACAAACGTGTTGTCACTGAAAAACACTTTCGGTCAAACTGTTAAAAACGGGTAAAATAGTGTACAGTGTGTATTTTGCATTTGTTAAATAATTTTGATGTGATCTAAAAGTAGAGGGATTTATGTTTCTAAAACCGTACCGCGATTGAATAGCTTCTAGAGCCAATTGGCCTTTTAAACAGAAAATGTAAGGTCATTGGACTAAGAAGCAACGTTGGGCTTCTTTGATCCAATATTTGGCTACACCAAACTGTTCCTACCTCTTAAAAAGATCTGGTTAAATCACATTCTGTTGTATCAATCTGTAGCTAATTGCGAGGCTGACTAGGAAACAGACAGGTGTGCACACAAAGCAAGAACACAACATTAAATCTATGTTTGGTTTTCATTTCGATGGGGGACTGGGGGTGATAGCATCTACAATTGTATTTAGGCCTAATTATTTATTGCGCACTGATCTGTGATACAAACGAGGACTTCCTAATCAGAACCTTCTACCGATATATGCCCGGACCTTGGAAAAGTTGCCAAACAGTCACGGGTTGGCAAATAACTCACAAGGTGGACCATGTTAAGGTCCAGCTAGAAAATATGAGCTGTGGCCTGACTAGCTTCATCTTGCAACTAGCCATTTAAAATGAACATTAACAATTTGGACTTTTCCTTTGAATGTTACAGAATGATATCTGTAACAATAAAAGTCAAAAGTTACTATAAATGATTATTTAAATGGCTACTGTAGCTAGTTGCCGGACAAAGCTATGGCCTGCTAGGTGGTTCAATTCGATTGTTATAACGGGATCATAGTTATTCACTACTAACCTGCAATATGTAACTTTATGTCGGGATTGAAAGCCAAATCCAGCAGCCTTTGTAGACGTTCGATCTCCTCCTTCGCACGGGAGATTTCTTCCTGGTACTCTGCTATGGTATTTTCCACAGCCCCTAATATCTCAACTGCCGCTGCTGTTAAGCGCTCGTTTAGAAAAACCTGCAAAAGCTGAATTTTCGACATTTTGATGGAAATCTAAGTACACTTTGTTTTACTATGAAGATATGTGTTTTTCTGCTAACAAGGTGTCTAATGGTAGCAAGCATTATCAGCGTCTGGTCAGCGAAATCAAATAAAAAAGTACTTCCGCGTCAGGGAATTTCAACAAATTTCAAAATAAAGGTCCCCATGCAATACTAGAAAATAGTAACCTGTATTTATTCATGATGTATGGAACATAATTGTCAAAATATTAACAATTGTTCATATTTGTTAATATTTAAGTATTCAATGTCCATTCAATTGGGGTTTTAAAACATGTTCAAATAAATGCCCCCAATTCAAATCACTGTATATGCATTCAGCTCATATTGGCTTATAGAGAAACAATGATTATTTTTGTAAAAGTGGGGTGGGGAGTATTCAGTAGGGTTTGTAGAATCTAAATATAGTGTCATTTCATGGGGCTCTGAAAAAAATACAGATTATTGCTGGCCTTTTACTGTGGTCAAAAAGCTTAAAATTGGATGGTTTGATACTATATGGTTCAAATGTAGCACTGTACAGGAAAAACAATCAATTGTGTGTCCATAAAACCAGTGTCCAGTCTACTCCCTAGAGTCCCTAAAATACAAAACAGGTGAGTTTGAACAAAAAGCTATGTTATAGGAAGCTTTATGTTGACATTTGAACAGTGAGAGACATATCAGTACCATGGACAGCTATCATTTTAGAATGTTAGCCTATTTTCAAATACTGTATGTGGCAAATATGTGGCCCAAAGCATGTCAATCCATCATTGGTAATAGGTCAGCATAATGACCCACTAGATTGAATATATCAATTACTCACCTGGTTACAAGAATTAGGCATGAAACAGTGGTCAGTGCCATGCATACTGATAGCTGTGATCAGCATCTCACACAATCAGCTTTACTTCAACAACATTTCAGGTTCAACTAAATACAGACACACCATCGCTTGATATTCTATTCAGGCAATTAATCACAAAAGAGGGTGCACCCACAAATTGCAGTCAATGTGATGGCGTATTGATTAGACAGACCACCACACCAGACATTCTTGTTATTTTTTAGCCCGTGTAGCAGAAAATGGTAGAGTTAAGAGAAACCCAGTTCTTCCATCCATTGCAATTAAAATCCCAGTTGGCAACAAGAAACAGATGTACAGATTGAGCTCTGTAATATGTCACTCAGGCGCAAAATCTCAGAGGGGGCAGAGCTGGATTTGACACCTTGACACCAATATACGAGCAGATGACTAACACATTTCTGTTGGCACGAGAACAGAAGGAATTATATATTTCTAGGAAGTAGTTAATGAGCCTCACACACAAACAAATTGCAATGATGTACAAACACTTGATTCAGAATTAGAGATTTCTGTCATTCCACAGTATGAATACTTCTCCAATCACAAATATATCAAGTATATCGGACCAAATTATGAAAGACAAGAATTGTACTTTTGAATTCCATAAAGTCCGTGTGGAAGAGGTGAAAAAACTATATATATTGTTGTCTATCAACAATGACAAGCCACCAGGGTCTGACAATCTAGATGGACAATTACTGAGGATAATAGCAGATGATATTGCCACTCCTATTTGCCACATATTCAATTTAAGCCTACTAGAGAGCGTGTGCCCTCAGCCCCGGAGGGAAGCTAAAGTCATTCCGCTAACCTAGAATAGTAAAGCCCCCCTTACTGGCTCAAATAGCCGACCAGTCAGCCTGTTACCAACCCTTAGTAAACTTCTGGAAAAAATGGTGTTTGACCAGATACAATGCTATTTTACAAATAACAAATTGACAACAGAATTTCAGCATGCTCATAGGGAAGGACACTCAACAAGCACAGCACTTACATAGATGACTAATGATTGGCTGAGAGAAATGTATGATAAAATTATTGTGGGGGCTGTCTTGTTAGACTTCAGTGTAGCTTTTGACATTATTGATCATAGTCTGCTGCTGGAAAAATGTATGTGTTATGGCTACAACACCCTGTTATAATGTGGATTAAGAGTTGTCTAACAAAACACAGAGGGTGTTCTTTAATGGAAGCCTATCAAATATAATCCAGATAGAATCAGGAATTCCCCAGGGTAGCTGATTAGGCCCCTTGCTTTTTTCCATTTTTACTAATGACATGCCACTGACTTTGAGTAAAGCCAGAGTTTCTATGTATGCGGATGACTCAACACTATACAAGTCAGCTACTACAGCGACTGAAATGACTGCAACACTCAACAAAGAGCTGCAGTTAGTTTTAGAACGGGTGGCTGATTAGGCCAGTTAGCCTTAAATGTTTCTAAAACTAAAAGCATTGTATTTGGAACAAAACACTCCATAAACCTCAACTAAATCTTGTAATAAATCATGTGAAAATTGAGCAAGTTGAGATGACTAAACTGCTTGGTGTAACACTAGATTGTAAAGTGTCATGGTCAAAACATGTTGATGCCGTAGTTGTAACGCCCGGGGTGTAGTGGGGAAGAAGTCAGGCGCAGGAAGCAGAGAGTTCAGGGTAGCGCTACTTTTTAATGCACCACAACGGTGAACAGACACCAACCCAAACAAATGCCCCAAACACGGAGGACGTAAACAGTCCAGCAAAAATCCAAACACACGGACAACCATGACATACAGCCGTGTACACATGTACACTGAAATAATCCCGCACAACCAGCAGGCGGGCCGGCTGGTAAATAAAGCCCAACCAATAGCCTAAACTAAACACAGGTGCAACCAATAAACAGAAAAGTGTGAAAACGGATCAGTGGCAGCTAGTAGGCCGGTGACGACGACCGCCGAGCACCACCCGAACAGGAAGGGGAGCCACCTTCGGTAGGAGTCGTGACAGTAGTAGCTAAGATGGGTAGAAGTCTGTCTATAATATAGCAATGCTCTGCCTTCTTAACAACACTATCAACAAGGCAGGTCCTACAGGCCCTAGTTTTGTCGCACTTTGAGTACTGTTCAGTCGTGTGGTCAGGTGCCACAAAAAAGGACTTAGGGAATTTGCAATTAGCTCAGAACAGGGCAGCACTGCTGGCCCTTGGATGTACACAGAGAGCTAATATTAATACTATGCATGCCAATCTCCCCTGGCTGAAAGTGGAAGAGAGATTGAGATTGACATGTTGAATACACCAAGCTGTCAATCTAAACTACTGGCACACAGCTCGGACACCCATGCATACCCCACAAGACATGCCACAAGAGGTCTCTTCACAGTCCTCAAGTCCAGAACAGAATATGGGAGGCACACAGTACTACATAGAGCCATGACTACATGGAACTCTATTCCACATCAAGTAACTGACGCAAGCAGTAAAATTAGATTTAAAAAACAGATAAAAAAACACCTTATGGAACAGCGGGGACTGTGAAGCCCCTATTACAGGGGCTGAGTCACTGGCTTACTGGGGCTCTTTCATACCATCCCTAGGAGAGGTGCGTCACTTGAGTGGGTTGAGTCACTGATGTGATCTTCCTGTCTGGGTTGGCGCCCCCCCTTGGGTTGTGCCGTGACGGAGATTTTTGTGGGCTATACTCTGCCTTGTCTCAGGATGGTAAGTTGGTGGTTGAAGATATCCCTCTAGTGGTGTGGGGGCTGTGCTTTGACAAAGTGGGTGGGGTTATATCCTTCCTGTTTGGCCCTGTCCGGGGGTGTCCTCGGATGGGGCCACAGTGTCTCCTGACCCCTCCTGTCTCAGCCTCCAGTATTTATGCTGCAGTAGTTTATGTGTCGGGGGGCTAGGGTCAGTTTGTTATATCTGGAGTACTTCTCCTGTTCTATTCGATGTCCTGTGTGAATTTAAGTGTGCTCTCTCTAATTCTCTCTTTCCCCCTTTCTTTCTCTCTCTCGGAGGACCTGAGCCCTAGGACCATGCCTCAGGACTACCTGACATGATGACTCCTTGCTGTCCCCAGTCCACCTGGCCGTGCTGCTGCTCCAGTTTCAACTGTTCTGCCTTATTGTTATTTGACCATGCTGGTCATTTATGAACATTTGAACATCTTGGCCATGTTCTGTTATAATCTCCACCCGGCACAGCCAGAAGAGGACTGGCCACCCCACATAGCCTGGTTCCTCTCTAGGTTTCTTCTTAGGTTTTGGCCTTTCTAGGGAGTTTTTCCTAGCCACCGTGCTTCTACACCTGCATTGCTTGCTGTTTGGGGTTTTAGGCTGGGTTTCTGTACAGCACTTTGAGATATCAGCTGATGTACGAAGTGCTATATAAATACATTTGATTTGATTTGATTTGAAGCAACACAAACATTGGCACAGACACATGCACACACACATGCGTACACACACACGCGTACACACACATATGATAACATACGCACTATACATACACATGGATTTAGTACTGTAGATATGTGGTACTGGTGGAGTAGGGGCCTGAGGGCACACAGTGTGTTATGAAATCTGTGAATGTATTGTAATGTTTGAAAATTGTATAAACTGCCTTAATTTTGCTGGACCCCAGGAAGAGTAGCTGTTGCTTATTGGGATACATAATAAATACAAAAAATACAAATCACACAGTGGATAAAGTGTTACCCATTTTAATGTTTCTGAATACTACATCAGTATTTTCTGAATGCCATAAGAGATTACTTAGAGCTGACCAAGTGAAACAGTCTCCTCTCTTTAAAAAGGCCACTTCACAGTTTGAATGTCACGCCCTGACCTGAGAGAGCCGTTTTATTTCTCTATTTGGTTAGGTCAGGGTGTGATGTGGGGAGGGCATTCTATGTTTTGTATTTCTGTGTGTTTGGCCGAGTGTGGTTCCCAATCAGAGGCAGCTATCGTTGTCTCTGATTGGGAATCATACTTAGGCAGCCTGTTTTGCCACCTTAGTTGTGGGTAGTTGACTTTGTTAGTGGCCTGTATAGCCCTAGTAAGCTTCACGGTCGTTTTTGTTATTTCTTCTTTTGTTGGCGACATTTATAATAAAGGAAAATGTACACTCACCACGCTGCACCTTGGTCCGGTCATTTCCGTGACGACGATCGTAACAGAACTACCCACCACAAACGGACCAAGCGGCGTGGCCGGGAGGAGTAGCATTTTCTGGAGAAATGGACATGGGAGGAGATCTGGGAAGGCAAGGGACCCTGGGCAAAGGCTGGAGTGTTTTCGGCGTCCAAGGGAGGAGATAGAGGCGGCAAAAGCAGAGCGGCGACAGTACGAGGAGTTGGCACAGCGGAGCACGAGAGGCAGCCCCCCCATTTTTATTTGGGAGGAGGCGCATGAGGAGATTGGCTGAGCCAACTCCCCGTGCTTACCGTAGGGAGCGTGGTACTGGTCAGGAACCGTGTTATGCGGTGGAGCGCACAGTGTCTGCAGTGTGCGTTCAGAGCCCGGTGCGCTACATTCCAGCTCCCCGCATCGACCGGGCTAGAGTGGGCATCCAGCCAGGACGAATGGTGCCGGCTCAGCGCATCTGTCCCCCCGTGCATCTCTACGGCCCAGGATATCCTGCGCCCGCTCTGCGCACTGTGTCTCCGGTGCGTCTGCACAGCCCAGTGCGTCCTGTGCCTGCGCCCCGCATTTGCCGGGCGAAAGTAACCATCCAGCCAGGACGGGTTGTGCAGGCTCTACACTTGAGACCTCCAGTGCGCCTCCACGGCCCAGTGAATCCGGTGCCTACGCCAAGAACCAAGCCTCCAGTATGTCTCCCCAGCCTGGTGAGTCCTGTGCCTGCTCCCAGAACCAGGTCTCCTGTATGTCTCCCCAGCCTGGTGAGTCCTGTGCCTGCTCCGAGATCCAGGCTTCCGGTATGTCTCACCAGCCTGGTGAGTCCTGTGCCTGCTCCCAGAACCAGGCCTCCTGTATGTTTCCCCAGCCTGGTAAGCCCTGTGGCAGCACCACGCACCAGGCTGCCTATACGTCTCCTCACTCCAGTGATGATCCATGGCACGAAGCCTCCAGTGATGATCCATGGCACGAAGCCTCCAGTGATGATCCATGGCACGAAGCCGCCAGTGATGATCCATGGCACTAAGCCTCCAGTGATGATTTATGGCACGACGCCTCCAGTGATGATCCATGGCCCGGAGCCTGCAGTGAGGATCCATGGCACGAAGCCTCCAGTGATGATCCATGGCACGAAGCCGCCAGTGATGATCCATGGCACTAAGCCTCCAGTGATGATTTATGGCACGACGCCTCCAGTATTGATCCGCGGTCCGGAGCCTCCAGTGACGGTCTCCAGTCTGGAGCCTACAGCGACAATCCCCAGTCCAGAGCCTCCAGAGACGATCCCCAGTCCGGAGCCTCCAGCAACGATCCCCAGTCCGGAGCCTCCAGCGACGATCCCCTGTCCGGAGCCTCCAGCAACGATCCCCAGTCCGGGGCTTGCAGAGAGGGTCCCCAGTCTGGCGCCTGCAGAGTGGCTCCTCAGTCTGGAGCCTCCAGCGACGATCCCCAGTGGTGTGATGTGGGGTGGGCATTCTATGTTTTGTATTTCTGTGTGTTTGACCGAGTGTGGTTTCCAATCAAAGGCAGCTGTCTATCGTTGTCTCTGATTGGGAATCATACTTAGGCAGCCTGTTTTGCCACCTTAGTTGTTGGTAGTTGACTTTGTTAGTTGCCTGTATAGCCCTAGTAAGCTTCACGGTCGTTTTTGTTCCTTCTTGTTTTGTTGGCAACATTTATAATAAAGGAAAATGTACGCACACCACGCTGCACCTTGGTCCGGTCATTTCCGTGACGACGATCGTGACATTGAAGCATTGAATTCGGGATATTTTCACAATCCATAGAGCAACTTCATTACAGTGGTGCAAAGGACATAGTTGAAAATTTTGTTCAGGAAATTCTACCTGCAAATTTCTTAGACTGTGAATGTTTAGCAGATAATTTGTTACATTCAATGTGTGATGCACAGGCAGTGTATGGTTAGAATACAAAACAACTGATTGTAGAACAGAGGGATATTTGTGCAGAAAGCATAGGCCAATACCTTTTTGGTTCAAATGAATAGAACAGAGCATGTGATATATCTACACATTCAAATGGCTCTCTGTCAACATTCAAGCTTTTATGTAACCCATGCCCCATAGACTTTGCTTGTAAAAATGGACACAGCAAATGACCTAAAAGCTTTACACTACCTTGCATATTTAGCAAACATACATATACTATTTCCAGCATAGTCACATTTTCAGAGGAATACCCATTTGTGAAAATGTACACTAGTCATGACCAGCTTTGGCATGTAAATTGCACTAAGACAAAAGTGTCAGCTGGCTATAGTTTTCGAATTACTCAACAAATTGCTGCACAAAGCCACACTTTGTCTAGTTGCATATGACAGCATAAGATGTGTAGAGGTTCTCCACTTTGGTCTGAAAAAACATAATTCACTTAAGCACTGGCAAATGCAAGGAATGTGATTACTCTCAACATAAAGACATTCCTAACAACTCAAAGGATACTATCTTCATTAACCACTGAGGATTTTAACTAAATAAGCAATTGAGATTGGTTCAGTGGTAAGATAATTGATGTGTACCTTGAGCTTGTAAAAAGTATAAATGCGGATAGATGTTCTGCCTAAGGTACCTGGAACAGCATGCAATTGGTGGCGTTTTGAGAATGTAATAATAGCTGTGAAAAGCACATTGGAAAAAAGCACATTGGATGAAAAATAAATGATGTGCTAGCAATGGTATAACATCAGGTTTAGGTAGGTTATTTTCTAAATGTAATCCGTTACAGTTACTAGTTACCTGTCAAATTGTAATCGGATTACATTCAGTTACTTTTATATTACTTTCCCCTTAAGAGGCATTAGATGAAGACAAAAATGTATGTTACCAATTGAACGACATCTATTGCAGGATAAATCAATGTTAACGTTTACATAGCTGCCCATATATAGATGTCAAAAATGTCTTTATGGGTTGATTATGTAGGCTTCTTCTAACCCATCGCTTTCTACTACATATGACATTATACAATTATATAAATAAACAAGAATCAAACAGTCAAAATAATGATTATTTTGTTTTATTTTTAATTGTATATTTTATTTTTACCAGTAGGCTATTATTTTCTTGACATTCATTTACTTAAGCTCCATCTATTTCTCAATGTGCTCCACCTTATAATGATAAGGGACATATATAAGCCTAGGCAACCGTACCAGCTGACATGATACCAACGCCTTACTAATGTCTGAGTGATGCCCACATCGCGTATTAATGAGATTCATAATGTACATCATTTATATTAATTAAATCTTAACCATAAATGTTAGAAACTTACTATTTTTGACTGCAAGCAGACACACTATAGTGTAGCCTACGGCTTGTGTATTTCCTGTTATCGCTAATGGCCTAGAGAAGATGATGCCCAATCTATAGATAATCTGTCTTTCCCTCAACACCTCATGGCATGCATGGTATGTTATCTTATCTAGCTGTATACAGATCTAAATGTTGTTAGTCAATCACAGACTGTCTTGTTACCAGTTCCACATCAGACAACCAATAAAAGTTGTGTCCACGGCTTTCAGAGGAGTTCATAGGTGCTATTCGGAATCCTTGGGATGTCCCTTCAATCAAATAGAGCAGTTCATAGACTTCCCCAGAGGTTCGTGCTATTCGGGATGTCCATACCTCTCTCTATCAAGTATAAATGTACATTGGTTAAGTTTAGTGTTAACTTAGGGTTCAGGGTAAGGACGTCCCAAGGAATCTGGATTGCGGTGACAGTTCATAGAGTGAGAGACTGGCACGGTATTTGAGAGCTCGGCGGCGACACAGACATTCATTTTTATTTATTTTTTTACAAGCTGCAGAAGCGATTTGAGTGTCTGCCCCAGATAGTTTCATTAGAGACGATGAAAATAATTACTCAGATGTGCTTGATCCAGTTGAGGAGTAAGTAGGCTGTATTTAAGTTGTGATATCGTAAGGAAATATTTAGGGCTACCGTGTTAAGGCAAATGTGGTTTATTTGAAAATAATATTTTTTTGTTTATAATGTATTGTCAAAAGCACGAAGGCAATATTATTTACTGTGTCGATAGCGCAGTAGGCTAGTGTACAATAACATAATTTGATGTGCTAGTATTATTTATTTAATGGATTCATTCAATTGTAAATTAATTAACTACTTTTCACTGAAGGGAAACGAGGTACAACATGCAACTTCAATCGAATACCTAAAATCATGCCTGACAATATCACAACGGTATCCTACTTCATTCAGTGAATACTGCATGTATTGCTATCTCTGGGAGTATGTTAATGAAGGCTTTTCAGCTGTTGAACTATGCCAATGTCAAACTAATTTCTAAATCTCTTTCTTTTAGCCAAGATGTGATGAGCCAGAGCAACCAATCAGCTTCACTGCAGGTGCTCAACCCACCACCCCTCTCACTGTTCTCCCTCCACAAGTAACCACATCCTCTTCTCCTGTTCAACTACTGTGCCACCACACTAAAAATGACTGTACATATACCCCTGTGCCCATCTCAGTGTAACATGATCCATCCAAGGCCTCAGCTGGATGCCTGAAATGTAAGCAAGATGCTATAGTATGTGTGTATGTATGTATGTATGTATGTATGTATGTATGTATGTATGTATGTATGTATGGAGTTCCAAGTAAAGACTTTAGAAGATGGCAAAGGAAATAGTGATGAGAGTGAGAGCATACAGTATGAAAATAAAGACCCCTTGGGATCTAAAATGAGTGTGGGGTACCTCTTACGTCTCCTTTTTGTCCGTTTGAGGATAGTACAGTCACCCCTGGTGGAGGTTCTTGGAACACTGCGATTTAAGTCTGAGCAGAGGTTGACGAAAACCTTCAAAGGTGGTGCTGTTGCATGTTATCTTGAATACCAGGCAGATGTTTGAGTACAGAATCAAATGGTGTAAACTGAACAGGCTAAACTGGTTGAGACTCTTTGAGAAAGGGGTTCAAACAGAACCCTTTTTAGTTCCAGGTAGAAGTATTTTTGGTTCCATGTAGAACCCTCTATGGAATGGAGCCCAAAAGGGTTCTACCTAGACACAGAAACGGTTCTACCTGGAACCAAAAAGTGTTCTCCTATGTGGACAGTGGAAGAATCCTGTTAGTTTATAGATCGCTCCTTTGTATATGAGTTTAGCCTTATATGGCAGTTGTGGTTCCGTGGATATCTGTGTAAAATAAAATGAATTGGTGTTGGTAAGTTAAGATAATCAGAAATACTATGAAACATCCCCACTTTTAGCACACATTTGCAAGCAGGCAAAGTCACCTATTTGTGCTGAGGCATGTGTGATCACTCAACATTGACAGGACCAACAAAAAATACATGCTTGGGACTCCCGAATGGCACAGCAGTCTAAGGCACTGCATCTCAGTGCTAGAGGCATCACTACAGACCCTGGTTTGTTTCCAGGCTGTGTTTGGGAGTCCCATATGGCAGCGCACAATTGGCCCAGCGTCATTGTTATAGCATAGATTGCTGTATAAAATCTGGACCGTTGCTTTTCCTATGGCTAAGCAAACAAGTGGTAGCATATGCTTTTTGCACGTCTCTAAAACAAAGCCTATATCCTCACATACCCTCTCAATAGGAACCCTGCTTTTAACCATAAGACATCTCCAAAAATGTATAGACGAAGGATTGCAATACTTGTATAGACGAAGGATTGCGAAGGATTGAAATACTTTTTTTAAACCTTTATTTAACTAGGCAAGTCAGTTAAGAACAAATACTTATTTTCAATGGCGGCCTAGGAACAGTGGGTTAACTGCCTTGTTCAGGGGCAGAACGACTGATTTTTACCTTGTCAGCTTGGGGATTCGATCTTGCAACCTTACGGTTACTAGTCCAGCACTCTAAACACTAGGATTCTGAGTTGAATGACTGTTCAAAACAAAACAAAAATCCCAGTCTGAGCTCATTAGGAAGGTAACTACATACATGTATGCTTAAAAATGCATTGTTCTGTTAGGCACAACATTGCGGGCTTCTACAATGTAGTGCATGTTTATCCCTTAATACATTCAGCCAATATCATTGACCTGATGGGTTTGTTTGTCCTCCTACAGGTATAAAGGTAGCATGCCCTTTCCCCTCCCTGAGGGTGACCCAGCAGTTGGATTTTTAACCGGAATCGGCAAGACAATATAAAGCTGATTTTCTGCTCAGGGTGAGGCTTTTTATTTGCAGTGAGGAAATAGTGGGCGAAGTTTTACAATATTTACAAAACAAAATAGACTGTTGGTTGCAACAGGATCATAAACTGTTCCACATAAGAGCTTGTTCAAATAAAAATCCAGGCTAATAATGTCAATTAACCCAGCAGCATGCCAACTTTTCCTGGCTCTGTCCTGTCTCAAACAACGAAATGGCAAGGTTTAAATACAGCTACCCATAATTCAACGGCCAATGAGAATACATTCACAAAATGGTGATCAATTGACAAAGGCAACTATTACAATACATGTGTAATATTCCCGGGAGGGACTTATAAAGGTGCTACAACATGCTTTATAAGTCCCTCCCAGGAATATGCTACTTCCGAGTACCCCGTACCATGAATTAACCATGCACTCGAACACTCCCACTGTTTACCTGTCAAACTCTGATCAGGAAATGGACAGACCACCCTCAACAAATCACAGGAATAAACAAGGTAATCATTCACATTTCTTTAAATTAGCCTTCACATTTTAAATGTTACACGTGATCACATTTTAGTTGAACTTTCTGATCGTTAAATGCATTAACAAGAAAGAGTAATATTATCGGAGACGCACAACAGAAGGTTTTGTCGCCAAACCAATTTCCAACGTGCCAATGGGCGGATTCGATTTTGCTGAGGCAGCAGTTTATGGCCCATGACATGAAAGGCCAAAAGCGGTGAGGAAAAAGCACCCTTCTCAAATGAAATAGTCATCTGCACTGCTTGGTCATGTCGCCAACAAGGAAGCATGGTGAATAGGCCAGAACATAAATCTCTTTCCCATAAATTATGTTTGAATTTTCAAACTAGTTTTTATTGGGAAGGCAGATAAAGTTTTTTTTTAATCAAAAGCAATCACTTCTGCATGTGAAAACACAGAATCCTACTCATTATGCCACATGTTAATTACGTCACTTTTGTTTTTAGCCGACTTCACCGTGGGCTTTGAATGGGGAACCTGGCTCATGCCCGGGAGGCAGCACGGTTCCAAAACAAATGCAATCAACTTTCACATGGTGCAAAACACGACTACCAGGGCGCCGGTCCAGATGAATAGAAGTCCCTCAATCTCAAACACGTTTATTTTCCCAGGTGATCAACTATCAACATATCGGGCTTCTTATCATAAACCGTTTGTCATGTCTGGTCATTTATATAATAAGCAAGGCTTTATATTAAGTGATGATGACATAGGATGATCATCACCAGGGGTGAATTCCATTTAAAATCCAGTCAATTCAGAAAATAAACCAAATTCCAATTCCACATCTTCATAATTGAAAAGTGTTGAGGAGAATTGGAATTTCAATTAACTTCCTGAATTGACTGAAATTTAAATGGAATTAAACCCAACCCTGATCATCACACCCTCAAAATGTAAACATCCTTTAATGTATTTAGATAACACCAATGTACTAGATTGCTGTGACTTTATAGGGGATAGTCCAAGTGGGGGAGAGGATTAATGTTGGAACAAATTTAAAAATCTTACTGTGGAAACCAAAATAACTAAGTTTTACAAAACATATTATATACATTTGAGGCCATGCCCAGAAGGGTTATGAAACATCAGTGTTTTACAATGGAAAGGTCCTCCTACAAGGGAGAGTACAATTTTGCCCCAGCAGCACTGTCATGTTTATCCCTCTGGGTTCATTCTCCTCCTCAGTTCTTACAAGTGAAGCATTTACCACAAAGTCAGCAATGTGGTTTCTCTCCTGTGTGATGTCTTCGCTGGTGCCATTTTAGATTACTTGCTGATCTGAAGCATTCTACACACATGGGGCACTTATATGGTCTCTCATCTGATGGTGTATCTCACCTGTGTGAATCCTAATATGGCCTTTCAGGCTTTTCATCTGGCTGAAGCATTTGCCACATTCTTTGCACGGATACGGTTTCTCTCCAGTGTACTGTCCTCATATGTATGGTCAGGGTTTTCTTCTGACTGAAGCATTTGCCACAATCACTGCACTGATACGGTTTCTCTCCAGTATGTATCCTCATATGGTCTGTCAGGTTTCTAATCCGGATAAAGCATTTGCCACAATCTTTGCACTGATATGGTTTCTCCCCAGTGTGACTTCTCGTATGTTCTGTCAAGGTTCCTTTTTCTCTGAAACTTTTGCCACATACATTACAGCAATATGGTTTCATGCCAGTGTGAATTCTCTGATGAGTTTTTAAAATGCTACTTTTCAGAAAGCATTTCCTGCAGACGGGACACCTGTGTGGTCTCTCCCCTGAGTGAGCCGCCCTCAATGGAACTTTCAACTCACTGGCTTCCCTGATCTTAGAGCTTTGTCCTTTCTTTGTCAATGTTCTCTTTGATTTGAGTGGCTGTAACCCTGACATTAGTCCTCCACCATCCACACCATTGTCACTTTCACTGTTCCCAATCTGAGCTGCAGAACAGTCTGAATTTACTGGAGAGAGGGGCTGTAATTCATTGTTTGGTTCGGATTCTCCGTAGGCCTCTCCATGTTCTGTTTTGATGTCTTGTTCAATTGTTTTGGTGGGTAGAGAGTCCCTATCTCTGTTCTCCACAGTATGGATTTGGTAAAGATGTGAGGACTGGGATGGGTTCTGATCACAGTCCCTTTTCACACAGGTAGAAATGAATATGAACTCTTTGGTATCAGACTCCAGCCCCTGAAGCTGCTCTTCCTCCTGACTGGTCCCAAACTCCTCCTGTTCCTCTTTAATCTGTTTGGGCTCTGGGTCGCCCTGGCCCGGACTGGTGCTCCACTCCTGCTCACAGTGCTGCTTCTCAGGGGGAACTTCTCCAGGTACAGGAAATGTGAGCTGCTGGGGATCTGAGACGATAGGATAAATTATTAGTATTCAATAGCTCTGAGCCAAGTTCAAATTAATATTAATGTTCATATATACTGAACAAAAATATAAAACGCAACATCCAATAAATTCAAAGATTTTACTGAGTTACAGTTCACATAAGGAAATTAGTCAATTGAAATGAATTCATTAGCCCCTAATTTACATATTTCTCATGACTGGGAATGCAGATATGCATCTGTTGGTCAGATACCTTTAAAAAAGTAGGGGTGTGAATCAGAAAACCAGTCAGTATCTGGTGTGATCACCATTTGCCTCATGCAGCGCAACACAATTCCTTCGCATAGAGTTGATTAAGCTATTGATTGTGGAATGTTGGAACTATGGAAAGTTTTCCCACTCCTTTTCAATGGCTGTGTTAAGTTGCTGGACATTGGCATAAACTGCTGTCATACACTTCAATCCAGACTATTCCAAAATGCTCAATAGGTGACATGTCTGGGGAGTACTCAGGCCACGGAAGAACTGGAACATTTTCATCTTCCAGGAATTGTGTACAGATCCTTGCGACATGGGGCCGTGCATTATCATGCTGAAACATGAGGTGATGTTGGCGGATGAATGGTATGACAATGGGCCTCAGGATCTCAAAATGCTATGTGTTCGTAGATTACGCCTGCCCATACCATAACCCCACCATGGGGCACTCTGTTCACAATGTTGACATCAGCAAACCGCTCATCCACATGACACCATACACGTGGTCTGCGGTTGTGATGCCAGTTGGACATACTGCCAAATTCTCTAAAATGAGGTTGGAGGTGGAATATGGTAGAAAAATTACCATTCAATTCTCTGCCAACAACTCTGGCGGACATTCCTGCAGTCAGCATGCCAATTGCACACTCCCTCAACTTGAGACATCTGTGGCATTGTGTTGTGTGACAAAATTGCACATTTTAGAGTGGCCTTAGGTGCACTTGTGTAATGATCATGCTGTTTAAATCAGCTTCTTGATATGTCACACCTGTCAGGTGGATGGTTTATCTTGGTAAAGGAGAAACGCCCACTAACAAGGAAGTAAATACATTTATTCCCAAAACTTGAGAGAAAAGCTTTTTGTGTGTATGGAACATTTCTGGGCTATTTTATTTCAGCTCATGAAACCAACACTTGCGTTTATATTTTTGTTTAGTAGAATCAGCAAACGTTGGTTAATCGGTTAATCACACTGATTGATCTAGCAGCGGTCATCATTCACTACTGACCTGCTCTATGTAGCTTTATGTCGGGTTGGAAAACCAAATCCAGCAGCTTCCGTAGACGATCGATCTCCTCCTTCGAACGGGAGATTTCTTCCTGGTACTCTGCTATGGTATTTTCCACGGCCCCAAATATCTCAACAGCCATCGCTGTTAACCGCTCGTTTAGATAATCCTGCAACAGCTGCATTTTAGACATTTTGAGGGATAGTAAAGTGGAAACGTTTAGCCTATTTTCTGTGGAAGCTGGCTAGCTAGCCATCCCCCTCGAGGTAAACAGCAAATACATTTTCCTGTTGTATCTGTAAACAAGGCTAACTCTTCTTCTTCGTGTGGTTTCCCGGCAGACGTACTAGACGCGTTATTGCGTATTGCTGCCCTTCACAGGTCGGAGAGTGAATTGCATATTTTGTTCACAATTAAGTCAAATCAAAGTTTTTGTCACGTGCGCAGTGAAATGCTGACTTACAGGCTCTAACCAATAGTGCGGAGAAAAAAAGTATGTGTGTGTGTGTGTGTGTGTGTGTGTGTGTGTGTGTGTGTGTGTGTGTGTGTGTGTGTGTGTGTGTGTGTGTGTGTGTGTGTGTGTGTGTGTGTGTGTGTGTGTGTGTGTGTAGGTAAGTCAAGAAATAAAACAACAGTAAAAAGACATTTGAAAATAAGAGTAGCAAGGCTATATACAGACACCGGTTAGTCAGGCTTATTGAGGTGGTATGTACATGTGGGTATGGTTAAAGTGACTATGCATATATGATGAACAGAGAGTAGCAGTAGCGTAAAAAGAGGGGTTGGCAGGTGGTGGGACACAATGCAGATAGCCCGGTTAGCCAATGTGCGGGAGCACTGGTTGATCGGGCCAATTGAGGTAGTATGTACATGAATGTTTAGTTAAAGTGACTATGCATATAAGATAAACAGAGAGTAGCAGCGGCGTAAAAGAGGGGTTGGGGTGGGGGCACACAATGCAAATAGTCCGGGTAATCATTTAGTTACCTGTTCAGGAGTCTTATGGCTTGGGGGTAAAAACTATTGAGAAGCCTTTTTGTCCTAGACTTGGCACTCCGGTACCGCTTGCCATGCGGTAGTAGAGAGAACAGTCTATAACTGGGGTGGCTGGGGTCTTTGAACATTTTCAGGGCCTTCCTCTGACACCGCCTGGTGTAGAGGTCCTGGATGGCAGGCAGCTTTGCCACAGTGATGTACTGGGCTGTACGCACTACCCTCTGAAGTGCCTTGCGGTCGGAGGCCGAGCAATTGCCGTACCAGGCAGTGATGCAACCGGTCAGGATGCTTTCAATGGTGCAGCTGTAGAACATTTTGAGGATCTCAGGACCCATGCCAAATCTTTTTAGTTTCCTGAGGGGGAATAGGCTTTGTCGTGCCCTCTTCACGACTGTCTTGGTGTGTTTGGACCAATCTAGTTTGTTGGTGATGTGGACACCAAGGAATTTGAAGCTCTAAACCCGCTCCAATACAGCCCTGTCGATGAGAATGGGGACGTGCTCGGTGCTCCTTTTCCTGTAGTCCACAATAATCTCCTCAGTCTTGGTTACGTTGAGGGAGAGGTTGTTGTCCTGGCACCACCCGGCCAGGTCTCTGACCTCCTCCCTATAGGCTGTCTCGTCGTTGTCGGTGATCAGGCCTACCACTATTGTGTCGTCAGCAAACTTAATGATGGTGTTGGAGTCGTGCCTGGCCATGCAGTCGTGGGTGAACAGGGAGTACAGGAGGGGACTGAGCACGCACCCCTAGGGAGCTCCAGTGTTGAGGATCGGCGTGGCAAATGTGTTGCTACCTACCCTCACCACCTGGGTGCGGCCCGTCAGGATCCAGTTGCAGAGGGAGGTGTTTAGTCCCAGGTTCCTTAGCTTAGTGATGAGCTTTGAGGGTACTATGGTGTTGAACGCTGAGCTGTAGTCAATGAATAGCATTCTCACAAAGATGTTCCTTTTGTCCAGTTGGGAAAGGGCAGTGTGGAGTGCAATAGAGATTGCATCATCTGTGGATCTGTTTGGGCGGTATGCAAATTGGAGTGGGTCTAGGGTTTCTGGGATAATGGTGTTTCAAAGCACTTCATGGCTACGGACGTGAGTGCTACGGGTCTGTAGTCATTTAGGCAGGTTGCCTTTGTGTTCTTGGGCACAGGGACTATGGTGGTCTGTGTGAAGCATGTTGGTATTACAGACTCAATCAGGGACATGTTGAAAATGTCAGTGAATACACCTGCCAGTTGGTCAGCACATGCCCGGAGCACACGTCCTGGTGATCCATCTAGCCCCGCAGCCTTGTGAATGTTGACCTGTTTAAAGCTCTTACTCTCGTCGGCTACAGAGAGCGTGATCACACAGTCGTCCAGAACAGCTGATGCTCTCATGCATAAATAAAGGTGAAATAAAAATGTAAAAAATGCATGCCTCAGTGTTGCTTGCCTCGAATCGAGCATAGAAGGTAGGCTCATGTCACTGGGCACAATAGAAAGTAGAAAAAATAAATTGCACCACCATCTAACCCTCAGCTCAGCAGAGAAGTTGTTGGGTGTCAGAGGTTTTAGTGCAGAAGAACTACAGGGGGTTTAGAGAGAAGGGTTCCAGCCTCCCAGGCTGAGCGTCTGGTGTAGGATCTGTTAGGGCCAAAGTAGTGTGAAGGGGTGGTGGGTTTGTTGGGGATAATTATGTATAATATGGTGATTTTTCAGTAACATATTGTGAAATAATAATGTAATGAAACAGAATCATTAAAAGCTTTAAAGGAACCTGTAACCACACCTGTATAGCATAAGAAAAGCCTAAATACAAAATAAATAGACACACATTGTAATCCAAATGCATGCCTGGATAAGAAATGTCATAATCAATATAATGAATGTACTTATGACTGCAGCCTGGTAGGGGCCCCTATTACTTTCTTAACCAAACTGTCACAGTTATAATATAATCGGTTCAGTGATTTGTAGAGTGTTAAATGATTTGTAGAGGTGGGAAAAAGCCCGCCTCAAAGGAGAATTTAGGGTGGGAAAACAATAGTGGCGCGAATCCAAAAAAAGTTGATCATTAAAATAAACAGGAGTAACTAAACTCAGCAAAAAATAAACATCCTCTCACTGTCAACTGTGTTTATTTTCAGCAAACTTAACATGTGTAAACATTTGTATGAACATAACAAGATTCAACAACTGAGACATAAACTGAACAAGTTCCACAGACATGTGGAACAAAGGGCAAAGGGGGAGGGGTCAAAATCAAAGTAAGTGTCAGTATCTGGTGTGGCCACCAGCTGCATTAAGTACTGCAGTGCATCTCCTCCTCATGGACTGCACCAGATTTGCCAGTTCTTGCTGTGAGATGTTACTCTTCCACCAAGGCACCTGCAAGTTCCCGGACATTTCTGGGGGGAATGGCCCTAGCCCTCTCCCTCCGATTGAACGGGTCTCAGACGTGCTCAATGGGATTGAGATCTGGGCTCTTCGCTGGCCATGGCAGAACACTGACATTCCTCTTGCAGGAAATCACGCACAGAACGAGCAGTAGTGGCATTGTCATGCTGGACGGTCATGTCAGGATGAGCCTGCAGGAAGGGTACCACATGAGGGAGGAGGATGTCTTCCCTGTAACGTACAGTGTTGAGATTGCCTGCAATGACAACAAGCTCAGTCCGATGATGCTGTGACACACCGCCCCAGACCATGACGGACCCTCCATCTCCAAATCGATCCCGCTCCAGAGTACAGGCCTTGGTGTAACGCTCATTCCTTCGACGATAAACACGAATCCAACCATCATCTCTGGTGAGATAAAACTGCTACTCGTCAGAGAGGAGCACTTTTTGCCAGTCCTGTCTGGTCCGGCAACAGTGGGTTTGTGCCCTCAGGCAACATTGTTGTCAGTGATGTCTGGTGAGGACATGCCTTACAACAGGCCTACAAGCCCTCGGTCCAGCCTCTCTCAGCCTATTGCAGACAGTCTGAGGTCTGATGGAGGGATTGTGCGTTCCTGGTGTAACTCGGGCAGTTGTTGTTGCCATCCTGTACCTGTCCCGCAGATGTGATGTTCTGATGTACTGATCCTGTACAGGTGTTGTAACACGTGGTCTGCCACTGCGAGGGCAATCAGCTGTCCGTCCTGTCTCCCTGTAGCGCTGTCTTAGGCGTCTCACAGTACGGACATTGCAATTTATTGCCCTGGCCACATCTGCAGTCCTCATGCCTCCTTGCAGCATGCCTAAGGCACGTTCATCCAGATGAGCAGGGACCCTGGGCATCTTTCTTTTGCAGGGACCCTGGGCATCTTTCTTTCTACTGACTTTTTTCAGAGTCAGTAGAAAGGCCTCTTTAGTGTCCTAAGTTTTCATAACTGTGACCTTAATTTCCTACCGTCTGTAAGCTGTTAGTGTCTTAACGACCGTTCCACAGGTGCATGTTCATCAATTGTTTATGGTTCATTGAACAAGCATGGGAAACGGTGTTTAAATCCTTTACAATGAAGATCTGTGAAGTTATTTGGATTTTGACTTATTATCTTTGGAAGACATGTCCTGAAAAAGGGACATTTATTTTTTTGCTGAGTTTATATATATATATATATTTTATATATATTTAATCCATGGATTATATTTTAAATGGTAAATGTGTACATTTTCATGTTAAAAAAAAATATTATTCAAAACAAGCTGTTGAGTTACTTACTGCTCCTCAGCAGCTGCTCCACTTCCGTGGGTGCATAATTCCTTGGATTGTTTTGCTATCTATTTGCTATGAGGGGGAACTGCAGCATAAATTATAACAGCACAAAGTAAATGGACCGTTCTGGGGCGCTCAAATGTGCATTCAGTCAGAACTTCTAGGTCTGTTCTAGACTCCCTCCCCACTGAGTCTCTCGAGCCAGACGGCTTACTTCTGCACGTGAGACTAGATCTGCTCTATCAGGTACAGATGGCGCAAAAGCAAATTTTAAATAAATAATCAAAACAGTACAGGACCTGATAAACCATACAACTACATCCAACAAGAGTCGAAGGAAAGAGGGAGACACAAGCTAGAACCTTCTCATAGCGGATCTGGAAGGACAAAACTTTTTTTTAGCTCCCATTCCAATTTCAAGTCCATGATATTAGCTAGCTATCCCCAGTTAGATCATGTTTTCCTTTATTGCATCTGCATGCTTATTTCGTTCTCCCTGGTTTCCACTGCCACAAAGTCAAAACTGGCTATATCCTAAAAATGAATTTAAACAAACATTTGCTTTAAGGTTAGCGGTATGATTAAGGTTAGGTTTAAAATCAAATTGTCAGAAAATAAACTGTAGAGGTTGTCCCATGTGGCTCAGTTGGTAGAGCATGGTGTTTTAAATGCCAGCATTGTGGGTTCGATACTCATGGGGGACTAGTGTGAAAATGTATGCACTGTAAATCACTCTGGATGAGAGTGTCTGCTAAATGACTGAAAGTTCTTATTTTTTACTGTTGAAATAGGCGGGCTTTATGACTTAGCATTGGTAACTAGTGACGACCGTTCTCCCTGGTGCACTCGTTCTTGAGCTGGCTGCTTGTTCTGAAGTATAATCTAATCTGTTCAAAACAGGGGCAGCATGTGCAGCAGTGGTCATTTGATTTTTGACATGCAAAAGTGAAATAGGTGTATTTATGCTGTTGTTCAAATGCACAGATATTTTATATATCTTCTCAAAGAAACTACCGGTATTTTGAAAACTGTAGTGTTGTAAAGTACACCACATGACCAAAAAGTATGTGGACACCTGCTCATCAAACATCTCATTCCAAAATCATAGGCATTAATATGGAGTTGGTATCCCTTTGCTGCTATAACAGCCTCCACTCTTCTGGGAGGCTTTCCACTAAATGTAGGAACATTGCTGAGGGGACTTGCTTCCATTCAGCCACAAGCATTAGTGAGGTTGGCCACTGATGTTGGGCGATTAGGCCTGGCTTGCAGTCGACATTCCAAATCATCCTAAAGGTGTTGGATTGGGTTTGAGGTCAGGGCTCTTTGCAGGCCAGTCAAGTTCTTCCACAACGATCGCGTCAAACAATTTCTGCACGGACCTCACTTGGGGCACGGGGGCATTGTCATGCTGAAACTGGAAAGGGCCTTCCCCAAACTGTTGCCACAAAGTTGGAAGCACATATTAGTCTAGAACGTCATTGTATGCTGTTACGGATACTATTATCCTGTGTGTGTGTGTGTATCCTGTGTGTGTTTCTTTTCTCTCCGTCTCCCCTCACAGGTGAAAATCATCACTCCCCAATTTTTCAACAATCAACCCATCAATCAGAAGACACACCTCCTCCTGTTTCCTACCCTATCACAGTTCCTTCCCCATGGTTTAAAAACCCCATCATTTGTTTGCTCTAGAGCTCAATCTCTTTGTAATGCCATGTTGGTAGATCTCTGTTCTATATAGAGTTCAAGCTCAATCTCTTTGTAAATGCCATGTATGTAGATCTCTCTCTTTGCGTGTTAACCTCTTCTTTTGTTTGAGCACCTCCAAATCACTTTGTCATCTCCTGTGAGTATTGTTTTGGTTATGGTGTTTGTTTGTTGCTGGTGGGAAAAGGGGGAAACCAAGACAAGTCGCCCATGGGCATACACTACCCGTAGGTGAACTTTGTTAAATACACTAGTTAGAACTGGGTGGACCACCCACTGTATTTTTGGTTAGTTAGTTAGCTGTTGTTGAAATAGGCTAGTCTAGCTTAGGGGTGTTTTGAATACTTATTGTTTCTTTCCTTGGGTCCAGCTCAGCCCCTTTTCCTGCTCCCCCCATTACCGTGTGTTTATAAATAAACCCTGAGTTTGACGGTATTATTTCGGTTGTTGTGGTTATTTCGTTCACACTTACTTTGTCACAATTATAATTTACATGAGTTATGTTACGGGTCTCACTACCATCCCCCCTAGACTGTCGGGCCAAAAGGGATTCGTAACATAAGTGGAGCCTCATCCGGGATATGTCTTTACTGACACCCATGCCGCTCATGTAGATTGTTGATAGTTGTATAGTTCAGTGTTGAGCGTCATAGCTGAAGTAGCATTAGTGTTTGCTATTTTCGTTGGCTCTTGTGAAGTAGTGTAAGATGGCTACTTTTGATTTGAAGTCCTTTTTGGATAACCCTTCGTGGGAGGTTTTTGACAAATGTCGTAGAGTTGATTTAATGACCTTGGCTGACCATTATTCAGTATCGATTCCACAGAATGTAGTTAAGTCGGAGGTTAAAAAGCTGGTGTTAAATGTGTTGTTGGAAGAGCAGGTGCTTGTGTTACCGCTGCCTGAGCATACTACCCCTGTAGGGGATGTTGCTGCTCCTGTAAGCCCATTGGTATCTGAGAATGAGGGCGAGGCTAAAACACCAGCCACACTGTCCCATTTTGAACCACTCTCCCCACTGTCAAACGGTGATGCCAGGAGGGATGTCCGTTTAGCACAGTTCCAACTAGAGGTGGAAGAGAGAGCCCAAATTAGGCGAGAGACTCTCCAGTTGGAGATGTGTAAAATTGAGGCGGAAAAAGAACGAGAACGAGAACAGAGGCAGATGACGTTTAAAATGCGCCAGATGGAACTGGAGGCAGAGACAGCGAGGCTAGCCTTCGTTCCTGCTGTCACTGTTAGTGAGTCGTCCTCACCAGCTGTGTCCTCAAACACGTTTGACATTAGTAGGCAGATTGCCTTAGTACCTTTGTTCAGAGAGTCGGAGGTTGACTCCTATTTTTGTGTATTTGAGCGTATAGCCGTAGCATTGAAGTGGCCTGAAGAGGTATGGTGCCTATTACTTCAGTGTAAATTAACTGGTAAAGCCCAAGAGGTTTTGTCAGCGCTACCTCTAGAGGACAGTTTGAATTATGAAGTAGTCAAAGCTACTGTTCTTCGTGCCTATGAGCTTGTGCCTGAGGCATACCGACAGAGATTTAGGTCTCATAGAAAGTCTTCTAGTAAGACTTATGTGGAATTTGCTAGAGACAAGGGAAATCTGTTTGATAAATGGCATGCTGCTAGTAAGGTAACTGATTTCAACTCTCTCCGGGAGTTCATCTTGTTGGAAGAGTTTAAAAATTGCTTACCCGAACGAATTGTAGTTTACCTAAACGAACAGAAAGTATCCTCCCTGGCAGAAGCGTCTGTGTTGGCAGACGAGTTTGTGTTGACGCACAAGAGTGTGTTTTCGGCTCAAACTGAGAGTAGAGCCACTGAGTTTCCTACCTTTAGCCCTAGTCGACCAGCAGTAGTATATCAAGCACGCCAGAAGACTGAGCGTTCCTGTTTCTATTGTCATAAAGTGGGACATATGATTAATGATTGCTTCATGCTTAAACGCAAACAAGGGATGCCTCTTCGTGCCAAGCCACCAACAGGTGTTGGTCTAATTCGTACGGTTGGGAGGTCTGCAACAAAACAGGTGCCTCAGGGTAACTGCAGTTTGAAAGTCTCAGTCCCCGACCGCAGTTATGAACCATTCATTTTCGAGGGGTTTGTGTCCCTAACGAATGACGAAGCGTCTCGGCGTCCAGTTAAAATCCTTAGAGATACTGGTGCGGCGCAGTCATTTATATTGTCTGATGTGTTGCCCTTATCTGACGATACATACTGTGGTTCCAGTGTGTTAGTGCAGGGTATTGAAATGGGTTTTGTCCCAGTGCCATTGCACTTTGTGAAAGTACACTCTGAGTTAAATCAGTGGAATATTCAGAGTGGGGGTACGTCTTAAGTTGCCAGTGAAAGGTGTGACCTTTATAATGGGTAACGATATTGCCGGAGGAAAGGTAGTACCTGTATTGGAAGTATTGGATAAAAGTGACCACTCTCTCTCGAATGAGTTGGCACAGAGTTATCCACATGTGTTCCCCGCTTGTGCTGTCACTCGTGCTCAGGCACTACAAGAGGGTGGCGTGATAGATTTGTCGAACACTGTTCTGTTCAAAGAGGATGATCAAGAGGATGGATTGTGTGATACCTCTGAGAAGCTGATCACCTCTGACAAACAGCCCAGGAAAGAATTAAAGAACGTTGAACTTATTGCTGATGCAATACAGTTACCAGTCACTCGTGAGCAGCTGATTGCTAACCAAAAGGTTGACGACAAACTTGCTAAATGTTTTTCTAGTGTTGTCTCGTTAGAAGAGGTGAAGAAGAAGAATGTGGCTTACTTCATTGATGGTAATCTCCTCATGCGTAAATGGAAATCCCATGTTGACGCGGGTGGAGATTGGAATGCTGTTTACCAAATAGTGATTCCTACAGCCTTTCGACAAAATGTGTTATCCCTTGCTCATGATCACCAGTGGTCTGGTCATTTAGGAATTACAAAGACGTATGATTGGATAATTCGACATTTCTTTTGGCCGGGTTTAAAACAAGATGTGGCTCAGTTCTGTCGGACATGTCAGATAACAGGAAAACCAAATCAGGTTATTCCTCCCGCTCCTCTTTGTCCCCTACCTGTCATAGGTGAACCATTTGAGCATGTGGTGGTTGATTGTGTCGGACCGTTACCGAAGACAAAATCGGGTAACCAGTTTTTGTTAACGATAATGTGTATGGCTACAAGATACCCCGAGGCTATTCCTCTGAGAAGGATTACAGCTCCGATAGTGAGTAAAGCCTTAATAAAATTCTTCACGACATTCGGGTTACCTAAGGTGGTACAAAGCGATCAAGGTACCAATTTCCTATCCAAGCTCTTCAAGCAGGTGTTGAAATCCTTATCAATTTCGCATCGTGTGTCAAGCGCCTATCACCCAGAGTCTCAGGGTGCGCTTGAAAGATGGCATCAGACACTGAAGTCTATGCTACGTAAATATTGTTTGGAATCTGAGAAAGATTGGGATGAGGGAGTTCCTCTAGTTTTGTTTGCTGCTCGTGAAACTGTGCAGGAGTCCCTAGGTTTCAGCCCGGCTGAACTAGTGTTTGGTCACACAGTAAGAGGACCAATGAAAGTCCTTAAAGAACAGTTCTTGTCCCAAGAGTTGTGTACAAGAGATGAGAATGTGTTGGACTACGTTAGTCGCTTTCGTGAGCGCCTACACCAAGCTTGTGCTCTTGCAAAGGAAGCTCTGTCTTCCTCACAGAGGAGCATGAAAAGACACTATGATAAAGAGGCTGTTTCTCGTCCACTACAGCCAGGTGACCAAGTACTGGTGTTATTACCTGTTCCAGGATCTTCACTGTCAGCTCGTTTCTCTGGTCCTTATTTAATTGAAAAGAAAATAAGGGAAACTGACTATGTGCTTCAAACTCCTGATAGAAAACGCCAATCTCGTGTGTGTCACATTAACATGTTGAAAGCATACCACACCCGACCCATCACACAGTTAGAAAAACAGTTACAAAAACAGAGGAAGGTACTGCTGTCTCCTCTGCTACTACTGCGATGATAGTGGACTGTCAAATTGATGTTGATGGCTTGGAGTTGCGCAATACTCAGCAGCAGTGTGTTAGATTGCCCAACTCAGAAATGCTGCTGTCTATCCAGTCAGGTCTGGTTCATTTAACGGATGGACAGGCTAATGATACTGTGAGGCTACTACAGTTTTCCATGTCTCTTTAATGACGTTCCTACTCGCACAAATGTGTTGGAACATGACATTAATGTTGGAAATGCTACACCTATCAAGCAACACCCATATCGTATCAACGCTTCCAAGAGGAAGATAATGAGGGATGAGGTGAAATATTTGTTGGAGAATGACCTGGCTAAGCCAAGTTCAAGCCCTTGGAGTTCTCCTTGCATTCTGGTTCCTAAACCTGATGGTACGTCCAGGTTATGTACGGATTATCGAAAGGTAAATTCTGTCACAATGCCAGATTCGTTCCCGTTACCCAGACTGGATGACTGTATCGATACTATTGGTGCTGCTAAGTATGTAACTAAGTTGGACCTCTTAAAAGGTTACTGGCAGGTTCCGTTAACTTCACGTGCTTCAGAGATTTCTGCCTTTGTGACCCCAGACAACTTCCTACAGTACTCAGTCATGGCTTTTGGGATGCGAAATGCACCAGCCACTTTCCAACGACTGGTTAACTCCGTATTAGCTGGCGTTCCTAATTGTAGTGCATACCTTGATGACCTAGTGATTTATTCGTCTGAGTGGTCAGATCATGTTGACTTGCTAAGGGTAGTATGTGAACGGTTGGCAGCTGCTTCTCTAACCCTGAACTTGGCAAAGTGCGAGTTTGGGAAGGCTACTGTTACCTATCTCGGTAAAGAGGTTGGCCATGGACAGGTGCTTCCTGTTGATGCCAAGGTCTTGGCTATAACTGCATTCCCTGCACCTACCACTAGACGAGAGCTACGCCGCTTTTTAGGGATGGTTGGCTACTACCGTAGCTTCTGTAAAAATTTCTCTGCGGTAGTTGCTCCATTGACCGATTTGCTTAGTCCGGCTAGACCATTTGTGTGGTCCCCTGATTGTAAGAGAGCTTTTGAATCAACGAAAGCACTCTTATGTAGTACCCCTGTACTTGCTGCTCCGGATTTTGAACAACCGTTCAAGCTTGAAGTAGATGCTAGTGCCAGAGGTGCTGGTGCTGTTCTACTGCAGCAGGACAAGAGTGGAGTAGATCATCCTGTTTGTTATTTTTCCCGTAAATTTAATAAATGTCAAACAAACTATGACAATAGAACAAGAAGCTTTGTGCTTGGCTCTGCAATACTTTGAAGTATACATTGGTTCCAGTGCCCTACCAGTGATTGTGTATACTGACCATAACCCCTTAGTTTTTCTCCACCGAATGTACAACCAGAACCAGCGCCTTATGCGTTGGGCGCTGATTGTACAAAATTATAATTTGGAGATCTGCCACAAAAAGGGTTCAGATAATGTGTTGGCAGATGCTTTGTCTCGTGTGTAATGATTTTTGTATGTTTTGGTTGACTTTGTTATTGTTGTGAGTATTCATGGTAATACTGTGATCGCAATCCCCCCTAGGGTTGCTCTTTTAAGGGTGGGAGTGTTACGGATACCATTATCCTGTGTGTGTGTGTATCCTGTGTGTTTCTTTTCTCTCCGTCTCCCCTCACAGGTGAAAATCATCACTCCCCAATCAGTCAACAATCAACCCATCAATCAGAAGACACACCTCCTCCTGTTTCCTACCCTATCACAGTTCCTTCCCCATGGTTTAAAAACCCCATCATTTGTTTGCTCTAGAGCTCAATCTCTTTGTAATGCCATGTTGGTAGATCTCTGTTCTATATAGATTTCAAGCTCAATCTCTTTGTAAATGCCATGTATGTAGATCTCTCTCTTTGCGTCTTAACCTCTTCTTTTGTTTGAGCACCTCCAAATCACTTTGTCATCTCCTGTGAGTATTGTTTTGGTTATGGTGTTTGTTTGTTGCTGGTGGGAAAAGGGGGAAACCAAGACAAGTCGCCCATGGGCATACACTACCCGTAGGTGAACTTTGTTAAATACACTAGTTAGAACTGGGCGGACCACCCACTGTATTTTTGGTTAGTTAGTTAGCTGTTGTTGAAATAGGCTAGTCTAGCTTAGGGGTGTTTTGAATACTTATTGTTTCTTTCCTTGGGTCCAGCTCAGCCCCTTTTCCTGCTCCCCCCATTACTGTGTGTTTATAAATAAACCCTGAGTTTGACGGTATTATTTCGGTTGTTGTGGTTATTTCGTTCACACTTTGTCACAATTATAATTTACATGAGTTATGTTACGGGTCTCACTACCATCCCCCCTAGACTGTCGGGCCAAAAGGGATTCGTAACATATGCTATCACATTAAGATTTCCCTTCACTGGAACTTAGGGGCCTAGCTCGAACCATGAAAAACAGCCCCAGACCATTATTTCTCCTCCACCAAACTTTACAGTTGGCACTATGCATTGGGGCAGGTAGCGTTTTCCTGGCATCTGCCAAACACAGATTTGTGCATTGGACTGCCAAATGTTAAAGTGTGATTCATCACTCCAGAGAATGGGTTTCCACTTCCGCACGGTGATCTGGGGTGTTAATACTTATGTAAATCAAATATGAATGTTTTTAATTTGCAAGAATTTCTAAAAACATGTTTAAATATTGTCATTACAGATGGGTAGATGGGCGAGAAAAATAAATCGATTTAATCAATTTTGAATTTAGGCTGTAACACAAAATGTGGAATAAGTCAAGGGTTATGAATACTTTCTTAAGGCACTGTAAGTACAAATACTTTGAAGTACTACTTAGGTGTTTTGTTAGTTGTAACTCTACTTTACTTTTTATGTTTTACTACTTTTACATTTACTCCACTACATTCCTAAAGAAAATATGTACTTTTTACTCCCATTCATTTTCCCTGACACCCAAAAGTACTAGTTGCTCAGGCAGGATAGCAACATGGTACAATTCACATACCTATCAATATAGCTGAGTCTGTAAGACCAACCTGTTAGAAGCAAACCACCATAGTCCCTATGCCCAAGAATACTAAGGTAACATGCCGAAATGACTACCGACCTGTAGCACTAACGTCTGTAGCCATGAAGTGCTTTGAAAGGCTGGTCATGGCTCACATCAACACCATTATCCCAGAAACCTTAGACCCAATCCACTTTGCATACCGCCCCAAAAGATCCACATATGATGCAATCTCTATTGCACTGCCCTTTCACACCTGGACAAAAGGAACACCTACATGAGAATGCTTTTCATTGACTACAGCTCAGCGTTCAACTCCATAGTGCCCTCAAAGCTCATCATCACTAAGCTAAGGACCCTGGGACTAAACACCTCCCTCTGCAACATGATCCTGGACTTCCTGAAGGGCCTCCCCCAGGTGGTAAGGGTAGGTAACAACACATCTGCCACGCTGATCCTCAATAGGGGGGCCCCTCAGGGGTACATGCTCAGTCCCCTCCTGTACTCCCTGTTCACTCATGACTGCATGGCCAGGCACGACTCTGTCATGACGTGGTACTTTTCGGGTGTAGATCGTGGCTTCTCACTCTCTGCTACACCCAGGTTCTGTTATCTCAGGTCGTAAATTCCTGGCGGAGACTCTATCCTCCTTTTCATGCAGAGAGGGAGACCAAATTTCACGTTGTCAAACTCCTAATTCCCCAAAATGGGAAAACTGAAACTATATGTCCACTACTGAGAATGTGGTAATGGTGGACACTTAAGGGACAGTTATGTTGAGTGTGTCTCATTTGGTGACCTCACGAAGGACAGGAAACAAACATAACTATATCTCTGAATATGTACATTTCTCAATTATGGTGTTTGCATTGAATTCTTGTATAAAATGAAAGAGTAAAGATGAAACTATTTGTGAAATGATGTAATGTGATGTTAAACCTTTAATGTGAAAGAATTGTATTCCCTTTAAAGTATAACTAAGTCATTGGCCCACCCCCGTGAGCACAGACATGATCTGACGTCATGGAACAGCCCTTTCCTATTGTTACGAATAAAACCCCCTCCTGAGGAAATTCTCTTCAGACCACGCATACCTCGGTGTAAGCTGGGGTGGCACAGGTTTGAGTACCAAGACTAAGCAAACTCACAGCATGAGCTGTGATTGTGATTAGTTATTGAATTACTAACCATACCACATGGAGCATTGGCTACTCGGCTGGAAATGGTTCAACTCAGACTATCGATCCCTACAGAATACGAGCAAATCTTAGATACTAATTACTAGTCTGAAGCTAGAAATGATGGAAACCTGGGACGAGAATACCGGAAACCGCCGAAACATCTATCTATGACAACATTTCTGAATAATACTCTGAAGTATCCATTTTAACCAAATACTTTGATTTTCAGGGAAACAGAAAGAGAGAGAGACGGATGAACTCTCCAGCAGACGGACCGGATTCCAACAGAGAAAATCACAACGACACATGAGCGTAAATATATATTGATTGCAATTATTCCCGAATTAGTTAGCGTTCATGTGCAAAGGATTAGCATTTCAATTAATATAATTATCAACTGTGTGTAGTGCTTTCCTGTTCTCTCAGTCCACACCCACTTCCCTTTGTCCACCAAGCTGTCATATCGGCTTAGCCCACTAGGGAATCTGCCCTATCCTTGTTAGTAACCAATATCTACTGTTTATTTGTTTGTGCATTTCTGTGATTATTTAGTTAGTTAGTAGATAAATGATTAAGCCAATTGGTGTATGGATGATTTATAGTAAAGGCTGGGTTCGTGCAGATACCCAAAAAATGACAACGTTTTGAATGAGACTGACGTGAGGTAAAGAATAATTAATTAATAGACTAATTGATCAGATATGAGTTATATTCTGAAAATTCTAACTTTGTAATCTGAAGATTTTCTGTGGTGCCCCGCTTTCTAGTTAATTAAATTTACATGATTAGCTGAATCACATAATAATAATTTATTATTAATTTATTATGTCTTCACATTTTTTATTTGACCTTTATTTAATCAGGTAGGCTAGTTGAGAACAAGTTCTCATTTGCAACTGCAACCTGGCCAAGATAAAGCATAGCAGTGTGACACAGACAACAACACAGTTACACATGGAGTAAACAATAAACAAGCCAGTAACACAATAAATAAATCAATGACACAGTAGAAAAAAGAAAGTCTATATACAGTGTGTGCAAAAGGCATGAGGAGGTAGGCAATAAATAGGCCATAGGAGATAATAGTTACAATTTAGCAGATTAACACTGGAGTGATAAATGAGCAGATGATGTGCAAGTAGAGATACTGGTGTGCAAAAGAGCAGAAAAGTAAATAAAATAAAAACAGTATGGGGATGAGATAGGTAGATTAGGTGGGCTATTTACAGATGGACTATGTACAGCTGCAGCGATCGGTTAGCTGCTCAGATAGTTGATGTTAAGTTGATGAGGGAAATAAGTCTCCAACTTCAGCAATTTTTGCAATTCGTTCCAGTCATTGGCAGCAGAGAACTGGAAGGAAAGGTGGGCAAATGAGGTGTTGGCTTTGGGGATGTTCAGTGAGATATACCTGCTGGAACGTGTGCTACGGGTGGGTGTTGTTATCGTGACCAGTGAACTGAGATAAGGCGGAGCTTTACCTAGCATAGACTTATATATGACCTGGAGCCAGTGAGTCTGGCGACGAATATGTAGTGAGGACCAGCCGCCTAGAGCATACAGGTCGCAGTGGTGGGTGGTATAAGGTGATTTGGTAACAACGGATGGCACTGTGATAGACTGCATCCAGTTTGCTGAGTAGAGTGTTGGAAGCTATTTTGTAGATGACATCGCCGAAGTCGAGGATCGGTAGGATAGTCAGTTTTACTAGGGTAAGTTTGGCGGCGTGAGTGAAGGAGGCTTTGTTGCGAAATAGAAAGCCGATTCTAGATTTGATTTTTGATTGGAGATGTTTGATATGAGTCTGGAAGGAGAGTTTACAGTCTAGCCAGACACCTAAGTATTTATAGTTGTCCACATATTCTAGGTCAGAACCGTCCAGAGTAGTGATGCTAGTCGGGCAGGCGGGAGCAGGCAGCAAACGGTTGAAAAGCATGCATTTGTGTTTACTAGCGTTTAAGAGCAGTTGGAGGCCACGGAAAGAGTGTTGTATGGCATTGAAGCTCGTTTGGAGGTTAATTAGCACAGTGTCCAAGGAAGGGCCAGAAGTATACAGAATGGTGTCGTTTGTGTAGAGGTGGATCAGGGAATCGCCAGCAGCAAGAGCGACATCATTGATATATACAGAGAAAAGAGTCAGCCCGAGAATTGAACCCTGTGGTACCCCCATAGAGACTGCCAGAGGTCCGGACAACATGCCCTCCGATTTGACACACTGAACTCTGTCTGTAAAGTAGTTGGTGAACCAGGCGAGGCAGTCATTAGAAAAACCAAGGCTATTGAGTCTGCCGATAAGAATACGGGGATTGACAGTCGAAATCCTTTCCCAGGTCGATGAAGACGGCTACACAGTACTGTATTTTATCTATGGCGGTTATGATATCGTTTAGTACCTTTAATGATGGATAAGATACGACTACTCCAACACCATCATTAAGTTTGCTGACGACACAACAGTGGTGTCTCACCGACAACGATGAGACAGCCTTTAGGGAGGAGGTCAGAGATCTGGCCATGTGGTGCCAGGATAACAACCTGATGAAGAAAGCCAGCATTGTGTTTATTGACAACCTGCTGTTCGACAAGAGGATATCGAAAAGGCTTCTTTGCAGCCTTAAAAACATTGAAGCCAAAAATATTTACACGTATATTTAAAAAAAATTGTGGACTCTGGTTTGCTTAATATCCAAACACACCAAGACAGTCGTGAAGAGGGCACAACAAAGCCTATTCCCCCTCAGGATACTGAAAAGATTTGGCATGGGTCCTCAAAAAGTTCTACAGCTGCACCATTGAGAACATCTGTTGCATCACTGCCTGGTATGGCAACTGCTCGGCCTCCGACCACAAGGTACTACAGAGGGTAGAGTGTACGGCACAGTACATCATTGGGGCCAAGCTTCCTGCCGTCCAAGACCTCTATACCAAGGGGTGTTTCAGAGGTAGGCCCTAAAAATTGTTACGACTTCAGCCACCTTAGTCATAGACTGTTGTCTCTGCTACCGCACAGCAAGCGGTACCAGAGCGCCAAGTCTAGGTCCAAAAGGCTTCTTAACAGCTTCTACATCCAAGCCATAAGACTCCTGGAAAAGATAATCAAATGGCTACCCAGACTATTTGCATGTGACACTTTGATTTAACACATTGTCATCCCTACTGCCTCTGATCTGGCGGACTCACTAAACACAAATACTGCGTTTGCAAATTATTTATGAATTTTGGAGTGTTCACGTCTGTCCGTAAAAACTATTTACACGTATATTTAAAAAAAGTGTGACCTCTGGTTTTCTTAAAATAAGGAATTTAATGTATAGCATTTACTTTTACTCAAGTATTACAACTGAGTACTTTTTCCACCATTGTACTTAAGTACATTTAAAACCAGATGCTATTAGACTGGGCGACTTTTACTTGAGTCCTTTTCTATTAAGGTGTCTTTCCTATTACTCAAGTATGACAATTGAGTACTTTTTCCACCACTGAAACTATGGCATCATACTTCTGTCATGAGCTTCATTGACAACTCCAACCACCTTGCTCCCCAGGTATTCAGCGACCGCCTCTGTTACCGACCTGTGTCTGTGCCTGTTTAGCACTTCGGGGAGTATATCGGTGGTTGGTGGAATCTTCTGATAAAGAATGCATTGTTTGCATCGCTGAGCTGTTTATTGAAATTGCCATCAATAAAATGCAATTATACCTACCAATACCATTACCCCACCATGGGGCACACTGTTCACAATGTTGACATCAGCAGGTCCTGGGCAGGCGTGGTTGCATGTGGTCTGCGGTTGTGAGGCGGGTTGGACGTACTGCCAAATTCTCTAAAACTACCGCTTATGGTAGAGAAATTAACATTACATTCTCTGGCAACAGCCCTGGTGGAGATTCCTGTAGTCAGCATGCCAATTGCTTGCACCCTCAAAATTTGAGGCATCTGCAGCATTGTGTTGTGTGACAAAAGTGCACATTTTAGAGTGGCCTTTTATTGTCCCCAGCACAATGTGCACCTGTATAATGATCATGCTGTTTAACCAGCTTTTTGATATGCCACACCTGTAGGTTGGATGGATCATCTTGTCAAATGAGAAATGCTCCCTAACAGGGATGTAAACAAAATTTGAGAGAAATACATTTTGAGCGTATGGAACATTTCTGGGATATTTGATTTCAGCTCATGAAACATGGGACCAACAATTTACATGTTGCATTTATATATATTTTTCAGGATATACACTACCGTTCAAAAGTTTGGGGTCATTTAGAAATGTCCTTGTTTTGAAAGAAAGCACATTTTTTGTCCATTAAAATAACATAAAATTGATCAGAATACAGTGTAGACATTGTTAATGTTGTAAATTACATTTGTAGCTGGAAACAGCTGATTTTTAATGGAATATCTACAAGGCCCATTATTAGCAACTATCACTCCTGTGTTACAATGGCACGTTGTTTTAGCTAATCCAAGTTTATCATTTTAAAAGGCTAATTGATCATTAGAAAACCCTTTTGCAATTATGTTAGCAAGGTCGGTGGTAAACACAGGCTTAGGAGATCTTATGTATTTTATTATATGCCATAATATCAGTCAGTTAACATGACCTTCATGAATTATTAAGCCTTATCTGCTTTGTGCTTTTTTTAAACCCTTTTGCAATTATGTTAGTTTGAGAAACTGTCCTCAACTGGCAGCTTCATTAAATAGTACCCGCAAAACATCAGTCTCAACGTCAACAGTGAAGAGGTGACTCCGGGATGCTGGCCTTCTCGGCAGAGTTGCAAAGAAAAAGCAATATCTCAGACTGGTCAATAAAAATAATAGATTAAGATGGGCAAAATAACACAGACACTGGACAGAGGAACTCTGCCTAGAAGGCCAGCCTCCCAGAGTCGCCTCTTCACTGTTGCTCATAATGGGCCTTTGTACGCCTATGTAGATATTACATTAAAAAAAATCTGACATTTCCAGCTACAAATGTTATTTACAACATGAACAATGTCTACACTGTATTTCTGATCCATTTGATGTTATTTTAATGGACAATTTTTTTTTTTTTTTTTTCAAAAACAAGGACATTTCTAAGTGACCCCAAACTTTTGAATCAAACCTTAGGAACACCTTCCTAATATTGAGTTACATCCCCCCTTTGCCCTCAGAACAGTCTCAAGTCATCGGGGCATGGACTCTACAAGGTGTCAAGCGTTCCACAAGGATACTGCCCAATGTTGACTTCAATGCTTCCCAGTTGTGTCGAGTTGGCTGGATGTCCTTTGGGTGTTCGTTCATTCTTGATACACACCAGAAACTGTTTAGCATGAAAAACCATTGCAGTTCTTGACACAAACTGGTGCGCCTGGCACCTACTAATATACCCTGTTCAAAGGCACTTAAATCTTCTGTGTTGCCCATTCACCTTCTGATGGCACTCATACATAATCCAAGTCTCAATTGTCTCAAGACTTAGAAATCCTTCTTTAACCTGTCTCCTCCCCTTCATCTACACTGATTGAAGTGGATTTAGCAAGTGACGTCATTTAATGGATCATAGCTTTCACCTGGATTCACCAGATTAGTCAGTCATGGAAAGAGCAAGTGTTCTTAATGTTTTGTAGACTCAGTGTATATGTATACTCCGGACTCCGACATTGCTCGTCCTAATATTTCTTAATTCCATTTGTTTCATTTTTAGATTTGTATGAATTGTTAGATATCACTACACTGTTGGAGCTATGAACACAGGCATTTCACTACACCTGCAATAACATCTATTTTTTTACACCAGCAGCGGGTGTGGTTGACATAGCCCAATCCACAAATGTAAAAGGGTGTCCACATACTTTTGTATATATAGTGTATTTAAAGACAAAACATAACCTATTAGGGTGTGGCATTTAGGCTAACTGCAATTATGTAATCCTGAGATACTATGCCTTCTGCTGACATTTGAAAAACTTTCAAAAAAAATAATATTTTTTTGATTTTGATCAATAAAACTTTCAGATTCTGTAACATCCATAAGTTGTTACAATCTTTTGAAAATTATACTTTTTTTGTGATCGAAATGGCAATCCATATTTTGACCTCACTGACTTTTTCTAATATGTTCAATTTCCTGTAACATCCAGAACAGAGGGTGTGTAACATCCAGAACACTTCTTATTTGCCCAACATGTCAATATTTACAAGTTGACTTTTAGGGGGTAAACACTCCCCCCAAGGGGTACTAGAGACACACACATCAAAAGTTGAATTTACATTTTGTTTGTCCATTCTGTGAGACATATAAATTGTGATTTTGCGTGCAAATAATGCTAGAATTGCCAAATAACTACTAGGTTCTGAAAAACTTATTACAGTATATACATTTGTGCCATGCTCAGAAGGGTTATGAAACATCAGTGTTTTACAATGGAAAGGTCCTCCTACAAGGGAGAGTACAATTCTGCCCCAGCAGCACTGTCATGTTTATCCCTCTGGGTTCATTCTCCTCCTCAGTTCTTACAAGTGAAGCATTTACCACAAAGTCAGCAACGTGGTTTCTCTCCTGTGTGATGTCTTCGCTGGTGCCATTTTAGATGACTTGCTGATCTAAAGCATTCTACACACATGGGGCACTTATATGGTCTCTCATCTGTGTGAGTCCTCATATGAACGGTCAGGTTTCTCATCCGGCTGAAGCATTTGCTACATTCTTTGCACTGATATGGTTTCTCCCCCGTGTGAGTTCTCATATGCTCAGTCAGGTGTCCCATCCGGCTGAAGCATTTGCCACATACATTGCAGCAATATGGTTTCTCCCCAGTGTGAATTCTCTGATGAGTTTTTAAAATGCTAATTTTCAGAAAGCATTTCCTGCAGACGGGACACCTGTGTGGTCTCTCCCCTGAGTGAGCCGCCCTCAATGGAACTTTCAACTCACTGGCTTCCCTGGTCTTAATAGAGCTTTGTACTTTATTTGTCCATGTTGTCTTTGATTTGAGTGGCTGTAACCCTGACATTAGCCCTATACTGTCCCTTTCACTGTTCCCAATATGAGCTGCAGAACAGTCGGAATTTACTGGAGAGAGGGGCTGTAATTCATTGTTTGCTTCAGATCTTCCATAGCCCTCTCCATCCGGTTCCGTTTTGACCTCTTCAGTTGTTTTGGTGGGTAGAGCGTCCCTCTCTCTGTTCTCCACAGTTTGGGTTTGGGGATGATGTGAGGGCTGGGGAGAAAATAGAGGAGAGAATATGACCTCTTTGATATCAGACTCCAGCCCCTGAAGCTGCTCTTCCTCCTGACTGGTCCCAAACTCCTCCTGTTCCTCTTTAATCTGAGTAGGCTCTGGGTCCTCCTGGTCCAGACTGGGGCTCCAGTCCTGCTCACAGTGCTGCTTCTCAGCAAGAACCTCCTCTTCAGGGACAAGGAGCGTGAGCTGCGGGGGGTCTGAGAGGGTTGGATAAAAAAAAATTGTAGTCAATCAGTTGATTGGCAGGCCTGGCTGGTTCAATCACATTGATTGAGCTAGCTTGCAGCGTCTTTATTCACTACGAACTATCCAATCATAGACACTAACTGCTTCAGCGACTATTGACGACAGTATGTTCTGATCTGACATGGGGAGTTTTGCTAAGAGCCCCGATGCTTGCTCTAAACATTAATACGCATCACTTTCGGTACGATTTTGGAAACATATTTCATATCAGCGAGAAATAATTTTCTACAAACAAGGTTCAATTACACACCTTTTATCGGGTTAGGTTCCCACAAGACCATATGTCCATGTTACAGCACTCGTTTACGGAAAACAGACAGAAGACAGAGTAGATTACCTGTGCTATTAGCTGTCTGCGAACCCCTGTGTTAATGGAAGACGGACGCCACAAACATGTTGTCACTGAAAATGTCTGCTGCAACTGTTAAAACCGGGTAAAAGTGTATGTGTGTATGTGTGTATTTTTCATTTGTTAAATTATTTTGATGTGATATTAAAATAAGGAGATTTATGTTTATAGAACATGCCGCAATTGAGAATCGATTCATTTTTACATTGAGTATTTGGCTGTTTTGGCTTCGAGTGCCAATTTGCCTTTACACCGAACTTGTAAATTCCTTACGGAGTAAAGTTGGGTTCCTTTAGTCCACTATTGGGCTAACTACTAACCTGCTTTCTGTAGCTTTATGTCGGGTTGGAAAACCAAATCCAGCAGCCTCCGTAGACGTTCAATCTCCTCATTTGAACGGGAGATTTCTTCCTGGTACTCTGCTATGGTATTTTCCACGGCCCCAAATATCTCAACAGCCACCGCTGTTAACCGCTCGTTTAGATAATCCTGCAACAGCTGCATTTTAGACATTTTCAAGGAAACGTTTAGGCTATTTTGTTGCTAACGCGGTGCTTGTGAACGCTAGCAAGCAACAACCATTTCCCCTTGGTTCAAGATTGAAGATACTTTCCCCTTTCATCTGTAGCCTTTTATCATTTATATTTGTTCAGCTCCTGCATCACTACTATTATGCTAGCGACACTAACAACGACGTCAGTTTTCTATGGTAATGAGGAAACCTTCAAAATAAAACATTGCAAGGTGGATAACGTAACAAATATCACATTTTAAAAAGTAGATTATATATTTTTTCACTTATAAGCAAATACAAGAAGGAATTTATGAGAGGAATTTTTTTTTTAAACATTATTTTAAGACCACCATTGACAACACAATGTTCAGGCTTGTATGTTGAAAATATTGGGCTTTATAGTGATTTCTATTTTATTTGTGCCGATCTAAAAGTGGGGTTGGCGGTACTCAGAGTCTGTAGAATATACAAGGAACAATAATACAAACAACAACATGCAACAATTTCTAAGATTTTACAGTTCTCATAAGGAAATCAGTCTATGGATTTCACAATACTGAAAATACAGATATGCATCTGTTGGTCCCAGATACCTTAAAAAAAGGTTGGGGTGTGGATCAGAATACCAGTCAGTATCTGGTGTGACCACCATTTGTCTCATGCAGTGACACATCTCCTTTAAATAGAGTTGATCAGGCAAATAATTGTGGCCTGTGGAATCTTGTTCCACTCTTAAATGGCTGTGCAACATTGCTGGATATTGGTGGGAACTGAAACACGCTGGGTGACATATCTGGTGAGAATGCAGGCCAAGGAAAAACTGGGACATTTTCAGCTTCCAGGAATTGTGTACAGATCCTTGCTGCATGGGGCTGTGCATTATCATGCTGAAACATGATGTGATGGCGGCGGATGACTGGCACAACAATGTCCTGTGTGGCTCAGTTAGTAGAGCATGGCACTTACGAAGCCAGGGTTGTGGGTTCAACTCCGCTCTGGATAAGAGCATCTGCTGAATGACTAAAATGTATAGGTATCTCTGTATATTCTAATTACCATCAATAAAATGCAATAATTAATGTAATTTGCCCAGTACAATTGAAACTGGAATTTATCCAAGAAGAGTACACTTCTCCAGCGTGCCAGTGTCCATCAAAGGTGAGCATTTGCCCAACTGAAGTCAGTTACAGTGCCAAGACCCGGTGAGGATGACGAGCATGCAGATGAGCTACCCTGAGACAGTTTGTGCAGAAATTCTTTGGTTGTTCAAATCCACAGTTTCATCAGCTGTCCATGTGGCTGGTCTCAGACAATCCCGCAGATGAAGAATCCGGATGTGGAGGTCCTAAGCTGCTGTGGTTACATGTGGTATGCGGATGTAAAGCCGGTTGGACGTACTGCCAAATTCTCTAAAACCATGTTGGAGGCAGCTTATGGTGGAGAAATTAACATTCAATTCTCTGGCAACTGCTCTGGTGGACATTCCTGCAGTCAGCATGGCAATTGCACACTCCCTCAAAACTTGAGACATCTGTGGCCTTTTATTGTCTCCAGGACAAGGTGCATCTGTGTAATGATCATTCTGTTTAATCAGCTTTTTGATATAACACACCTGTCAGGTGGATGGATTGTCTTGGCAAAGGAGAAATACTAATTAACAGGGATGTAAACAATTTTGTGCACAACATTTGACACAAATAAGCCTTTTGTGCGTATGGAGAATGTCTGGGATCTTTTATTTCAGCTCATGAAACATGGGACCAACATGTATTCAAGACCCCTTGACTTTCCCCCCATTTTGTTACGTTACAGCCTTATTCTAAAATGAATTTTAAAAATTCCCTCATCAATCTATACACAATACCCCATAATGACAAAGCAAAAACAGGACGACTCTTTGCAAGTTGTACCCCGACTCATGGGTCTCCCGGTCACAGTCTGCTGTGACACCGCCTGGGATCGAACCCAGTGCTGTAGTGATGCCTCATTTAGACCACTGTGCCACTCAGGAAGCCCTTACCCAGTACTTGGATGGGGAGTGTTGCTGCACAGCTATATTCAGGTCTATCCAGAGATGTTCGATCGGGTTCAAGTCCGGACTCTGGCTGGGCCACTCAAGGACATTCAGGGACCTGTCCCAAAGCCATTCCTGCGTCGTCTTGGCTGTGTGCTTAGGGTCATTGTCCTGTTGGTATGTGAACCTTCACCCCAGTCTGAGGTCCTGAGGGCTCTGGAGCAGGTTTTCATCAAGGATCTCTCTGTACTTTGCCCGGTTCATCTTTCCCTCGATCCTGACTAGTCTCCCAGTCCCTGCCACTGAAAAACATTCCCACAGCATGTTGCTGCCACCACCATGCTTCTCAGTAGGGATGGTGCCAGGTTCCCTCCAAATGTTACGCTTGGCGTTCAGGTCAAAGAGTTCAATCTTGGTTTCATCAGATCAGAGAATCTTGTTTCTCAAGGTCTGAGAGTCCTTTAGGTGCCTTTTGGCAATCTCCAAGTGTGCTGTTATGTGCCTTTTACTGAAGAGTGGCTTCTGTCTGGCCACTCTACCATAAAGGCCTGATTGGTGGAGTGCTGCAGACATGGTTGTCCTTCTGGAAGGTTCTCCCATCTCCTCAGACGAACTCTGGAGCTCTGTCAGAGTGACCATTGAATTCTTGGTCATCTCCCTGACCAAGGCCATTCCCCCCCGATTGCTTAGTTTGGCGTGGTGGCCAGCTCTATGAAGAGTCTTGGTTGTTCTAAACTTCTTCCCTTTAAGAATGATGAAGGCCACTGTGTTCTTGGGGACTTAATAGACAGGTGTGTTTCTTTCTAAATCATGCCCAATCAATTTAATTTACCACAGGAGGACTCCAGATGAGTTGTAGAAACACCTCAATGATGATCAATGGAAACAGGATGCACCTGAGCTCAATTTCGAGTCTCATAGCAAATGGTCTGAATACTTATGTAAATAATGCATTTCTGTTTAAAAAAATTATACATTTGCAAATATGTCTAAAAACCTGTTTTTACTTTGTCTTTATGGGGTATTGTGTGTAGATTGATAAGGAAAACAATTTCAGAATGCACTGCATGGTGTCATTTCATCAGGCGCTGCGTAATACAGAGTGTTTCTGGCCTTTTACTACACCCATTCCATAGGCCACAACGCAAATCCCTTTATATGAAATACATATCTGCTTATAGTGAAAAAACAATTATTTTTGCTGATGTAAAATTAGGGTTTGGAGTACTCCATTTAGAAAGTGCCTACAGAAATTCATAGCATACCCCTTGACCTATTCCACATTTGTTACAGATTAAATTTATTTAATTGATTTGTTTTTTCACCTATCTACACACAATAACCAACAATGACAAAGTGATAACATATTTGTAGAAAATTGAGCACATTTATTGGAAATGAAATACATAATTATTTAATTTACTGTACAGTGCCTTGCGAAAGTATTCGGCCCCCTTGAACTTTGCGACCTTTTGCCACATTTCAGGCTTCAAACATAAAGATATAAAACTGTATTTTTTTTGTGAAGAATCAACAACAAGTGGGACACAATCATGAAGTGGAACGACATTTATTGGATATTTCAAACTTTTTTAACAAATCAAAAACTGAAAAATTGGGCGTGCAAAATTATTCAGCCCCCTTAAGTTAATACTTTGTAGCGCCACCTTTTGCTGCGATTACAGCTGTAAGTCGCTTGGGGTATGTCTCTATCAGTTTTGCACATCGAGAGACTGACATTTTTTCCCATTCCTCCTTGCAAAACAGCTCGAGCTCAGTGAGGTTGGATGGAGAGCATTTGTGAACAGCAGTTTTCAGTTCTTTCCACAGATTCTCGATTGGATTCAGGTCTGGACTTTGACTTGGCCATTCTAACACCTGGATATGTTTATTTTTGAACCATTCCATTGTAGATTTTGCTTTATGTTTTGGATCATTGTCTTGTTGGAAGACAAATCTCTGTGCCGGTCTCAGGTCTTTTGCAGACTCCATCAGGTTTTCTTCCAGAGTGGTCCTGTATTTGGCTCCATCCATCTTCCCATCAATTTTAACCATCTTCCCTGTCCCTGCTGAAGAAAAGCAGGCCCAAACCATGATGCTGCCACCACCATGTTTGACAGTGGGGATGGTGTGTTCAGCTGTGTTGCTTTTACGCCAAACATAACGTTTTGCATTGTTGCCAAAAAGTTCAATTTTGGTTTCATCTGACCAGAGCACTTTCTTCCACATGTTTGGTGTGTCTCCCAGGTGGCTTGTGGCAAACTTTAAACGACACTTTTTATGGATATCTTTAAGAAATTGCTTTCTTCTTGCCACACTTCCATAAAGGCCAGATTTGTGCAATATACGACTGATTGTTGTCCTATGGACAGAGTCTCCCACCTCAGCTGTAGATCTCTGCAGTTCATCCAGAGTGATCATGGGCCTCTTGGCTGCATCTCTGATCAGTCTTCTCCTTGTATGAGCTGAAAGTTTAGAGGGACGGCCAGGTCTTGGTAGATTTGCAGTGGTCTGATACTCCTTCCATTTCAATATTATCGCTTGCACAGTGCTCCTTGGGATGTTTAAAGCTTGGGAAATATTTTTGTATCCAAATCCGGCTTTAAACTTCTTCACAACAGTATCTCGGACCTGCCTGGTGTGTTCCTTGTTCTTCATGATGCTCTCTGCGCTTTTAACGGACCTCTGAGACTATCACAGTGCAGGTGCATTTATACGGAGACTTGATTACACACAGGTGGATTGTATTTATCATCATTAGTCATTTAGGTCAACATTGGATCATTCAGAGATCCTCACTGAACTTCTGGAGAGAGTTTGCTGCACTGAAAGTAAAGGGGCTGAATAATTTTGCACGCCCAATTTTTCAGTTTTTGATTTGTTAAAGTTTGAAATATCCAATAAATGTCCCACTTGTTGTTGATTCTTCACAAACAAATACAGTTTTATATCTTTATGTTTGAAGCCTGAAATGTGGCAAAAGGTCGCAAAGTTCAAGGGGGCTGAATACTTTCGCAAGGCACTGTACATAAGTATTAACACTCTTTTGCTACGACACTCCAGCTTGAGCTCAGGTGCGTCTAATTTCCTTTGATCATCCTTGATATGTCACTACAATTTAATTGGAGTCCACCTGTGGCCAATTCAATTGTTTGGACATAATTTAGAATGAAGCACATCTGTCTATATAAGGTCCCACAGTTGACAGTGCATGTCAGAAGGCACGTAAAAGACTATGAGATTATAAGGTAAAATGTTGTGGTCTGAGGAGACAAAAATGTTACTCTTTGACCTGAATGTAAAGTGCTATGTCTGGAGAAAACCAGGCACAGCTCATTACTCATCTAACACCATCCCTACTGTGACACATTGGTGGTGGTAGCCTCATGCTATGGCGATGCTTTTCAGTAGCAGGTGCTGGGAGACTGGTAAGGATAGAGGGAACAATGAATGGAGACAAACGCAGGCAAATCCTTGATGAGAACCTGCTTCAGAGTGCAAACAACCTTAGACTGGGGGCGAAGATTTACGTTCCAACAGGACAATGACCCCAAGCATACAGCCAAAGCAACAATAGAATTGCTTCTGAACAAGGATGTGACGGAACTTGAGTGGCCCAGCCAATGCCAAGACTTGAATCCATTTGAAAATCCGTGGAAAGACTTGATGATTGCTTTTCACTGCCACTCCCCATCTAACTTAACAGAGCTTGAGAAAATCTGCAAGGAAGAATGGGTGAAAATCCCCAAATCCAAATGTGCAAAACTGATACAGGCATACCCAAGATGACTCACCGTTGTAATCTCCACCAAAGCATTTTCTACAAAGTATTGACTCAGGGGTGTGAATATGTATGCAAAAAATATATATTTCTGTATTTCATTCTCAATGAATTAGCAAAAGTTTCCTAAAAGGTTTTCACGTTGTCATTATTAGGTATTGGGTGTAGATTTTGAATTCAGACTGTAACACAACAAAATGTGGAGTAAGTCAAGGGGTGTGAATACTTTCTGAAGACACTGTATATATGCTGGGGCTGAATAATGCCAAGTGTTGCTGGCCTTTTACTACACCCATTCCATAGGCCATATGGCAAGTATTGTCTTATAGTGAAAGTGTTTTTGTGCGTATGTAAAAGTGAGGTTGGGAGCACTCAGTAGGGTATTTATCGTACACCTCTTTGAATTATCTAGTATCATAGTATTTTCTGATAATTACACATTTGTGAAATCTATCTGGTATCATATGAAAATAATACAACATTTTCCTCACAAAGACAAGTCATCTGTGCTCTAACAAATACACATAGAATGACTATCTGGGTCTAAACATCAAATTGCAAAGACAACCAAAACTCTTCCCCACTGGGCACAGGCGTCAGTTCAACGTCTAGTTTTGATTTACATTTGTTTGAATTGTGAACTATCGTGAATTAAACATGAAATCAACAGAACCATTCACCACGTCATTGGATGTAGGTGAACAAATGGGTGAACAAAAGACTAGTGATGATTTTCTGCAAATCAAATTTGTTTTCCACGTTGATTTAATGTCATCACATTGATTTGGGGGTTGAAATGATGTGGAAACAACGTTGATTTAATGTCATCACATTGATTTGGGGGTTGAAATGATGTGGAAACAACGTTGATTTAATGTCATCACATTGATTTGGGGGTTGAAATGATGTGGAAACAACGTTGATTTAATGTCATCACATTGATTTGGGGGTTGAAATGATGTGGAAACAACGTTGATTTAATGTCATCACATTGATTTGGGGGTTGAAATGATGTGGAAACAACGTTGATTTAATGTCATCACATTGATTTGTGGGTTGAAATGATGTGGAAACAACGTTGATTTAATGTCATCACATTGATTTGGGGGTTGAAATGATGTGGAAACAACGTTGATTTAATGTCATCACATTGATTTGGGGGTTGAAATGATGTGGAAACAACGTTGATTTAATGTCATCACATTGATTTGGGGGTTGAAATGATGTGGAAACAACGTTGATTTAATGTCATCACATTGATTTGGGGGTTGAAATGATGTGGAAACAACGTTGATTTAATGTCATCACATTGATTTGGGGGTTGAAATGATGTGGAAACAACGTTGATTTAATGTCATCACATTGATTTGGGGGTTGAAATGATGTGGAAACAACGTTGATTTAATGTCATCACATTGATTTGGGGGTTGAAATGATGTGGAAACAACGTTGATTTAATGTCATCACATTGATTTGGGGGTTGAAATGATGTGGAAACAACGTTGATTTAATGTCATCACATTGATTTGGGGGTTGAAATGATGTGGAAACAATGTTGATTTAATGTCATCACATTGATTTGGGGGTTGAAATGATGTGGAAACAACGTTGATTTAATGTCATCAAATTGATTTGGGGGGTTGAAATGATGTGGAAACAACGTTGATTTAATGTCATCACATTGATTTGGGGGGTTGAAATGATGTGGAAACAACGTTGATTTAATGTCATCACATTGATTTGGGGGTTGAAATGATGTGGAAACAACGTTGATTCAACTAGTTTTTTTCCCAGTGGGTTCCATCTCCACTAACTAAAGAAGATTATAACATATTAAGCAATGACAGAATAATGAATAAGTACAATGATCTGTTGAAGTTACATCTGAATGAACACATTAGGTTAATGTGGCACTGCGTTTTTTGCGAGTCAGAAATTACAGTCTGTTTTATGACAGCGAAGAGGTTATGCCAAATTTCCCTAGAATGGCCATCAACTGCTGTGGTTTTAAGTATGTGGTAGTGCCAGTGAACTTAAGGTCACATTGGACAGTAATTGAGAGATATGCAACAAAGTTAGTAGTAGTAATTGCGTTACTTTCAATTTTAAGATGATGGATTCCTTAAACCAGCATGAGAATTAGAGGATACATTACTTCAGATTTAGAAATACCTGGCATTGCAGTTTCTTGGGGTTGTGGTGGATGTTGCAAATCAATATTAGGAAGGTGTTCCTAATGTTTGGTATTCTCAGTGGCGATTCTACAGATCCTACTGAGTAATCCCAACTGAGTAAATTATTTATACTTTTACTTTTGATACTTAAGTATATTTAAAACCAAATACTTTTAGACTTTTACTCAAGTAGTATTTTACTGGGTGACTTTTACTTTTACTTTAGTCATTTTCTATGAAGGCATCTTTACTTTTACTCAAGTATGACAATTGGGTACTTTTTCCACCACTGCCAAAATGTAGCATGTTTTTAAAGGGAACTCTTATTTTGATAAACAAAACTGCGATCGTGTTGACAGCATAATACCCTGCTGCCAGGAGAACGATAATTACTAGCTTTGTGTAAACAACGCAAACGCTTCCTCTATTTGCGTGCTGTCGCTGTCTGCTGTACTGGAGGTCCAAAACTCCAGGATTCTATAAAATGGTTAGGTGCTGAGCCTCGATTGTAAATATACCATACAAGCTCTCACAGACCCCAAAATAATATATACGCAACGGTCACAGATTGAGGAAGCATTTTGTAGACAATGAGGTTGTGGCTAGATGGATTACAGCATTTTAGCTAAACTATTTTTCTAACCTTAACCTAATTCTCCTAACCTGCTACTCTAATTCTCCTAACCTGCAACGTTAATTCTCCTAACCTGCTACGTTAATTCTCCATCTAGCCACAACCGTAGAAGTCACCAGTTCCGTGAAACTATTAGTGTCACCATACCAGGACAGTGACACCAGTTTTGTTTAGGTAGGGCTACTTACGTTTTTGTACAGTTTGTCTCAATGGACTAAACAATGTAAGTACAAAATACGTTCATTGTAGCATGAATTAATATAATTCCCCTTACAAAAAAAGGCAGTTTTGAGCCTGCAGTAAAAGTGCAGTAACTGCAGTCGACTGTGGTATCTTGGCCGCAGTAATTGCAGAATATCTGCAGTGTACTGCAGTTGAATTGTAGTTATACTGCACTGTAAATGCAGTTACACTGCAATCTGACTGCAATCTTTTTCATAAGGGTCTGTATAATGTGTTATGTTAGGCTTACCCTTTCGAAAAAGGATTGCTTCCAGAGTGAATGCTGCAGAATGCTGCAAATACTGTGTTCAAAAGGCAGAAATGTTTTGGATGCAGTTCAATTACTGCATCCAAAATACCCCAGCCGACTGCAGTTACTGCACTTTTACAGCAGTTTCAAAACTGCTATATTTTTTTGTAAAGTCAGATGGAAGTTCTGTCGAGTGAAGGGGCCAAGTGATAGTCGGTGTCAGCAAGAGTCTGTTGCTTCAGCCAGGCAAGCCAAGTGAAAGGGGCCTTTGGAAGTAGGCTAAATCTTTTTTTAACATCAACTCAAGAATATGTTACCACCTCATTTGACTGTGGTTTAACAGCAATCTTACTTGAAAGTACAACAAGTCCTCCAACCTGACGTGAATTCCTGAATGGATGGTAATGTGAATGACGTCTGTTTGTTTGTCCAGTTTCTCTCCACTCTACCAGGTAGCCTGGTATGGCAGCGTGGTGCAACCCACAGATTTTAATCGGAGCTCATTATGGCAGTGGCTTTATTGTTGGGCAATTCCACAGTTACAGTGCCTTGCGAAAGTATTCGGCCCCCTTGAACTTTGCGACTTTTTGCCACATTTCAGGTTTCAAACATAAAGATATAAAACTGTATTTTTTTGTGAAGAATCAACAACAAGTGGTACACAATCATGAAGTGGAACGACATTTATTGGATATTTCAAACTTTTTTAACAAATCAAAAACTGAAAAATTGGGCGTGCAAAATTATTCAGCCCCTTTACTTTCAGTGCAGCAAACTCTCTCCAGAAGTTCAGTGAGGATCTCTGAATGATCCAATGTTGACCTAAATGACTAATGATGATAAATACAATCCACCTGTGTGTAATCAAGTCTCCGTATAAATGCACCTGCACTGTGATAGTCTCAGAGGTCCGTTAAAAGCGCAGAGAGCATCATGAAGAACAAGGAACACACCAGACAGGTCCGAGATACTGTTGTGAAGAAGTTTAAAGCTGGATTTGGATACAAAAATATTTCCCAAGCTTTAAACATCCCAATGAGCACTGTGCAAGCGATAATATTGAAATGGAAGGAGTATCAGACCACTGCAAATCTACCAAGACCTGGCCGTCCCTCTAAACTTTCAGCTCATACAAGGAGAAGACTGATCAGAGATGCAGCCAAGAGGCCCATGATCACTCTGGATGAACTGCAGAGATCTACAGCTGAGGTGGGAGACTCTGTCCATAGGACAACAATCAGTCGTATATTGCACAAATCTGGCCTTTATGGAAGAGTGGCAAGAAGAAAGCCATTTCTTAAAGATATCCATAAAAAGTGTTGTTTAAAGTTTGCCACAAGCCACCTGAGAGACACACCAAACATGTGGAAGAAGGTGCTCTGGTCAGATGAAACCAAAATTGAACTTTTTGGCAACAATGCAAAACGTTATGTTTGGCGTAAAAGCAACACAGCTGAACACACCATCCCCACTGTCAAACATGGTGGAGGCAGCATCATGGTTTGGGCCTGCTTTTCTTCAGCAGGGACAGGGAAGATGGTTAAAATTGATGGGAAGATGGATGGAGCCAAATACAGGACCATTCTGGAAGAAAACCTGATGGAGTCTGCAAAAGACCTGAGACTGGGACGGAGATTTGTCTTCCAACAAGACAATGATCCAAAACATAAAGCAAAATCTACAATGGAATGGTTCAAAAATAAACATATCCAGGTGTTAGAATGGCCAAGTCAAAGTCCAGACCTGAATCCAATCGAGAATCTGTGGAAAGAACTGAAAACTGCTGTTTTCAAAAAATGTCAGTCTCTCGATGTGCAAAACTGATAGAGACATATCCCAAGCGACTTACAGCTGTAATCGCAGCAAAAGGTGGCGCTACAAAGTATTAACTTAAGGGGGCTGAATAATTTTGCACGCCCAATTTTTCAGCTTTTGATTTGTTAAGAAAGTTTGAAATATCCAATAAATGTCGTTCCACTTCATGATTGTGTCCCACTTGTTGTTGATTCTTCACAAAAAAATACAGTTTTATATCTTTATGTTTGAAGCCTGAAATGTGGCAAAAGGTCGCAAAGTTCAAGGGGGCCGAATACTTTCGCAAGGCACTGTACTGAATAACGCTGAGACTCCGATTTTTCACTTTAAAATGTACGCCAAACAAAAAACATTGATTTCACAAACCATACAACTCTATGCTCTACTTTTAACAATGCACACTTACAAAAACACATTTACTGGAAGAACTGTGCAGATGAAAAGTTTGGTAACAGGATTTCGGTACAATCTACCTCAATTTTTTATGTGACCAAATTTTTCAAAACAGTTACATTTTTGATCTGAATTAAGATTCAATGATGTCTGCAGAAATAATGGGGTGTCAGCTATGACATGACACCTTGACTTTGAAAAACATCTGTTTTGGTTAATGAACTACAGTAAGTGAAGTGGATTTACACCCAGTAACAGAATTACTGTAATGGAATTTCATCATGGGTCCCTCCCTGATCTGGACTGTACAGAAATGCATAAATTATGGCTATGAAAATTATTCTCTTCATGGTGATATAGCCTGAATACGTACACAAAGATACAAAAATGCAATATCCTATTTTGAAAATGTGGGTATTATTCTACACAATGGCTAATATTTTAATAAGATCTGCTCCCAAACAAGACCACATTTGGTTGGTCCATAAAAAATCTGAACCAATCATAGACGTCTATGTTTCGTAAATTTGAACATCAAAGTACAGTGCAGTAGAGCTCAGTAGAGTACAGCACTTTACAGCACTGCACAGAACAGTTGAGTAGAGTACAGTACAGTAGAGTACAGTAAAGTAGAATATAGTTCAGTAGATTACAGTACATTATACTGTACTCAAGTCTAGTGTGCTTTGCTGTACTGAACTGATCTATTTCCTACTGTACTTTACTGTACTCAAGTTTTCTTGACTTTACTGTACTGTACTCTACTGTACTCTGCTGTGCTTGACTGTACAGTACTGTACTGTTCTTTCCAAACTTGTGAAACATAGACATCTATGATTGGTTCAGATTTGGTCCGGTCCGGACTGGACCAAATCTGAACCAATCATGGACGTCTATGTTTGGGCCAAATCAAGGCCGGTACCCCCTGCAAAAAAATCTATGTACATTGAAATTAAAGCTGCTCCGGATCATAACAAAAAACGTTGTCTGTGGACTTTGAAATCAAGGCCAGTGAGGACTGACCAAATTTAAACTACTTTACAACGTCCATTGACATCTGATGTCGGTGCTCAGTGGGTAAGGATGTTGGAGGGGGGGGGTCCTATCTGTAAGGATTGGAGACTGCACCCCTCGGTGGTGGCCCACATATGGGACTGGTTCGGCAAGGCCGATGTAGCTCTTACATATCGCAAAAAAAAAGTTTTGCTATCTGTTCTTCTCAATGAGGGATCTGGGTGATCTGTTGGGAAAGGATGCATTGGCGTATCAGTGGCCTCAGACCCTGCACTATGCGATCCTCCAGGGGACCTAATTCAGGCCCCTGGAGAGGGTCCGTCAGGATGGTCTGTTGTTGATTTTGGTGGCTACCCGTCGGCCTAGACAACCTTGGTTCCCGGAGGTCATCCGACTGTTGGCCAGGGACCCGTGGGGGGTTCCGTGTTGTCGGGATATATTGTCGCAGGCGTTATGGGAGAATTTGTCACCTTTTAACAGGTCAACATTCACAAGGCCAAATGGCCAGATGGACAGCCTATAGGGAGGAGGTTAGAGACCTGGCCGTGTGGTGCCAGGACAACAACCTCTCCCTCAACGTGATCAAGACAAAGGAGATGATTGTGGACTACAGGAATTTACGCATGTATTTGGATAGGACCAAGGATATCCATTTTAGTCACCATATTTTTTTGGTCTGTTTTGCTAATCTATCTGAGGGTAGTGTGCTTTCTAAGTAGGGTCTTTCTCATTGGATTGTGGAGGCATGTGTCAGCATCTGACAGCAAAGGACAAGAGTTGCCTAGCGCTGTGTGTACTCAGTCCACTAGGGGTGTGGCAGCTTCTTGGGCATTGTTCAAGGGCATAACAATTGGAGATATCTGTGCTGCAGCGAGTTGGGGTTCTCCACAAGCCTTTGCAGGGTTTTATCGCTTGGACGTAACTGCTCCCAGTGTGGCTCATAGTGTTCCTTATGGCTGGGTCTGAAAGTGGGTGTTAGGCATCGCATACAGGTTGCACATTTATCTGGGTTAACACAGTTCCCCTGTGGGTTCCTTGTGTGAGTTCTGTCATTCCAAACTCCTCAGGTCTTAGTGTGAGCCTTTTTGGATCCGATAGGGTTCTATGGACTTGGGTCGATGTTAGGTAGCATTTTTGTGCTGGTTAACAGTTTTCTGTGGGCTTGAGGTGAGCCTTGGGCTGCCGTGGCATCCCGCAAGTACACATTTTCCAGGTTACTGCAGATTTCCTGTGTGTTTGAGCCTCGGGTTGTGTTCTGTTGTTTTGGACTTGAGGTTCCTTGTACTAGTTCTGACATTTCAGTCTCTCAAGGTAAGCGTTGTTCTTGGAACCGTGGGGTCTAGAGACTTGGGCTACAGTGGTATCAGGTTAAAGGAGCAAGCTGAAATTAGCCAAGTTGCAGCAGGTTCTGGTTCCCTATTTGGGGCTCAGACCCTATGAGGCTCTGACAGTTGGCTTCTGTAAACCCTTTTAGGAGCCGGTGGAACCTATGTGTGCATGGGCTGCCGTGGGCCTCCTAGTTTGGTACCCTCTGAGCTGTCTTGGGGCGTGATTGTATGTCACCATAGTATGTTATACCGAGTGACTGACTGAAAAGGAATGTACAGTTATGAATATAACTGCTGTTCCCTGAAGGAGGGAACAAAGTATAACATATTTTTGCCTCACAGGGACAGGGGGATTGGGCTTGCTGAAGAGTGGTACTGAATTGAGGAATGGATGCTAGCCCTGGTATTATAACCAGGAAGGCGGGGCTTCCAAAGGCGGGCTCTGCATCCATTGTGCATCGTTTCAGTTTGCTTCAGCTGAAAAAGATTGGTTATGGACTCCCCATAGTATGTTATACCTTGTTTCCTCCAGGGAACAGTAGTTATGTTCATAACTGTACGTTCCAGAGCAACCTCTTCAGGCAGCCTTCAAAAGGAGAGCCCATGGTCTATGTCCATCTACATGGAACTCCTGAGGGGACACACCCTAGCGCTGTTATGTTTCATTGGCCCTGTCTGTCTAGTGCCATTCTACAGTCACCTGAACTCCCGTAACTGGCCGCAGACAGAACTCCACCACTCTTTTGAACACCACCACATACTGAACCCCTGTAACCGACCACAACAACAAACTCAATCATCATTTTTAATTAGTATATAAATAATCCCAAAATCATAATCTTGCCCTATGTCCTGATTTCAAATGAGTATAGTCATGTGGGAAATTACTCATGCTTACTTTTTTTGCACTGAGCTATTTAATGCTATAATGTTCTGATGATGATATAACAATACGGAGAAGTAATTCTCTAGTAAGTACTGTAGCAGCAGAATAATTTAGTGTGAGTCGTCAGTCACGCACAGATGGGCCTTCACACAGATGAACCACATTGCACTTGTAATAACGCGATCATAACTGTACTGCAGTATCGTTTTTAAATCCCTAGATGGCAGTATTGTTAAAGAATCCGTGTTTCAGGGGACTGTGGGCCTGTAGGGGTTACCATTGACAGTAGGGTTTTACCATATGTTTCTACCATAGACCGAGTTTAAGCGCTACGGCGCATCAACTCCCGAATGACCATGGTAGTTGAAGTCCATATGCTAAACAGTGGGCGTAGTCTTTCATCCAATCATAATGGGGAAAAAACTACATCTCCCATGGCACACAATTGTAGACCTGAAACGCACCGTATTCCAAATCGACGATCTCCGTTAAGTTCATTTCCTCTAGTGGCATGACGTAGGTGGGGGAGGAAGATAGGGATCGAGTATGGAACGAGCTGAAGATGCAACCTTATAACGGTACCGGCTGATAGATAGCTGAACTCTTTGTTCACATCAAAAAAAGTGAAGGACCCGACGAGACAGACAAAAGCACAGACATGCAGTTCAAATACAGAAGGCACTGATTTATTTTTATAGGATATTTTCCGTGCTCCTTCAAGGGCTGGGTCCGTTATCGCTGTTGTTGGCGGAACCGGCTGGCCAAGATGTCTGTGGAAGAACAGGAATATCCCGAGGCGACTCTGGTGGCAGAGGCCGGGCCGCAGTGGTTTCGGGCGGAATTAGAGCGCCTATCCCGGGAGCTGAGCGAGACGACTCATGAGAAGATCCAGGCGGCGGAATACGGGCTGGCGGTGCTCGAAGAGAAGCAACAGCTCAAACAGCGTTATGACGAGTTGGAGACCGAGTTCGAGACTGTTCGGCATGAACTCGACCAACTGAAGGAGGTAGAGTGAGGTCACAACATTCCATTGCTGCAAATGTGTCCAATTTACTGTCAAAGCGCGCATGTATTGTAACCGTTAACGGATACATTGTTTCTAACAAAGAGCAAATTAGGCACGTAGCTTACGTTTCTCATTCGATTCAGGCAGTGCTATGTTGCTTTGTTTCGAAAGTTTTTAATTAAATTCAGCTTTGATGTTGTTATAACCTAATCCTAAACACTTTATAGCCCACCCAGAATGCTCTCTGAACGATTGAATACGTTTGCTTGTTGGCTCAAGTGGTTAACAAACATCACAAAGTTGTATTAGAAGTTTCTTAGCCTACTATTAACAACATTAAAGTTGGCCTAGTGTGATAAAAGAGAACGTTCAAAAAGACAGAACACCAACTTTAGGCAACAGGGCAGATGTTTTCGGATGTATACAAACATACATGTGAAATGTGTGTCAAAATGTTATGTGTGAAAATATGGGTGCTATTTGAATATCTTTGTTAAGGTTATCATCTCTGCTTGACATTTATCAGCAGCAGCCTTAACAAGTCCCAACATGCTGTTGGTGTGACAGTGGAAATTGTTCTGGTGAAAGCAGTAAGTACTATATTTAAGCTAGTCAGGCCCATGCCGGCTCTGTCTCTGCTAGATAAGGGTTTCTCTCCCTTTGGCTTCTCAAATGGGAGAGAACAGCAACCAGGTTGTTTGGCTGTTTTTGATCAGCTCTGCCCTTATGCTGTAGCCTTTTTTCAGAGAGACAATGGCCTCTATCTTGTGGACATATGTGTTACAGAAGAATCCTGTTGCAGTTGCTCCCTGCTTCATAGGAGCTAATACCCATTGTTAAACAGGGCTGTACTCAATTGCCTCAATAACTAAATTGAGTCATTATGTCTCTTGTGAGTCCAGAGGCCTTTCTAGGTCCAGCCCATATCCTTACAACGTTTAAGGGGATTTTAGTTACCCTGAAGCATGTGAATCCCTCTCAATCGCTTGCAGTATACTGAAGTAAACAGTTAGACTATGTCTTATATCTAAGAAAGAACATTCTCGCAGAATTCTGACTATGGTGCTCTAGCAGAATGACAGCAAGTTCAGCCACACAACACAACTGGCTATCATGCTAACTTCACTAGCATTGTTTATGTTTACCTGATTATTTCTGTCTCTATCAAGAATAGCTAGTTTCTGTTGTCATTCATTTCAAGCATATTGATGGTAAATCCACTCCACTGAGCTCAGCCTCACTTTTGAACTTCATTGTGTGAGAGACAAAGAGAGGGAATGAAAGGACATGAGTTCCCAGGCCAAGCATCAAGCATGTGTGTCCCTTGTACAGTGCCTTCAGAAAGTATTCATACCACTTGAATTCAAAATTGATTAAATATATTATTTTCTCACCCATCTACACACAATACCCCATAATGACAAAGTGAAAATATGTTGTTGGAATTTGTTGCTAATATACTGAAAATTAAATACAGAAATATCTCATTCACATACTGTAAATACTCACACCCCTGAGTCTTGTAGAAGCACCTTCGGCAGTGATTACAGCTGTGAGTCTTCAAGCTCAGTAACATGTTCAGGTCTGGCCATGGATTTTCAAGTAGATTTAAGTAAAAACTGTAACTCAGGAACATTCACTGTCTTCTTGGTAAGCACCTCCAGTTTAGGTTCGGCCTTGTGTTTAGGTTATTGTCTTGTTGAAAGATTAATTTTTCGGAAAGCAGACTGAACCAGAGTTTCCTCTAGGATTTTGCCTGTGCTTAGCTCCATTCCATAATTTTTTTTCATAAACAAACTCCCCAGTTCTTAAAGATTACAAGCATACCCATAACATGCCTAGTGGTTAGAGCGTTGGTCCAGTAACCGAAAGGTTGCTAGATCGTTCTGCCCCTGAACAAGGCAGTTAACCCACTGTTCCTAGGCCATTATAAATAAGAATTTGTTCTTTACTGACTTGCCTAGTTAAATAAAAACACAAAATAAAACACGATTCAGCCACCACTATGCTTGAAAATATGGAGAGTTATACTCAGTAATGTGTTGTATTGGATTTGCCCCAAACATAACACTTTGTATTCAGGAAAAAAAGTTGCTTTGCCACTGTAACTGGTGGCAGGGAAGTCAGACGCAGGAGAGCAGAACTTGGTAATAGCCCGAGCAGCTTAATAGCAAAACCCACGGCATAAAAATAACAAGACATTTGGGTACAAAAACCCGTCGCGCACCAATCAACATGTGCACAAGCACTTACAATAAACAATCCCACACAAAGACATGGGGGGAATAGCGGGTTAAATACACAACAAATGATTGAGGGAATTGAAACCAGATGTGAGGAAAAACAAGACAAAACACATGGAAAATGAAAAGTGGATCAATGATGGCTAGAAGACCGGCGACGCCGACCGCCGGGCGCCGCCTGAACAAGGAGAGGACCCGACTTTGGCGGAAGTCGTGACGGTCACATTTTTTTGCACTATTACTTTAGTGCCTTGTTGAAAACAGGGTGCATCTTTTGTAAAAAGAAAATTCTGTACAGGCTTCCTTCTTTTCACTCTGTCAATTAGGTTAATATTCAGGAGTGACTACAATGTTGTTCATCCATCCTCAGTTTTCTCCTATCACAGCCATTAACCTCTTTAAAGGTTTTAAAGTCACCATTGGCCTCGTGGTGAAATCCCTGAGTGCTTTCCTTAATCTCCAGCAACGGAGTTAGGAAGGATGCCTATATCTTTGTAGTGACCGGGTGTATTGATGTACCATCCAAAGTGTAATTGATAACTTCACGATGCTCAAAGTAATATTCACTGTCCAATTTATTTATTTTTTACCCATCTACCAATCGGTACCCTTCTTTGCGAGGCATTTGAAAACATCCCTGGTCTTTTTGGTTGAATCCGTTTTTGAAATTCATTGCTCGAAATGGCTTTACAGTGTGAGGTACAGAGATAAGGTAGTCATTCACAAATCATGTTAAACACAATTATTGCACACAGAGTCTGTGGGGGTGAATACTTAGGAGTTGAATACTTAATTATAGACTCAAGACATTTCAGCTTTTCATATTGTATTAACTTATAAACATTTCTAAAACATAATTCCACTTTGACATTAAGGGGCATTGTGTGTAGGTCAGTGATAAAAAAAATCTAAGGCTGTAACACAATAAAATGTGGAAAAAGTAAATGGGTGTGAATACTTTCTGAAGGCACTGTATTGTATTGTATTGTATTGTATTGTATCCTTTTACACACACACACACACACACACACACAACCTCTATCACTCCAGTATCCCTGCTCGTTGTAAATGTGGTGTTGGAACTGACCCTGAATATAGCTCTCGTGTTCTTATTTTTATTTATTGTGTGTTTTTGTTCTACCTTATGTTATTTTTAGTACTACATTGATATTGATTACTGTATTGTTGGGTTTAGAGCAGGCAAGAAAGGCATTTCATGTGCATGTGATATTAAAACTTGAAACACAGAGCCACACACAGCCATACACAGCCACACACAGCCACAGGACACCTATGTTATTTCTCATAGAGACACTTAATTGATTGGGTCAGTCATTGTTTGGATCAGTCATTGTTTGGATCAGTCATTATTTGGTTCAGTTATTGTTTGGGTAATCCATTCAACTGTATGGCACCGACAGATAGGGCTGCTGTGCTTCTAGCTCTTAGGAAACTTTGCGGTAGTTTTTTTTTTAATGTGTTATTTTTTACATTATTATCCCAGAAAATGTTTGGTGTTATTACATACATCCCTAGATAACTTTTGGATATCAGAGCTGCGGTAACTTACCAGCATTACAACCAGGAAAATAACTTTCCCGAATTGGATCCTTTGTTTGTACCCCCCAGGGCAATTGAACTGATTCCAGAGGCTGAGCCAAAACACCACCGGTGGAAAGAGGTACTCGGAGCGGTCTTCTAGTCCGACACAGGAGGCGCGCACACCACCCACCGCTTCCGAATATATTACTTGCAAAAGTTCAGTCTCTGGATAATAAAGTTGATGAGTTCAGGGTGAGGATTTCCTTCCAGGGAGACATCAGGGATTGTAACATACTCTGTTTCACGGAAACATGGCTCTCTCGCGATATACTGTCTGAGTCCGTACAGCCAGTTGGGTTCTCAATTCTTTGCGCAGACAGGAATAAATACAGACATGTCACGGATACCAGCGTCTTGTTTCCGGGACAAGCTAAACACCTTCGACTTCTTTGAGTATAACACAGTGCCACCGACGCGGCCGCTACCAAGGCCTATGGGCTCTCCTTCTCCATGGCCAATGTGAATAAGACATTTAAGCATGAATTGAATTGAATTTTAACCCTCACAAAGCTGCTGGCCCAGATGGCATCCCTGGCAGCGTCCTCAGAGCATGTGCAGACCAGCTGGCCGGAGTGTTTACAGATATTTTCAATCTCTCCTCTCCCTATCCCAGGCTACTGTCCCAACATGCTTCAAGATGTCCACCATTGTTCCCGTACCCAAGAAAGCAAAGGTAACTGAATGAATTGATGATGAATTGACTAGTAGCACTCACTTCTGTCATCATGAAGTGCTTTGAGAGACTATTCAAGGATCACCTCTACCTTACCTGCCACCCTAGACCCACTTCAATTTGCTTACCGCCCCAATAGATCGCACTGCACACGGCCCTATCCCATCTGGACAAGAGGAATACCTATGTAAGAATGCTGTTCATTGACTATAGCTCAGCATTCAACAACATAGTACCCTCCAAGCTTATCATTAAGTTTGAGGCCATGGGTATGAACCCTGCCCCGTCAATCTGGGTCCTGGACTTCCTGACGGGCCGCCCCCAGGTGGTGAAGGTAGGAAACAAAACCTCCACTTCGCTGATCCTCAAAACACTGGGGCCCCACGAGGATGCGTGCTCAGCCCACTCCTGTACTCCATGTTCACCCATGACTGCGTGGCCATGCACGATTCCAACTCAATCATCAAGTTTGCAGACAACACAACAGTAGTAGGCCTGATTACCAACAATGACGAGACAGCCTACAGGGAGGAGGTGAGGGGCCTGAGAGTGTGGTGGCAGGAAAATAACCTCTCACCCATTGTCAAAAAACTAAGGAGCTGATCGTGGACTTCAGGTAACAGCAAATCGACTGGACCACAGTGGACTAGGTGAAAAGCATCAAGTTCCTCGGTGTACTCATCACTGATGATCTGAAATGGTCCACTCACACAGACAGTGTGGTGAAGAAGGTGCAACAATGCCTCTTCAACCTCAGGAGGCTGAAGAAATTTGTCTTGGCACCTAAAACCCTCACAAACTTTTACAGATGCACAACTGATAGCATCCTGTCAGGCTGACTGTCGATGCAGTTGCCTGGTACGGCAAATGCACCGCCTGCAACCACATGGCTCTCCAGAGGGTGGTGCGGTCTGCTCAACGTATCACTGGGGGCAAACTAACTGCCCTCCAGGACACCTACAGCACCCGATGTCACAGGAAGGCCAAAAAGATCATCAAGGACAACAACCACCCGATCCACTGCCTGTTTACCCCGCCATCATCCAGAAGGCGAGGTCAGTACATGTGCATCAAAGCTGGGACCGAGAGACTGAAAAACAGCTTCTATCTCAAGGCCATCAGACTGTTAAATATCCATCACTAGTACATTAGAGGTTGCTGCCCTATATACATAGACTTGAAATCACTGGCCACTTTAAAAATGGAACCCTAGTCACTTTAATAAGGTTTACATATTTTGCATTACTCATCCCATATGTAGAACTGTATTCTAACCTATTCTACTGTATCGCTCTGACATTGCTTGTCCAAATATTTATACGTTCTTAATTCCATTTCTTTACTTTAGATTTGTGTGTATTGTGTGTATTGTTGTCAAATTCTTTGATATTACTTGTTAGATATTACTGCACTGTTGGAGCTAGAAACACAAGCATTTTGCTACACCCGCAATAACATCTGCTGAGCACGGGTATGTGAAAAATAAAATTTGATTTAATTGATAATATTTTGTAAACAGTCCTAAGAAAGGTCTAAATCTCCCACTGGGTTCTAAGATGGTTCACCCCTATCTCTCTCTGAGGAAGGTTTATGGACTGGACCTAGGAGTATTGCGTGTTCGGAAACCCAGAAGTTGAGTTATTTGCGTAGAGCTCCCTATTGGTTCATTCTAGTAATTCAAGTGAAAAACTCAGAGCTCAACTAGTTTCCAAGTCGGACATTTCAGAGTTTCCTAGTTCCCACTAGCATGTGAACACTGCATATGCTCAGAGCAGGGGGGGGGGGGGGACTAAGACTTGGGGGACAAGTAGTATCATTGAGAAAGGATATATTTTTCTCCTCAGTAGCTAGGACCAGCATCAGAGAGTATTGGGCCACCATTAAACTCATATCTCTACTGATTAAACTACATTAGAATGAAAATATATGTATTTATTCAGATAGCCCTACTTTTGGTGTTTGTAAAAACAGACATAGGAGTTTGAGAAAGAGATAGAGAGGCATCAGATGGGATAGGTATAACCAAGGCAAGCTAGTAGGATCACCACATTCCTGTTATACACATTCTCACACTAACACCCTCTTATTCATGGAATGCCCAGGTCAGCAAAACCTTAGCTTAGTTAACACAGTAATTACATGTTTATTTGCTGACCTTTACGTGAACCGCTTACAGTACATCCGTGTGGGATTGTCTGTTCCTGTGAAGCCGACGCACGCACGCACACACATGCACACACACACACTGAGCGCTTGTTACGTACGTGGACATGGGGTCAGACAGAGGCTTAGACACAGGTGGAGGTAGTTAACACTAAGCTCCTCATGTCTCCAATGGGTCTCCCGCCTCGCTTCAACTCTACTGCGCCAAACACACTTCAGGAACTATTAGACAGTGCAAAAACAGGGTTCGTCCAACCAGAATTTCTGGAAAACCTGGGAGTTTTGGGATAGTTACTTTTGCAACCCTACCAGAAACTATGGGACAGTGCAACAACAGTCCTCTAATCAATGACAATCCTTTAATGTTTATATGTATTTCCATTAGGCCTTATTCTTTAATCAATGATCACATATCTGATCTGGAGTCCATCACATGACATGTCAGAGAGTGTCCAAAGTATAAAGCAACACAGGAGTGACATGCTGTAGATATGTTCTCAAGAGCAGGCGATTGTATGAAAATTACTGTCTGTATTTTGTCCACTGAAGGCATGTGGCCTATAATTATGTGAAAGTCTGTATTGTAATTATGACTTATAGTTCACTACAGTTAAACAACAGTGTTGTCACAGTTCCTCAGGGAGAGGGGGCTGTATACAGTAGGTAGCACTGTTTGTTCAGTAAGGCCTCTTCTGTTGATCTGTACATTTTGTGGTACCCTTCCCCTTAGGAACAATTTGAATTTGTATTAGGATATTGAATTAGAATTTATAATTTGTTTATGTTTAATGCACAAATGGAATAATTTAATTCATCATTTGAACTTGTATGTCATAATTTGAAACGGAAATGAATGCAAATGGCATTTTTCTGTTTTTGTGACACTCCCTTCTAATGCAGCCTGTGATCATCATAGACGGGAACAGAAGGCACGTCCATGCTCCAGAGAGTAGCTCATAGCCAAAACGGTTCAAATGCTAGTGCCAAATTCATAGGAAGAAAATTAATTCAACATGCAATATTGGCTTCAGAAACCTGCTGGCTTCAGAAGTTTCTGTTTACCACAGTGAATGTTTGATTCCATCTGTTCTCCTATACCTTGCCTGTCAGGAAAAGGACCAGGATGTTGTCTCTGGTTTTCAATCTAAATTGAAAGAACTCAATTTGAAAACTGAATCTGTATGTATTTTAGAAGTTGAATATAGGAAACTTTGGTAACACTTTACTGTACCCAGCGTCATAACACGTTTTGACACTGTCATAACCATGTCATAATATGTCATAACGGCTGACATAACTTGTCAAAACCTGTAATAATATGGTCAAAACACTGTCATGACACATATATTTAGACCTGTTGTGACATATAATGCATTATTTCATGGCTGTTTATGACACCAACATAAGAGTGTCAAAACCCACAAAACCTACCACACAAGGCAGAACATTCCATGACACGATAGCCTACTTGTCAACAGTAAGTTTGTTATATTTTCTGAAACTGACCATATTAAATTATCATTGTAATTGCACACAAAGTTATATCAGACATGCAGCTACCCCAATGCACTTGACTAGGATGAATGCAAGAGCAGATTTCAGGAGCAGGACAAGAACCCTCTTTTTGACTGATGATTGACATAAGGGCATATACAGTACGTGATAGGCCTATCTGGCTTATGTGATTATGATGGTCATAATGCTTCTTGACAGTGTCAAAGTGTATTTTCTTAGTCCAAGTAAAGTGACACAGGGTGGTCATAATGCTTCTTGACACTGTCAAAGTGTATTTTCTTAGTCCAAGTAAAGTGACACAGGGTGGTCATAATGCTTCATGACAGTGACAGTGTCATAAAGTGTATTTTCCTTTATTTAAAATAAGATGGGGAAAAACATGACTGTGAAGAATGAATTACAACAACAACAAAGGACTTAAGAAACCAATTTTCAAACAAAAGGAAACTTATGTTCAGTTGAAGTCGGAAGTTTACATACATTTAGGTTGGAGTCATTAAAACTCGTTTTTCAACCACTCCACAAATTTATTGTTAACAAACTGGCAAGTCGGTTAGTAGATCTACTTTGTGCATGACACAAGTCCTTTTTCCAACAATTGTTTACGGACAGATTATTTCACTTATAATTCACTGTATCATAATTCCAGTGGGTCAGAAGTTTACATACACTAAGTTGACTGTGCCTTTAAACAGCTTGGAAAATTCCAGAAAATGGTGTCATGGCTTTAGAAGCTTCTGATAGGCTAATTGACATCATTTGAGTCAATTGGAGGTGTACCTGTGGATGTATTTCAAGGCCTACCTTCAAACTAGTTGCTTGACATCATGGGAGAATCAAAAGAAATCCGTCAAACACTCAGATTACATTTTTTAGACCTCTGGTTCATCCTTGGGAGCAATTTCCAAATGCCTGAACGTACCACATTCATCTGTACAAACAATAGTACGCAAGTATAAACACCATGGGACCACGCAGCCGTCATACCGCTCAGGAATTAGACATGTTCTATCTTCTAGAGATGAACGTACTTTGGTGAAAAAAGTGCAAATCAATCCCAGAACAACAGCAGAGGACCTTGTGAAGATGCTGGAGGAAACAGGTACAAAAGTATCTATATCCACAGTAAAACGAGTCCTATATCGACATAACCTGAAAGACCGCTCAGCAAGGAAGAAGCCACTGCTCCAAAAACGCCATAAAAAGCCAGACTACGGTTTGCAACTGCACATGGGGACAAAGATCGTACTTTTTGGAGAAATGTCCTCTGGTCTGATGAAACAAAAATAGAACTGTTTGGCCATAATGACCATCGTTATGTTTGGAGGAAAAAGTGGGAGGCTTGAAAGCAGAAGAACACCATTCCAACCGTGAAGTACGGGGGTGGCAGCATCATGTTGTGGGGGTGCTTTGCTGCAGGAGGGACTGATGCACTTCACAAAATAGATGGCATCATGAGGCAGGAAAATTATGTGGATATATTGAAGCAACATCTCAAGACATCAGTCAGGATGTTGAAGCTTGGTCGCAAATGGGTCTTCCAAATGGACAATGACCCCAAGCATACTTCCAAAGTTGTGGCAAAATGGCTTAAGGACAACAAAGTCAAGGTATTGGAGTGGCGATCACAAAGGAATAACCTCAATCCTATAGACAGTTTGTGGGCAGAACTGAAAAAGCATGTGTGAGCAAGGAGGCCTACAAACCTGACTCAGTTACACCAGCTCTGTCAGGAGGAATGGGCCAAAATTCACCCAACTTATCGTGGGAAGCTTGTGGAAGGCTACCCGAAACATTTGACCCAAGTTAAACAATTTAAAGGGAATGCTACCAAATACTTATTGAGTGTATGTAAACTTCTGACCCACTGAGAATGGGATGAAAGAAATAAAAGCTGACGTAAATCATTCTCTCTACTATTATTTTGACATTTCACATTCTTAAAATAAAGTGGTGATCCTAACTGACCTAAGACAGGAACTTTTTCATAGGATTAAGTGTCAGGAATTGTGAAAAACTGAGTTTAGAGGTATTTGGCTAAGGTGTATGTAAGCTTCCAAGTTTAACTGCTGCCACCACCATGCTTCACTGTAGGGATGGTGCCAGGTTTCCTCCAGATGTGACGATTGACATTCAGGCCAAAGAGTTCAATCTTGGTTTCATCAGAACAGAGAATCTTGTTTCTCATGGTCTGAGAGTCTTTAAAGTGCCTTTTGGCAAACTTCAAGCGGGCTGTTATGTGCCTTTTACTGAGGAGTGGCTTCCGTCTTGCAACTCTACCATAAACCTGTTTTCGCTTTGTCATTATGGGGTATTGTGTGTAGATTGATGAGATGTATTTATTTTTTAAATCTATTTTAGAATAAGGCTGTAAAGTAACAAAATGTGGAAAAAGTCAAGGGTTCTGAATACTCTCCGAAGGCACTGTAAGCAGAACGTGAGTTTCAAGTTTGAGGAAGATAATTTTCACCATAAAATTACATGCGTAATCACAATTGTGGTCACTTTTCCTGCTAATGGAACATTTGTGCTTATAGCCTACTGCCATGTGCGCATTGCTGCGTTTATAATGTGAAGAAAAGGCCTAATTATTTATCAACATTTTAAGCTAAATGTTCTGATCTGTTGCGTCAGCCATATTGTGTAAAATGTTTTATTTTATTTATTTCTTGCACAGAATAGGGGAACTCTTGTACTATGGGGGATAGTAAACTGACATAGGCAAGTGCTTTTGCTGTTCATTAGGCCTACACACCTTGTTGGCTGACAAGGTGTTGCAACTCGGAATTGGCTAAGGCCACGCGCAGTTGCGTCCTCTGTGACTGTCTTCACTTGTAGCCTGTGAGAAAGACCCAATCACGTGAACAAGAGCCATGTGAGTGAGAGGCGTATCGGATTGCGCAGCACTCAGGGAGAAGGGCACAACGCAGCACTCCGGGCCGCAAAAGGCATGGATTATTTTATGGTGCATTACGGCCACAAAGGGGATGCCGCTGTGAAATCCGAGGCATTATCAAGTGATTGTCAAATTGGGAAGGAAAAACTATTGAAGTGTGTACAGCCTGCGCAAAAAAAAAACAATCAGAGATCATGCCTTTCAAGGAACTTTTTTCAAATGATCATTATGGTCTCATCATGCTGCCTTAAGAGTGTATTAAAATTCAAAACATATAGCCCAATGTTTGTAAAACAACTAAGTTACATTAATAACTAAATTAAGCATATAGGAGTACCTATTTCTTTAACTGCTCAACACAGAATAGCCGCATGTGCGGGCTCCCTCAAATCGTTTGTATTCTTTATACTTTATACTATTAAATAATGCCACAGAATTCTTAGCAAATCCTGTCGGCTAAATGAACTAGTGTAGCCATTTTGCGTAGCCACATCAGGACCTAACATAAGGACAAATCAGAGTATGCTATTATTTTCTTAAGAAATAGACTACATTTTCTTCATATCATGCTTCTTTAGACCTGTCTAAAATAAATAATGGATTTATTGTGAAGGTGGAGGCTATATTACATGGATTTACTAGACTTGTTCAAATGTAGATGTTCCAAGGGCCTGCTTCAGTGGCTTGTGGGAAGCCAGGAGATCCTAAATGTGTTATGTTAATTAACGGTCAATTACCGTGAGACCGACAATTATTTGCTTGACAATCAAATTTCGTGACCGCCACAGCCCTAGTCATGACAGTGTTATGGCAAGTTATCTCAGCTGTTATGACATATTATGACATAGTTATGACCGTGTCATAACATATTAAAACAGCCAAAAACAGGAAGCAAATTTGAATCTCTAAATAGATTAATTGAAATGCATCTAGCTATACGTTCAAGGATGAAAAATAAGACGTACAACTAGCTTAGCAGTTCACCTTTCAACCTATCATTTGCTAACATAATTAGTTTGAATTTTGAAGATGTTTTCTAAAACAATTGCGCTAGAATTACTATTTCAGCTAACTAGCATTGTCACCTCCAGATTGTGAAGGCAGAGCTCTTGGTGTTAATGACATGCTATCTATCAAGAAGTTCGATAGATAGCTGTTATTGATTGCAAGCACTGCATCCACATTATGGTACAATCAGTGGTGGGAAAAGTACCCAATTGTCATACCTGAGTAAAAGTAAAGATAACTTAATAGAGAATTACTCAAGTAAAAGTGAAAGTACCCCAGTAAAATAAAATGTGAGTAAAAGTCTAAAAGTATTTGGTTTTAAATATACTTAACTATCTAAAGTAAATTACTAAGCTATACATACGTATGTATCAAAAATAGAAATATAAATAATGTAATATTCCTTATATTATATTAACCAAACCTGACAGCACAATTTTATTTTTTATTTTTTTTACAGATAGCCAGGGGCACAACCCAACACAGACATAATTTACAAACAAGATATATGTATTTAGTAAGTCCACCAGACCAAGGCAGTAGGGATGACCAGGTATGTTCTCTTGATAAGTGTGTGAATTGGACCATTGTCCTTTTCTGCTAAGCATTAAAAATGTAAAGAGTACTTTTGGGTGTCAGGGAAAATGTATGAAGTTAAAAGTATATTAAAAGTTGTCAAAAATATAAATATTAAAGTACAGATACCCCCAAAAATATTTGTAATGAAGTACTTTACACCACTGAGTACAATTGATGGATAAGGAGGGATTGCTTTGGTAATGTTCTCCAGTCCTGTGAACATTATCGTCAGATGGCCAGACAGAGAGGGAAGGTAGAGCTGTACTGTACTGTGTGGTCGCTGGCAAGAGAGCCACTGATATGTGCTATATTAGACCCAGGGTCACTATGGGTGCAGTGGCTAATTAGATGACCCAGATGGGCAGCTGCCAGAAAAGCAAAGCAGCAACTGGACTCTAGTCTCTTGAATCACCACCCAGTCATTCAGCCCTGCTGCTGCTGTGTACTGTACTGTAGGTTAGACAAGTTGGCCACTACAGATGAAGCAGCTGTCAGGTAGCAGTCTTTTGGACAGCCCTGCTCTAAGTGAATCATTCTGTAATTATGACTCCGTCCAGATCTCTCAGGTTCTGAGTGGGCTCCTCCTTGTTGGGAATTGAATATGCACACAGAACGGTGATGTAGCAGGGATGTATAAAAAATGGAATAATACATGTCACCGTGTCAGAGAGAGAGAGAGATCTGGCTGAGTCAGTCGAAACAGAGCACCCACCAAAATATTTCTCTTCAAGGGGGGAGAGAGAGAAATATTTTGGTGGGTGCTCTCTTGTGACTGACAGCCATATCCAGCACTGCCTATCTGCCCCCCAAGGCCTCTATTAGTAATGGAACATTTGCCTTGTCAGAATGTAGCAATGCCTCAGTGCTCCAACTAGCAACATTTTGTCATTGCGTCAGCCACACTGACATGCCGGTTTATTACAGGGTGCAGAGAATTAAAGGTTAGATGGACACAAGCGAGGCAGGAGAACCCTGGGTTTTTGGACTGTTCTGCTCTAGAATCCTGTTACATCACCAGTTGGCACAGAGTGTCCCTGGCAATGTCCCAAATGGCACCCTTTTCCCTATATAGAGCCCAATGGGCCCTGATCAAAAGTAGTGTGTTTTATAGGGAATAGGGTGCCATTTGGGACAAAGACCCTGTGATGCAGACTGAATGTTTTATAAGCCCAGGGGTCAACTGTCTGTGGGAATCTCACATTGATCTGTTCAAGCCATTTAAACTGTTGTTTTGTTTACCCTTACTGGTTAATGATATATGGTTTATCATACTAAATGTCTGTCTTAATCCTACATGTATCAAATGCATTATTTATTATTATGACTATACTTTCTATTATGGTATTATGACTCTCAACCTGTCATGATGCTCACAACTGTTCATGCTCACAAGTCCTTCTTCCCCAATGTTGTACTCATATCACTGTTCAATCCTGGTACTAATCCATGTCTGGGTATGCTTCTCCTCTCTTCTCCCCAGGCATCCAGCCAGGCCTAGCCAGGCCTACATGGGAAGGTGTTCAGTCCTGGTACTAATGTATGTGTCTCCCTTTCTCTCCCCAGGCATTCGGCCAGGCCTACTCCACCCATAGGAAGGTGGCTGCAGATGGGGAGAGCAGGGAGGAGTCACTAATGCTGGAGTCAGCCAGTAAGGAGGCCCAATACCAGCAGATGGTCCTGGAGCTGCAGAACGAGCTGCGGTTGGCCAGGACTGCCCTCACCAGCAACCAATCAGAGAATGAGCGCCTGGCCTCCGTTGCCCTGGAGATGAGAGAGGTGAGCTGGAGGTTGGAGGACCTGCCCAAAACACAAACATGGTCAATGTGGAGAGGTCAAATCTCAATGTGCAAAGACTTGTGTATCTCACCAATCTGACGAAGAGGACCTAAACCGCTCAGTCTGTAATGATAAAGTAAAACAGGGACAATGGGGACAGAGAGAGCGTGTCAGAACTAATGGCATAGTGGGACAGAGCGAGAGCGTGTCAGAGCTAATGGGATAGTGGGACAGAGCGAGAGCGTGTCAGCTAATGGGATAGTGGGACAGAGCGAGAGCGTGTCAGAGCTAATGGGATAGTGGGACAGAGCGAGAGCGTGTCAGAGCTAATGGGATAGTGGGACAGAGCGAGAGCGTGTCAGAGCTAATGGGATAGTGGGACAGAGCGAGAGCGTGTCAGAGCTAATGGGATAGTGGGACAGAGCGAGAGCGTGTCAGAGCTAATGGGATAGTGGGACAGAGCGAGAGCGTGTCAGAGCTAATGGGATAGTGGGACAGAGCGAGAGCGAGTCAGAGCTAATGGGATAGTGGGACAGAGCGAGAGCGAGTCAGAGCTAATGGGATAGTGGGACAGAGCGAGAGCGAGTCAGAGCTAATGGGATAGTGGGACAGAGCGAGAGCGAGTCAGAGCTAATCGGATAGTGGGACAGAGCGAATCAGAGCTAATGGGATAGTGGGACAGAGCGAGAGCGAGTCAGAGATAATGGGATAGTGGGACAGAGAGAAAGCGAGTCAGAGCTAAGTGGGACTGGGAGAGGTTGAAAATGGTATGGAGTCTGTAAGGGTGGTTGATTGGTCAGCTGGCACCAGTCACATTGATGATGTAATAGTCGTCAGTGAGAGACACACTATTAGGCTCTCTCACTCTATGGCCTGGTTTGGTAACTGGATTTTGTTCCCCCCTGGTTAAAGTTGCCAAGGTGCCAAGATCTCATCCCAACACAGTTCCACTGACATACAGCCACATAAGATGCTGCTTTGACATTACTGTACAACCATTGGGTGCATTCTGGATCAAATCCACATGTCCTTGTATTGCACTCTCTGACATTATGTTTTCCTCTTTCACTTCTTCTCCTGCCCTTTTCTTCCCTCTCTTCCCCCGTCTGTTGAAAGTGCCATATCCATTCAAGACAAACTTGCTTATGAACAAACTTTCTTGATGATATGCACACTTCCTTAAAGTAGCAGCCTACTTTCTGATATTTTTTCCTCTGTTGTGCTGTGTAGAGTTCTGAGCTGGTGGAGCTGCAGCGCAGCCAACTGCGTGATGACATCAGAGAGTATAAGGTGCGAGAGGCACGCCTGCTGCAGGACTATAGTGAGCTGGAGGACGAGAACATCTCCCTGCAGAAACAGGTGTCCCTGCTCCGACAGAGCCAGGTGAGAGGAAGGGCAAGGGACCAGAACTGGGGCAGGAAAGGGGGAGGGAGGAGGCTTCCACTGAGGCAGGAAAATAAATGGGCACTGTTGGGTATGGAGATGAGGGCAGGATGAGGGCTTTTATGGGTAATGGGTAAAGGTAAAGGTTGTAGAGTGGCCAATACACTTTGGGTGGTAAAGTGACAGGACCAACGAATTAGGCCGTTGATACAAGAACCAACTGGTGGGGATGAGACAAAACAATGCTTTTGTAATGAGGAATGGAAGGGATTCTCCGTATTTACTTAGTGATTCCTCTGATGTGCTGTGGACTCTCTTAGGTGGAGTTTGAGGGTCTGAAGCATGAGACCTGTCGTCTGGAGGAGGACTCCCAGTGCCTCCACAGCCAGTTGGAGGAGGCCATGCGCCTGCGAGAGATCGCCGAGCACCAGCTGACCGAGGCTCTGGAGACCATTAAGACTGAGCGCGAGCAGAAGGCCGCCCTGCGTAAAGAACTGTCCCACTACATGACCATTGGGGACAACCTGTTACCGTACCACCACAGCCCCCTGAACATCTCCCTGGACGGCTTCAAGTTCAGCGAGGATCCCACTGCTGCCACCAACGAACCCAACAATGATGACTCGTTCCATGGCTATGAGAACGGCCTGGCTAAGATGGCTGCAGACTGCAACGAGGATAACAGAGCCAAGCTCCGGCCCGCCCCCAGCCTAGTGGATGACCTGCTGAGTGAACTCAACATCTCAGAGATCCAGAAACTTAAGCAGCAGCTCATGCAGGTATGGATAACTCTGTTTACAGATGACACATTTCAGATGACCACATAGTAGCAGCAGGCAATGACTTTAAAAATGGTTAGCCTGTTTGCTTTATTCACAGTCAACTGTCAAGGTGTCAACTTCCCTGGTAAAGAAATAAAGTAATTCTTAGCGTTATCGAGCTTATCGAGCTTTGTGTGTGTTGCATGGAAAATAGATAGGCTTTACATCCCTCCAGCTGTAAACAGTCCTTTGCCTAATGGTTGGAAAGTCCATTAAGCTTTGAGGAGCACAGTGGTCATCCATTTAGGGACATTGATTACTTATACTGACCTGAGCGGCAGAGTCAAAGACACATCAATGGAACCCTATGTGGGACTTGATGGGCTACATGGACTGATTAGAATACTTCTCTTATCCAGGTGAATAAATACGGTGTGAAATTCTTGAGTGACAGTGTCTCACACTACAGTGTGAAAACCTAAATTCGAATGGCATTTTGGGTTACACTTCATTCTAGTGCCAGCTATTTACCTGGTATTTACATAGAAATTGTATAGTAAAATGGTAAATACACAGTAATTGCCTAATAATTTCTAAATCCATACTAATAAACTCCAAGCTGAAATAGGACTGTGATGCAGACATTTCTCATTGCTGTTGTGTAACTGTGTCCAATGTCTGTGTTGTCCAGGTTGAGCGGGAGAAGGTAGCACTACTTTCCTCCCTGCAGGAGGCCCAGAAGCAGCTAGAGGTGGCCCACGGGACTCTGTCTGAGCAGCAGGAGATAGTAGGACGTCTCACCGAGAACCTCAGCGCCATGAGGAAACTCCAGGCCAGCAAGGAGCGCCACTCGGCCCTGGACAGCGAGAAGGAGCGTGACAGCCGTGACGATGGTGACGGGGACTACTACGAGCTGGACATCAACGGGCCTGAGATCCTGCAGTGTAAGTACACAGTGGCTGTGTCCGAGGCCGGGGAGCTCAGACAGGAGCTTAAGACTCTTAAAGCAGAGTACCAGTCATGCCGGAGCCAGTACGAGGAGGAGCGAGCCCACCTGGAGAGCGAAGTGGCAGGGCTGAGCGAGAAGCTAGCTTCCCTGGAGAAGAGCAGCCGGGTGGAGCACGAGGAGATGGAGCGCCTGGAGAAGGACCTGCGGCGGGTGAGCGAGTCGGCAGGCGAGTCGCAGGGAAGTCTGAACGTGGCGCAGGACGAACTGGTGGTGTTCAGTGAGGAGCTGGCCAACCTCTACAACCACGTGTGCATGTGCAACAACGAGACGCCCAACCGGGTCATGCTTGACTACTACAAGGAGGGCAAGGCCAGCGTAGGTGGCGGGGGCGGCCGGGAGGGGAAAGGACGACGTCTGTCCCACGTTCTGCTCTCCAACGGGCTGGTCCCTGATACTGACCCCAGTAAACCTGAAGCTAATGACCCAGCCGCCCCAGCCCCAGTCTCAGCCCCAGAATCCCGCCCAGAGCCTATGAACATCTATAACCTGGTGGCCATCATCAGGGACCAGATCCGTCACCTGCAGCAGGCGGTGGACCGCACCACAGAGCTGTCCCGCCAGAGGATGGCCACCATGGAGCTGAGCACCGTGGCTGATAAGGACAGCGAGGCCTGCATGGGGGAGATCCTCAAACTCAAGTCCCTCCTCAGCACCAAGAGGGAGCAGATCGCCACCCTGAGGACCGTGCTCAAAGCCAACAAACATGTGAGCAGGAGTTTGTGAGTGTATGCATGCTTGAGTGTGTGTCGGTGTGTGCATGAGCAGTTGATACTGTTTAAAAGTGAAGGTGATACTGTATGAAATTCACAGTAGTTGAGAGTATTTACTTTGTGTGTAGGAGTTCAGACAGAGTTAAAATTAGCAAGGTCAAGATAACCCAGTAACCTGTGACCCCAGCCTTCCATTATAATAAACTTGACAATAATGTATTTATTCTATTCTACTCTGTAGACGGCTGAGGTGGCGCTGGCCAACCTGAAGAGTAAATACGACAACGAGAAGACCATGGTGAGGGATACCATGTTGAAGCTCCGCAACGAGCTGAAGGCTCTGAAAGAAGACGCTGCCACCTTCTCCTCACTACGGGCCATGTTCGCAACAAGGCAAGGCTTAGTCGATACACGCTAAGAGCAGTTATCAGTAGGCCTACTCATTCTGCTTTTAATACACCAAGAAATAAGGCACCTTTGGCACCTTATTAATCTATACACTCTTAGAAAAAAAGGTGCCATCTAGATCCTAAAAGGGTTATTCGGCTGTCCCCATAAGAGAATCCTTTAAATAACCCTTTTTGGTTCTAGGTAGAACACTTTTTTCAGTTTTGTGTAGAACCCTTTACACAGAGGGTTCTACATGGAACCCAAAAGAGTCCTCCTACGGGGACAGCCGAATAACCCTTTTTGAACCCATTTTTATAAGAGGGTAAATGTTGTCCACACCCATCATATCCAAACAAGGAGTAGGTCTTCAAAGGTTTATTGGAATTCAGTACATATAAATAGTTGAAATATGAATTGTTCATGTTATACTAAGGTTAAAATCATTAAAACACTAATTAAACCCTATATTATATTTTTATTAATCTATTATAGTGGGCTTTTTCCCCCATATTATCCATCTCCTCCCTCTTGAAATATTTAGAAAATCTAATGGAATAAGAACAGAACAGATTGGTCCCTTTTAGCTATAATGAGAGACCAGTGAGCTTTTAGGTAGTTGAGGAGCTGTTTGAGTCTGCATATGTGTGTGTAGGAGAAACAGGGCATTGTGGGAACTGTCTGATGTAATACTGAAGTGACTCAGAGTCCGCTGGCAGGCTCCTCCTGACAGCATCTGGAAAATGCGGCTCTGTGAGTCTAAATGGAGAAAACATGCACCGACTGGCAGCAGCAGTAAAAGAAGATTTGTGCCACCTGGTGGAGAAAGTTATACATTGATCTTTTGTGTTATTGAGTACATTTACATGCACACTAATAATTCGATATTTAACTGATTATGGCAGTAGGCAGATTATGCAATAGTCATGTAAACACTGCGTATCTTAAATCGGCGTAAGGTCAAAATAAAAGTAAGCATACGCCGATTAAAATACCTGGTTTTCTTTTGAATTATTAGGACATGTGAAGATGCGCATGTGCTAGCACCAGCCAAGCAAGCCTCCCTCTTTAGCGCGAGGAAAGTGTGTTTGAATCAACTGAATGTAGGCATCTTAGAAGTAGTTTCCAAACTCAAAATCAAATATGCTTCTCGAAAATAGTGTTCGCTGTGGGAGAACGTTTATTTGTATTGCTGATTCTCTGTGTTTATCAGAGTGCCATCAGCTAGCCTGATTTCAGATGTGTCCATGTAAACAGGATTATTAGGCAAATCGTTTTTCTTGCAAAGCATGTAAACGGTTTACTCTAACTATTATATTAATCTATCCAAAATAATCACATTATTGTGTGCATGTAACCGCACTCAATGTTGGACTCATGCTACTCTCTCTCTTATCTCTTGCTTTCTTTCTCTCTCTCTCCCCCCTCTCTCCATCTGCCCCCTCTTTCTCTCTTTCCCCCTTCTTTCTCTCTCACTCCCTCTGTCCCCCCTCCCGCTCTCGCCGTCTCTCAGGTGTGATGAGTACGTAACTCAGCTGGACGAGATGCAGAGACAGCTGGTTGCGGCAGAGGATGAGAAGAAGACACTGAACTCCCTGCTCCGCATGGCCATCCAGCAGAAGCTGGCCCTGACCCAGCGTCTGGAGGACCTGGAGTTTGATCATGAGCAGGCGCGCCGTGGTGGGGTTACAGGAGCAACGACGAGCAGTCGGGGCAAGACCTCCTCGTCGGCGCGAGGCAAAGGGGCCTCGGCCAATCATCACGTAAGTCAGAGATGCTCCTGCTGGGTCCTCCCCGAGCCCCACGGCATCCTGGGAGGCCCCATAGTCCTCTGCAGAGAGGAGTACAATATATACTGTGACCTTTGAACTCTATAACCTCCATCATAACCTCTAACCTCTCATCACGCTTTGCACTGCTGAGCTTCACCGGCATTGTTCTGTCAAGGATGTTGCTGTAACCATGACAATGGTGGCTAACGGTGTAGCATGTATGCGTTATTACATGACTTTAGAGCAGGAGTGTACATGGCATAATCTGTATGACTATGTTATGCCATGATTATGACAGTGTTATGTAGCTCTTATGACGAGAGGTTTTGAGGAAAGTGTAAGAGAGTATAACCGTCAGTCAGACAGGCGGCAGTGTCGGCTGCAGACAGGCAGACAAAGACAGACAGGCAGACAGACTTAAGGCCCTTTCACTGCCAGAAGCTTCTACCCTGCTGCTTCTGTCTGGTCCAAAACCACTCAGGAATAACTAAAGAAGTGCAATTACATATACTGTAGCTACTAAATAAAAGTGGACTGTGAGTTTAGGCACTTTAGTGTTTTGCTTTGATATCATAAAGTGATAATGTGTGATGTGGTTTGTTTTCGTGGCACTTTATGTAATGGAGATTGTCGAACAAGGTTTGTTCTGAAGAGAAATACCAGAGCATTGATACATTAGGCTTAGTTAAAGTTAGGAATAAGCATTTAAACATGGGTCCGGTTTTGTATAAATTAAACCAAGATATGGTTATGAGCGTAGGTTGGTTGTGAAAATGTTTATTGAGGGTTTTCAGGACAACATTACTGAGGATTAGAAACTCCATATACTCTACTCTACTGAGGACTATATACTCTACTCTACTGAGGACTATATACTCTACTCTAATGAGAACTATATACTCTACTCTACCTAGGACTGTATACTCTACTGAGGACTATATACTCTACTCTAATGAAAACTATATACTCTACTCTACTGAGGACTGTATACTCTACTCTACTGAGGACAATATACTCTACTCTACTGAGGACTATATACTCTAATGAGGACTATATACTCTACTCGAATGAGGACTATATACACTACTGAGGACTATATACTCTACTCTAATAAGGACTATATACTCTACTCTACTGAGGACTATATACTCTACTCTAATGAGAACTATATACTCGAATGAGGACTATTTACTCTACTGAGGACTATATACTCGAATGAGGACTATATACTCTACTCTAATAAGGACTATATACTCTACTCTACTGAGGACTATATACTCAAATGAGGACTATATACTCTACTCTAATGAGAACTATATACTCTACTCTACTGAGGACTGTATACTCTACTGAGGACTATATACTCTACTCTAATGAGAACTATATACTCGAATGAGGACTATTTACTCTACTGAGGACTATATACTCGAATGAGGACTATATACTCTACTCTACTGAGGACTATATACTCAAATGAGGACTATATACTCTACTCTAATGAGAACTATATACTCTAGACTATATACTCTAGGACTATATATATATATATATATATATATATATATATATATATATATATATATATATATATATACTCTACTCTAATGAGGACTATATACTCTACTGATGACTATATACTCTACTCTAATGAGGACTATATACTCTAATCTACTGAGGACTATATACTCTACTGAGGACTATATACTCTGCTCCACTGACTATATACTCTACTCTAATGAAAGACTATATACTCTACTCTAATGAGGACTATATACTCTAATGAGGACTAAATACTCTAATGAGGACTAAACTCTACTATAATGAGGACTATATATTCTAATCTAATGAGGACTATACTCTACTAAGGACTATATACTCTACTCTACTGAGGACGGTATACTATACTGAGGACTATATACTCTACTGAGGACTATATACTCTACTCTAATGAGGACTATTAACTCTACTCTAATGAGGACTATGTACTCTGAGGACTGTATAATATACCTCCTGCTGTTCTCTTATAACGCTATCACCCAATTGTCAACCCACCCTCCTCATCATCTTCTCTAACCTGTCATCTGAAAACTCATCTCCTAAATCATTATCAATCCTCTAACCTGCATGTAAATACAATACCATACCTGAGTCCTCTGCTTCCTGCAGCCAGCAGGCCTGCACTGTACATGACTAACCATCCTCTTGACCCCAATGACTCCCCACTGCCACTAACATAGGTAACCGTTTAATCAAACAAGATTTATCAAATGAAGACTGGCCAGATGATTATCTAACCCTCAGATTTTAATGTAATTTTCTTATCTCTCTATTTTACAGTAATTTAACCAAGCTGTGTCCTTCAAAGGTTGACAGTCAGCTTGCCGATGATTACTTCAGTGTCCCCTCCTGGCCTGAGACAAATGTCAGAGACACGTACTGCTGTAGTGTGAGGACTTTGTTTCTGTGCACACACACACACACACACACACACACACACACACACACACACACACACACACACTCTTGACCTTTGCAGATGCGTGAAATCCCCAGGGGTTTGGTGTCTTGGTGTGGCTGCAGGAAACAACAAAGACTCATGGGTATGATGACCATAGAGATATCTAGGTCTATTTCTATGGGAATGACCATAGAGATATCTAGGTATATTTCTGTGGGAATGACCATAGAGATATCTAGGTCTATTTCTGTGGGCATGACCATAGAGATATCGAGGTCTATTTCTGTGGACATGACCATAGAGATATCTAGGTCTATTTCTGTGGGTATGACCATAGAGATATCTAGGTCTATTTCTGTGGGAATGACCATACAGATATCTAGGTATATTTCTGTGGGAATGACCATAGAGATATCTAGGTCTATTTCTGTGGGCATGACCATAGAGATATCTAGGTATATTTCTGTGGGAATGACCATAGAGATATCTAGGTCTATTTCTGTGGGAATGACCATAAAGATATCTAGGTATATTTCTGTGGGAATGACCATAGAGATATCTAGGTCTATTTCTGTGGGTATGACCAACAGTTTGACCCCCCATTGTGATTCAGTCACTCATCCCACATTGTCCACCACTATACTGGTATTACTCTGTCTATGTTTCCCCTGATGACTGCACACTTTTCATGTCTTTTTATTTCTCTTTTTTTTGCTTGTAATTCACACCTCAGTGAATGTGTGAGGTGTTCATACACTTTTAAGAATTGTTACATGTTTGGTCATTGGAGCATTAATTAGTCATTTAAATATTTGAGCTTTTGTCATTATATAACTGTCAGATTGATAACAACATTTCCATGGAGAACAAACCAGCAAAGTCATAGGAACTAACTTGCTCCAGTTTTCTCTGGGGTCAATATTCAATAGGACTCACAAGCTAACAGACATTCTCTACAAGCACATAGATGAACATCTTAAATTGGAATTTGTTTTTCCTCTCTTTTTTTCAAATCTTGTCACATATTGATAATGTGCTTAAAAAAAGTTAACCAGTGAGAGCAGGATGTTCCAGCAGGACATTCAACCAGTGTGTGCCTAGTGGGTAATTTCTGGCCTTAGTTTAGACCAGTAGTTTGTTCTGTCCACAAAAGAGAAGCTGGATTTAATTTTGACTAGTAGTTTGTTCTGTCCACAAAAGAGAAGCTACATTTAGATTTGAATGTTTTCTATGTCTTTGAGAATTGTGGTAAGAGGTTATGACCCCAGTCAATAACAGATTGAGGAAAATAATAGGAACTGTGGTGAATTGTGTGAAGTGATTCTGCGATCCTGCAAGCATGCAGAGTTGCAAATTTAGGGGCTATTATTATGATTATTATTCATCGGTAAACCTTGTTTTAAGAGTAATGATACCACAGCTGTTAACTTTGGCTGCCTAGTTAATAGTGGTTCAGAGCGTTTTCGATGATGGCCGAGGGAGAGATTACTAATGCAAATACTTATTTATACTCTACCTTTGTATGGCAAAGTTCAGGCGACTATGGTGGAGACTTTTTGTATTGTCTGTTTTAATGCAATTTTATGAGCCCTTTTTACATCCTCTAAAAGTGTTGTTGTGATTTCAACAAACAGACTAAGTTAAGTCATGAACACATCTGCAGTGCCATTTAATTTATTGTTGATGCAATAAAAGTTACATTTGGGATTCTCTTTTTTTACAAGTGCAATTTGAACGCAATCGATATAGAAACACAGTATAAACATTCTCTGTCTGTTTGTCTGCTGATGCTATTGTTACATTTTACTACTACTTCTTACTCACAATCTTGATCCTAATTGAGTTGTATATCTTTGTACTAAATAACTTCACTTGTTTGTATTTATTTTTAAACAATGTCATGTATGTTGGCATTGTCGATAATGTGGATTATGATTATTGCCATATTGATACCATATCGATGCCTTTTTTCATGACGTCTTCAAGAGACTCTGGATGGAGATGGTAGGTGAGATGTGTGCTCAATAGAAGTCAACAGCCTACCTGTATGATGATGATGTTGCACTGGCAAGGTGCATGTTTCATAGTTACCTTTATTCTGCCTAAAGGTATGCCAAATAAACTTCACTTTAGTCTTTATTCTGCCTAAAGGTATGCCAAATAAACTTCACTTTAGTCTTTATTCTGCCTAAAGGTATGCCAAATAAACTTCACTTTAGTCTTTATTCTGCCTAAAGGTATGCCAAATAAACTTCACTTTAGTCTTAATGTGGTGTTGGGATTATATTTTATATAGTGTGTGCCGCAAAAGTATTAGGACAGTTACAAATGTTTTGTTGTTTTGGCTCTGTACTCCAGCACTTTGGATGTTAAAGGATACAACGAGGTTATAATATGAGGTTAAAGTGCAGACTGTCATCTTTAATTCGAGGGTATTTTCAACCATATCGAGTGAACCGTTTAGAAATTAGAGTACTTTTTGTACATAGTCCTCTCATTTTAGGGTACCAATTCACTTATACAGTATGTGTATAATAGTAAAAAGTTAAGTATTTGGTCCCATATTCATAGCACAGATAATCCTGAGTGAATTGTGAATAATGATGAGTGAGAAAGTTACAGACACATAAATATCAAACCCCCAAGACATGCTAACCTCTCACCATTACAATAGTGTGAGGTTAGAATTTTGAGGGGGTATGATATTTATGCCTTTGTAACTTTCTCATTCATCATTATTCACCATTTATTCAGGATTATCTGTAATTATGGAATCATCCATATTCATGTAGGAGTGTTTAGAAACATATGATATTCTTATTTACAATATAAGTGACTCCAAAATTACAATACATTATTTACCATTCATTTCTGCACCAAATGATCTGAAACACAACCAAAACAATCAGCAAATGCATCCACCAGTCACAAGCTTGGTGTAATCATTGTGCGTTATGAATATGGGACAAAATACTTAACTTTTTACTAATTTTATACTTTTGGTCCCTCAATGTATGGGTGAAAATTCCCTCAAATTAAAGCACTTTAACCTCATAGTCATTGTATATTTTCAAATCCAAAGTGTTGTGTTGGAGTACAGAGCCAAAACAACAACAACAAATGTGAATGTGTGTGTGTGTGTGTATTTATTGATCTATTCTACAGTATCTTCACTATCTAATCATATTTCTGCTTCAGTCATTCAATGTGTCCCTCTAAAATGACCTGTGTATTAATTTAGGAAGTTTTCCAACATGCATTAGTCAATACAAATATAGCCATAATAGTTTAATCCTAAAATGCGTGATTATGGGCCTTACTGTAAATCAAACGAGATCAGATCATAACACATTTTAATAGCATTTACAACTTTTTTTTTACATATCCCGCATTATGGATGTTAAATCTCACTGAAATAACCGAAAGTTAGGCTACTTTATATTCAATGTGTACCTTTGATACATTTAGTCATGGATACGTGGTATTGGGCATTTCCGGGGAAGTTATAGCCACTCCCTGCAGTTTTGTTGGATTGATGGGTTGTCACTAGTTACCCCAGCCACAAAGTTGGCTAATGAAGGTCATCGTAAAATGTATGGGGGAAAAAATCGCCCTAATTTAAGGTTAGGGTTGGATATAATGTTAGCAGTGTGATTTTAAGAATATCATTTGTAGAAATACGCGGGTTTAGCCATAATTAGGACTTCGTGGCTGTGGTAACTAGTGAACACCGGGTTGATGATCTCGAGGGAGGGTCCTAACAAAGAACAGAAGCGACTCCACAATGGGAGGTTTGGCGGAGACTTCTTATAATATAGTACTAGTGTATTTTCTGTTTTTATGCCATGGATATGTTTTTAAAATTAATTGTATCATTTACACTTACCCACATGATATTGTGCTGTAACGTAACCAGTCTGGGCGGGAGAGCATGGTTGACAGCTTCTTCCTTGTCTTTTCGAGAGTTTTGAATGGCAATGACATGGCACTTCCAACTTCTAATGTAATGTTTGCTATCGTGCTAACACTTGGTAGCCTAACACTTTGCAAAGTGTAGTGTTCCCGGCAGATACGTCTATTTCTAAGCAACATTGTTTCTGGTGTAGGCTACACCTCGCGCCTGCCTTTGAACTAATGTAACATGAAATCACAAGTTGCTGTACCCTACCCGTTTACACATTCTAACACAAAAAGATACTGTACATTACTAGCATTAGACACACACAGACTGAGCTGAATTCAACACATTTTCTAAAGAGGCAAGTATAGGCTACCGAAGAAAATCATGTGCCCGAGAGCAGCCAGCGAGGCACAAGGCATTAAACTTACATTTCACCCTAGAGTCACTACGTGTACTTGGCTATTTTAGGACAAGCAATGTCCAGACAATCAATGTCGACCTGGCATAGCCTACCTATTCTGTCAAAACGTTCCAAATGTAAAAAATGGAACTAGATTTCATTCTGCTGTAAATGCCTCTTCAAACTTTGACTCTAGTAGCATATTTTGAGATTTCACTGTCCTAGTTTGTTTATACTGTATATCCCATATCCTTATTTAGGGAGGCAATCATTCCATATCCTTGCCCAAATATGAACTGTTTGATCCTCATGTCTTCCCATTTTATTATTATAATTTTCATGTGATTCATTCCAATGTGACTGTCAGACAGCTTCCATGACCAGCTGCTGGAGGACAGTCGGTTCCTTAGGGCAGACCGTCGCCTGGACACAGAACTAGTGGATAAGCTCATCCTGCAGCTCAACAGGATCTACCCGCAGATCCTCACAGACAAGGAGGCCACCAAAGTGAGTCTTGCTCCCCAGTAAAATAATTTTGACCCAGGGTAGTGGTAACTCCTACTGGTAGTAAGAGTCAGAGAATGACTACTTGTTTCATTGTCAGACCAGCGCCAGTAACACAATGTTAAAATTGAGTAATAGGCTAGCGTTCACAGAAAATGTGTCTCTGAATTCCTGGAATGCTGAATATGATTTGATGATCCAGTTTAGGGACCTTGATGTGCCCACCTGCGTCCGACTGGCCGAGCTCCTGGCTCACCTACAGGGGAAAGGTGAAGAGGCCTGCCGGGAGTTCTACCGGGCACTTCACCTGCATGTGGAAGAGGTGTACTTCAGCCTACCCACGCGTCTCCGCCTCAGAGGTTAGTCTCTCCGACTGCAATCAGTCACTGGAGATCTGACATTTGTTCTCATTATTATTCACACCAAAATACCTTTTTTTACTCCAGTTTATTTTAGTAAATGCTTTCTTAACACTTATTTTTATTAACTGTGCATTGTTGGTTAAGGGCTTGTAAAGTAAGCATTTCACTGTAAAGTCTACACGTGTTGTATTCGGCACGTGACAAATAAAATGTGATTTGATTGAGTGAGGATGACATTATCGCTGACATTTTGCAATCTCTTTCCCAGATTCTATAGACCCGTTCACGACTGCAGCCTCACCCACTCAGCAGAGATATGTGCTAAATGACAGAGGTAAGCTATACTCACAGAAAGTGCACACTCTGTCACTTACCAACACATGTACTGTAAACACACATGCCCTTTACGGTACACACCTCTCTTTCTCACATACTGTCTTCTGCTCTCTCTTCCCTCTCCAGGTCATATGTTCTTCCTGAGTTGTTTCAGTGTTGCAGTTGGGGTGGCTCTACTACATTACTATGGCGGTGAGTAAAATTGTTGTTGTTTATTTCCGAAAGAAAACAGACCAGTAGGAACACCAGAAATCATACATTTTTACAGCTCGTCTGTACTCCTGTAGACTTTAAAAAAATAAAAATCTTAATGAAAATTGCATCTTCATGTTATGACAAATCAAACTTTATTTAAAGTGCAATCGGATGACACTTTACAATTAAACAAACAAGGAAGAAGCAGTGAAAATAATGAGAAAAATAACATAAAACACAAAGGATGTCTAAAACAATAACATCACAGATTTTAAAAAGTGTATTTTTATGTCATTTAAAACGCTCTAGTGTTTGCATCTCATACCTGACAGGGCAAGCTTTTTCATTGGTTTTGGGCTTTTACACCTATTCAGTTTTCATTAGGTTGAAGTTGTCAATGCTATCATGATTATTTGTTGGGGAATAAAACAAAGTTGAACAGTCCATGTGTTGTCCTGCAGAGGCCAAAGTAACAAGGGGCAGCAGGGCTCTTGGCATGGCTGCTCTTGGATTGGGTCGACGAGCCCAAGAGGTTCTCATATGGTACACTGAAGACCCCATCAGGAAGTAGTGGGTGTGTCTCCAACACCACTAGCACATCAGAACACACACTCCAGAGGTGCTTCTGGACATCCACACTACACTACACCCTTTTCACACTACCGTGCCAGCCTGAACCAAACTCTGCTAGTTACAGCAACTACGGTTAGTACAGCTTGGTTGGGCTCTATTCGATTCGTCTCAGTAGGGCCTTAAAGCCCTTAAGTCATTGTTTTTTTACAACTCTGTAAATACATCTTTTGGGTTTAAGGATCTTACTTTCGCTGACAATTTTTCATACAGCTCTGTTTTTATGGACTTTCATTGTCCTAATAATGGTTAGTTATAGACATGCCTCTTCTCTGGTGAAAGCAACTATTATTACACTAAATGTAAGCCTATGTTACTGAATAGCATCAGAGATTCTGTCTGCATTCATCTTAATTTGTGTGGCGTGGACACAGTAGACATGTAGGGGTTTGTACAGAATACCCAGAGACCAGGCTCACTTTAAATATGGAACCTTTTCCAGGGTATGTGTTGTACTGCTCAGTATACTCAGGGGATTGACATTAGAAAACATACATTTATTTGGTGTATTTATAAGATGATATGTTTAATTTGTTCAAGAAAAAAACAACCAAGCACTAAATGTATTGCTATTTGTTTTGTGATAATGTCTCTGTTGTCAGGGAGATTATGAGAAACACAAATGTAATAACAATGTTATAATATATGCCCAGTGTTTGGCTTGGGCTAAATGTCCACCACATAATGTCTTTACATTAGATGAATCCAGGTCCACTATGTTTGTATATCTAGGCACAGTTTAATGAATGTGTGACCTAGCGATATCAGAGAGATTGCAATATGTTCACTAGAACTATCACGTTATAGTGATTGACTTATCTCCTGATGTTTAAAGCTGGAATCCTTCATGGTGAAACTGCTATGTCCGTTTGCCACAACAAAGAGGTTACTGTAAACAACAAACAGTTTTTACTCTCTGACATCATTGGACGTGTAAAAGAACAGCAGAATATCTTCTGCATTTTTATTTTGGTGTGAGGCTCCTTACCTCCGGTTCGCCAACAAAACAATGGCGGTGTGGCGGACAGTAGCGCTGTTTCCCCTACTGCGGATTCCATCTTTAAATATTTTTTGAGTGAAAATGGTACTAAGTCACTGTTTTTGAAAGTGTTCTTTTTTTATTATGCCCACTAAAAAAAACAATACAAATTAATACATTTCAGGTCTCAACTGTGTTGTTTCACCTCGGAGTCTATTTCTCTCTCACTTTTCTCAAATGTTAAGAATTTTCAAAGCCTTCTCTAACCAACATGTCTTATGTTTTCTCTTACACATGCATGAAGCCTTTGTTCACTAACTTGCTGTAATTATGTTTAGTTTGTTAAGGTCAATATTGTTAATGGGGGAAGTAGATTATAAGGCTTATACTGTTTTATAGTAGGGAACAGCATGTTAAATACACATTTAACCTACCAGATATAATCCATGTGTAGACATAGAGCTGTGATACACCAGTAATACCTACTCTTTTTATGTCTAAACGTGGAAGTTAGGAGTCTCCCCACAGACTAACTGTCTTAGTCTCTCAAGTGCCTTCATTAGCCTTTCCATGCATGGACAATAAAAAAACAATATCTGAACAAATTGTTGTATTTTATTCACAAACTTCATTTCAGAGTAGTAAAGTGTTCTACTGCATATAGTGCATAAAACTTATATTAAGTGGAGTTAAATGATTTGGTCCTTCATTTACAAAAATAGAAAAACTATTATACTGTCAAGGCTAAACGAGGCATGACATACACACTTCCAACACAAATATATACACTGAGTGTACAAAAGATTATGAACATCTGCTCTTTCCATGACAGACTGACCAGGTGAAAGCTATGATCCCCTATTGATGTCACTTCAATCAGTGTAGATGAAGGGAGGAGACCGGTTAAATAATAATTTTAAAGTCTTGAGACAATTGAGACATGTATGTGTACCATTCAATGGGGGGGATAACTCCATAAATATTAGGAAGGTGTCCTTTAATATTTTGTACCGTATATGACAGGAGATTGGTGGCACCTTAATTGGGGAGGAAGGGCTTGTGGTAATGGCTGGAGCAGAATGACTGGAATGGTGTCAAATATGTTTGATTTCATTCACTCCATTCCGGCCATTATTATGAGCTGTCCTCTCCTCAGCAGCATCCTGTGGTGTATATACATGTACATTTAAATTCTAACTATACATACTGTATCTGACAGATCTGAGATTACATATATAAGGCAGCATGCACAGTCCCCCTCTGATACCAAGTTGAGGTTTGTTGACTGTTAGGTTGCAAAAGTCTGGTAACTTAAACCTGGTTATTTTGGGATAGTTATTTGAATTTTTTAACCATTAATATTCTGTAAACTGTACAGTACTGCCTGAATATATCATTGTACAGCAGAGAGGAGCGGATATAATCAGAGTCATGTATGAGCCTGGGCCTACATATTGTGTGTGTATATATATATATATATATATATATATATATATATATATATATATATATATACACAATATGTAGGCCCAGGCTCATACATGACTCCGATTATATCCGCTCCTCTCTGCTGTACAATGACGTACACATGTTTAGCATGGGGCTGTGGTCAAAGCATTTACAGTGGTGGAAAAAGGACCCAATTGTCATACTTGAGTAAAATAAATGATAGAAAATGACTGAAGTGAAAGTCACCCAGCAAAATACTACTTGAGTAAAAGTATTTGGTTTTAAATATACAATACTTAAGTATCAACAGTAAATGTAATTGCTAAAATATATTAAGTCAAATGTAAAATTCCTTATATTAAGAAAACCAGACAGCACAATTTTCTGTTTTTAATTTACGGATAGCCAGGGGCACACCAACACTCGGACATCATTTACAAATGAAGTATTTGTGTTTAGTGAGTCCGCCAGATCAGAGGCAGTAGGGATGATTAGGGTTGTTCTCTTGATAAGTGTGTGAATTTGATCATTTTCTGTCCTACTAAGCATTCAAAATATAATGAGTACTTTTGGATGGCAGGGAAAATGTATGGAGTAAAAAGTACATTATTTTCTTTAGGATTGTAGTGAAGTAAAAGTTGTCAAAAATATAAATAGTAATGTACAGATACCCCCAAAAACGATTTAAGTATTACTTTAAAGTATTTTTTTTATTAAGTACTTTTCACCACTGTGTTTACAGCACACCCAGATAAGCTGAAGTCCAAAAACATCTGCAAACCTCTACTGCATTAACGATAGCAGTTAAGACAGCTGTGCTTTGGGTTTTAGCTAGGGTGGTAAAAATATAGAAATACTTGTTTATGTACAGAGCTAAAAGTAGAATGAAGACTCTTGCACGCGTGCGCAGCAGCTGGGTGTGTACATCAAGTATTTCTAGAACAAAGTCACCACGACAGCGGCTCTGGGATATGTATAAAATAACCCTGTAGATCATATAACTTTCACTGATATGCGGATGACACACAGCTGTACATTTCAATGAAACATGGTGAAGCCCCAAAATTGCCCTCGCTAGAAGCCTGTGTTTCAGACATAAGGAAGTGGATGGCTGCAAACTTTCTACTTTTAAACTCGGACAAAACAGAGATGCTTGTTCTAGGTCCCAAGAAACAAAGAGATCTTCTGTTGAATCTGACAATTCATCTTAATGGTTGTACAGTCGTCTCAAATAAAACTGAAGGACATCGGCGTTACTCTGGACCCTGATCTCTCTTTTGACAAACATATCAAGACTGTTTCAAGGACAGCTTTTTACCATCTACATAACATTGCAAAAATCAGAAACTTTCTGTCCAAAAATTATGCAGAAAAATGTATCCATGCTTTTGTAACTTCTAGGTTAGACTACTGCAATGCTCTACTTTCCGGCTACCCGGATAAAGCACTAAATAAACTTCAGTTAGTGCTATATACGGCTGCTAGAATCCTGACTAGAACCAAAACAAATTGATCATATTACTCCAGTGCTAGCCTCCCTACAGTGGCTTCCTGTCATGGCAAGAGCTGATTTCAAGGTTTTACTGCTAACCTACAAAGAATTACATGGGCTCGCTCATACCTATTTCTCTGATTTGATCCTGCCGTACATACCTACACGTACGCTATGGTCAAAAGACACAGGCCTCCTAATTGTCCCGAGAATTTCTAAGCAAACAGCTGGAGGTAGGGCTTTCTCCTATAGAGCTCAATTTTTATGGAATGGTCTGCCTACCCATGTGAGAGACGCAAACTCGGTCTCAACCTTTAAGTCTTTACTGAAGACTCATCTCTTCAGTGGGTCTTATCATTGAGTGTAGTCTGGCCCAGGAGTGTGAGGGTGAACGGAAAGGCTCTGGAGCAACGAACCGCCCTTGCTGTCTCTGCCTGGCCGGTTCCCCTCTTTCCACTGGGATTCTTAGCCTCTAACCCTATTACAGGGGCTGAGTCACTGGCTTACTGGTGCTCTTTCATGCCGTCCCTAGGAGGGGTGCGTCACTTGAGTGGGTTGAGTCACTGATGTGATCTTCCTGTCTGGGTTGGCGCCCCCCCTTGGGTTGTGCCGTTTGCGGAGATCTTTGTGGCCTATACTCGGCCTTGTCTCAGGATGGTAAGTTGGTGGTTGAAGATATCCCTCTAGTGGTGTAGGGGTTGTGCTTTGGCAAAGTGGGTGGGGTTATATCCTTCCTGTTTGGCCCTGTCCGGGGGTATCATCAGATGGGGCCACAGTGTCTCCTGACCCCTCCTGTCTCAGCCTCCAGTATTTATGCTGCAGTAGTTTGTGTCGGGGGGCTAGGGTCAGTTTGTTATATCTGGAGTACTTCTCCTGTCTTATCCGGTGTCCTGTGTGAATTTAAGTATGCTCTCTCTAATTCTTTCTTTCTCTCTCTCGGAGGACCTGAGCCCTAGGACCATGCCTCAGGACTACCTGGAATGATGACTCCTTGCTGTCCCCAGTCCACCTGGCCGTGCTGCTGCTCCAGTTTCAACTGTTCTGCCTGCGGCTATGGAATCCTGACCTGTTCACCGGACGTGCTACCTGTCCCAGACCTATTATTTGACCATGCTGGTCATTTATGAACATTTGAACATCTTGGCCATGTTCTGTTATAATCTCCACCCGGCACAGCCAGAAGAGGACTGGCCACCCCTCATAGCCTGGTTCCTCTCTAGGTTTCTTCCTAGGTTTTGTCCTTTCTATGGAGTTTTTCCTAGCCAACGTGCTTCAACACCTGCATTGCTTGCTGTTTGGGGTTTTAGGCTGGGTTTCTGTACAGCACTTTGAGATATCAGCTGATGTACGAAGGGCTATATAAATAAGTTTGATTTGATATTTGAAAAGGCAATAAATGAACACCATTGGACATTGAACAATGTAATGTTCTAACAGCATGTAAATAGCAACTGCTTAAGTGTGTGACGTAACATCATGAAGTAGGGTAAATGACCAGGGGAAGACAAAGTTGACTAATTCTGATCTTGATAATGCAACTGAGAATCTGATTGAGATCCTGAGAAATGAATATGGAAAGCCAAAGACAAAGATGGTCAACTCTGAGTTTGTAAATGCCTCTGAAATGTTGACTGGCTGTGGATATGAAAGGCCAGTGTGAGTCCTGTAGAGTTGATCTATCCATTGTCTTTGACGTAACAGAGAACCTGATGGCTTGAGGCCTATAGAAGACTGGATCCCTGAAATTCTCTGGCCTGTAAAGTAGCAGTAATTGGGTTAGTACAGCTTTGCAGCTATGGTAGGTAATTACAATATCAAACATTTAATATAAGATTCACCTATGTGTGACAGTACTGTAACTGTAACAGTAGGCCTACCTACGTATACACAAAAGTATGTGGACACTGCTTCAAATTAGTGGATTCGGCTATTTCAGCCACACATTGCTGACAGTTGTAAAATGTCGAGCACACAGTCATGCAATCTCCATAGACAAACACTGGCAGTAGAATGGCCTTACTGAAGAGCTCAGTGATTTTCAATGTAGCACCTTCATAAGATGCCACCTTTCCAACAAGTCAGTTTGTAAAATTTCTGCCCTGCTATAGCTGCCCCGGTCAACTGTAAGTGCTGTTATTGTGAAGTGGAAACGTTTAGGAGCAACAACGGCTCAGTTGCGAAGTGGTAGGCCACTTATGCGCTGAGTGTAAAAATCGTCTGTCCTCGGTTGCAACACTCACTACTGAGTTCCAAATTGCCTCTGGTAGCAACGTCAGCACAATAACTGTTTGTCAGGAGCTTCATGAAATGGGTTTCTATGGCCGAGCAGCCGCACACAAGCCTAAGATCACCATGCGTAATGCCAAGAGTCGGCTGGAGTGGTGTTAAGCTCGTCACCATTAGACTCTGGAGCAGTGGAAATGCGTTCTTTGGAGTGATGAATCACGCTTCACCATCTGGCAGTCCAACAGACGAGTCTGGGTTTAGTGGATGCCAGGAGAATGCTTCCTGCCCCAATGCATAGTGCCAACTGTAAAGTTGGGTGGAGGAATAATAATGGTCTGTGGCTGTTTTTCATGGTTCGGGCTCCTTAGTTACAGTGAAGGGAAATCTTAATGCTACATCGTAAAATGACATTCTAGACGATTCTGTGCTTCCAACTTTGTGGCAACAGTTTGATGAAGCCTCTTTCCTGTTTCAGCATGACAATGCCATCGAACACATTTGGGATGAATTGGAATGCCTACTGCATGCCAGGCCTAACTGCTCAACCTCACTAATGCTCTTGTGGCTAAATGGAAGCAAGTCCCACTGCAAAGTTCCCTCATCTAGTGGAAAGCCTTCCCAGAAGAGTGGAAGCTGTTATAGCAGTAAAGGGGGACCAACTCCATATTAATGCCCATGATTTTGGAATGAGATGTTCGACTAGCCGGTGTCCACATACTTTTGGTCATGTAGTGTATTTATAAAGCTCATGTAACCTGAATTTGACATGCAACTCTCATACATGTATGATTACCAAACACTACCAAAGTATGTGAGTATTGTATATATAACACTAGTATAATGCCTTTACCTGTGTACTATCTGATGACCATGGGTAAGGAGTGAGGGCAGTTAGGAGTTGGTGTTGGGCTTCTGGACGCCAAATGCTGTGATGAAGACATTGACTACAACAATGATGAAGACGAGTGCTGTGGTGACATTCTCCATAATGTTCAGCTTGAAGTGCATGCTCTCATCATTCACGTTCCACTTTACTACAGAACAAGAGAGAGACACCAAAATATGTTGAGGATTAATTTACTGTCTCCAAGCATGTCCTCAATCCAACCAACAGAGGGAGCTATGCCAGTGTTTTCAAGTGTTGCTTCTAAGAGTGGGGGCACTGTTTGAATTCCTTAAAAGTGCATTCTTCCCCTCTCCCTTCTTTGAAGTAATTACTGAGTGCGTAGACAAAATTGGACAAGTAGACAAGATTGGACAAGTGAACTCAGCTCTACCACATGGTGGCCCGCCTGGCTTTTTAACCATCATTTATTCAGCATTGTCTTACTAATCATTATTGAACCATCTGATATGAAGATACAGCCTTTGACATTTCCTACCCTCAGGTGAATTATTATCTAGGACATTCATTATATTCCTCACTGGAGATGGCTAATATGTTGTGGAGATTGAGGTGAGAGTTAGTTAGGGCCCAGTTTAGTTTAGCATTTTTCAAATGCTCTCAGTGCAGACACACAACTCCTGTAACATTAGCAATTCCCCCTCAGGACATTAAGCTGAGTATTCCTAATTTGAACCAGCTCAGAGGAGAAATACAACACCCAATGGTCTCATTCCTGAACTCTCCCACACACACAATGGGAGCCCCTGGCAGGGGAACATAAGGATATTATGGCCAGGGGTGTGATGGACCAGGCTTCACTCAGTACACAGATAATATTGTGTTTGCTAAGAGAGCCAATCTCAGGCCGACAGACACACATATGGCTCTAATTTTGTCTGCCGTTGAGGCACTAGGTCAAAAAGCATGTTAGTTTGCAATTTCGCCATGTAAAAACTGGCACACTGGCATTTTCTAGGTTCGGCAACTTACCTGTCTAACATCAGCCCGTTTGCGCTGAAGTGCGAGGGGTGGCAATATTTGAGTTGTGTCTTTAAAAACAAGTGCAAAAGTGACCATTTCATGCAGCGCTAGTGGGAAGTTAAAGACACACAAAACGTAGGTCTTAATGGTAACACAGTTGATGATAGCATGGATTTTGGGAGAAGAAGCTCAACCGTGACACACAATGCCCATAGAAGAGAGAGTGCCTTTTGTGCAGGTGAATCTCATACTTAGAAACAATAAAAAAAAAGATTGGTTTCCCCTATTTCATTTAATTTGATTAAAAACCAAGCATAGCCTCCCCTCCCCTTAATCAAGGCTCGTTTAGCCGCATCGCATAGATGGGTCTTTTTATCCTGGTCATTAGCCAAGTAGCGTATGAATAACAGGGTTTTAAATGGTCTACCGAGAGTGCTTTGAAATATTTTGTTATTTTCCCTCATGCCTTTTCATTATTCACAATTCACATACCTGCATACTTCATTTTGCTTGTTCAAGTAGGCTGTCCATCCCTATTTTCAAAGACCGCCTCTCGTCCGATTAAATGCCTCGCACATAGGCAACAATACAATTGACAGGAGCCTAGTATCTTGTATAGACGTGCAAATGTTATACCTAAAGACATTTAGGCCTTCATGTGCACCCAGTGCCATGGAACTAGAGAAGTGATTTATGATGTCATGCTTCTGACCCCATCCTATTTAGAAATATTGTTGTTGTTTTTCTGTTTCATACCGAGCTCTCCATAGGCTACCTTTACCCTAGGCCTAAGCTACTAAGACTGGTTCAACAGCAAAGTGTTGTGCCTTTTTTATCCTGGCCTTTCACAGTAGCCTATCCATAAAAGGTGTTTAAATGGTCTGTTAGTCAGAGAGCCTTGAATTTAAAATGTACTGCACAACATCATCATAATGACATCATAATTTGAATTAACATGCTATATTACCATGGAAATTATTGCATCACAATACCAGGCAACCAGTGTACCCAGGAGTTTACCAGTACAATTGTCAGGATAAGAGGTTCCAAACCCGTTCTATTCATTATATTTCTACGCTCCTGGCCCCACGCCTCATCAATCTATGGCTACGTCCCAAATATCGCTCCTCCCTCCCAAAGTGTGCACTGCCCTTCACTGATTTGAAAGAAAAAATGGAATGACTGGGATAAGAAATATGGTGGAAACTCTTAGCTCATGCCTCCACCAATCTAATGCTTTTACATTTGTGGGAAGTATTGAATGACTTCACTCTTCAGTAGAAAGGCAATATTATTGGGAAGCAAACAGTTGCTGGTTAGCGCCAGAGCCAGACAGAGTGTGGATTACTTTCTTCATATACCCCTGGGGGGGATTAATAAAGTTGAATAGAATAGAATTGAGACCCACCGATGAAGATGAGCAGGATGCCCACTGTGACCTGCAGGATGAGGGAGATGGAGATGAGAGTGATGAGAGGTTTGTAGAAGGTGAAACCTGGGCCCTGCTCCAGGACAGCCTTCAGCTGAGAGGCGTTGGCCATGAGTAATGCCACGTCCAGCATGCTCTCTGCTGCACTCTTCTTATTGGCGTAGTGGTTCATGTTCAGAGCACCCCCCGTCGCCCTGTGATTCCTGCCCCTAAGGTGTGGAACCTAACATGAATAGAGAGACTAACATTAGTACAACATAGACTAGACAAAGACATCAATTATGTTCAGTATAAACATAACGTATATCTAGCCCTATGTCTATCTATCCTTATGTCTATGAACTTAACTCAGGTACATCACTGTCTGGTTACAGTTGTAAGTGAACCTGTAGGAGAGCACACTGTTAGTTATTTATTATTATTATATAAGAGGCTGGTGCTATGCTACATTATATGAACACTATGATGAGTTAATGTCCTCACTGAACTTTTTACTATGTCATACTGACCTTCAGCTTATTTAGGATAAAGTTTTAATGGAAGTATGTGGACATTTTGGGGATTCCTACAGTGACTCTGCTGTGGATTTGTGGGAAATGAAAGTGTTGTGGGACTATTTTAACAGGAAGTGTGACCATGCCCTCGGTCCATGGTGACTGCGCACCGTGCACAGAGAACTGATAGAAAGGAAGAGAGGTCAAGAGATCATGTGCTATGTCTTCTCTTCAGTTTCTTGCCAACCAGGGTGTAGATACTGAAACTGTAAACCAGGAGAAAGCAGTTCACCCTGTGGAGGAAGGTCTCTTCTCTACTTTACCACCCTGCAGTAGAGCGGGTTGGAAAATACGAAGTTAAATTGTTACATCATTGAAAAAGTGGGATTCCTAAACCAAACATTACCCAGGCGTCTTTGTGGGTTGAGGACAGAGTGTTTATTTTGGGTGGAACTGTCCAGCCTGACCATCCAAAAAACAAGGAGAGCCTTGTGCCCAGGTTGGCAGTGTAAAACAGAGAAGCCCACATGCCTCTCACCTCCTCTAAAAACACTCACAGCCCACAGAGGAAAAAGTTGTCCTTGTGACCGAGGCTAGCAATGGTTGGACAGTTACTTCTCTCTGAGAAGCAGCCTGCTTTCCTTCACTGACTTATAACCCTCAAATTCCTGCACTGATCTTTCTTTGTCTTTCATTCATCCCATTCTCTGACTTTCACTCCCTTTCTCTGGCCCAGTTTTGGGTGTGACATTTTCTCACTCAATCTTGTTGCCCATCTCGCTGTCCTTCAAATGGGCTAGATTCCTATACTGCTGTATTCAAATTTTAACAATGTTCTAGAAATACTTAATGAGGGAACCTTCTCATGGCCTTGTTCTCAGTATCTGGTTATCTGTCCCTCTCCCTCTCTTGGGCCAAGGAGAGACTTACCTCTGCTGCTTATGTCCAGAGTGTTATAACAGGCTGAGATACAGTACGTGTACTGTATTACGTATTCTGGTGATGCCAGACACTTTTCTTAAGCATGATTGTTGAGTAACAAACAGATCATTGTGGGTCTGAACAGACACTGCTGACCAGTCAATGTTGTTGCTCATGTAAGAGATGGGAGCCCTTCTCAGCTCTCCTTTTCCCTTCTCATCCTCTCCCTTCCTTGTTCATACACTGGTAGTACATTAACTGAACAACTGTTGTTGTTTTACTGTGAGATTCATTTGTGGGCTCTTCATGTTGCTTCTATATGAACAAAACTCAACAATTAGTATAAGCCGCAGGTTTAATATCAACACTGATGGGTAAAAACAAGAAACTCTAACAGAGCTTGATGATTGCACAGTTGTTTTCCATTGAGTTTGATCAGGACTTTTCTAAGTAACATAGTTTCACCTTTATTTAACCAGGTAGTTAGTTGAGCTAGTTGAGAACAAGTTCTCATTTGCAACTGCGACCTGGCCAAGATAAAGCATAGCAATTCGACACATACAACAACACAGAGTTACATATGGAATAAACAAAACATAGTCAATAATACAGTAGAAAAAAAAGTCTATATAAAGTGAGTGCAAATGAGGTAAGATAAGGGAGTTAAGGCAATAAAAAGGCCATGGTGGCGAAGTAATTACAATATAGCAATTTAAACACTGGAATGGTAGATGAGCAGAAGATGAATGTGCAAGTAGAGATACTGGGGTGCAAAGGAGCAAGATACATAAATAAATACAGTATGGGGATGAGGTAGATAAATGGGCTATGTACAGGTGCAGTGATCTGTGAGCAGCTCTGTCAGCTGTTGCTTAATGCTAGTGAGGGAGATATGAGTCTCCAGCTTCAGTGATTTTTGCAGTTTGTTCCAGTCATTGGCAGCAGAGAACTGGAAGGAAAGGCGACCAAAGTAGGAATTGGCTTTGGGGGTGACCAGTGAGATATACCTGTGTGCTACGAGTGGGTGCTGCTATGGTGACCAGTTAGCTGAGATAAGACGGGGCTTTACCTAGCAGAGACTTGTAGATAACCTGTAGCCAGTGGGTTTGGCGACGAGTATGAAGCAAGGGCCAACCAACGAGAGCGTATAGGTCGCAGTGGTTTGTAGTGTATGGGGCTTTGGTGACAAAACGGATGGCACTGTAATAGACTGCATCCAATTTGTTGAGCAGAGTGTTGGAGGCTATTTTATAGATGACATCGCCGAAGTCGATGGATCGGTAGGATGGTCAGTTTTACGAGGGTATGTTTGGCAGCATGAGTGAAGGATGCTTTGTTAGGATATAGGAAACCAATTCTAGATTTAATTTTGGATTGGAGATGCTTAATGTGAGTCTGGAAGGAGAGTTTACAGTCTAACCAGACACCTAGGTATTTGTAGTTGTCCACGTATTCTAAGTCAGAGCCGTCCAGAGTAGTGATGCTGGACGGGTGGGCAGGTGCGGGCAGTGATCGATTGAATAGAATGCATTTAGTTTTACTTGCATTTAAGAGCAGTTGGAGGCCACGGAAGGAGAGTTGTATGGCATTGATGCTCGTCTGGAGGTTAGTTAACACAGTGTCCAAAGAGAGGCCAGAAGTATACAGAATGGTGTTGTCTGCGTAGAGGTGGATCAGAGAATCACCAGCAGCAAGAGCGACATCATTGATGTATACAGAGAAGAGAGTCGGCCCGAGAATTGAACCCTGTGGCACCCCCATAGAGACTGCCAGATGTCCGGACAACAGGCCCTCCGATTTGACACACTGAACTCTATCAGAGAAGTAGTTGGTAAACCAGGTCGAGGCAATCATTTGAGAAACCAAGGCTGTTGAGTCTGCCAATAAGAATGTGGTGATTGACAGAGTCGAAAGCCTTGGCCAGGTCGATGAATTCGGCTGCACAGTAATGTCTCTTATCGATGGCGGTTATGATGTCGTTTAGGACCTTGAGCGTGGCTGAGGTTTACCCATGACCAGCTCTGAAACCAGATTGCATAGCGGAGTGGGATTCGATATGGTCGCTAATCTGTTTGTTAACTTGGCTTTCGAAGACCTTAGAAAGACAGGGTAGGATAGATATAGGTCTGTAGCAGTTTGGGTCTAGAGTGTCACCCCCTTTGAAGAGGGGGATGACCGCGTCAGCTTTCCAATCTTTGGGAATCTCAGACGATATGAAAGAGAGGTTGAACAGGCTAGTAATAGGGGTTGCAACAATTTCGGCAGATAATTTTTAGAAAGAGAGGGTCCAGATTGTCTAACCCGGCTGATTTGTAGGGGTCCAGATTTTGCAGCTCTTTCATTACATCAGCTATCTGGATTTTGGTGAAGGAGAAATGCTGGGGGCTTTGGCGGGTTGCTGTGGAGGGTGCCAGGCAGTTGACCGGGGTAGGGGTAGCCAGGTGGAAAGCTAGAGAAATGCTTATTGAAATTCTCAATTATAGTGGATTTATCGGTGGTAACAGTGTTTCCTTGCCCATTACCTACAGTACTGGTCAAATGTTTGGGCACACCTACTCATTCCAGGGTTTGTCTTTGTTTTTACTATTTTCTACATTGTACAATAATAGTGAAGATAGTTTTGATGTCTTCACTATTATTCTACAATGGAGAAAATAGTCAAAATAAAGAAAAAGTATTGAATGAGCAGGTGTGTCCAAACTTTTGACTGGTACTGTAAATGTCAATCATTTCCAGAATCCCAGGCCATTATGCCACTTTGCTCACAGAGCAGAGCAGGTGAAGACTGGACACCTCCTTTATGTTGCTCAATGCATTGTGATTCACTTGGGATGTTGGACTTTCAAAATATGTTCTTCAAAGAGGGTATTATTTTTTTTAAAGAACTGCAGTGTTTTCTACAACACGCACAACAGACAACCTTGAATAAACCACTGAGGAGAATGACAGAGTTGCAGACAACTCTGGTCTGCCAACCAAACAGATAATTGGACCGCTAAGCATACATGGTCTCTGAGGCTACGTAAACTATTTAGTTTTCGGCAGACCACCAACAAGACAAATCAATACTGAGTGATTTGAAAGTATCCTGCATAATTATGTAAACACTAAATGGGTCTGAAATGGCATCCTATTTCCTAAATAGTGCACTACTTTTGACCAGGTCGCTAGTGCATTACAGTATATAGAGAATAGGCCAGGGGGCCATTTCGGACGCAGACATTGAGTAGGCCTAAACTTAAACTGCTTGGTAGGGAAGGACGTTTACCTTTGCCCAAAGGAATGTTTGTTTTCTGTGCCATATTACACCAAATACTAACCACATAGCACTGAACACTCAGAGCTGTCGCCTCAACATACATCAATGGGGACTTGTGGGGAATTCTACTTGCTTTCCTTTGGCCTTTGACATTGTTATAACCTATTGTTGTGGTGTAACAGGTGTTTACTCTAGGTTAGTAACAAAATGATGTGGCTTTCCCCTTAATATATGCCACCTATTCACAAGCATGGCCCCTGGATAACCTGCTATGAATGTGGGAAGTCACCATTTCTCCCTACTTTCTCATTGTGTAATGTATTTTTAATGCAACACAGTTTGGTTGATTATAAACAACTGACAACAACATTATTGCCATCTTCTAGCTACCAAACATTGTTGGATCAATCGTTTGGTAGATGAAGTTCTCTGATACTTTTCATGATTTGGGTTTTCAAACACATCAACATAATATTTGAAGGATAGTCGATAAAGGGATTCTCCTCGTGTAGGTAGTCTAAATCAGGAGCATGGCTATGATCTCACACGTAATCCTCAACAGGTGGGTTTTGGACTATAACCGATTACTTAATTAGCTGTAATAGAAAACCTGAACTAGTTCAAAGGTTAGTGACAATGGTCTTTGAAAAAGGCCTAAAACGTGATCAAGGGTTGTGTATGCTATATAGTCAAAAGGGTTAAAGCACCCTCCCATAAAATACACACAATTCTAAATGATATGGTTCTGTCTGTATTTAACATTTAATGTGTGGCATTTAATTATCCGTATAGACCTTTTCTTTACGTTCCAAAATACATCTATGTGCCTTTGGTCGATGCTGATGACCATCAACAGGCCCATTGGCTACGCTCCCAATCTCATAAAATATCCACTGTTCGGAGCATAATCCCCATGACAACAGGCACGTGTTGTATTTCTGCGGATTTTCATTTTCAAGAGCATACTGCGTAATCATTACGCGCAAACTGTACTCAAAAACTATGCTAATATGCCCATTATAGACTACGAGTAAGTATATTGTATTGGGTTTGCAATCATTCAGACGAGACTGGTGCTTAATTTAGTATAGTCCTGTTGAAGCCCCACAAAGAAAAGTTTCATCACAGAATATGAGATGTTAATAAATGAACTACCGATTAACATCCGCGTAGCGAGAAATAGTTACATTGTATCCTATATGGTAAACTATAACTGTTAGGTTACAATGTAACCTAGATGCAGTAAACTGCGGCATAGGTTATGGCCATTTTTCTGAGAAAAAAACCCAAACATTTTTACGTAGATTGGGGCTGGTCTCTGTTGAAGACTGCGGACTCACAGCTTCTTGCATCGTAGCCTATCTTACCTCTCCTCCGTTCTCTCCGTCTGCATCTCCGTTCATTTCCATGTTTTCAGTTGCCATATTTGCCTCTTAAATATTTAATTTAAACTAAAGCGGGTTAAAATCCTAAATGTGTTGTGGGAGTCCGTGTCGTTGTGTCTCTGCCAGTGGCCGCCGGGTCGGTCCCTGTGTGAAAAACGCCTAAACGGGAAGAAGTGGAGGACTGACTACAGGGCTTCACTAGGGGGCGTTTCTACACTGGGGTCTAGAGAAACTGAAAGTAGCCTCTGAATTTGCATGTTTTGATAATTAAGGAATGCCCCTTTCATTTGGGCGAAACACAAGGGATTCCACAGAGTTTCACAAAATCTAAAATACTATATAGGGTTTTCATGAATATTGTAAATACCGTTGATCTGATCATTTAAAGGGTCTCTGATTCTAACTTTGGGCTTAGCCTGGTATGTATTTGGTGAATTTGGTGAAAAATATTCCCAAACACCATTTCAACATCATTTGAGTAACGTAACTGTTGCTGAATGCGTCAGAATAATATTCCACTTTCCAATGCTGAAGGTGCCATTTTGCGTACATCTTCAGAATATATTTTCAGAGGCACACTACTAGCAGCAATATACAGTGCATTTGGAAAGTATTCAGACCGCTTCACTTTTGACATATTTTGTTATGTTACAGCCTTATTCTAAAAATGGTCTACACACAATACCCCATAATGACAAAGCAAGACATTTTAGCAAATGTATTAAAAATAAAAATGTTCATATTTAATATACATAACTATTCAGACCCTTTACTCAGTACTTTGTTGAAGCACCTTTGGCTACAAGCTTGGCACACCTCAATTTGGGGAGTTTCTCAAATTCTTCTCTGCAGATCCTCTCAAGCCTCAGGTTGGAAGGGGAGTGTTGCTGCACAGTATTTTCAGGTCTCTCCAGAGATGTTCGATCAGGTTCAAGTCCGGGCTCTGGCTGGGTCACTCAAGGAAAATCAGAGACTTGTCCTGAAGTCACTTCTGTGTTGTCATTGCTTAGGGTCGTTGTCCTGTGGGAAGGTGAACCTTCGGCCCAGTCTGAGGTCCTGAGCATGCTGAAGCAGGTTTTCATCAAGGATATCTCTATACTTTGCTCCGTTCATCATTCCCTTGATCCTGACTAGTCTCCCAGTCCCTGCCGCTGAAAAACATCCCAACAGCATGATGCTGCAACCACCATGCTATTCCGTAATGATGGTGCCAGGTTTCCGCTGGCATTCAGGTTTCATCAGACAAGAGAATCTTGTTTCTCATGTTCTGAGAATCATTTAGGTGCCTTTTGGAAAACTCCAAATGGGCTGTCATGTGGCTTCCGTCTGGCCACTCTACCATAAAGGCCTGATCGGTGGAGTGCTGCAGAGATGGCTGTCCTATTGGAAAGTTCTCCCATATCCACAGAGGAACTCTGGAGCTCTGTCAGAGTGACCATCAGGTTCTTGGTTGCCTCCCTGACCAAGGCCCTTCTCCCCCTATTGCTCAGTTTGGCTGGGCGGCCAGCTCTAGGAAGAGTCTTGGTGGTTCCAAACTTCTTCCATTTAAGAATGATGGAGGGCACTGTGTCCTTGGGGACCTTCAATGCTGCAGAAATGTTTTGATTCCCTTCCCCAGATCTGTGCCTCGACACAATCCTCTCTCGGAGCTCTACAGACAATTCCTTCGACCTCATGCCTTGATTTTTGCTGACATGCACTGTCAACTGTGGCACCTTATATAGACAGGTGTGTGCCTTTCCAAATCATGTCAAATCAATTGAATTTACCATAGGTGGACTCCAATTGTAGAAACTTCTCAAGGATGATCAATGGAAACAGGATGCACCCCAGCTCAATTTCGAGTCTCATAGCAAAGGGTGTGAATACTTGTGTAAATAAGGTGTTTCTGTCTTAATTTTAATAGATTTGCAACCATTGTTTTTTAAATAAGTTTTTTCTTTGTCATTATCGGGTATTGTGTGTAGATTCATGAGAAAAATGTACCGCACCGGGCTATAACACGGTACCTGCCCAGTCTCTCTCGCTCTCCGGTAAGCACAGGAAGTTGGCGCAGGTCTCCTACCTGGCTTTGCCATACTTCCTGTGTGCCCCCACCCAATAAATTTTAGGGGCAGACTCTCGGGCTTCCTACCGCGCCGCCGTGCTCGTTTCTCCAACTCCATTCTCCTGTAACCCTCCTCGCACTGCTCCAGCGAATCCCAGGCGGGCTCCGGCACTCTCCCTGGGTCGACCGCCCACCTATCTATCTCTTCCCAAGTCTGATAGTCCAGATTTTGCTCCCAAGTCCAATAATCCTGACATCGCTGCTCCTCCTGCCGCTGCCTGTCACCATGCCACTTGGTCCTGTTGTGGTGGGTGATTCTGTCACGGCTTTCTTCCTGGGAATGAGAGGTGGACCAAAACGCAGCGTGGTTATAGTTCATGGTTCTTTAATAAGAGACACTTAACATGAACTAACTACAAAACAATAAACGTGAAAACCGAAACAGTCCTAACTGGTACAGAAAACACAAAGACAGGAAACAATCACCCACAAAATACCCAAAGAATATGGCTGCCTAGATATGGTTCCCAATCAGAGACAACGATAAACACCTGCCTCTGATTGAGAACCAATCCAGGCAACCATAGACTTACCTAGACACCTAAAAGACCACAACCCCATAAATCTACAAAAACCCCTAGACAAGACAAAACCCATAAATCACCCATGTCACACCCTGGCCTAACCAAAATAATAAAGAAAACAAAGATAACTAAGGCCAGGGCGTGACAGCTATTTCTAATCAGGGGTCATTTGCATGATTTTTAATTACATTACTTTCGATTATATTCTAGTTGAGTTAAATTCAGTAGAATATAAAATAATAGGCAATTATTCTATAATGATCACATATTGGCTATAATTTGCAGGTTTCTGCCGAGAATAGGGGAAGCTGCCGAAGCGTCATGCATAGGATGGGAGGATACAGAGAGTGGTGGTCGGTCCCTGTCACGGAGGCTGAAAGCTACCGCATAAAAACGTGTGCATTTATCGGATATGTGTTGTTGCTAAGAGCGTGGATGTGTGTCTTTAAAATTGAATTGTCTCCTTGCAATGGAAAGTGTAATTTGAGAGAGACACCGCACAAATACAGCCCGAACGAACGGTGAGATGCTCTGAGCACGTCATCCACACTGGGAGAATACCGTGCCGCAGTGAGCAAACAATCTGATCGCTTCTATTCCGCTCCCGGACACCGCTGAACAGAACTTCTCCCCAGCCGAGGCGAATAGTTAACGGAGTGATGCGATGGGGACGATGCCGTCCCTGACTTCATTCTGCTTTTAAACCAAGAAAAATCTGTAATGAATACTCAATAACCAGCTACGGGATCGGCTAGCCTAAGATTATAGCGGTCACAGCTGCGCACCTGACACTTACATGGTTCTTTTGAGGGATTAGAGAGAGACGGAACTATCCTGGCAAGACAACTGTCCGTGAGTGTTTATTGTAGCAGTTCTACCTACCACGAGTTCTGCTTCTAATCTGTAACCAATTTGATCAGTTAAGAAAGCAATGTTGCAATAAACTGCATAAAATAGGAATGAATTACATTGTAATTTATTAATGCAACATTTCAATTGGCTGGCTGGCTGGATTTGTGATAAGCTGAGCCGCATTAAATCAAGCAGTGGCACCATTGCACCTGTTATAAGAGTTTGTCATCAATTGCTATTTTATAAATATGCCAGCTATCTCAAGTGAGATTATTATTTTAGGGATAGTATAGCTTCCTAACTGCGTCAGTGCAGGCGAACGTTGAAGGTATGCACTCCATCACCGCTGGGGAAGGACAATAATAGTAGTCGCCTCTGAATGTCACCGGTAAGTGTCTAAACATTCCCCGGGGATGGATTCCGGGGACGACTCGGGCTCGGACCCGCCACTTGGATCCACATTCTCCTCGGTGCCCAATTTAGACTCTGACATCAATGACAATAGGCCTATCTATGAGAACGGTGGACAGCGGAATGTCAACATAGAAACTGCAGTGCTGCGTGGGGCAAGCGACCAGAGCGCGTTTCCCTTATCGGACTACCGGGGACTCGTCCGCCAGAGGTTCATTCGCAGAAGTTTGTGGTTTTCGGACGCGGACGACCAAGCGTTGGACGCGCCAGAATGCGGTAACAGCACTCCAACGCTCAGCGTCCACCTGCGCACCATCATGGACCGAACCCGAACCCTCGCGATTGGACCACGCGTGGCTTTCCAGGTCCAGGAGAGCTCGAGCACCGAGAGCCAAGTGGGGCAGAAGGACAGCGCAACTGAAAGCGTGAGCGCGGATGAGGAGAAGGAGAGGAGCGTGGCCGAGCCCAAACCAGATGATGCAGCTGAACCGTCGCCTGATACCACTGAGAAAGCTGGGAGTGATGAAAACGAGGATGAGAACGAGATGAAAGCCGTGTCCACCTCACCCGGGGGCCGGTTTCTCAAGTTCGATACTGAGCTCGGGAGAGGGTCTTTCAAGACTGTTTACAAAGGTCTGGACACAGACACCTGGGTAGAAGTCGCTTGGTGTGAACTTCAGGTAATATAACCTTGTTTTACAATTTGAATAAAATGTATTCAGCCTATCATTGTCATGTGTTTGGCATACATCAAAATCCACAAAGAAATTGTTAATTGACCACAAAAATCAATATTTCGCAATGGCCATCTCAGTCTGCGGACTTGAACCCTATTGAAAACCTATGGTTTGAATCGACGAGGGCAGTATATAAGCGCAGACAAAGATATCAAGAATCTGGAAATATTCTGTATGGAGGAATGGTTTAAGATCCCTCCCAGTGTGTTCCCCAATCTCATAAAACATTTTGGAAAAAGGCTCAGTGTCTGTCGTTATCCTCGCAAGTGTGGGTGCTGGCCTCAAGTACTGAAAACGGGTGACAATAATTCTGACCCATATCTTTTTTAGATTTTGTTTTATTACTTGTTAAACTGAATATCTTTCTCTGAGCAATTGTATTAGTATAACATCCATTTTTTATAACATATAATATAGCTCAGTATTTGTATTATTTATTTTTGCTCATCAACATCAAAGGTCCAAATAATTATTGCACCCCACTGTATATCCAGATGATAGCCTCACTGCAACATGTATAACACTAGCTATTTTATAAAGAGGTAATAACACCTTATTTGATGTCTGACATACATTTTTGCACTGTATCTGGCCTTTATTAATAGTTGTCAGCGCACAAGGATGAGTTGAGTTCCTGCCACACTTTGGTTATTGGTCATATCACATTTAATTGAAGTCATAGACTTCCTTCTATGATAGGCCTACCACTGCACAGACACACTGACATTATTGTCGGTGCCACCACTTAAACCAATGCTATTCCAGTTGCATGCATTTTTAATCTGCATGTCAGGGATTACAATTTCCCCTCTTCCTGTACGGGGATTTTAGTCAGTGTACAGACTGTCACTGACAGAGTGACTGGTGGTAATATGAGGGTAAACGCAAGTATACACCATATACCCACTTATTTTATAGTGCACATTGCATATACTCACTTCTTAATCTCCACAATGCATATCAAAGTAGTGTAATGGAGGAATATGATGTACCAATTAATTAAGCTGATGGAACAGATAAAAATGTTTTGCTTAAAATGTTGATAAACTATTATTTCTTCACAATTTGGTGCAGCAATGTGAACAAGGCGCTAGGTCTACGCGTCAGTGTTCCACAAAGCAATTTGCGGTAAAATTTGGTAAAATTTGTTCTAAAATGCCGCAGCAGTAGTTTCTTGGACAAAAGATGGAAATAATTATGAATTTAGAAATAGAGAAGATCTAAAGATGCAACAACTATCATGGGTTGCTAATATGACTATGATAATGCCTTTGGCAATGAAAAAAAGTTGAAAGAAAACCAATAGAGCAGGAACCAACTGGACACACACTGGTTGAATCAACGTTGTTTCTACGTAATTTTTTGACATGCCACCAGGGGTCTTTTCACAATCCTCAAATCCAGAACAAATTCAAGAAAGCATACAGTATTATATAGAGACATTATTGCATGGAACTCTGTTCCATCTCATATTGCTCAAGTGAACAGCAAACCTGGGTTTAAAAATTAGATCAAGTAACACCTCACGGCACAACGCCTCTCCCCTATTTGACCTACATAGTTTGTATGTATTGATATGTAGGCTACGTGTGCCTTTTGCCATTTTGAAAAATGATGTAGTTCTGTCCTTGAGCTGTTGTCTTTTGATGTTCTGTATTATGTCATGTTTCATGTTTTGTGTGGACCCAAGGAAGAGCAGCTGCTGCGTTTGGTTGAGTTGTCAACTAACGTGAATTCTACTTCAAGTGAACAAAACATTTCACCATGTCATTGGGTTTAGGTTAAAAGTTGGCAAAAAAAACAATGTTGATAACTTTTTGCAAATCCAATCCGTTTTCCACGTGGATTCAACGTTGTCACATAGATGTTGTTGAAATTACATTGAATCAACATTGTTTCCACTTCATTTCCTCAAAACAATTTAATGTGATGACGTTAAATCAACGTTTTTTTCTTCAGCCAACCTTTAACCTAAATCCAATGTCATGGAGAATTTCAAACTGACAGCCAGCCGCTGTCTGATGTGGTGCCGTGCCTTCTCAACCTTGAAGCGCACTTGCAGTCAACTACTATTGCAAAACAGTTGGCACAGGTCCCCCTGAAGTCACTGCGTGAGCGCTTCGTATGCATACTGAATCCTTTGGCATCCAACTTCCACATAACCTTTGCAGCAGATTGCCAAGATGGATCCAAGTGCTTCTCTGGAACTTCGCTCAACAGACATGGAACCACTGATGAGGGAAGTAAGTCTGACAATACCAGTATCGCAATATTTTTTCCAATGCAAAAAATGAAAACAGGACCAACTGTTTGGTCCTTCAAAAACCTGCTGAATGTAAAATATTGTGTACTATAGCTTGGAAAATGAATAAATGTGACTGGATGACAACATCATTTTGTTTGTCTACAACATTAGTTAAAAAAATATATATATCTGGTTGCCACTTTACTAACAAGTACCGCGATGCTGGTATCGTCCCGGCCCTAGAGGGAAGCAGAGTCTTTTTTTACATCGGCAAATCAGAGAGTACAGCCATGGAGCAGCAGGACACCAGGAAGATGCCAGACAGATGAATCCAGCAAAGGTCTTGACCACAGTACTTCAGAAATATTGCTTATTTGCTTCGAAGATTGTGTCTGGGGTCACTGTCCAGCCGAAGGGTCAACCTGGCAGAGCACTAAGTGCCCCATGTGGACTGCGGAAATACCTGGAAGAGGTAAAAGGGGGTATGTGTACACACATACTCAAATAAAATAACATGTTATTTGTCACATACATGTGTTTAGCAGATGTTATTGCGGGTGTAGCAAAATGCTTGTGCTTCTAGTTTCGACAGTGCAGCAATATCTAACAAGTAATATCTAACAATTTCCCAACAAATACCTAATACACACAAATCTAAGTAAAGCAATGGAATTAGGAATATATAAATATATGGACCGGAAATGTCAGAGCGGCATAGACTGAGTATAGTATATAATACAGTATATACATATGAGATGAGCAATGCAAGATATGTAAACATTATTAAAGTGACATTATTTAAAGTGACAAGTGTTCCATTTATTAAAGTGGCCAATGATTTCAAGTCTGTGTATGTAGGCTGCAGCCTCTGTGCTAGTGTTGACTATTTAACAGTCTTATGGCCTTGAGATAGAAGTTGTTTTTCAGTCTCTCGGTCCCAGCTTTGATGCACCTGTACTGACTTCGCCTTCTGGATGATAGCGGGATGAACAGGCAGTGGCTTGGGTGGTTGTTGTACTTGATGATCTTTTTGGCCTTCCTGTGACATCGGGTGGTGTAGGTGTCCTGGAGGGCAGGTAGATTGCCCCCAGTGATGCGTTGTGCAGACCGCACCAGCCTCTGGAGAGACTTTGCAGTTGTGGGCGGTGCAGTTGCCACAACAGCCCAACAGGAGGCTCTCAATTGTGCATGTATAAAAGTTTGTGAGGGTTTTAGGTGACAAGCCAAACTCTGTTGCACCTTCTTCACCACACTGTCTGTGTTGGTGGATCATTTCAGTTTGTTGTGATGTGTACACTGAAGAACTTTCCACCTTCTCCACTGGTGTCCCATCGAAGTGGATCAGGGGGTGATCCCTCTGCTGTTTCCTGAAGTCCAGGATCATCTCCTTTGTTTCGTGGTCGTTGAGTGAGAGGTTATTTTCCTGACACCACACTCCCAGAGCCCTCACCTCCTCCCTGTAGGTTGTCTCATCGTTGTTGTTAATCTAGCCTGCTACTGTTGTGTCATCTGCAAACTTGATGATTGAGTTGGAGGCGTGCATGGCCATGCAGTCATGGGCAAACAGGGAATACAGGAGGGGGCTGAGCACGCACCCTTGTGGGGCCCCAGTGTTGAGGATCAGTGAAGTGTAGGTGTTGTTTCCAACCACCACCTGGGGGCCAGACAGATCAGGAAGTCCATGACCCAATTGCACAGGACAGGGTTCAGATCCATGGCCTTGAACTTAATGTTGACCTTGGAGGGTACTATGATGTTGAATGCTGAGCTAGAGTCAATGAACAGCATTCTTACATAGGTATTCCTCTTGTCCAGATGGGAAGGGCAGTGTGCAGTGTGACGGCGATTGCATCGTCTGTGGACCTATTGGGGCGGTAAGCAAATTGAAGTGGGTCTAGGGTGGTAGGTAAGGTAGAGGTGATTTGATCCTTGGGCGATAGTAATTTAGTTCAGTTACCTATGCATTCTTGGGAACAGGGACATTGGTGGCCATCTTGAAGCATGTGGAGACAGCAGTCTGGGATAGGGAATGATTTAATATGTCCGTAAATACACCAGCCAGCTGGCCTGCGCATGCTCTGAGAATGTGGCTAGGGATGCCGTCTGGGCCGGCAGCCTTGCGAGGGTTAACACGTTTAAATGTTTTACTCACGTCAACCACGGAGAAGGAGAGCCCACTGTTCTTGGTAGCTGGCCGTGTCAGTGGCACTGTGTTATCCTCAAAGTGGTCGATGAAGTGTTTAGCTTGTCTGGGAGAAAGGCGTCAGTGTCTGTGGCATAGCTGGTTTTCCTTTTGTAGTCTGTGATTGACTGTAGACCCTGCCACATACATCTTATGTCTGAGCTGTTGAATTGCGACTCTGTTTGATTGCCTTACAGAGGGAATGACCACTCTATTATTATTCTGCCATATTCCCAGTCACCTTACCATGGTTAAATACGGTGGTTCGCGCTAACAGTTAAGTGTGAATGCTGCCATTTATCCACGGTTTCTGGTTAGGGTAGGTTTTAATAGTCACAGTGGGTACCATATCTCCTATACACTTATTAATATCCTCAGTAACCGTCTCGGTGTACACGTCAATATTATTCCCCCGAAGGTATTCGGAACATATCACAGTCCGCATGATCAAAACAATCTTGAACCGTGGATTCCGTATGGTCAGACCAGCGTTGAATAGTTCTTAGCACGGGTACTTCCTGTTTGAGTTTCTGCCTATTGGAAGGGAGGAGCGAAATGGAGTTGTGGTCAGATTTTCCGAAAGTATGGCAGGGGAGGGCCTTGTATGCATCCCGGAAGTTGGAGTAGCAATGGTCGAGTGTTTTCCCAGTGTGAGTGCTACAGTCGATATGCTGACAGAATTTAGGAAGCCTTTTCCTCAAATTTGCTTCGTTAAAATCCCCAGCTTTAATAAATGCAGCCTCATGGTTTCCAGTTTGCACGAAGTCCAGTGAAGTTCCTTGAGGGCCATCGTGGTATCGGCTTGATTTACATGGCTGTGACAATAACCGAAGAGAATTCTCTTGGGAGATAATACGGTTGGCATTCAATTGTGAGGAATTCTAGTTCGGGTGAACTATAGGACTTGAGTCCCTGTATGTTATTACAATTACACCATGAGTCGTTAATCATGTAACAGACATGATTAACCCTTCTTCTTCCCGGAGAGATGTTTATTCCTGTCGGCACGATGGACTGAGAATCCAGATGGCTGGACCGACTGTGACAGTATATAACGGGAGAGCCATGTTTCCGTGAAACAGAGTATGTTACAATCCCTGATGTCTCTCTGGATAGAGATACATGTTTACAATGACATAAACATAACATATTCAATGTGCCATGACTTAATTTGTATTTTTTCCCCTCTCTTTCTGTCAGATAAAGGTAAAGGTACATCTACTAAAGTAAAATAAAGCATTGGATTGGAGTAAACATGGGAGTTTCCTTCCACTATATTTATTGCATCAGTCTAGGGATTTATCCTTTAAATCCAAGTCACATTAGGATTAATTCATAATTTTAACCTAAACAAACCTATGTCCTGACTATGGAGTTGTATGGAGTCCTCTAGTGGCAGTAATCCTTTGTTAGCATGAGCAGGGCCATTGAGGACTTTTGCCATTTTGATTTAGTCAGCTGGGCAGGACTTCCAGCTTCATTGGCTGATCCCTCCTGATGACCCAGGTTAGAGTCAGGACAGCTAGGTCATCAGGAGGAATCAGCAAATTAATTTTACTTTTGAAGAAGAAAATGGACTATTTCAAGATGGAGATGGCCTCAATGGCGCTGCCCATCCTGTCACTGATACCATCATGACACAGATACAGAGATGTTATGCCTATCCAGTCTATGGATACCTTTGACAGTGTTTACAGCTGTGTACAATATTTGCACATTATACTTTTTAAAAATTCTTTAAGCTCTATCAAGTTGGTTGTTGATCATTGCTAGAAAGCCATGTTCAAGTCTTGCCATAGATTTTCAAGCCGATTTAAGTCAGAACTTTAACTAGACCACTCAGGAACATTCCATGTTGTCTTGGTAAGCAACTGTATACTTGGCCTTGTGTTTTAGATTATTTTCCTGCTAAAAGGTGCATTTGTCTCCCAGTGTCTGTTGGAAAGCAGACTGAACCAGACATTCCTCTCGGATTTTGCCTGTGCTTAACTCAATCATGTTTATTTTTACCCCCCCCCCCCAAAAAAAACTCCCTTGTCCTTGCCATTGACAAGCATACCCATAATATGATGCAGCCACCACCATGCTTGAAAATATGAAGAGTAGTACTCAGTGATGTGTTGTGTTGGATTTGCAACAAACATAACGCTCATTATTCAGGTCATTTAAAAATGTTTTTGTTGTTGTGGTTTTACTTTAGTGCAAACAGGATGCATGTTTTGGAATATTTGTATTGTGTACAGGCTTCCTTCTTTTGTGGTTGAATCTGTGGTTTAAATTCATTGCTCGACTGAGGGATTTTACAGATAATTGTATGTGTGGTGTACAGAGATGAGGAAGTCATTCAAAAATCATGTTAAACACTATTATTGCACAGAGAGTGACTCCATGCAACTTATTATGTGACTTGTTAATCACATTTTTATTCCAGAACTTTTTTAGGCTTGCCATAACAAAGGGGCTGAATAATTATTGACTCAAGACATTTCAGCTTCATTTTTAATTACAAACTTTTCTAAAAACATAATTCCACTTTGACATTATGGGGTATTGTGTGTAGGGCAGTGACACAAAATCTCAGTTTAATCAATTTTAAATTCAGGCTGTACCACAACCAAATGTGGAAAAGTGAAGATGTGTGAATACTTTCTGAAGGCACTGTAAATGGTTCCTAGCCTCCCACGCATAGTCCCTAAAACTAAAACTACTATAAATAATTAAAAAACTAAATATAAATGTGTTTTTTTATCAAACTGAAGCTAAATAAAAACGAGTAAATCACGTCTGAAAACTAACTGAAACTAAACTGAATTTATAATACAAATCTGAAAATGAATAGTTATAAAAAATAATATTAAATCACAAAACTATAATAACCTTGCTCTGGACAGTCAGTATGCCAGCCTACCAGGACTAATTGAGGTCTGTTCTTGCAGAGTATGTAGTCACAAACCAATACAGATCCATTGTTTTGATGCAATTCCTTTAGAGTATCTTGGGTGACATGTATGTCAAATTCTCCCTCCTTCCCTGCTCTCCCATCTCTCCCTCTCTACTCTCTTTCCCTCCCTCCCTACTCTCTCTACCTCCCTCCCTACTATCTCACCCTTTCCTCCCTACTCTCTCTCCCTCCCTACTCTCTCTCCCTCCCTCCCTACTCTCTCCCTCTATCCCTACTATCTCTCTCTCTCCCTCCCTCCCTCCCTACTCTCTCTCCCTCCCTCCCTACTCTCTCTCCCTCCGTCCCTACTATCTCTCTCTCTCTCTCTCCCTCCCTACTCTCTCTCTCTCCTTCCCTACTCTCTACTCTCTCTCCCTCCCCTCTCTCTCTCATTCCCTCCTCTCTCTTTCCATGACAGCCTGTTGCCATAGAATAAACAAAATCCCCACAGCACAAAGCAAGTAGAATAATAAAATGCTTTTGTGGAGCTTCACAATCTTTTATTGAATAATTCTGCTTCAGAACAGTGATATAATCCAGGCCCCTGGATGTCTTTGTTGCCTGTTGCTGCTGTGGTCTGATGCATGGTGTATATAATCACTGGCACATTGAGGGATGGCCGTACCCTTTACTGAGAGGACTGGGGAGACAGATGAGGGAATGGATGGAGAGATACAGTTCACTGTGCTCTGGTCTGGTGCTGCTGAATGGCCAGGGGCCAGGGCGTGTCTTGGGCCACCACTGTTTGGCTTATCTTCAGTTGGAGAGTGGGTGGGGGATAGGGACTGCATAATAGAGAGGAGGAAGGGACTGTTTATCCAGGGCTATCTGCGTGTGTGTCCTACTTTACCAAACAAGGTAGAGTCATAATCACTACCATCATGGGTTTCGTTTGGACAGTCCAAGCAAAGTCTTCATGCAGACTCCATGCAGGTAACTGGGTGACTCTGTGTATAGTTGGGTATAGCTACAGTTACTTTCACAGTTGCTTTGACATGTCCGGCTGTGAATTAACAAAAACTCAGCTCTCAGCTATTCAGCCCCCTTAACGCAAATTACTCTAAAATCAAAGCCATGCATTAATGATAGTGACATTGTGCCTATTGATGTGTCTTTGGCACCATTGTGTTTAATACAACTCTATTCTCTACGTTTTCAGCAGACTGAAAAATTACCCCCCACGTTTCTGTAGATCAGATCTGGGTTTGGTCCATTTGCGGTCAATTTTCTGTACTGCTGCATAGAACGTTTTAGGGTGTCGCAAGAGGAGCTGAGAGAGGAGTTTAGTGTCAGAGCAGAGACAGCTGAGAGAGGAGTTTAGTGTCAGAGCAGAGACAGCTGAGAGAGGAGTTTAGTGTCAGAGCAGAGACAGCTGAGAGAGGAGTTTAGTGTCAGAGCAGAGACAGCTGAGAGAGGAGTTTAGTGTCAGAGCAGAGACAGCTGAGAGAGGAGTTTAGTGTCAGAGCAGAGACAGCTGAGAGAGGAGTTCAGTTTCAGAGCAGAGACAGCTGAGAGAGGAGTTTAGTGTGAGAGCAGAGACAGCTGAGAGAGGAGTTTAGTGTCAGAGCAGAGACAGCTGAGAGAGGAGATTAGTGTCAGAGCAGAGACAGGTGAGAGAGGAGTTTAGTGTCAGAGCAGAGACAGCTGAGAGAGGAGTTTAGTGTCAGAGCAGAGACATCTGAGAGATGAGTTTAGTGTCAGAGCAGAGACAGCTTAGAGATGAGTTTAGTGTCAGAGCAGAAACCGGTGAGAGAGGAGTTTAGTGTCAGAGCAGAGACAGGTGAGAGAGGAGTTTAGTTTCAGAGCAGAAACCGGTGAGAGAGGAGTTTAGTGTCAGAGCAGAGGCAGCTGAGAGAGGAGTTTAGTGTCAGAGCAGAGACAGCTGAGAGAGGAGTTTAGTGTGAGAGCAGAGACAGCTGAGAGAGGAGTTTAGTGTCAGAGCAGAGACAGCTGAGAGAGGAGTTTAGTGTCAGAGCAGAGACAGCTGAGAGAGGAGTTTAGTGTCAGAGCAGAGACAGCTGAGAGAGGAGTTTAGTGTCAGAGCAGAGACAGCTGAGAGAGGAGTTTAGTGTCAGAGCAGAGACAGCTGAGAGAGGAGTTTAGTATCAGATCAGAGACCGTTGAGAGAGGAGTTTAGTGTCAGAGCAGAGACAGCTGAGAGAGGAAGAGACTAGTTCACTGGCATTGGTTTAGAACAGCATCTGATACATTTCACAAATCTGTGTATGGATGTGACGTCATAATTTAACAATTCATGCAGTATACACAGCCTACCATATGCACCCTTCGGCTATGCCTGTAAATACACTGTTTCAGTGCACAGGCAGGTGAGTCAGAATATGTGTTGTGCTTCCAGAACTAAGCCAAGGGAGAGGGAGATATTCAGTAGTTTCAGACACAGAGGGGTCCTGTACCTGGACTTTGAATTACTCCCCTCTGGGCGCAGGTATAGGGCACCCTCAGCAGGATAAATAGAACGAGACAATAATTTGTGCCAGGTGTGATATCCCTCCTAAATAGCTCAGGGAATGTTCCCATTGACTCCGTAAGGCTAGTCTTTTCTTCTTTTTTATTTAATGTTTTACTTCTTATTTCTTACTATTATTATTTTTATTGGTGCGTAACTGTTATGAAAGTTGTATAATCAATTTGTTTTGTTTTTTAAACGCCACTTTAAATGTGTACATGACACTGCAACAAAATGTCCCCATGGGGACAATAAAGTCAGTAAGTAAGTAAGCAAGCAAGCAAGCAAGTAAGTAAGCAAGCAAGCCAGTCAGTCAGTCAGTCAGTAAGTAAGTAAGTGTGTTTTTGCTATGGAGCTGATGCAGCATTTTCAGTGTTAGACCCAGGATTGGAGAGGGTATTTTTTAGGAACAATTTTAGCCTGGAGCCCCCTTGTTGTTTAGGTTCCCCAGGGGGAGTCAAGGTGCATCTCAAATGACACCCTATTCCCTATATAGTGCACTAAAAGTAGTGAACTATAAAGGGAATAGGGTGTCATTTGGGACACAGCCTTAGTCTCCTCTGCAGCCTGTCAGGTCCTCTATGCTGGGAGTGGAGAGATTTGATTTATTTTACCAGGTAAGTTGACTGAGAACACATTCTCATTTACAGAAATGACCTGGGGAATAGTTACAGGGGAGAGGAATGAGCTAACTGTAAGCTGGGGATGATTAGGTGACCATGATGGTATGAGGGTCGGATTGGGAATTTAACCAGGACACCAGGGTTAACACCCCTACTCTTACGATAAGTGCCATGGGTTTAACATCCCAGCCGGAAGACAGCGGACTGACCAGGACCAACCCTGCTTAGTTTCAGAAGTAAGCCAGCAGTGGGATGCAGGGTGGTATGCTGCTGGCAAATGAGAGAGGAGGGATGATATGAGAGGAGAGATGATATGAGAGGAGAGATGAGAGGGGAGATGAGAGAGGAGAGGAGATGAGAGAGGAGAGATTATATGAGAGGAGAGATGAGAGGGGAGTGAGGGGGGGGGTGTGATAATTCAGCAATTATACTCTCCATGGAGATAATACCTCGCCCTTCAGTGCTCCTGTGCTACAGTGATACAGGGCCTCAGGACATCAAAAGTGTGTGTGCGTGAGAGAGAGACAGAGAAAAAAAATATATAAAGAAATATTAGGGAAATGAAAGAGATAGCAAAAGAGAGAGATAATTGAGTGTAAAGAAAAAAGGGGATACAGCCGAGATTGTCGAAGACATCTTCTGCAGAAATACTTCATAAACGTAGTAATACTTATTTAGTAAATCAACTGATCATATGGATGTGTTTCCCTCTCACCGTCCCTATCTCTGGGCCAGACTGATTTACCAGGTCCTGATTGTCTCGGATCAGTGGATGATGCAACATGATTCAGGGAATAAAATACTGCTAGCTGCCAGTGTGTCTGATCAGCTGAGGATACAGTTATATATATATATATATACATGTATATATATACAGTGGGGAGAAAAAGTATTTGATACACTGACGATTTTGCAAGGTTTCCTACTTACAATGCATGTACTTTTCATCATAGGTACACTTCAACTGTGAGAGACGGAATCTAAAACAAAATCCAGAAAATCACATTGTATGATTTTTAAGTAATTCATTTGCATTTTATTGCATGACATAAGTTTTTGATACATCAGAAAAGCAGAACTGAATATTTGGTACAGAAACCTTTGTTTGCAATTACAGAGATCATACGTTTCCTGTAGTTCTTGACCAGGTTTGCATACACTGCAGCGGGGATTTTGGCCCACTCCTCCATACAGACCTTCTCCAGATCCTTCAGGTTTCGGGGCTGTCGCTGGGCAATACGGACTTTCAGCTCCCTCCAAAGATTTTCTATTGGGTTCAGGTCTGGAGACTGGCTAGGCCACTCCAGGACCTTGAGATGCTTCTTACGGAGCCACTCCTTAGTTGCCCTGGCTGTGTGTTTCGGGTCGTTGTCATGCTGGAAGACCCAGCCACGACCCATCTTCAATGCTCTTACTGAGGGAAGGAGGTTGTTGGCCAAGATCTCGCGATACATGGCCCCATCCATCCTCCCCTCAATACGGTGCAGTCGTCCTATCCCCTTTGCAGAAAAGCATCCCCAAAGAATGATGTTTCCAACTCCATGCTTCATGGTTGGGATGGTGTTCTTGGGGTTGTACTCATCCTTCTTCTTCCTCCAAACACGGCGAGTGGAGTTTAGACCAAAAAGCTATATTTTTGTCTCATCAGACCACATGACCTTCTCCCATTCCTCCTCTGGATCATCCAGATGGCCATTGGCAAACTTCAGACGGGCCTGGACATGCGCTGGCTTGAGCAGGGGGACCTTGCGTGCGCTGCAGGATTTTAATCCATGATGGCGTAGTGTGTTACTAATGGTTTTCTTTGAGACTGTGGTCCCAGCTCTCTTCAGGTCATTGACCAGGTCCTGCCGTGTAGTTCTGGGCTGATCCCTCACCTTCCTCATGATCATTGATGCCCCACGAGGTGAGATCTTGCATAGAGCCCCAGACCGAGGGTGATTGACCTTCATCTTGAACTTCTTCCATTTTCTAATAATTGCGCCAACAGTTGTTGCCTTCTCACCAAGCTGCTTGCCTATTGTCTTGTAGCCTATCCCAGCCTTGTGCAGGTCTACAATTTTATCCCCGATGTCCTTACACAGCTCTCTGGTCTTGGCCATTGTGGAGAGGTTGGAGTCTGTTTGATTGAGTGTGTGGACAGGTGTCTTTTTATACAGGTAACGAGTTCAAACATGTGCAGTTAATACAGGTAATGAGTAGAGAACAGGAGGGCTTCTTAAAGAAAAACTTACAGGTCTGTGAGAGCCGGAATTCTTACTGATTGGTAGGTGATCAAATACTTATGTCATGCAATAAAATGCTAATTATATACTTAAAAATCATACAATGTGATTTTCTGGATTTTGTTTAGGATTCCGTCTCTCACAGTTGAAGTGTACCTATGATATAAATTACAGACCTCTACATGCTTTGTAAGTAGGAAAACCTGCAAAATCGGCAGTGTATCAAATACTTGTTCTCCCCACTATATATATACACACACACACACACACACACACACACACACACACACACACACACACACACACACACACAAGCGCTCCCCTCTGCAGAGAGAGAGAATAGGGAAAAAGGGGGAGTGTGCGCCTGTGCAAGTCATTTGAAGATACACAGCGATCTGGCTGCTGTGTATCGGAGACAATAAACCCGTATTTAATCGTAGCTAATTGCATTCATTCTGGGTCTCACCCATTCTGTTAGAGCAGGACTCTAGTTCTATCACGATGACAAAGCTCAGTAAGGCAAGCAGATGCTGTTAGTGCCACACCCTGCCTTGGAGAAAATCCATAGTCACATGATCCTTATATAGCCCCAAGCAACTCCCTTACCAGTATTCACCTCCTTCCAGAATAGGATCCCGAATAGGAAATACAGTATTGGCAATTAAGGATAGGTTTACAGATGTACGATCTTAATTTGACCAGTATTGTTGCAGCAAAATAATCCTGCAGAAACAGGATTTGAACGTTTAATCCATAATTTTGCTTGATTGGTGGTTAGACTATTAAATGGCCAAAATTAGGCTACATGAGAAGTGCAATGCTGTTACAGTTTTTTTCGATTGCTAAACGACAGTGGACACAAGTGGAGTCACATGTGCAAAACTCTAACTACAGTCTGCACAGCAGCAGTTCATGTGGACCAAACTCTAGTTCGTTTTTCATTGCTTGAACACAGTTTTCAAAACTCTACACACTTATCCCATGACTTTAACCACAACCTGCACAACACTGTGGATTTACAGCACTTTGTTCAAATGCTAACACACTGCTGTCAAAACTGTGAACCACACATTCAAAACGGAATAGATTTCAGCCTTGTGCCTTTCAAACACTGCTGATTGCAATTTCAGCTGAAAGGCTAAGCAAGTGTCTTGTTTTAGACTTGTTAGTGAACACACACACATATTACAGTATATATACAGTGCCTTGCGAAAGTATTCGGCCCCCTTGAACTTTGCGACCTTTTGCCACATTTCAGGCTTCAAACATAAAGATATAAAACTGTATTTTTTTGTGAAGAATCAACAACAAGTCGGACACAATCATGAAGTGGAACGACATTTATTGGATATTTAAACTTTTTTAACAAATCAAAAACTGAAAAATTGGGCGTGCAAAATTATTCAGCCCCCTTAAGTTAATACTTTGTAGCGCCACCTTTTGCTGCGATTACAGCTGTAAGTCGCTTGGGGTATGCCTCTATCAGTTTTGCACATCGAGAGACTGACATTTTTTTCCATTCCTCCTTGCAAAACAGCTCGAGCTCAGTGAGGTTGGATGGAGAGCATTTGTGAACAGCAGTTTTCAGTTCTTTCCACAGATTCTCGATTGGATTCAGGTCTGGACTTTGACTTGGCCATTCTAACACTTGGATATGTTTATTTTTGAACCATTCCATTGTAGATTTTGCTTTATGTTTTGGATCATTGTCTTGTTGGAAGACAAATCTCCGTCCCAGTCTCAGGTCTTTTGCAGACTCCATCAGGTTTTCTTCCATGTCACGCCCTGACCATAGTTTACTTTGTATTTTCTATGTTTTGATTGGTCAGGGTGTGATCTGAGTGGGTATTCTATGTTTCATGTCTTGTTTGTCTATTTCTATGTTCAGCCTGATATGGTTCTCAGTCAGAGGCAGGTGTTCGTCATTGTCTCTGATTGGGAACCATATTTAGGTAGCCTGGGTTTCACTGTGTGTTTGTGGGTGATTGTTCCTGTCTATGTGTTTTTCACCAGATAGGCTGTTTTAGGTTTTCGTTACGGTCATCACGTTCTTTATTTTGTAGTGTTTGCATTGATTCGTGTTTTACGTTTGTTCATTAAAACATGGATCGCAATCTACACGCTGCATTTTGGTCCGACTCTCCTTCTCATACAGAAAACCGTTACAGAATCACCCACCACCAACGGACCAAGCAGCGTGTCAACAGGCAGGAGCAGCGCGAGGAGAAGCGCAATAAGGATTTCTGGACATGGGAGGAAATCCTCGACGGGAGAGGACCCTGGGCTAAACCAGGGGAGTGTAGCCGCACTAAGGTGCAGCGGGAGAAGAAACAACAGGAACAGCCCAAGGAGGAGTACAGTATGGAGTATACTACTTGGGAGGAGATCGACAGGTGGGCGGCCGACCCAGGGAGAGTGCCGGAGCCCGCCTGGGATTCGCTGGAGCAGTGCGAGAAGGGTTACCGTAGAATGGAGGCGGTGAAAGCAGAGAGGCGCTGGTATGAGAAGGCAGCACGGCGACGCGGATGGAAGCCTGAGAGGCAGCCCCAAAAATTTCTTGGGGGGGGGCTAACAGGGAGTATGGCTATGCCAGGTAGGAGACCTGAGCAGACTCCCTGTGCTTACCGGGGGGCTAGAGAGACCGGACAGGCACCGTGTTATGCAGTGGTGCGCACGGTGTCTCCAGTGCGGGTGCATAGCCCGGTGCGGTATATTCCAGCTCCGCGTGTCTGCCGGGCTAGATTGAGCGTCGAGCCTAATGCCATGAAGCCGGCTCTACGCAGCTGGTCCCCAGTGCGTCTCCTTGGGCCGGCTTACATGGCACCAGCCTTGCGCTCGGTGTCTCCGGTTCGCCTGCATAGCCCAGTGCGGGCTATTCCACCTCGCCGCACTGGCAGGGCGACCGTGAGCATTCAACCAGGTAAGGTTGGGCAGGCTCGGTGCTCAAGAGCTCCAGTGCGCCTGCACGGTCCGGTTTTTCCAGTACCACCTCCACACCCCAGCCCTCCGGTAGCAGCTCCCCGCACCAGGCTTCCTGTGCGTGTCCTTGGCCCAGTACCACCAGTGCCAGTACCACGCATCAGGCCTACAGTGCGCCTCGCCTCTCCAGCGCTGTCGGAGCCCTCCTCCTCTCCAGCGCTGTCGGAGTCTCCCGCCTGTTTAGCGCTGTCAGAGCTTTCCGCCTCTACAGCGCTGCCGGAGTCTCCCGCCTGTTCAGAACTGCCAGTTAGCATAGAGCTGCCAGTTAGCATAGAGCTGCCAGTTAGCTTAGAGCTGCCAGTCTGCAAGGAGCTGCCAGTCTGCAAGGAGCTGCCAGTCTGCAAGGAGCTGCCAGTCTGCATGGAGCTGCCAGTCTGCATAGAGCTGCCAGTCTGCATGGAGCTGCCCGTCTGCAAGGAGCCGCCAGAGCTGCCTGTCTGCAGGATGCCGCCAAAGCTGCCAGTCTGCAAGGAGCCGCCAGAGCTGCCAGTCTGCAAGGAGCCGCCAGAGCTGCCAGTCAGCATGGAGCAGCCAGGGCCGCCAGTCAGCATGGAGCAGCCAGGGCCGCCAGTCAGCATGGAGCAGCCAGGGCCGCCAGTCAGCATGGAGCAGCCAGGGCCGCCAGTCAGCATGGAGCAGCCAGGGCCGCCAGTCAGCATGGAGCAGCCAGTCAGCATGGAGCAGCCAGTCAGCATGGAGCAGCCAGAGCAGCCAGTCAGCATGGAGCAGCCAGAGCAGCCAGTCAGCATGGAGCAGCCAGAGCTGCCAGTCAGCATGGAGCAGCCAGTCAGCATGGAGCAGCCAGAGCTGCCAGTCAGCATGGAGCAGCCAGTCAGCATGGAGCAGACAGAGCTGCCAGTCGACCAGACTCTTCCAGATCTGCCAGTCGTCCAGACTCTTCCAGATCTGCCAGTCGTCCAGACTCTTCCAGATCTGCCAGTCGTCCAGACTCTTCCAGATCTGCCAGTCGTCCAGACTCTTCCAGATCTGCCAGTCGTCCAGACTCTTCCAGATCTGCCAGTCGTCCAGACTCTTCCAGATCTGCCAGTCGTCCAGACTCTTCCAGATCTGCCAGTCGACCAGACTCTTCCAGATCTGCCAGTCGACCAGACTCTTCCAGATCTGCCAGTCGACCAGACTCTTCCAGATCTGCCAGTCGTCCAGACTCTTCCAGATCTGCCAGTCGTCCAGACTCTTCCAGATCTGCCAGTCGTCCAGACTCTCTCAGATCTGCCAGTCGTCCAGATTCTCCCAGATCTGCCAGTCGTCCAGATTCTCCCAGATCTGCCAGTCGTCCAGATTCTCCCAGATCCGCCAGTCGACCAGATTCTCCCAGATCCGCCAGTCGACCAGATTCTCCCAGATCCGCCAGTCGACCAGATTCTCCCAGATCCGCCAGTCGACCAGATTCTCCCAGATCCGCCAGTCGACCAGATCCGCCAGTCGACCAGATTCTCCCAGATCCGCCAGTCGACCAGATTCTCCCAGATCCGCCAGTCGACCAGATTCTCCCAGATCTGCTAGTCGACCAGGATCTGCTGAAACCGCCAGCCAGCCAGGTTCTGGTAGTTTCTACTACCTGCCTGGGCTTCCTCTCAGTGCTGAGCTTCTTCTCAGTGCTGAGCTTCCTCTCAGTGCTGAGCTACCTATCTGTCCCGAGTTACCTCTGTCCCGAGCTGTCCCTCTGTCCCATGTTATCATTGTGGTGGGTAACCTATTTAGGGACGTTTAGGAGGGGGATTAAAACTGTCATGGAGTGGGGTCCACGTCCAGCGCCAGAGCCGCCACCGCGGACAGATGCCCACCCAGACCCTCCCCTATAGGTTCAGGTTTTGCGGCCGGAGTCCGCACCTTGGGGGGGGGGGTACTGTCACGCCCTGACCATAGTTTACTTTGTATTTTCTATGTTTTGATTGGTCAGGGTGTGATCTGAGTGGGTATTCTATGTTTCATGTCTTGTTTGTCTATTTCTATGTTCAGCCTGATATGGTTCTCAGTCAGAGGCAGGTGTTCGTCATTGTCTCTGATTGGGAACCATATTTAGGTAGCCTGGGTTTCACTGTGTGTTTGTGGGTGATTGTTCCTGTCTATGTGTTTTTCACCAGATAGGCTGTTTTAGGTTTTCGTTACGGTCATCACGTTCTTTATTTTGTAGTGTTTGCATTGATTCGTGTTTTACGTTTGTTCATTAAAACATGGATCGCAATCTACACGCTGCATTTTGGTCCGACTCTCCTTCTCATACAGAAAACCGTTACATTCCAGAATGGTCCTGTATTTGGCTCCATCCATCTTCCCATCAATTTTAACCATCTTCCCTGTCCCTGCTGAAGAAAAGCAGGCACAAACAATGATGCTGCCACCACCATGTTTGACAGTGGGGATGGTGTGTTCAGCTGTGTTGCTTTTACGCCAAACATAACGTTTTGCATTGTTGCCAAAAAGTTCAATTTTGGTTTCATCTGACCAGAGCACCTTCTTCCACATGTTTGGTGTGTCTCCCAGGTGGCTTGTGGCAAACTTTAAACAACACTTTTTTTGGATATCTTTAAGAAATGGCTTTCTTCTTGCCACTCTTCCATAAAGGCCAGATTTGTGCAATATACGACTGATTGTTGTCCTATGGACAGAGTCTCCCACCTCAGCTGTAGATCTCTGCAGTTCATCCAGAGTGATCATGGGCCTCTTGGCTGCATCTCTGATCAGTCTTCTCCTTGTATGAGCTGAAAGTTTAGAGGGACGGCCAGGTCTTGGTAGATTTGCAGTGGTCTGATATTCCTTCCATTTCAATATTATCGCTTGCACAATGCTCCTTGGGATGTTTAAAGCTTGGGAAATATTTTTGTATCCAAATCCGGCTTTAAACTTCTTCACAACAGTATCTCGGACCTGCCTGGTGTGTTCCTTGTTCTTCATGATGCTCTCTGCGCTTTTAACGGACCTCTGAGACTATCACAGTGCAGGTGCATTTATACAGAGACTTGATTACACACAGGTGGATTGTATTTATCATCATTAGTCATTTAGGTCAACATTGGATCATTCAGAGATCCTCACTGAACTTCTGGAGAGAGTTTGCTGCACTGAAAGTAAAGGGGCTGAATAATTTTGCACGCCCAATTTTTCAGTTTTTGATTTGTTAAAAAAGTTTGAAATATCCAATAAATGTCGTTCCACTTCATGATTGTGTCCCACTTGTTGTTGATTCTTCACAAAAAAATACAGTTTTATATATTTATGTTTGAAGCCTGAAATGTGGAAAAAGGTCGCAAAGTTCAAGGGGGCCGAATACTTTCGCAAGGCACTGTAGGTAGAGCTCAGAAAGACTCATTTTGGAAATGGAACAAGGAAGATGGGTTCGTGGTTGGAGAAGGGTGGCAGGGAGAGGGCGGATGCGTGGAGGAAGACAAAGAAGACAAAGAGCTGTTATTTCAGATGAAATAAGGGATACACTTATAGACCATGTCGTGAACCATGGTCTCTCATTGAGAGAGGCAGGGTTGAGGGTGCAACCCAATCTGCAACGATCCACAGTGGCATCTGTAATGCGAATTTTCCATCATGCAAACAGGTGAGAGTTACATCCTTACAGTAAATGAAAACATTACAGGAATCTATTTTGTATTGCAATTATAGAATATTTACACAGATATATATTACAGTAAGTTTGATGTCAACAATGCAATAAAACTGCGGGAGATTCAAGATAGAGTGCTGGCTGATAATGATATATTTGAAAATGTTAATTCTGTCAGCACAACAACTATTGCTCAAGTCCTAAAGAAACACCAAGTTACAATGAAACAGTTATACACTGTACCGTTCGAGAGAAACAGTGAACGGGTAAAAGAGCAAAGATACCAATATGTCCAGGTAAGACGTCTGAGGTTACATACACAGCTATACAAAGTATTTACAGTAAAAAAACACACTAGCATTTCTACAGTAAAACTGTGCACTTACTGTTTTTCAGAGAGTAATGGAGGTGGAAGCACTGGAAAGACCACATTCATTTGTATTTATCGATGAAGCTGGATTTAACCTTGCCAAAACACGGCGCAGAGGAAGAAATGTTATAGGTCAAAGGGCCACTGTGGAGGTTCCAGGCCAAAGGGGGGGAAATATCACCATGTGTGCTGCAATGGCCAATGATGGTTTGCTTCTCAACACACCACTCATTGGCCCATACAACACAGAAAGGCTTATAGCTTTCCTAGAACAGCTCCATGCTCAGCTAGTGCCAGCAGAACAGGGGGAGCCAGTAAGAAACCCCCAAGTTTTTGTCATAGTTTGCGATAACGTTGCTTTTCACCACTCTGCAGCTGTCACAGTTTGGTTTGCAGCACATCACAGATTTATGGTTTTGTACCTGCCTGCATATTCACCCTTCCTCAACCCAATAGAGGAGTTTTTCTCTGCCTGGAGGTGGAAAGTGTTTGGTCACCACCCACATGACCAAATGTCTCTTTTGGAAGCCATGCGTGCCGGATGTGAGGACACGAGTCCAGAGGACTGCCAGGGATGGATAAGGCACTCCAGAAGGTTCTTCCCCAGGTGCATGGCAAGAGAAAACATTAGATGTGATGTTGAAGAAAACCTGTGGCCTGATGCTAGAGAAAGGCAGGATTAGCCCCTCAATTATTTGTTCGAATTACAGTATGTCCTTTTAGTTTCTACCTTTTTTTTCTCATTACTGTAATTCCGTAAATTACTACAGACTATTGAAGCAAACTGCACATTTTCATTTACCTTAAAGAATTGTTATGTTCTAAAAATTTTAATAAATCATGTGAAAGAATGTCACTCTTTTCTTTGAAGAAAATATTACTTTGTATGAAGTCACTGAAATTGTTCAAACTGTAAAGATGAAAAGTTTGTATTTTCTGTATTGGTGTTTGATGCTAGTGTTTTTACTCTCAGTGTGTTCTGAGTGACAGTGTGTGTTATCTCAGTGAGGGTTGTGCATAGTGTTTGGCTGCACTGAGCGTGTTTTGAGCCATGTGTTAAGAGTTGTGTTGCTTGGAATGAGTTTTGCAGGTGATGTGAACTGTTTAGCTCAGGTGACTGTTGGTAGTGCAGACTGTAGTTACAGTTTTGCACATGTGACTCCAGTTGTGCCCACTGTCGTTTAGCAATCGAAAAAAACTGTAATATAACCGTGTGTTATTGCGTGTTTTCAGTGAATTTATGTAAATCATGAAGCTCATCTGCATTTCCTGTGGTGCTGGAAAGTTCTAATCAACAAAGGACTGATCAAATGAAGATCCTACATCTGTAATAGGCTAGCATCTGCTTACTAATATGTTAGTTGTTTGGATATACGACAGCTTAGATGGTTATGGGCTTTAGGTGAAATTCGACTCGGCACCTTCCTCCAATAATCCATGCTTGTGAATGGACATGATTTATTTCTGCAATCGGGAACTCTGTAACACTCTATGCACACGGTTCCCTGAAAAAAAATGTGTGTTTGTTTGTTTGTATGTGTCTGTGTGTTTATAGTGCCTTTAGAAAGTATTCATACCCCTTGACTTGTTTCACATTTTATTGTGTTACACCCTGGATTCAATATTTTTTCTCACCCATCTACACACAATGCCCCATAATGACTAAGTAAAATATGTTTTGAGAAATTCTGTCATATTTAATGAAAATGAATTACAGAAATATCTTATTTACATAAGTATTCACACCCCTGAGTCAATACTTTGTAGAAGCACCTTTGGCATTACTTTTCTGGGTAAGTTTCTAAGAGCTTTCCACACCTGGATTGTGCAACATTTTCCATTATTCTTTTCAAAATTCATTAAGCTCTGTCAAATTGGTTGTTGATCATTGCTAGACAACCATTTTCAGGTAACGCCATAGATTTTCAAGTAGATTTAAGTCAACACTGTAACTCAGCCACTCAGGAACATTCGCTGTCTTTTTGGCAAGGAACTCCAATTGTAGATTTGGCCTTGTGCTTTAGGTTATTGTCCTGCCTAAAGGTGAATTCATCTCCCAGTGTCTGGTGGAAAGCAGACTGAACTAGATTTTCCTCTAGGATTTTGCCTGTGCTTAGCTCTATTCCGTTAATTTTTTATCCTGAAAAACTCCCCAGTCCTTAAAGATTACAAGCTTTCCCATAACATGATGCAGCCACCACTATGCTTGAAAGTATGGAGAGTGGAACTCAGTAATGTGTTGTATTGGATTTGCCCCAAACTTAGCACTTTGTAGTCAGGACAAAAAGTGAACTGCTTTGCCACATTTTTTGCAGTATTACTTTAGAACCTTTTCCAAACAGGATTTATGTTTCAGAATATTTGTATTCTGTACAGGCTTCCTTCTTTTCACTCTGTCAATTAGGTTAGTATTGTGGAGTAACTACAATGTTGTTCATCCATCCTCAGTTTTCTCCTATCACAGACATTACACTCTGTAACTGTTTTAAAGTCACCATTGGCCTCATTGTGAAATGCCTGAGTGGTTTTCTTCCTCTCCGGGCAACTGAGTTAGGGACGATGCCTGTATTTTTGTAGTGTCTGGGTGTATTGATACACCATCCATAGGGTAATTAATAACTTCACCATGCTCAAATGTAAATTAAATATCTGCTTTTTTTTTTTTTTTTTGTGAAGTCTTTATCTGATTCACAACACCTGTTTAACAAAGCAAGACTGATCCCACTTCTGACATCACCACATATCACACAAATATATATCTTTGCTGTACATCATGCTTTAAAAATAATGATGTCACATCTGATGTGATTCTGACATCACATCCAGATCACAGATGTGTGTTGTATACATTGTAACTGGCTGTTACGAGAAGAGAGATTCACATCCCTATGCTTCCCTTACTCAAAATATCACACTTGCGTTAACCTCTCTGGGAAATGTGAGATGCATCCCACCTTGCCAACAGCCAGTTAAAGTGCAGGGCGCCAAAATCAAAACAACTACAATCTCATAATTAAAATTCCTGAAGCATACAAGTATTTTACATCGTTTTAAAGATAAAATTCTCGTTAATCCAGCCACAGTGTCTGAATTCAACAAGGCTTTACAGCGAAGCACCACAAACGATTATGTTAGGTCACCAAAAGTCACAGAAAAACACAGCCATTTTCCCAGCCTTAGGAACTACGTAACCAATATCCCACTGTATCTCCAATAGGGGCTGAGATAAAAAACTACAAGCCTCAGATTTCCCACTTCCGGTTTGGATTTTTTCTCCGATTTTTTGCCTGCCATATGAGTTCTGTTATACTCACAGACATCATTCAAACTGTTTTAGAACCTTCAGAGTGTTTTCTATCCAATACTAATATGCATATATTAGCATCTGGGACAGAGTAGCAGGCAGTTTACTCTGGGAACCTTATTCATCCAAGCTACTCAATACTGCCCCCCTGTCACAAAGAAGTTAACTCCAAACATAGCCTACATTCATGGGTTTGTAGTACAATCACATAACTGCTGAGACAATGGAATAGTGACTAATGGATGTTTTCAACTTGAATGCAGCATGGTCAAATCCCCATAAAATCATTAGTGACAATATTTGTAAATATTTCTATTGATACTTTATATTCAAAATCACAAGCATGGATATATTATAGAGATGATGTTATGCCAGATAATTTAAGGAACTGTGTTCCTTGTTATTTTCTGTCTTTACCTCCCCCTCTCTTCTTTCTTCTCTCAGGACCGTAAACTGACTAAAGCGGAGCGTCAGAGGTTTAAGGAGGAGGCAGAGATGTTGAAGGGTCTCCAGCACCCAAACATTGTGCGTTTCTATGACTTCTGGGAGTCACCGGTCAAAGGGAAGAAGTGCATCGTTCTTGTGACAGAGCTCATGACCTCAGGGACACTAAAAACGTGAGACACACACAACCAACAGCATGCCCCCCCCCTATCACCTCCTTCCTAAACTGTATCACCTCCTTCCTAAGCTGTTCTTATGAAATGAAGAAAGAGTAACTTTAAACAAGGGAAATTCCACTGGTGTCAGTTTTCATGGAATGAAATAGTTCCTCCACATTTTGATTCATAGTTGAATGATACAGTGCCTTGCGAAAGTATTCGGCCCCCTTGAACTTTGCGACCTTTTGCCACATTTCAGGCTTCAAACATAAAGATATAAAACTGTATTTTTTTGTGAAGAATCAACAACAAGTGGGACACAATCATGAAGTGGATCGACATTTATTGGATTTCAAACTTTTTTAACAAATCAAAAACTGAAAAATTGGGCGTGCTAAATTATTCAGCCCCTTTACTTTCAGTGCAGCAAACTCTCTCCAGAAGTTCAGTGAGGATCTCTGAATGATCCAATGTTGACCTAAATGACTAATGATGATAAATACAATCCACCTGTGTGTAATCAAGTCTCCGTATAAATGCACCTGCACTGTGATAGTCTCAGAGGTCCGTTAAAAGCACAGAGAGCATCATGAAGAACAAGGAACACACCATTCAGGTCCGAGATACTGTTGTGAAGAAGTTTAAAGCCGGATTTGGATACAAAAATATTTCCCAAGCTTTAAACATCCCAAGGAGCACTGTGCAAGCGATAATATTGAAATGGAAGGAGTATCAGACCACTGCAAATCTAGCAAGACCTGGCCGTCCCTCTAAACTTTCAGCTCATACAAGGAGAAGACTGATCAGAGATGCAGCCAAGAGGCCCATGATCACTCTGGATGAACTGCAGAGATCTACAGCTGAGGTGGGAGACTCTGTCCATAGGACAACAATCAGTCGTATATTGCACAAATCTGGCCTTTATGGAAGAGTGGCAAGAAGAAAGCCATTTCTTAAAGATATCCATAAAAAGTGTCGTTTAAAGTTTGCCACAAGCCACCTGGGAGACACACCAAACATGTGGAAGAAGGTGCTCTGGTCAGATGAAACCAAAAATGAACTTTTTGGCAACAATGCAAAACGTTATGTTTGGCGTAAAAGCAACACAGCTCATCACCCTGAACACACCATCCCCACTGTCAAACATGGTGGTGGCAGCATCATGGTTTGGGCCTGCTTTTCTTCAGCAGGGACAGGGAAGATGGTTAAAATTGATGGGAAGATGGATGGAGCCAAAATACAGGACCATTCTGGAAGAAAACCTGATGGAGTCTGCAAAAGACCTGAGACTGGGACGGAGATTTGTCTTCCAACAAGACAATGATCCAAAACATAAAGCAAAATCTACAATGGAATGGTTCAAAAATAAACATATCCAGGTGTTAGAATGGCCAAGTCAAAGTCCAGACCTGAATCCAATCGAGAATCTGTGGAAAGAACTGAAAACTGCTGTTCACAAATGCTCTCCATCCAACCTCACTGAGCTCGAGCTGTTTTGCAAGGAGGAATGGGAAAAAATGTCGGTCTCTCGATATGCAAAACTGATAGAGACATACCCCAAGCGACTTACAGCTGTAATCGCAGCAAAAGGTGGCGCTACAAAGTATTAACTTAAGGGGGCTGAATCATTTTGCACGCCCAATTTTTCAGTTTTTGATTTGTTAAAAAAGTTTGAAATATCCAATAAATGTCGTTCCACTTCATGATTGTGTCCCACTTGTTGTTGATTCTTCACAAAAAAATACAGTTTTATATCTTTATGTTTGAAGCCTGAAATGTGGCAAAAGGTCGCAAAGTCCAAGTGGGCCGAATACTTTCGCAAGGCACTGTAGTTGTTCATTATCAGATGGATTGTAACGTTAGTGGTCTTGATGATGAAAATCTTGATGATGATGGTCTGCCCTTCATCTTCCAGGTATCTCAAGCGTTTCAAGGTGATGAAGCCCAAGGTTCTGAGGAGCTGGTGTCGACAGATCCTGAAGGGCCTCCACTTCCTCCACACCAGGACCCCTCCCATCATCCACAGGGACCTGAAGTGTGACAACATCTTCATCACCGGCCCCACCGGTTCCGTCAAGATAGGAGACCTGGGATTAGCTACGCTAAAGAGGGCCTCCTTCGCCAAGAGTGTCATCGGTGAGGATGAGGAATCATGCTCTTTCATGCTCTGCTTGGAAGGGTAGTAAATACATCACCTGTAAAAGAGTATGGAATCTGTACTGTAACTATGCATTTCATGGATTATGACAGTAATTCTGTTGAGACCTGTTCGTGAATTCAATGAGCCTCTTTTGGATAGGTATATGTGAATTAGCTTAGCATGTTTATCATTTTAGCATGAGTGTGTTCCAGTGTGTAAGGAAAAACCTTCTGTTTCTTTCTGAAGGAGCCCTGTAACTCTTGTGACCTTTGACGTTTGCCCTCTTCTCTGACCCCTGCCGTCCCAGGCACCCCAGAGTTCATGGCCCCTGAGATGTATGAGGAGCACTATGATGAGGCGGTGGACGTCTATGCCTTCGGGATGTGTATGTTGGAGATGGCCACCTCAGAATACCCCTACTCCGAGTGCCAGAACGCTGCTCAGATCTACCGCAAAGTCACCGGCGTGAGTCCAGCGAGTCCATCTTCAATCCTATCTATCACCCACACCATTGCTAGCACCAATGTTTTCTTACTAGCACCAACCCACCCACCCCATTACTATTGCCAATGTTTACTTACTAGCACTAACAGCAAAGCCATACAGATCTACAGTGAATAGTCCAAAAGGTTACCATGGTGATGCAAGCTGTTAGTACTAACAAAACAAACCTACATAAGATCACAGATACAGGCTTCTACAGAGTCACTCAGAAATATCAAATATCAAAGTAGTACTAATGTTACTATAGAGATGCCAGTATGAATGAAGTGCACAGGAGGCTGGTGAGGGAGGACGGCTCATAATAATGGCTGGATTGTAGTGAATGGAATGGTATCAAACACATGGAAATGACTTAAGGAGACTTAAGGAGAACATGTCCTTGTCTCAAATGGTATTTTATTCCTTACATAGTGCACTACTTTTGATTGACTTTTCCCTATGCAGTGAAGTACATAGGGAATAGGGTGCTATTTGGAACCCATATTTTCCAGAGGGAGCTTCCTGACCATGTCACTGCACCACGGGGAATCTGTTCTTAATGGGGTATGACATTTGTCAGCCATCTTACTCCTGTCACAAAGAATGCAGGTTGAACGCTGTGTGTGTTGTTGTTTTTGGGACTCTGGGAGACATCACCCGATATTTGTGGACTCCAGGAAGAGTAACTGTCGCAACTGGGGATCCAAAAAATAAACAAATGTTCTTCATGTTTGTGATCATGAAGATTGTTCTTGTTTTTGCGTCTGAATGTGAATGTGAGTGTCAGTGTGAGAATGTTTGAGATTTCATATGATATTCTTCGTACTTGTCATCCTGAAGATAGTTGTTATTTGTGTCTGGCATCTCCAGGGGGTGAAGCCTGCCAGTTATGATAAGATCAGTGACCCAGAGATTAAGGAGATCATCGGGGAGTGTATCTGCCATCGGAGGGAAGAGAGGTAAGTGGATAGAGTCAAGTCCATCTTTAAAGTAAAGAACTGAGCAGATAGAAAGCATTAAATGGTAAAAACCAACACATACGCACAACACACATACACGACACAGACACATACCAAAATGACAACATACACACACAGACACGGTCGCCCTGTCGCTATCTCCTAGCCAACTTTGCATAAGCATTTCACTGCACCTTTTATACCTGCTGTGTACGTGACCAATAAACACACACGCACGCACGCACGCACACACACACACACACACACACACACACTGTTTCTGTCCTGAGGTATGAAGTTGGTGCCAGTATTTGGGTCTGCTACTGTTGATGTTTTTATGTGTACTGACATTTCACATCTCTGGATCCGACGGATACTATAACCTTTGCACAGCAGCAGTGTTATGTGTGTGTGTGAACGTGCATGTGTGTGTGTATACTGTACTGAATGTGGGTTGTCCTCAGGTACACCATAAAGGACCTCTTGAACCATGCCTTCTTTGCGGAGGACACAGGCGTAAGGGTGGAGCTGGCCGAGGAGGATGATGGGGAAAAGAATTCCATTGCCCTCAAGGTGTGGGTGGAGGACCCTAAGAAGCTGAAGGGGAAGTACAAGGACAGCGGGGCCATCGAGTTCACCTTTGACCTGGAGAAAGAGACCCCAGAGGGTGTGGCCCAGGAGATGGTGAGTTGCCGAGCCATATGTAGAGATTGTATATAACTCTGGTAGGGCTCACGTTATCATGGTTCAGAAACGGTTGGTGTATTTGCAGTGCCAGTTGCAGAGTATGATATGGATGGATATATGATGTAGACTGAGAAACAGAACTATAGATACACTTTATTTGTTGAGTCAAAATATATATTTTTGTTCTATGATAAGGTAAGTGTTTAAAAAAAAACACTTGGAGTGTACTCTAGAGTGTAGTGTCTGTCACTCTCTGTGCTATGGTGATCTTGGTTTCGTCTGTTCTGTGCAGACTATATCTCCCAACATGCCAACACGCCTCTGGGGGCTGGGGGCTGTTGTACAATTGGTGATAGTCATGAAATAGTGTTTTTGAGATTCCAGTCAGACAGCACAGAATCACTGATCTACAAATCGCCTTGCTCAAACCGATCCTGGACAGAAACAGACAGTAACATACTCACCTCCCAACACTGTTCTGATATAATGACCCATTATGCAATCAGTAAATCGCCATTGGTCTCGTGGACGGGCCGGTATGATCCAGGAAGGTATTGATTTAAATCACAACAACCAGTTATTCCGGTTGACCCCGCCTGACCCTGTGTCCCATCTGAGAGCGGTGGGGTGGGGAGGGGCAACCCTCTATCTTTGGGTGACTGTGATACAAAGATAGACCAACAACTGATGTCCCTAAAATGGTGTCGGATCAATTCTAATTCCCACAGTAGTTCATATGCGACCCTGTTTAGTGATAACCTGTCTGTTGTAGGTGGAGTCAGGGTTCTTAGTAATAACATCTGTCCTGTCTTGTTTTGTCCTATCCTGTTGTGCCCTTCCTTGCCCTGTCTGCATTGCCTTACCATGTCCTGTCCTATCCTCTCTGCATTGATATGTCCTGTCCTGTCTGCATTGCCCTGCCAAGTCATGTCCTGTCCTATCTGCATTGCCCTGCCATATCCTTCAATGTCCTGTCTGCATTGCCCTGCCACATCCTTCCCTGTCCAGTCCTGTACTATTCTGTGTACTGTCCAGTCCTGTACTATTCTGTGTACTGTCCAGTCCTGTACTATTCTGTGCCCTGTTCTGTCCTCTGTAGGTGGACTCTGGGTTCTTCCTGGTTTAGTGATAGCAAAGACAATTTAGTGAAAGACCCTAAACAGTAGAGAAGATGAATGGAGAAATGTGTAACATTTGGAGCATGGGGATTCTTGACCAATCACATTAACGTTGCCATGCTGCGTCACATTGCACTCCCTTTAGTGCTTAGTTTAGTAATAACCTCTCTGTTGTAGGTGGAGTCGGGCTTCTTCCTGGACAGCGATGTGAAGATAGTAGGAAAGTCCATCAAGGACCGAGTGGCTCTCATCAAATGGAGGAGGGATCGGACCGTCCCTGCAGTCGACACCCAGACCCAGAACCTGCTACAGGTTTGTGCTTTTTGTCGTTGTTGATGTTGGTTTTTAATTTGTTCCTTTATTTGTCTGTCTGAATCAATGTTATCATATTATTATTATTAACCAAATGTTTACAATAAACAACTCTGCTGCAGTTGCCCAGCATGGGGTTACCACCACAGGGGGCGCCACTGGCCCCAGCAGAGTCTGAGGAGGAAGAGGGTGACCAGCCCCTTACCCTGCTCTGCAGCCTGCCGGCCCCATGTAAGAACCTGCTCTGCAGCCTCTGAACTAATAGCAAACACAGAGACACAGGAAAACAACAAACAAATAAAGAAACAAACACATAGACGAATGTGCATACAAGAAAACAGACCAACACTTAAAGTAACTGAAACACACACACATACAGTGCCTTGCGAAAGTATTCGGCCCCCTTGAACTTTGCGACCTTTTGCCACATTTCAGGCTTCAAACATAAAGATATAAAACTGTATTTTTTTTGTGAAGAATCAACAACAAGTGATACACAATCATGAAGTGGAACGACATTTATTGGATATTTCAAACTTTTTTAACAAATCAAAAACTGAAAAATTGGGCGTGCAAAATTATTCAGCCCCCTTAAGTTAATACTTTGTAGCGCCACCTTTTGCTGCGATTACAGCTGTAAGTCGCTTGGGGTATGTCTCTATCAGTTTTGCACATCGAGAGACTGACATTTTTTCCCATTCCTCCTTGCAAAACAGCTCGAGCTCAGTGAGGTTGGATGGAGAGCATTTGTGAACAGCAGTTTTCAGTTCTTTCCACAGATTCTTGATTGGATTCAGGTCTGGACTTTGACTTGGCCATTCTAACACCTGGATATGTTTATTTTTGAACCATTCCATTGTAGATTTTGCTTTATGTTTTGGATCATTGTCTTGTTGGAAGACAAATCTCCGTCCCAGTCTCAGGTCTTTTGCAGACTCCATCAGGTTTTCTTCCAGAATGGTCCTGTATTTTGGCTCCATCCATCTTCCCATCAATTTTAACCATCTTCCCTGTCCCTGCTGAAGAAAAGCAGGCCCAAACCATGATGCTGCCACCACCATGTTTGACAGTGGGCATGGTGTGTTCAGGGTGATGAGCTGTGTTGCTTTTACGCCAAACATAACGTTTTGCATTGTTGCCAAAAAGTTCAATTTTGGTTTCATCTGACCAGAGCACCTTCTTCCACATGTTTGGTGTGTCTCCCAGGTGGCTTGTGGCAAACTTTAAACAACACTTTTTATGGATATCTTTAAGAAATGGCTTTCTTCTTGCCACTCTTCCATAAAGGCCAGATTTGTGCAATATACGACTGATTGTTGTCCTATGGACAGAGTCTCCCACCTCAGCTGTAGATCTCTGCAGTTCATCCAGAGTGATCATGGGCCTCTTGGCTGCATCTCTGATCAGTCTTCTCCTTGTATGAGCTAAAAGTTTAGAGGGACGGCCAGGTCTTGGTAGATTTGCAGTGGTCTGATACTCCTTCCATTTCAATATTATCGCTTGCACAGTGCTCCTTGGGATGTTTAAAGCTTGGGAAATCTTTTTGCATCCAAATCCGGCTTTAAACTTCTTCACAACAGTATCTCGGACCTGCCTGGTGTGTTCCTTGTTCTTCATGATGCTCTCTGCGCTTTTAACGGACCTCTGAGACTATCACAGTGCAGGTGCATTTATACAGAGACTTGATTACACACAGGTGGATTGTATTTATCATCATTAGTCATTTAGGTCAACATTGGATCATTCAGAGATCCTCACTGAACTTCTGGAGAGAGTTTGCTGCACTGAAAGTAAAGGAGCTGAATAATTTTGCACGGCCAATTTTTCAGTTTTTGATTTGTTAAAAAAGTTTGAAATATCCAATAAATGTCGTTCCACTTCATGATTGTGTCCCACTTGTTGTTGATTCTTCACAAAAAAATACAGTTTTATAGCTTTATGTTTGAAGCCTGAAATGTGGCAAAAGGTCGCAAAGTTCAAGGGGGCCGAATACTTTCGCAAGGCACTGTATACATACACTGGTCACCTTCTCTTGAGGCAGGGCCGATCTGTTCAAAGTAATCCGGATGAATATCTACAGGGCTTATAGAGGACAGGTAGAGATAGAGGGACATGAAGGCAGATCAGTGTGTGTATGTGAGCGAGCGAGAGAGTGAGAGCGAGAGAGAGAGAGACTGCTGCAGGGTGTGAATAGCACCAGTGACACAGCTCTGAGTCATCTCCCAGCTTTTGAATTATAATGACGCTTAATCTCTTTGTCTCTCTGTTTCTTTCTTACGCTCTAGCTCTTTCGCTATCTCTTTCTTTCAAATTCAAATTCAAGCTGCTTTATTGGCATGGAAAACATTGTGTCAATATTGCCAAAGCAACAATGTATACAATATATATTGTAATAAAACTAATAAAAGTATGTAACAATAACAAATAATAATATAAAATGGTAGTAAATAATAATACAAAAGTAAATACAAAAATAACAACAATATAGTAGAAATGTAATAAATATTACAAGCTAAACATGGAAAATGAAACTATAACTAACTTATAACTAAATAACTGTCATCGTCACCATTACATCAGTACTACAACTACCATCATCATTACTACTACTCCTACTACCACCACCATCATTAAACTGCTATCATTCTCATCACCCTACTACCCATACCACTACTATTTGGAATGATAAACAACAATAATAATAGAAATAACAATAATAGTAATAACAATAATACTAATAATAGGTAAGTTACTATTCACTATGCAGATGTTATTATTCAGTGTCCCTCAGGCTATGGCAGGCAAATACATATTTGGCTGCAAGAGGAGCCATTGCTACTTCGCCCATTAGTATTTTTAGTTTTTCCTCTGGGTTTAATAAGTTAAAATTAGGAATAAATGTAGTAATTTCTGTGAATAATGAATCACTTGTAGAGGAATATGTCTCACAGTAAAGGAGAAAGTGCATCTCTGTGGCTACCCCCCCCCCCCTCTCTCTCTATCTTGTCTGAGGTTGGCGTAATGTTTTCTCCACACACTGTTCCCTATTATTCTAGACAGTCAGCACAGTGCCCCCTACCAGTCCCTCCCAGAGCCCATATCTACACCCCAGGTCTACAGCCCACCTGTGCAGTCCCAGGCCCAGCTGCACCAGGCGGCCTACCAGCAGCCCACTGCACAGCCTCCGCAGGTGGCCTACTCCCATGCTAGTACCACACAGTTTCATCAGGGGGCCTACCAGTCTCCACCTGTAAGTTCTCTCACACAAAATGCCCCATTGTCTCAAACTCATACAGTGAGGGGAAAAAAGTATTTGATCCCCTGCTGATTTTGTACGTTTGCCCACTGACGAAGAAATTATCAGTCTATAATTTTAATAACAAACACACAAAATCCAGAAAAACGCATGTCAATTGCCAACAAGGGTTTTGCCAACAAGTACTAAGTCATGTTTTGCAGAGGGGTCAAATACTTATTTCCCTCATTAAAATGCAAATCAATTTATAACATTTTTGACATGTGTTTTTCTGGATTTTTGTTGTTGTTATTCTGTCTCTCACTGTTCAAATAAACCTACCATTAAAATTATAGACTGATCATTTCTTTGTCAGTGGGCAAACATACAAAATCAGCAAGGGTTTAAACACTTTTTCCATCACTGTATTTCAAAACGTTTTCTCCCTTTGTCTCTCTAGCTCCTTGTTTATGTTGTGTTTTGGGTAGTTTCTGTCTTTGTAAAGACAAACTGAACTAAAATATGTTTTCTTTTGTCCGATCGACCTGAGCAGCACTACTTCAGTGAGCCCTCTGCATCTCAGAATCCTCTTCTCTCCCCTGAGAGGGCAGAATATTGGTTTGCTGGTTGTGGGACCAATGAGAGGACAGTGAGTTGTGGTGGGAGCAATCAGTGCACTAGGCGTGGAAGCACCTCCTTGATTGACATGTGCAGGGCCCACTCTCTCCCTAAGCCACTGAGTCGTTCTCACTGCCACCTCTGTCCCAAACGAGATAATACCCTACGTGGGAGCCGAGAAGGGGACGAAATTTCAGAGGAGTGCGCAGCAGCCTCCCTCCCCCCTCCCCCTCAGGATCCTGTCCTGTCCCCTCCACTGTCCCAGCATCATCCGTGTTCCTACCATGACTCAATCAGTCAATCAGTCAATCACCCCCATCCTGCCATACTGGTTACAAAGCCCATACAATGCCCCTCTGACCTGCCCCTGCCCCACTCCCACTCCCACTCCCACTCCTGCAGAGCCTGTGCGAGCTTTGACCTTCTACTGAGGACCAGGATGGAGACCGGGGAGTCTCTAGGCTACCCCCAAATGCCCCCCCCCCCTCCCTCTCCCCAGTGCTTACCAGTTCACACCCCCCCATCAATCTCCCCCCACCTCGTCTCACTGCTCAAACTCCCTCCAATCACCTCCTCCCTGTCTGCTCCACCATCTCCCTTCTGGACCACACCCTCACATCTTGCCCCACCTCCTTACCTATTGGTCCGCTCCTCTAGTGGAGGTCTGTCCCTGCTCAACCACTGTCTAAGACACATCGTCAGTCGCAGGAGCAGCTCTCCAACACCAATAGACACCCTGTACTGGCCCAGCCAAAGCTATGGAAAGGCTGGGCTTCGCAGGACCAGCTCCCCTATACCACCAGACACCGGGGCCTACTGGCCCAGCCAAAGCTATGGAAAGGCTGGGCTTCGCAGGACCAGCTCCCCTATACCACCAGACACCGGGGCCTACTGGCCTGGCCAAAGCCAGCCCACCTCTCCTGTGCTTGAGCATTCTAATCAAGACCAGGGCTTGGGCTTGGGCCCGAGTTTGGAAAAGGCTCTGCTTCTATCGCCACATGACAGCGAAGGCAGACCAGGTGGTCCAGGTGGCACAATGGTAGGTCAGGGATACGACAGGCTTGATTGAACTTTGACCATGCCCATCAGTTGCCATAGCGACACCCGACCTAGCTGCAGCAGGGGCATGGGGCTGGTTCTTCTTCCTGCTTTGCTCAGCTTCCTCTGTCCCTCCCATGATGACCAAGCGCAACAATACTTCCCAATCCAAAATCCACCCCTAATAGGATTACAAAGTTCTGATAACTTTCCCAAATTTCCCAGGTCTTCCAGAAATCCTGATCGGAGGATTGCAGATTTCTTGCTTATTCCCACCTGATTCTGGAAATCTTCCTCTTGCGATTTCTGAAAAACCTGGGTAATTTGGAAAAGTTACTGAAATGTTGCAACACTTCCCCCTAGCCTCAGTTCTAGCTGTTTCTGATCCCTCCTCAGCAGACAGAGAATGTCTTGGATTACTATTTATTCTATGATATGATGGATCACCTGTGTAGATCCCCTTACTACTGCAACAGCCTCTCCCCTTTATCCTGCAGTTTCCAGCAGCAATATCAACCCTGCTCACAATGATTCACTCCTGTGTTGCTCCTGTGAAGGAACATTTCTCAGTTGAAGATGCTGATGATTTTTTTTGTGTTGGTCTCAATGTTCATTTTCTTCTCCAGATGATTGTTCTATATGATGTGTTATAGATCCTCTTAGCCATGAGCTGAAAGCCAGCCTTTCCCCTGTGTGTTCCAGCCCAGTACAGGATTGACCCAGCCCCAGGCTCAGCATATCTCTGCTCCAGCCACACCAGGGCCTACAGTACATAAGAGCAGACCAGCTGCAACACAGAGCTTCTCAGCTGCTGCCCATGTCCCCACTGGACAGGCACAGGCACAGCTTACTGCTCCTGTCCAGCCCAACCAGGAGGTAAGGGTCTGTTCTGAATCCAACACTTGGGTGTGAATGTGTGTTTGTGTATGTACATGTGTGTGTGTACCTGTGAGTGTGTAGCTATGAGAAGTGATAGTTTGTGGGACTCTCAATAACAAAATATTGACTGTCCAGTCAGATGCTGTCTGTCCCCAGGCTTCTGTTCAATGAGCAGAGATGAAGGTGGCTGTGATGTTTGTTGTTCTCAGCTGTAGGTACAGTATATTCACACATAGACAAGCCCTGTGGTGTGTATGTGTGAGCCCGGAGCCTTGTGTTTCTGTGTGGGTGTCTGTTTGTGGGTGTGTGTGTGTGTGGGTGTGTGTGTGTGTGTGGGTGGGTGTTTATGTGTGGGTGTGTGTGTGTTTGTTTGTGGGTGTGTGGGTGTGTGTGTGTGTGTGTGTGGGTGGGTGTTTATGTGTGGGTGTGTGTGTGTTTGTTTGTGGGTGTGTGGGTGTGTGTTTGTGTGTGGGTGGGTGTGTGTTTGTGGGTGGGTGTGTGTGTGTGTGTTTGTGTGTGGGTGGGTGTGTGTTTGTGTGTGGATGTGTGTTTGTTTGTGTGTGGTTGGGTGGGTGTTTGCGTGTGGGTGGGTGTGTCTTTGTGTGTGGGTGTGTGTGTGTGTGTGTGGGTGTGTGTTTGTGTGTGGGTGTGTGTGTGTGTGTTTGTGTGTGGGTGGGTGTGTGTGTGTTTCTGGGTGTGTGTGTGCATATGTGTTTGTGGCCAACCAGACCCGGTGACGTGTGTATGTGTGGTACGTGTACCAGTCAGACAGAATAAATAGACAGATATGGCTGTTTGCCAACCAGACTTGGTGACAGGACAGGCAGAGTGTTTGAGGCAATAGATTATGTTTGTGGAACAGGACAGATATAGATGTTCAATTAACTTTGTCATGACGTTTACTCACCCTGCCTGTCTGTCTCTCTCCCCTCGCCTCTATCCTCTCTCCCCATCTCCCCCCCCCTCTCTCTCTCTCTATCTCTCTGTCTCTCTATCTCTCTCTCCTACTACAGTTGTCTACCAGTCAGCCTCTACCTGAGCAGTGCTCTGACATCACCACCAGTCTGGTCCAATCAGCTGCCTTCCTGGCCAGCAGTGCTCCTCCCCCTCTACAGCAGCCTGCCCAGGCCACACCCCCTATTGAGCCACTACAGATCAAGACAGAGGTGGGAAATAGATAGTATCGCTTGACAGACTCATGACGCTCAAGCAACACAGATAGAGTTGAAATCGGAAGTTTACATACACTTAGGTTGGAGTCATTAAAACTTGTTTTTCAGCCACTCCACAAATTTCTTGTTAACAAACTATAGTGTTGGCAAGTCGGTTAGGACATCTACTTTGTGCATGACACAAGTCATTTTTCCAACAATTGTTTACAGACAGATTATGTCACTTATAATTAATTGTGTCACAATTCCAGTGGGTCAGAAGTTTACATACACTAAGTTGACTGTGCCTTTAAACAGCTTGAAAAATTCCATAAAATGATATCATGGCTTTAGAAGCTTCTGATAGGCTAATTGACATAATTTGAGTCAGTTGGAGGTGTACCTGTGGACTTATTACAAGGCCTACCTTCAAACTCAGTGCCTCTTTGCTTGACATCATGGGAAAATCAAAAGAAATCAGCCAAGACCTCGTAAATAAATTGTAGACCTCCACATGTCTGGTTCATCCTTGGAAGCAATTTCCAACCGCCTGAAGGTACCACGTTCATCTGTACAAACAATAGTACGCAAGTATAAACACCATGGGACCACGCAGCCATCATACCGCTCAGGAAGTAGACACGTTCGTTCTGTCTCCTAGAGATGAACATACTGTGGTGCGAAAAGTGCAAATCTATCCCAAAACAACAGCAAAGGACCTTGTGAAGATGCTGGAGGAAACAGGTACAAAAGTATCTATATTCACAGTAAAACGAGTCCTATATCGTCATAACCTGAAAGGCAGCTCAGCAAGGGAGAAGGCACTGCTCCAAAACTGCCATAAAAAAGCCACACTACTGTTTGCAACTGCACATGGGGACAAAGATCATACTTTTTTGAGAAATGTCCTCTGGTCTGATGAAACAAAAATAGAACTGTTTGGCCATAATGACCATCGTTATGTTTGGAGGAAAAAGTGGGAGGCTTACAAGCCGAAGAACACCATCCCAACCGTGAAGCACGGGGGCTGCAACATTATGTTGTGGGGGTGCTTTGCTGCAGGAGGGACTGGTGCACCTCACAAAATAGATGGCATCATGAGGAGGAAAATGATGTGGATATTTTGAAGCAACATCTCAAGACATCAGTCGGGAAGTTAAAGCTTGGTTGCAAATGGGTCTTCCAAATAGACGATGACCCCAAGCATACTTCCAAAGGTGTGGCAAAATGGCTTAGGACAACAATGTAAAGGTATTGGAGTGGCCATCACCAAGCCCTGACCTCAATCCTATAGACAATTTGTGGGCAAAACTGAAAAAGTGTGTGTGAGCAAGGAGGCCTACAAACCTGACTCAGTTACACCAGCTCTGTCAGAAGGAATGGGACAAAATTCAACCAACTTATTGTGGGAAGCTTGTGGAAGGCTACCAGAAACATTTTACCCAAGTTCAACAATTTAAAGCCAATGCTACCAAATACTAATTGATTGTATGTAAACTTCTGACCCACTGGGAATGTGATGAAAGAAATGAAAGCTGAAATTAATCATTCTCTCTGCTATTATTCTGACATTTCACATTCTTAAAATAAAGTGGTGATCCTAACTGACTTACTGAGTTTTTACTAGGATTAAATGTGAAAATTGAGTTTAAGGTGTATGTAAACTTCCGACTTCAACTGTATATCATATAGATTTGATCATAACTGTAAATGAATCATCCATTCGCAAGTAATAAGTAATAAGTAATGAGAGTAACATGTAAGAATTCTGGTCAAAAAGTGCCCTGTAGGACTGACAGCGATTGAAGGTCTTTGTGAGTGCACACGTACTGCAAAACCAATGAAGAAAAGGAACAGGCTTCTCTCCATAGTGAAAATCATACATCTTGTTTTGTTTCTTTGTTTTTGTTTCAGGTTGATTGTGTTTGTACTTTATATTGTTGTCACTGGGGACACAGAATTTATGGATTGGACCTTTAATTAATGAATTAAGATCAGGGGTTGTTTCACTCCTAATCTAAACTGATGCATGTGGAAAACAGAGAGATTAAAGCTGTGTGTTTATTACGTTTTCATTATGTTTATTTCACTTTTTTTTTTATTCCATAGTTTCCCTCCTTGCCTTACCCTGCCATGGTGGGGACACCAGGCGGATGCGAGTTTGTCCCCTACTACCCAGCTCCTCTGTGCCCTGTCTACCCCCCAAGGATTTCCCTCCCTGTACCTGGTCCCCCCCAGCCCCTGTTACTGTACTGTGCCCTGCCTAACCACCGTTGGCACCCCCCAGACCCCAGTGTCCCTGGCCCAACAACCCCAGCAGACGTTAGGCATGGCAGTACCCATCCCCCTGCTTGCCATGAACTTGCCCCCTAGGATGCCCTGACAGCAGCCATGGCATCAGTCGGTCTATCCTGCCACCCCTCAGCAAGACCTCCCCCCTCTCCAACCCTCTTACCACCTGCCCCTCTCCCATGTACACCCTACCGCCCCCCTTGCCCACCTCCCTGAGAAACACGTGGCAGAGCAACCTCTCCATGTGAATATTCTAATTAATGCTCACTGTAGGGTTGTAAAATTCTAGTAATTTCCCCCAAATTACCTAGTTTTCCTGAAATCCCGTTTGGAAGATTCCTGGAATTAGGTGAGAAGGAGTAAGGACATTCACAGTCCTCTAACCAGGGTTTCTGGTAATCTGTGGAAAGGTACAGGAATTTACAACCGTAGCTTACATTACGTATACTGGATTTACAAAACCTTCCAAATAATTTGGCTTTGCATTTTTACTTTAAGTTGGAATGTGGACAGTAAGACATGGACAGTAGCACAGTTCAGAACACACATTTGGATGAACTAGTAGGTTGTACCATAGAAATAGAATTGGAACATCTAACCCTGGCAATTTGACTGGAAATCTCAAAGATTTATGGGTAGACTTCCTGCTTTTACTTTCTGCTTTTAATTCCTGCTTCCCTCCTATGGGTATGCTCCCGGTGGCCTCCAGTCCACCTATTATGCCATCATTGACTTGAATGGGGACGCTCGTTCCATTCCTTCTATTTCCAACTAGCACTCACAGTCTCATGTCTGAATTAAACGTTCATCAATATTTCTCAAATGTCAAATTTAGAATTTGTTGCAATGTCAAATTTTGAAGTGTTTAAGGTGAAGTTTAGGCATAAACTCTGAAATCTTAAGGTTAGGCATTAACTCTGAATGGTTATGGTAAGGTTTAGGGTTTGGGATTGGCTTAAAACCAAAATCTTACAACTACTTTCTATCGCTGGATTCGAACTTGCAACCTTTGGAATCAGAGGGAGATGCATACGCCTATCCACCATCCCTTTCCACAACACCCTAGTAAAACCCTAGCGCTTACTGTTGCCTCTAGTGGCCGGTTCTGAAAACTGACTTATATGACAGGTGACCTGGCTGTCTATTTCTATGGGTTGTACAATGTTAGCAGCAGTGGCAAAAAGGGTACTGTAATAACTAAGTTATTCCTCCCTCCAGATCCAGACTGGTGCCCCTCAGGACCCCCAGGGAGAGGCTCCGGTGTCACCACTGGCCCCGCTCCACCCCGTCCAGCCTGCCGTCCTGTCCCCAGACCCTGCTGCTGCAGCCGGGTCTGATCAGACACTCCCTGAGAGTCCAGCCCCGGCCCCACCCCTGGCTCCGGCCTCGGCTCTGGCTGCTGCCTTGCAGCAGGCTGGCACCCAGAAAGGTACCAGCCTGCCCACGACTCAGCAGAACCTGGAAACTGAGTCCATATCTACCGTTTCCCAACCTGAGGACAGCCAAGAGGTAGGCAGCTACACAGATAGATCCCGACCCTACAGCTCCCTTCAGTTTTCTACAGTTCCCTACCCTACAGTTCCCTACAGTACCCTACAGTTCCCTTCAGTTTTCTACAGTTCCCTACCCTACAGTTCCCTACAGTTCCATACAGGACCCTACAGTCCCCTACCGTTCCCTACTCTACAGTTCCCTACTTTTCTCTACAGTTACTTACCCTGCAGTTCCCTAGAGTTCCTTACAGTATCCTGCAGTACCCTAAAGTTGCCTACAGTACCCTACAGTTCCCTACAGTACCCTACAGTTCCTGACCCTACAGTTCCCTACTGTTCCCTACAGTACCCCAAAGTTACCTACAGTACCCTACAGTTCCATACAGTCCCTTACAGTTCCCTACCCTACAGTTCCCTACAGTACCCTCAAAGTTACCTACAGTACCCTACAGTTCCCTACATTCCCCTACAGTTCCCTACCCTACAGTTCCCTACATTCCCATACAGTTCCCTACCCTACAGTTCCCTTCAGTTCTCTACAGTTCCCTACCCTACAGTTCCCTACTGTACCCTACAATGTCCTACCCTGCAGTTCCCTAGAGTTCCCTACAGTACCCTAAAGCCCCCTACAGTACCCTACAGTTCCCTACAGTACCCTACAGTTCCCTACACTACAGTTCCCTACAGTACCCTACAGTAGCCTGAAGTTACCTACAGTACCCTAAGTTACCTACAGTACCCTACAGTTCCCTTCAGTTCTCTACAGTTCCCTACCCTGCAGTTCCCTAGAGTTACCTACAGTACCCTAAAGCCCCCTACAGTACCCTACAGTTCCCTACAGTACCCTACAGTTCCCTACACTACAGTTCCCTACAGTACCCCACAGTAGCCCGAAGTTACCTACAGTACCCTAAGTTACCTACAGTACCCTGCAGTTCCCTACAGTACACTTTAGTTCCCTACCCTACAGTTCCCTACAGTACCCTACAGTTCCCTACCCTACAGTTCCCTACTGTACCCTACAGTTCCCTACACTACAGTTACCTACAGTACCCTACAGTAGCCTGAAGTTACCTACAGTACCCTAAGTTACCTACAGTACCCTACAGTTCCCTACAGTACCCTACAGTTCCCTACCCTACGGTTCCCTACTGTATCCTACAGTTCCCTACAGTACCCCACAGTACCCTAAAGTTACCTACAGTACCCTACAGTACCCTACAGTTCCCTACAGTACCCTACAGTTCCCTTCAGTTCTCTACAGTACCCTACAGTTCCCTACAGTTCCCTACCCTACAGTTTCCTACAGTACCCTACAGTTCCCTACCTTACAGTTCCCTACTGTACCCTACAGTTCCCTACAGTACCCCGCAGTACCCTAAAGTTACCTAGAGTACCCTACAGTTCCTTACTGTACCCTACAGTTCCCTAGAGTACCCTTCAGTTCTCTAAAGTTCCCTACCCTGCAGTTGCCTAGAGTTCCCTACAGTACTCTAAAGTTACCTATAGTACCCTACAGTTCCCTACAGTACCCTACAGTTCCCTACCCTACAGTTCCCTACTGTACCCTACAATGTCCTACCCTACAGTTCCCTATAGTTCCCTACAGTTCCCTCCAGTTCCCTACCCTACAGTTCCCTACAGTACCCTACAGTTCCTGACCCTACAGTTCCCTACTGTACCCTACAGTACCCTAAAGTTACATACAGTACCCTACAGTTCCCTACAGTCCCTTACAGTTCCCTACCCTACAGTTCCCTACAGTACCCTAAAGTTACCTACAGTACCCTACAGTTCCCTACATTCCCCTACCCTACAGTTCCCTAGAGTTCCCTACAGTACACTACAGTTCCCTACTCTACAGTTCCCTACAGTACCCTAGAGTTCCCTACAGTACACTACAGTTCCCTACCCTACAGTTCCCTAGAGTTCCCTACAGTTCCCACCAGTACCCTCCAGTTCCCTACCCTACAGTACCCTACAGTTCCCTACAGTACCTTACAGTTCCTGACCCTACAGTTCCCTACTGTACCCTACAGTACCCTAAAGTTACCTACCGTACCCTACAGTTCCCTACAGTCCCTTACAGTTCCCTACCCTACAGTTCCCTACAGTACCCTAAAGTTACCTGCAGTTCCCTACAGTTCCCTACATTACCCTAAAGCTCCCTATAGTACCCTACAGTACCCTACAGTCCCCTACCCTACAGTTTCCTTCAGTTCTCTACAGTACCCTACAGTTCCCTACAGTACCCTACCCTACAGTTTCCGTCAGTTCCCTACAGTACCCTACAGTTCCCTACAGTACCCTATAGTTCCCTTCAGTTCTCTACCCTGCAGTTCCCTAGAGTTCCCTACTGTACACTACAGTGTCCTACCCTACAGTTCCCTCCAGTACCCTCCAGTTCCATACCCTACAGTTCCCTAGAGTTCCCTACAGTACCCTACAGTTCCCTACTCTACAGTTCCCTACAATTCCCTACAGTACCCCACAGTACCCTAAAGTTACCTACAGTACCCTATAGTTCCCTACAGTACCCTACAGTTCCCTACCCTACAGTTCCCTACAGTACCCTACAGTTCCCTACAGTACCCCACAGTACCCTAAAGTTCCCTACTGTACCCTACAGTTCCTCTCAGTTCCCTACAGTTCCCTACAGTTCCCTTCAGTTCTCTACAGTACCCTACAGTTCCCTACAGTACTCTAAAGTTACCTACAGTACCCTACAGTTCCCTACTGTACACTACAGTGTCGTTCCCTCCAGTACCCTCCAGTTCCATACCCTACAGTTTCCTAGAATTCCCTACAGTACCCTACAGTTCCCTACGGTACCCTATAGTTCCCTACAGTTCCTTACAGTTCCCTACAGTTTCTTACAGTTCCCTACAGTACTCTACAGTACCTTAAAGTTACCTACAGCACCCTACAGTTCCCTAGAGTACCATACAGTACCCTACAGTTCCCTACAGTACTCTAAAGTTACCTACAGTACACTACAGTTCCCTACACTACCCTACAGTTCCCTACCCTCCAGTTCCCTCCAGTACCCTACAAGTCCCTACCCTGCAGTTCACTAGAGTTCCCTACAGTACCCTACTGTTCCCTACGCTACAGTTCCCTACAGTACTCTACAGTACCCTAAAGTTACCTACAGCACCCTACAGTTCGCTACAGTACCCTACAGTTACCTATAGTTCCCTACAGTACCCTACAGTACCCTCCCCTAGAGTTCCCTACAGTTCCCTATAGTTCCCTACAGTTTCTTACAGTTCCCTACAGTACCCTACTCTACAGTTCCTTATAGTTCCCTACAGTTCCCTACAGTACTCTAAAGTACCCTACAGTTCCCTACAGTACCCTACAGTTCCCTACTCTACAGTTCCCTACAGTACCCTATAGTTCCCTACAGTACCCCACAGTTCCCTATAGTTCCCTACAGTTCCCTACAGTAGTCCACAGTACCCGACAGTTACCTACCCTATAGTTCCCCACAGTTCCTTACAGTTCCCTACAGTACCCTACAGTTCCCTACCCTACAGTTCCCTACAGTTCCCTACAGTACTCTACAGTACCCCAAAGTTACCTACAGTACCCTACAGTTCCATACAGTACCCGACAGTTCCCTACCCTATAGTTCCCTACAGTTCCCTACAGTACCCTACAGTTCCCTACCCTACAGTTCCCTACAGTACTCTACAGTACCCCAAAGTTACCTACAGTACCCTACAGTTCCCTACCCGACAGTTCCTTATAGTTCCCTACAGTTCTCTACAGTACTCTACAGTAACCTAAAGTTACATACAGTACCCTACAGTTCCCTACAGTACCCTACAGTTCCCTACACTACAGTTCCCTACAGTACCTTAAAATTCCCTACACTACAGTTCCCGACAGTACCCTACAGTTCACTACAGTTCCCTACCCTAGAGTTCCCTATAATTCCCTACAGTATCCTATAGTACAGCACAGACACAATTCTTACTCAACTCCCACACACTGCACCGCACATACTGTGAACACTACTTCTACATGTATCAGGGAACACTTATCTTGTGTGTTGGCTATGCACTACTCATATTGTAAATGTAGGCTATGTCCCAAATGGCCACCTATTCACTACATAGTGCCCTATGGGCGCTGGTCAAAAGTAGTGCACTATATAGGAAGGAATAGTGTGCCATTTGGGATACAAGCATACTCAACCCCATATGACATGTTTTGTGAATCCAACAACCCCATTGTCTTTCCCCCAGGAGCCAGTGCAAGAGAAACCCATGGCGTTTCACAGTTATGCAGGCTATGACAGGTGTGTGGCCATACCTTCTGAACTTGACTAGAGTGTTAAGATGTTTTTCCCCAATGTACAGTACAGGGGCTTTAGTGGATACAATGAGTGACCCTGACTATCTGTGAATAATAAAACTAGAACACTACACTGTGTGACAATGGACACCTTGCCCTGTCAATCCTGAATGTTTTATTTTGTATCAATCCTGAATGTTTTATTTTTTATTATTATAATATATTTTTTAAGGGGTGGATCAGAATTAATATTGCGTATAGATTGTTGCTTCCATCAATGTAATTGTCTGCATCATTTCCAATCCCCCATCTATTGTTTGGGTAAATATATATATCCATACACATACATACATACAGTGGGGCAAAAAAGTATTTAGTCAGCCACCAATTGTGCAAGTTCTCCCACTTAAAAAGATGAGAGAGGCCTGTAATTTTCATCATAGGTACACTTCAACTATGACAGACAAAATGAGAAAAAAAATCCAGAAAATCACATTGTAGGATTTGTAATGAATTTATTTCCAAATTATGGTGGAAAATAAGTATTTGGTCAATAACAAAAGTTTATCTCAATACTTTGTTATATACCCTTTGTTGGCAATGACAGAGGTCAGACGTTTTCACAAGGTTTTCACAAGGTTTTCACACACTGTTGCTGGTATTTTGGCCCATTCCTCCATGCAGATCTCCTCTAGAGCAGTGATGTTTTGGGGCTTTTGCTGGGCAACACTGACTTTCAACTCCTCCAAAGATGTTCTATGTGGTTGAGATCTGGAGACTGGCTAGGCCACTCCAGGACCTTGAAATGCTTCTTACAAAGCCACTCCTTCGTTGCCCGGGCGGTGTGTTTGGGATCATTGTCATGCTGAAAGACCCAGCCACGTGTCATCTTCAATGCCCTTGCTGATGGAAGGAGGTTTTCACTCAAAATCTCACGATACATGGCCCCATTCATTCTTTCCTTTACACGGATCAGTCGTCCTGGTCCCATTGCAGAAAAACAGCCCCAAAGCATGATGTTTCCACCCCCATGCTTCACAGTAGGTATGGTGTTGTTTGGATGCAACTCAGCATTCTTTGTCCTCCAAACACGACGAGTTGAGTTTTTACCAAAAAGTTATATTTTGGTTTCATCTGACCATATGACATTCTCCAAATCTTCTTCTGGATCATCCAAATGCTCTCTAGCAAACTTCAGACGGGCCTGGACATGTACTGGCTTAAGCAGGGGGACACGTCTGGCACTGCAGGATTTGAGTCCCTGGCGGCGTAGTGTGTTACTGATGGTAGGCTTTGTTACTTTGGTCCCAGCTCTCTGCAGGTCATTCACTAGGTCCCCCCGTGTGGTTCTGGGATTTTTGCTCACCGTTCTTGTGATCATTTTGACCCCACGGGGTGAGATCTTGCGTGGTGCCCCAGATCGAGGGAGATTATCAGTGGTCTTGTATGTCTTTCATTTCCTAATAATTGCTACTGTAAATAGAATAGCTACTGTAAATTGAACAGTTCAGTTAGAATAACAAGAATGTAAGCTTTCTGCCCATCTATGTCCTGGGATTTGTTTTTGTTTCTTACCACCTCATGCTAATCACATTAGCCTATGTTAGCTCAACCGTCCCACGGGGGAGGTGGGGGGACGGAACACCGATCCTGTAGAGGTTTTAATTAAAAGTGTTCTTTACCTCCTTCATATCCCTACCTTTAGCTTCAACTCAGATGTGGCGTCGGGTAAGGAGATGAGTGATGGTTACGATGGCTCGGCCAGCAGCGGAAAGGGAGACGGGAAGTCCCGGAAACACCACCGCAAGTCGACCCGCACACGCTCACGCCAAGAGAAGACCAACAAGCCCAAACTGAGCATGCTCAATGTAAGTCCGTCCGTCCTGACTACCCACCTCTCCGAACTGACCAGTGGTCAAGGTTTTTGCCATTCTTAAGCTATCCAGTAAGTCCAAAGGATAAAGTTTAAAACAGAAATTACCATTTATACTGTATATTAATATATTGCTATATTCAAAGTATATGCATATTCGTACTTGCACATTAAAAGTGATTTCTTCTTCTCCCTCAGGTGAGCAACACGGGCGATAAGATGGTGGAGTGCCAGCTGGAGACCCACAACCACAAAATGGTAACCTTCAAGTTTGACCTGGACGGAGATGCTCCAGAAGAAATCGCTATTTACATGGTGAGGTCATGACCTTGGCAGACCTGTTTGCATTCCAAATGGGGGTTGGGTTCAACTATGCTAACATATGGAATTGTTTTAAGATGGTCATACCATGAATCATTTAGCTATTTGATTTGGAATTGTAGGACCCCTTTAGGCCTTTAGGTATCAAAAAACATATACAGTTGAAGTCAGAAGTTTACATACACCTTAGCCAAATCAAATCAAATCAAAGTTTATTCGTCACGTGCGCCGAATACAACAGTGAACAGTGTAATGCTTACTTACAGGCTCTAACCAACAGTGCAAAAAAGGTGTTAGGTGAACAATAGGTAAGTAAAGAAATAAAACAACCATAAAAAGACAGGCTATATACAGTAGCGAGGCTACATACAGACACCGGTTAGTCAGGCTGATTGAGGTAGTATGTACATGTAGATATGGTGAAAGTGACTACGCATATATGATGAAAAGAGAGCAGCAGTAGCGTTAAAGAGGGGTTGGCGGGTGGCAGGACACAATGCAGATAGCCCGTTTAGCCAATGTGCGGGAGCACTGGTTGGTCAGCCCAATTGAGGTAGTATGTACATGAATGTATATTTAAAGTGACCATGCACATATGACCATGCACATATGATAAAGAGAGAGTAGCAGCAGCGTAAAAAGAGGGTTTGGGGGGGTTGGGGTTGGGGTGGGGGCACACAATGCAAATAGTCCAGGTAGCCATTTGATTACCTGTTCAGGAGTCATATGGCTTGGGGGTAAAAACTGTTGAGAAGCCTTTTTATCCTAGAATTGGCACTCCGGTACCGCTTGCCATGCGGTAGTAGAGAGAACAGTCTACTGTAAATTCCACTGGGGTGGCTGGGGTCTTTGACAATTTGTAGGGCCTTTCTCTGACACCGCCTGGTGTGGAGGTCCTGGAATGCAGGCAGTGATGTACTGGGCCGTACGCACTACCCTCTGTAGTGCCTTGCGGTCAGAGGCCAAGCAATTGCCGTACCAGGCAGTAATGCAACCATGCTCTCGATGTTGCAGCTGTAGAACCTTTTGAGGATCTCAGGACCCATGCCAAATCTTTTTAGTTTCCCAAGGGGGAATAGGCTTTGTCGTGCCCTCTTCACGGCTGTCTTGGTGTGTTTGGACCATTCTAGTTTTTTGTTGATGTGAACACCGAGGAACTTGAAGCTCTCAACCTGCTCCACTACAGCCCCGTCGATGAGAATGGGGTCGTGCTCGGTCCTCCTTTTCCTGAAGTCCATAATCATCTCCTTAGTCTTGACTACGTTGAGGGAGAGGTTGTTATTCTGGCACCACACGGCCAGGTCTCTGACCTCCTCCCTATAGGCTGTCTCGTCGTTGTCTCATCGTTGACGCTGTTGTGTCGTCAGCAAACGTAATGATGGTGTTGGAGTCGTGCCTGGCCATGCAGTCGTGGGTGAACAGGGAGTACAGGAGGGGACTGAGCACGCACCCCTGTAGAGCTTGAGTGTTGAGGATCAACGTGGCAGGATAGCCTAGTGGTTAGAGAGTTGGACTAGGAACCGGAAGGTTGCAAGTTCAAACCCCCGAGCTGACAAGGTACTAATCTGTCGCTTTGCCCCTGAACAGGCAAGTTAACCCACTGTTCCTAGGCCGTTATTGAAAATAAGAATTTGTTCTTAACTGACTTGCCTGGTTAAAAAAAATTAAATGTGTTGCTACCTACCCTCACCACCTGGGGCCAGCCTGTCAGGAAGTCCAGGATCCAGTTGCAGAGGGAGGTGTTTAGTCCCAGGATCCTTTGCTTAGTTTTGAGCTTTGAGGGTACTATGGTGTTGAACCCTGAGCTGTTGTCAATGAATAGCATTCTTACATGAGTTTTCCTTTTGTCCAGGTGGGAAAGGGCAGTGTGGAGTGCAATAGAGATTGCATCATCCGTGGATCTGTTTGGGCGGTATGCAATTATGTTGGGTCTAGGGTTTCTGGGATAATGGTGTTGATGTGAGCCATTCCCAACGTTTCAAAGCACTTCATGGCTACGGATGTGAGTGCTACGGGTCTGTAGTAATTTAGGCTGGTTGCCTTTGTGTTCGTGAGCACAGGGACTATGGTGGTCTGCTTGAAACATGTAGGTATTACAGACTCAATCAGGGACTTGTTGAAAATGTCAGTGAAGACACCTGCCAGTTGGTCAGCACATGGCCGGAGCACACGTCCTGGTAATCAGCCTTGTGTATGTTGACCTGGTCTTACTCATGTCGGCTACGGAAAGCGTGATCACACAGTTGTCCGGAACAGCTGATGCTCTCATACATTTAAACTCAGTTTTTCACAATTCCTGACATTTAATCCTAGTAAAAATCCCTGTCTTAGGTCAGTTAGGATCACCACTTTATTTTAATAATGTAAAATGTCAGAATAATAGTAGAGATTATTTCAGATTTTATTTCTTTCATCACATTCTCAGTGTGTCAGAAGTTTACATACACTCAATTAGTATTTGGTAACATTGCCTTTAAATTGTTTAACTTGGGTCAAATGTTTCGGTTAGCCTTCCACAAGCTTTCCACAATAAGTTGTGTGAATTTTGGCCCATTCCTCCTGACAGAGCTTGGTTCGTAGGCCTCCTTGTTCGCACACTCTTTTTCAGTTCTGCCCACAAATGTTCTATGGGATTGAGGTCAGGGCTTTGTGATGGCCACTCCAATACCTTGACTTTGTTGTCCTTTTTGCCACACCTTTGGAAGAATGCTTGGGGTCATTGTCCATTTGGAAGACCCATTTGTGTCCAAACTTTAACTTCCTGACTGATGAATTGAGATGTTGATTCAATATATCCACATCATTTTCCTGCCTCATGAGGCCATCTATTTTGTGAAGTGCACGGCCTGCAGCAAAGCACCCCCACAACATGATGCTGCCACCTCTATGCTTCACGGTTGAGATGGTGTTCTTCAGTTTGCAAGCCTCCTCAGAAGCTTCTAAAGCCATGCCATCATTTTCTGGAATTTTCCAAGCTTTTGGGCACAGTCGTCTTAGTGTACCTGAATTGGAATTGTGATGCAATCAATTATAAGTGAAATAATTTGTCTGTAAACAATTGTTGGAAAAATGACTTGTGTCATCCTTACCGTCCTTACCGACTTGCCAAAACTGTAGTTTGTTAGCAAGACATTTGTGGAGTGGTTGAAAAACAAGTTTTAATGACTCCAAATTGAGTGTATGTAAACTTCTGACTTCAACTGTATGTATATATATATTTTTTATAAAATATTGAATTTAGCCTTTACTGGTATTGCATTGAATAACACATTCATAAAAAAGACAGTCAAAATATAAATCACAAGGAATAAGGTTTTGAAGTTTTTTCCCTATATGTACCATGGATCATTTTGCTACTTGATTTGGAATTTTATGACCCCTGTAGGTATAAAAATAGAAAAACATATTTGATGAAACGCATTGAATAACAGATTCATACATGGAAAAACAGATGGATTTTGATTGGGATTTTGATTGGGATTTTGATTGGGATTTAATGCAATGGTGCATAAATACACTCTTAAGGATTAATGGACCAATTAGAATAGTCCCAAAACTGCAAAGCAGATTGTCTGCCACTCCAGGCAAGCTAGAGCAAACGCTCAAAGGACTATGGACCTTCGGTTCCTCCTCTGTCACCAAGCTAGAGCAAACGCTCAAAGGACTATGGACCTTCGGTTCCTCCTCTGTCACCAAGGTAGAGCAAACGCTCAAAGGACTATGGACCTTCGGTTCCTCCTCTGTCACCAAGCTAGAGCAAACGCTCAAAGGACTATGGACCTTCGGTTCCTCCTCTGTCACCAAGCTCAATGCACTACAGCAGAAGATGTGGGAAATTAATGTAGCCTGTACTGTTGGGTCATTCTCTATCTATAGTATTTCCTTTTGTCATTTGACTTTTCCTGATATTGTATATTGCTGATATTGTATAATTACTGTATGTTATGATTGTTCCTGAAGTGTTATTTGTTCCTGAAGTGTTATATCTTCACAATTATTTACATGTGGTTACATCTTCTGTGTGTGTGTGTGTGGTGTCCATGTCTCTGTGTGTGTTTGTGTGTGTGTGTGTGCACGTTTGTGTGTGTGTGTTTTTGTGTGTGTGTGTAGGCAGAGAATTTCTTCATCCTACCCATAGAGAAGGCGATGTTCATTGACCAGTTGAAGGACATCGTGGACAAGGCTGAGGACATGCTGAGCGAGGACATGGAGGGAGAGACGGACTCTGCTTTGGGGGGCAGTCCCCAACTGGGACACACCTCTTGGGGGCCGGGGGGAGAGGTGACGGGAACATCCCAAACACAACCCACTAACACACAGAGACTAGTCTACTCACATGAACGTTCATTAAAAGAAACCACACACACACGTACTCTCTCACACACACTTACGCACACACACGTACTCTCTCTCTCACACACACACACACACACACACACACACACACACACACACACACACACACACACACACACACACACACACACACACACACACACACACACACACACACACACACACACACACACACACACACACACACACACACACACTCAAATGTCTGTTTTCTGTCTGTCTCTCTATCCCTCTAAAGAGTCAGCAGCCTGGAGCACCCCAGCCTGTTTATCAGCAGAATGGTAATACTCCATTCTCTCAGTCTTTCTCTCTCTTCTTTTGTCTCCCTCTCCTTTATCCTCTATCTATTCTGTTTGTGATTGGGACGTCTGTGGAGGAAGGTTTTGAAAGGAGCTTGTACTGAGGACTTAGTGATGTTTTGGCTGCCATAGCTGATGACTTTCCTCTCACTCTCTCTCACTCTCACTCTCACTCTCACTCTCACTCTCACTCTCCTCTTCTCTCCTCTTCTCTCTTCTCTCTCAGTGCTCCACACAGGGAAGCGATGGTTCATCATCTGCCCAGTGGAGGAGACTCCCAGCTCCAACCAGGATGGGACTGCAAACATGTCTGCCGATGGGACTACAACTACTCAACATGATGGGACTACAACTACTCAACATGATGGGACTACAACTACTCAACATGATGGAACTACAACTACTCAACATGATGGGACTACAACTACTCAACATGATGGGACTACAACTACTCAACATGATGGGACTACAACTACTCAACATGATGGGACTACAACTACTCAACATGATGGGACTACAACTACTCAACATGATGGGACTACAACTACTCAACATGATGGGACTACAACTACTCAACATGATGGGACTACAACTACTCAACATGATGGGACTACAACTACTCAACATGATGGGACTACAACTACTCAACATGATGGGACTACAACTACTCAACATGATGGGACTACAGCTACTCAACATGATGGGACTACAGCTACTCAACATGATGGGACTACAACTACTCAACATGATGGGACTACAACTACTCAACATGATGGGACTGCTCAGCCTGATGGAAGTGCTGTGCCAGGTAAGTCTGCCGATTGTGGCACTGCAGGGACTGCTTCAGACAGAGGTGACTTTGTTTCCATGTGACCATTTGAGTACTATGTCATCCTGGTGGAGTAACGGTACCATGTTGTCCTCTAGTGCTAAACGAATGAACCACATCCTCAATATATGTGCTTTAGTTTGAAATATTATCTGTTTAAGGTCTTTGGATGTGGGCCTGTTGTACATTTGTAGACAAACAGGATGTTACTCTTATATTGTGTCTTCTTTTGGTTCTTCCTGCAGTATCAGCGTCCTCCTCCATAGCTAACTCTGTGTCTGGGGGGAGTGGAGGCTTCAACTACGAGGGCTATGGCCTCTGTAGCCCTCCCATCCTGTCCTCCACAGACCCTCTCCTCCTGGCTATGTCCCATGTCTCAGCTCCCTCTGGCCCCCCATCTGTCCAACCAGGCCATCCTCCAGAGGGCCAGGCCCACAGCTCTATCCTGCCCAGGCTGCATCACACCCAGTCAGCCTTGGCTCTGCCAGTGGCCCCCTCTGGAGGTCTCCGTAGCTCCCTGCCTGGAGAGGAGCACCAGGGGGGAGGGCGTCTTGGTGCCATCTCCCCCATCCATGCCGTCCAGCAGATGGCGGAGATGGCATGTGCTGCCTCCATGGTGGAGGAGGTGCCCTGCTGCCCACTGGCCATGCCAATGTTCCTGGATGTGAGTGGTGGAGGCCAGGGGAAATCAGCTCCTCTCACCCTTCTGCCCTCCCAGGACCCCTCTACCTCCTCAGCCAGAGAGTCCCTCCAACTCTCCTACCCCTCCGTTGCCCGCCCTGACCGCTCCCAGCCGCCTGTGGTGCTCCAGCAGCCCTTCTCCATGGGTGGAGCAAAGGTCCCCTCGCTGCCCCAGAGCCCTGCCCCCCACCAGCACACAGCAGGGGGGCCCAGTGAGTCAGATGGGGAGGGGCGAGGGGTGGGGGGCCGAGGGGGCTTTGTGGACAGCACCATCAAGACTCTGGACGAGAAGCTGAGGACCCTGCTGTACCAGGAGTACGCCCCCATGTATCCATCAGGCAGTGCTGCGGAGACGCCAGGCTCGGGGACGGAGTACGTCCAATCCCCTCCTGGTCCAGACAGCGCCACCTTGGGTTCAGGAAGCAGCACCCCCCGACCTATGGGGGAGGGGCGCTACCGGACAGGGGAACAACTGGTAAACACAGAACCTTTATTCCGTATAAAGCATAGAATGGCACCCTATTATTCCCTAAATAGTGCAATACATTTGGGATGCAACCATACTTTCTGTTCTGAGATTTGTTTAGTCCTTAACCTTTCTGATCTCCCCATCCCGGATCCGGGATCGTGAATACAGACTCAAGCTCATTACCATAACGCAACGTTAACTATTCATGAAAATCGCAAATGAAATGAAATAAATATGCTAGCTCTCAAGCTTAGCCTTTTGTTAACAACACTGTCATCTCAGATTTTCAAAATATGCTTCTCAACCATTGCAAAACAAGCATTTGTGTAACAGTATTGATGGCTAACGTAGCATTTAGCATTAGCATTCAGCTGGCAACATTTACACAAAAAAACAGAAAAGCATTCAAATAAAATCATTTACCTTTGAAGAACTTCAGATGTTTTCAATGAGGAGACTCTCAGATAGCAAATGTTCAGTTTTTCCTGAAAGATTATTTGTTTAGGACAAATCGCTCCGTTTTCTGCGTCACGTTTAGCTATGAAAAAACCCCTGTATCCAGGATTGTGTAAATCTATCAGCAAGCTCATTAGCATAACACAAAGTTAACTATTTATGAAAATCGCAAATGAAATGAAATAAATATGCCATCTCTCAAGCTTAGCCTTTTGTAAACAACACTGTCATCTCAGATTTTCAAAATATGCTTCTCAACCATAGGAAAACAATCATTTGTGTAAAAGTAGCTAGCTAGCGTTAGCATTTCGCGTTAGCATTTAGCGTTAGCATTAGCGTTAGCATCCAGCACGCAACATTAACAAAAACATAAAAGCCTTCAAATAAAATCATTTACCTTTGAAGAACTTCTGATGTTTTCAATGAGGATACTCTCAGTTAGATAGCAGATGCTCAGTTTTTCCAAAAAGATTCCTTGTGTATTAGAAATAGCTCCGTTTTATACATCACATTTGGCTACCAAAAAAAATCCGAAAATTCAGTCCTCAAAACGCGAACTTTTTTCCAAATTAACTCCATAATATCGACTGAAAACATGGCAAACGTTGTTTAGAATCAATCATCAAGGTGTTTTTCACATATCTCTTCATTGATACATCGTTCTTGGACACATGCTTTCTCCCCTGAATCAAATGGTAAAGTAGAAGCAGCTGGCAATTGCGCACCGAATTCGACGCAGGACACCAGGCGGACACTTGGAAAATGTAGTCTCTTATGGTCAATCTTCCAATGATATGCCTACAAATACGTCACAATGCTGCTAAGACCTTGGGCGAACGACAGAAAGCGTAGGCTCATTCGTTGCGCAATCACAGCCATATAAGGAGAGAATGGAAAACAGAGCTTCAGAAATTCTGCTAATTCCTGGGTGATGCATCATCTTGGTTTCGCCTGTAGAATGAGTTCTGGGGCACTTACAGACAAAATCTTTGCAGATTCTGAAACTTCAGAGTGTTTTCTTTCCAAAACTGTCAAGAATATGCATAGTCGAGCATCTTTTCGTGACAAAATATCGCGCTTAAAACGGGAACGTTTTTTATCCAAAAATGAAATAGCGCCCCTAGAGCTCTAACAGGTTAAAAGTAACTTCATTCACACCCCAGACTACATGTAAAGTACATGTAATCTATGTCCACCATTCATCCTTAAATGTTGACCATTATCCCTTTAAAATGACTGCTCTTTATTCTCTCCCTGTCAACTGTCTTTCTCTGTTTCACTTCTCTCTTTTCTCATCCCTCCCTCCCTCTCCACTCCTTCTTTCAGCCTCAGATTCCAGAGAGAATGGACAGTTTGAGCACGTTGAGTGATTCTGCGGTGTGTGGTATGTACATTATATAGTGTGGTATGTACATTCTATAGTGTGGTATGTACATTCTATAGTGTGGTATGTACATTATATAGTGTGGTATGTACATTCTATAGTGTGGTATGTACATTATATAGTGTGGTATGTACATTCTATAGTGTGGTATGTACATTCTATAGTGTGGTATGTACATTCTATAGTGTGGTATGTACATTCTATAGTGTGGTATGTACATTCTATAGTGTGGTATGTACATTCTATAGTGTGGTATGTACATTCTATAGTGTGGTATGTACATTCTATAGTGTGGTATGTACATTATATGGTGTGGTATGTACATTCTATGGTGTGGTATGTACATTCTATAGTGTGGTATGTACATTCTATAGTGTGGTATGTACATTCTATAGTGTGGTATGTACATTCTATAGTGTGGTATGTACATTCTATAGTGTGGTATGTACATTCTATAGTGTGGTATGAAGGATACAACATTATTGTGATCCCTCAAACAGCTGTCTATGACAGTGATCAATTTCAAGATCCACAGAGGTTTCAGTTATTTTCCTTTAACCTATTGAACAGCTCGTATTGCTCTTATTGTTAACCTGGGCATTCAGTCTCTCTCTCTCTCTGTCTGCAGCTCCCATGTCTAGGAGACAAAACGTGCCACACTCTACCTCCTGCTCTGGCTCTGGATCCAGAGGCCAGTTTAAGGTACTTTACTGTGTTACATTTTTGTTCCCCAAGGCCACTATTTACTACTACCTCTTAGTGACTCCATCTACCTACAATGCCTGACTAATGTCTTATAATTTGAGTTTGTGATATTGTGGATTGATATTATAATTCCCTGTTTGTTTCATTTCTGCAAAGTAGGTATAAACGTGTCAGAGCTCTTTAAACAAGAACTTTATTATCTATAGATGATCACAGACCTTCCTGATGTGGTGACGCAAGGAGAGCGGAAGCAGAGGAGTTGGAGCAGCGCTGCCTCCCCGGTGCACCCTGCTGGCCATCTCTCAGACTACCGCAGGAGTGCCCAGGCCGCCTCCACCATTATCGGACGTTTCTCAGTGGTCAGCACCGAGGACGACGTCACCCTGAGGACCTATGACAGCCGCTACTCCGCCCCGCCAGACTTCTACCTTGATACACCCCCCGCCATGGCCAAACGGGGGTCGTTGACACACGCCTCCACATCCACCTCCGTGTCTGTTGATGTTACAGTCCACGCTCACGCGCGCTTCCTGTCCTCGGACTCGGGGGCGGAGAGTAGTCCGGCCAAGCTGGCCCCGGCCACGCCCTCACGCCACGGTCGCTCAGGGGAGCGTAGAGGAAGTGACCTCATGAAGAGAGCGGTGGCTTTCCTGCGCCGTTCAGGCCGTAGTAGTAGTGTGCAGAGCTCTGATTCGCTGAGCCGGCAGGGGGGCGTGCATGGCTCGGCCTATGTGAGCAGTGATAATGATTCTGAGTTAGAGGACTCGGATATGAAGAGAGAGCTGACCAGACTCAGGGAGAAGTAAGTCAGCTGTGTGTTTATGTGTGTGGGTGTGTCTGAGTCTAGAAGAGCATAATCTGAGTAAATCAACTTACCCTTTATCTAAAACCTTTCTCTCCCCTCCATCCATCTCCTCCACCCAGACATTTAAAGGAGCTCTCGGAGCTGCAGGCGCACCACAGAGGGGAGATAGAGCTGCTGTACCGCAGGCTGGGTAAAGCCACCTCACCCCCCCTTGGTCTCTCTCACTCAGTTCCCCCCAAGCGGAGGAGCAAGCACAAGCACAAACTGAAGGCTGAAAAACTCCTCAGTCCTCTGGTACAACAGCTTAGGCATGTCACCCCCAAAACCAGCGACTCTGGCAAAACCAGTGAGTACAAGGCACCAAAACCAGTCATTTCTGAAAGATGATCTGAAAGATCCTTCTGGAAGGGACTGAAACAGGCTTGTCTGCATGATTTAAGGCAGACAGGTCCTCTTGTGTCAGGCAAGGTAACTGTCATAATTTGAATGGAGTAGCAGGGCTAAGTTGTAATAATGTGTATGTCTATGTCCAAATGGCAACATATTCCCTATTTTGTGCACTACTTTTGACCAGAGCCCCATATGAGCCCTGATCAAAAGTAGTCCAGTTAATAGGGAATAGGGTGCCATTTGTGATGCACTTAATGTCTCTCTGTGCAGGTTTCTGTGTGTAATATTTAAGTTGGTCTGTCTGTGCAGGTGAGCCTACAGTCAGTCTGAACGGGTCTCCAGCCAAAGCTGGAAGAGCCCATTCAGGTACCAGTCACTTGGATACCTTCACCTCCACCTCTGAACCTGTCCAGACCAAGCAGCCCTGCTCCCTCAAGGGTTCCCTCTCTTCAGACAACATCTACGCTGGAGCTGGACTACACGGAGAGAGGACAGGACCACAAGCTTCACTAGGCCAAGGTGACCTACAATCTACACATCCCAGCCATGCAAATGGAGAACATTATCACTAGGGTTACAAAATTCAGGTAACTTTCAAAATTTCCAGGTTTTCCAAAACTCCTGGTCGGAGGAATCCAGATTTCCTGCTTATTCCGTCCTGAGTAAATATTCCAACCGGGATTTCGGGAAAACCTGGGAATTTTGGGACAAGGTGCAAATGATAGAACATGTAAAGTCTTATCACAGGTACAGAGGAGGATCAAAACGGAAGTAGGACGGTGCAACGTTTCGGTCACATCGACCTTAATCAGGCATCTGCAGCCTTTAACCTTTATGGTTCTGACATGGGTTATTGTTCAAACTCATCTCTAATGTGTGTTCTGTCCAGAGCTGTGTGCTCTTCTTACCCTAGTGTCTTGTGTTTCCTCTCCTCCTCCTCCTCCTCCTCCTCCTCTCCTCCTCTTCTCCTCCTCTCCACAGGCTGGCCGTCTTACCCTCCACCGCCAGAGAGAGTGACCTATAAATCCAGTAGCAAACCACGCGCTAGATTCCTCAGTGGGCCTGTGTCTCTGTCTATCTGTTTGTATCTCCTCCTCTCCTCTCCTCCTCCTCTCCTCCAAGCACTCCACCACTCACTCTGCTCCTCGTCTTCCTGCACTTCTCTCCTTCCTCTCCTCCTCCTCTCCTCCCTCGCTGCACCACTCACTCTGCTCCTCGTCTTCCTGCACTTCTCTCCTTCCTCTCCTCCTCCTCTCCTCCCTCCCTCGCTCCACCACTCACTTTGCTCCTTTTCCTCTTGCACTGCTCTCCTTCCTCTCCTCCTCGTTTCTCCTCTTCTCATGTCCTCTTCTTTTATCTTCATTGGTTCTCCTCCTCTTTACTGTCTCACTCCTATCCCTCATCTCTTCATCTCCTTCTCTTTACTGTCTTACTCCTATCCCTCATCTCTTCATCTCCTCCTCTTCACTGTCTCACTCCTATCCCTCATCTCTTCATCTCCTTCTCTTTACTGTCTCACTCCTATCCCTCATCTCTTCATCTCCTCCTCTTCACTGTCTCACTCCTATCCCTCATCTCTTCATCTCCTCCTCTTTACTGTCTCACTTCTATCCCTCATCTCTTCATCTCCTCCTCTTTACTGTCTCACTCCTATCCCTCATCTCTTCATCTCCTCCTCTTCACTGTCTCACTCCTATCCCTCATCTCTTCATCTCCTTCTCTTTACTGTCTCACTCCTGTCCCTCATCTCCTCCTCTTCACTGTCTCACTCCTGTCCCTCATCTCCTCTTCTTTACTGTCTCACTCCTGTCCCTCATCTCCTCCTCTTCACTGTCTCACTCCTGTCCCTCATCTCCTTCTCTTTACTGTCTCACTCCTGTCCCTCATCTCTTCATCTCCTTCTCTTTACTGTCTCACTCCTGTCCCTCATCTCCTCCTCTTTACTGTCTCACTCCTATCCCTCATCTCTTCATCTCCTCATCCTCTAGCTTATCTCTTTACCTCTAGCTTTTCTCTTCTCCCCCATCCCACCTTCTCCTCTGTGTCTCTCTGAGCTAGTTCAAATCAAATCAAATGTATTTGTCACATACACATGGTTAGCAGATGTTAATGCGAGTGTAGCGAAATGCTTGTGCTTCTAGTTCCGACAATGCAGTAATAACCAACGAGTAATCTAACCTAACAATTCCTAAACTACTACCTTATACACACAAGTGTAAATGGATAAAGAATATGTACATGAAGATGTATGAATGAGTTATGGTACAGAACGGCATAGGCAAGATGCAGTAGATGGTATCGAGTACAGTATATACATATGAGATGAGTGATGTAGGGTATGCAAACAAAGTGGCATAGTTTAAAGTGGCTAGTGATACATGTATTACATAAAGATGCAGTAGATGATATAGAGTACAGTATATACATATACATATGAGATGAGTAATGTAGGGTAGCATTGTTTAAAGTGGCTAGTGATATATTTTACATCAATTTCCATCAATTCCCATTATTAAAATGGCTGGAGTTGAGTCAGTGTGTTGGCCACAGCCACTCAATGTTAGTGGTGGCTGTTTAACAGTTTGATGGCCTTGAGATAGAAGCTGTTTTTCAGTCTCTCGGTCCCAGCTTTGATGCACCTGTACTGACCTCGCCTTCTGGATGATAGAGGGGTGAACAGGCAGTGGCTCGGGTGGTTGTTGTCTTTGATGATCTTTATGGCCTTCCTGTGACATCGGGTGGTGTAGGTGTCCTGGAGGGCAGGTAGTTTGCCCCCGGTGATGCGTTGTGCAGACCTCACAGCCCGACAGGATGCTCTCGATTGTGCATCTGTAGAAGTTTGTGAGGGCTTTTGGTGACAAGCCAAATTTCTTCAGCCTCCTGAGGTTGAAGAAGCGCTGCTGCGCCTTCTTCACGACGCTGTCTGTGTGGGTGGACCAATTCAGTTTGTCCGTGATGTGTACGCCGAGGAACTTAAAACTTACTACCCTCTCCACTACTGTCCCATCGATGTGGATATGGGGGTGCTCCCTCTGTTGTTTCCTGAAGTCCACAATCATCTCCTTTGTTTTGTTGACGTTGAGTGTGAGGTTATTTTCCTGACACCACACTCCGAGGGCCCTCACCTCCTCCCTGTAGGCCGTCTCGTCATTGTTGGTAATCAAGCCTACCACTGTAGTGTCGTCCGCAAACTTGATGATTGAGTTGGAGGCGTGCATGGCCACGCAGTCGTGGGTGAACAGGGAGTACAGGAGAGGGCTCAGAACGCACCCTTGTGGGGCCCCAGTGTTGAGGATCAGCGGGGTGGAGATGTTGTTACCTACCCTCACCACCTGGGGTCGGCCCGTCAGGAAGTCCTGTACCCAGTTGCACAGGGCGGGGTCGAGACCCAGGGTCTCGAGCTTAATGACGAGTTTGGAGGGTACTATGGTGTTAAATGCTGAGCTGTAGTCGATGAACAACATTCGTACATAGGTATTCCTCTTGTCCAGATGGGTTAGGGCAGTGTGCAGTGTGGTTGAGATTGCATCGTCTGTGGACCTATTGGAGCGGTAAGCAAATTGGAGTGTCAGGTGGGGTGGAGGTGATGTGGTCCTTGACTAGTCTCTCAAAGCACTTCTTGATGACGGAAGTAAGTGCTACGGGGCGGTAGTCATTTAGCTCAGTTACCTTAGCTTTCTTGGGAACAGGGACAATGGTGGCCCTCTTGAAGCATGTGGGAACAACAGACTGGGATAGGGATTGATTGAATATGTCCGTAAACACACCAGCCAGCTGGTCTGCGCATGCTCTGAGGACGTGGCTGGGGATGCTGTCTGGGCCTGCAGCCTTGCGAGGGTTAACACGTTTAAATGTTTTACTCACGTCGGCTGCAGTGAAGGAGAGTCCGCAGGTTTTGGTTGCGGGCCGTGTCAGTGGCACTGTATTGTCCTCAAAGCGGGCAAAAAAGTTATTTAGTCTAGTTAAATGTTTTTCTCTGTCTGTTGTGCTTGGCCGATGAGTAGTGCATGTACAGTATAGTGATGCACTGCAGCAGCACTGTGTGCTCAGCTCATTCTTACTCTCCTCTCCTGCCTGTCTGCTCAGCACAGATCCTCTCAATGTATCCCAGTCTCTGCGCCTGCAGTCCTACGTAGTGGACCCCGTCTGCATGGCTACACACAGCCACTGTCATGTGCCCCGTTGGTTAGGATCTCTCTCTCTCTTTCGCTCTCGTTTTCTCTCTCAGACCTCTTACAGTTCTGTAGCTCACTTTTGGAGTGACTGCATGATTGGCCTTGTCCATCAGTATTCAGATAGTTGACTGAACCATGCTTTCCCACAGTGTTATGTACTGTATATGTGATAATGTTGAGTATGGCCATTGAGCAGCTCTGTGCAGCAGCGTGTCTGTATGTTTGTAGACTTACACTGCGTGTTTTTGTCTTCATGCTGCATGGATTCCTAACTCTGTTTGTCCCCTAGGGTCAACTCTGAAACGACTCTGCCTTGGAAAAGAGCGTGGAAGGGGTAAGTGTAACTTGCAGCAAAGACATTAGCCATTTAGAAAACCCCAATCTATGTGTATTGTGTATTTATTGTAGCTACTCCTATACCTTGTTTTCCTTCCCCAAAGTTGCTCTCATAAGCACATTTTATTAGATAGAATGCATTTTATAAACAGGATTGGCCATCTAGTGTTCATGGTAGCTACATTTAGTTAAAATAACATGCTTTAGTAACAGAGCTAGTTTGAACTTGAGGCAGGGTGTGAACAGTATGTCCATCTCCCAGGGACTGGAGCAGGCCCAGGTGCATCCACCCAGCCACCCCAACAACAGACAGCCAGCTCTACTTCTCCCCACCAGACAGTAGCAGGGCTGGCCCAAGCCCAGGCCAACAACAGCAACAACAAGACAGGCACCTACACCGGCACCTACATGGGCTCCTACACAGAGTCCTTCACAGACTCCCTTCACAGGATAGTGGATGATTGGACCATGGAGGCCCTGGGTGTCGCCCGGCACCCGCGGACCAGCTCCCTCAGCCGCAGAGGGCAACCACTTTGGAACGAGGACCCCGGGGGGCCCAGAACAAGAGACAGACTGTTCAGCGCTCCAGATGTGAGTAGTTGTTCGATACGGTATGTATGTGAGTTTATGTTTTATCCATTATTTAGTGGTGGTGTAGCTAAATGTAATGTATGTTTTGTGTTTGTGGGGGTAGCGTGTGTATAGTTTAGGGCTGGGTTCAAATTGTGTTTGTTTTCTATCAAATTATGAAATGATTTAACTTCTTGCGTCGAGCAATCCCGTATCCGGGAGCGTAATCATAGCCTCAAGCTCATTAGCATAACGCAACGTTAAATATTCATGAAAATCGCAAATGAAATGAAATAAATATATTGGCTCACAAGCTTAGCCTTTTGTTAACAACACTGTCATCTCAGATTTTCAAAATATGCTTTTCAACCATAGCTACACAAGCATTTGTGTAAGAGTATTGATAGCTAGCATAGCATTAAGCCTAGCATTCAGCAGGCAACATTTTCACAAAAACAAGAAAAGCATTCAAATAAAATAATTTACCTTTGAAGAACTTCGGATGTTTTCAATGAGGAGACTCTCAGTTAGATAGCAAATGTTCAGTTTTTCCAAAAAGATTATTTGTGTAGGAGAAATCGCTCCATTTTGTTCATCACGTTTGGCTAAGAAAAAAAAACGAAAATTCAGTCATTACAACGCCAAACTTTTTTCCAAATTAACTCCATAATATCGACAGAAACATGGCAAACGTTGTTTAGAATCAATCCTCAAGGTGTTTTTCACATATCTATTCGATGATAAGTCATTCGTGGCAGTTGGGTTTCTCCTCTGAAGCAAATGGAAAAATGCACGCAGCTGGAGATTACGCAATAATTGCAACGGAGGACACCAAGCGAGCACCTGGTAAATGTAGTCTCTTATGGTCAATCTTCCAATGATATGCCTACAAATACGTCACAATGCTGCAGACACCTTGGAGAAACGACAGAAAGTGTAGGCTCATTCCTTGCGCATTCACAGCCATATAAGGAGACATTGGAACACAGCGCCTTCAAAATCTGGGGCTTTTCCTGTTTGAAATTTCATCTTGGTTTCGCCTGTAGCATTAGTTCTGTGGCACTCACAGATAATATCTTTGCCGTTTTGGAAACGTCAGAGTGTTTTCTTTCCAAAGCTGTCAATTATATGCATAGTCGAGCATCTTTACGTGACAAAATATATTGTTTAAAACGGGAACGTTTTTTTATCCAAAAATTAAAAGACCGCCCCCTATATCGAAGAAGTTAACCTCTCTGGGATATTTGGGACGGTAGCGTCCCACCTCTCCAACAGCCAGTGAAAGTGCAGGGCGCCAAATTCAAAACAGCAAAAATGTCATCATTAAAATTCCTCAAGCATACAAGTATTTTACACCATTTTAAAGATACAATTATCGTTAATCCAGCTACAGTGTCTGATTTCAAAAATGCTTTACAGCGAAAGCACCACAAACGATTATGTTAGGTCACCACCAACTCACAGAAAAACACAGCCATTTTTCCAGCCAAAGAGAGGAGTCACAAAAAGCACAAATAGAGGTAAAATTAATCACTAACCTTTGATGATCTTCATCGGATGACACTCATAGGACTTCATGTTACACAATGCATGTGTGTTTTGTTCGATAAAGTGCATATTTATATTAAAAAAATCTAATTTTACATTGGTTCAGTAGTTCTAAAACATGCAGTGATTGTGCAGAGAGCCACATCTATTTACAGAAATATTTAATTATAAATGTTGATGAAAATACAAGTGTTATACATGGAATTAGAGATATACTTCTCCTTAGTGCAACCGCTGTGTCAGAGTTCAAAAAAACTTTACGGAAAAAACAAACCATGCAATAATCTGAGTACAGCATTCAGACAACAAAGCAGCCAAAAAGATATCCGCCATATTGGGTGGTCGACATTAGTCAGAAATCGCATTATAAATATTCACTTACCTTTGATGATTTTCATCAAAATGCACTCCCAGGAATCGCAGTTCCACAATAAATGTTTGTTTTGTTCGATAATGTCCATAATTTATGTCCAAATAGCTTCTTTTGTTAGGGCATTTGGAAAAACAAATCCAAATGCGCGTTCAGGTCCAGCCGAACGTTGGACAAAAAAATTCAAAAAGTTCCATTACAGCCGGTAGAAACTTGTCAAACTAAGTATAGAATAGATCTTTAGGATGTTTTTTTCATAAATCTTCCTATGTCTCTAGAAAAGCAATGGAACGAGAGCTAACTCTCTCGTGACCGCGCCTCAGAGCCTGTGGCAATCTGTCAGACACCTGGCTCATTCCTCTCTCATTCGGTCCCACTTCACAGTAGAATCCTCAAACAAAGTTCTAAAGACTGTTGACATCTAGTGGAAGCCTTAGGAAGTGCAACATAACCAATATCCCACTGTATCTACAATAGGGGCTGAGTTAAAAAACTACAAGCCTCAGATTTCCCACTTCTTGGATGGATTTTTCTCAGGCTTTCGCCTGCCATATGAGTTATGTTATACTCACAGACATCATTCAAACAGTTTTAGAAACTTCAGAGTGTTTTCTATCCAATACTACTACTAATATGCATATATTAGCAACGGGACAGAGTAGCAGGCAGTTTACTCTGGGCACCTTATTCATCCAAGCTACTCAATGTCACCAAGAAGTTAACTGCATTTGATTGAGCATGTTTGGCACAATAGAACTGATGGAATAGTCCTAAAAGTGCAGATCCTGCCAGCTGGCACTGCAGGCAGACGTAATCAAATGTTTAATGTATTTAAAAGAAAACAAATACTATTTGAAGTCAGGTCTGGTACAGTCAAGGTGAAAGTCTGTGGTGACTGAAAGCTCACCTCCATATCTTTCTCTTCAGGCACCTGCCAGGACAGCCCCTGGCTCTGAAGGCCCCCAGCTCCCCCTGCCATGGCCGATGATTGACAATCAGGCCCTGTGCTCAGTGATGAAGACCAGCTCCCCGAGACAGGCAGAGTTCCATCCTGGCTACATGCCGGCCCATTCAGGCCCAGACCTGTTTGGAGGGCTGCTGCTCTCGCCCCTCTCGCCCCTCTCGCCCCTCTGTGTAAGCCTTTGGCCTGAGCTGCTGTCCCCCTTGGGTTCAGGGGTGTTTGCTTTACCTGCCGTGCCCCCAACCTGTGGCACCACCACCCCTGGTCCACCCTACGAACCACCCGACCCCAAACCCAGGAACCTCTAACCCCTGTAGCACCATGTCTTTCAACTATGTTTCCAAAATGAGTTATATGTAGTTAGAGCTCTAGTCTTCCCTTACCACAATGTAAACTATTTCTATTTAATCAGCATATATGTATATAATAAGTATTTGTATACACACTGAGTGTACAAAACATTAAGAACACCTTCCTACTATTGAGTTCCCCCCACCTTTTGCCCTTAGAACAGCCTCAAATCGTTGGGGCATGGACTCTACAAAGTGTCAAAAGCGTTCCACAGGGATGCTGACCCATGTTGACAGAGATGCTGACCCATGTTGACAGAGATGCTGGCCCATGTTGACAGAGATGCTGACCCATGTTGACAGAGATGCTGGCCCATATTGACCCTGTATTGTCTAGTTGGCTGGATGTCCTTTGGGTGGTGGACCATTCTTGATAAACACGGAAAACTGTTGAGCGTGGATAACCCAGTAGCGTTGCAGTTCTTGACATAGACCGGTGCGCCTGGCACATACTACCATATCCCATTCAAAGGCACTTAAATATTTTGTCTTGCCCATTCACCCTCTGAATGGCACACATACACAATTCATGTCTCAATTGTGTCAAGGCTTAACAATATTTTTTAACCTCTTCCTCTTCATCTACACTGATTGAAGTGGATTTAACAAGTGACATCAATACGGGATCATAACTTTCACCTGGATTCCCCTGGTCAATCTATCTATGTCATGGAAAGAACATGGAACGTTCTTAATGTATTGTACACTCAGTGTATGCTGTTATCAATGTGTGTGACATTATCAACCTCAATTGACATACCTCATATTTATGTACATAAGGGACGGGACATATGTCTATCTTATCACCTGTGTGAATGTGCTGTAGTGTATATAAATAAGGTGTATGTGCATAATCCATTTGTTTGTTTGTGTATAAAGCTTTCGTGTATTTACATGATCTATTTGTATATTATTCATTCATACTGTATGTCTTTGTACATAAATTGTTCATGTTTGTGTGTAAATCACCCATATGTGTGTACAGTATGTGTATGTATATACAGTAACCCCTGTGTGTTTTTGTGTGAGCGTGTGTACATTAGGTGCTGCAGGGCTCTGTCCTAACTCAGCAGAGCCATTCACCATCTTGCCATCACTGTGAAGCCTTGTCACCCTGGTTACCAGCCTGGTCACCCTGGTTACCAGCTTTGTCACCCTGTTAACCAGCCGTGTCATCCTGGTTACCAGCCTTGTCACTCTGGTTACCAGCTGTGTCACCCTGGTTACCAGCCTGGTCACCCTGGTTACCAGCCTTGTCACCCTGTTAACCAGCCGTGTCATCCTGGTTACCAGCCTTGTCACTCTGGTTACCAGCTGTGTCACCCTGGTTACCAGCCTGGTCACCCTGGTTACCAGCCTTGTCACCCTGTTAACCAGCCGTGTCATCCTGGTTACCAGCCTGAGCCCCTGGTTAAAAGCCTTGTACCCCTGGTTACCAGCCTGAGCCCCTGGTTAAAAACCTTGTACCCCTGGTTACAAGCCTGGATTATCTGGTTACCATGACCCTCTGCTTTATTACTCTGCTATTTATGTTGTAATATATTTCAACTTCCTCAAACTTCATTGAAATGTGTACAACACAAGTGCTTGAAATAGTCTAAAGAAATGTGGAAGAATTTGAACTTAAAGTGCCTTGAACATTAGTTTCAATTAATTCTGGAGACAAGCATGAGGTCATTTGAGATAAGATAGGATAATGTGGTCATGTTATGTGTATGGTTTAGCCTTTAGAGGTACTAGATATATTTTTTGTGGTTCACTTATGAATGTGGAAACTGGTTGGTTAGCTTTAGGTTGCCAATTCAGAATGTTGGGAGCACGACCATGTTATTGGTTGTTTTGTGAATATTATAATAACAGATGGTAAAGTATCTCCTTTAGCATTGTAAGATTCACACAGTGCACTGAAGCTATGTTGGTCCCTTAGTCCAGAAGCTATGTTGGTCCCTTAGTCCAGAAGCTATGTTGGTCCCTTAGTCCAGAAGCTATGTTGGTCCCTTTGTCCAGAAGCTATGTTGGGCCCTTAGTCCAGAAGCTATGTTGGTCCCTTTGTCCAGAAGCTATGTTGGTCCCTTAGTCCAGAAGCTATGTTGGTCCCTTAGTCCAGAAGCTATGTTAGTCCCTTAGTCCAGAAGCTATGTTGGTCCCTTAGTCCAGAAGCTATGTTGGTCCCTTAGTCCAGAAGCTATGTTGGTCCCTTAGTCCAGAAGCTATGTTGGTCCCTTAGTCCAGAAGCTATGTTGGTCCCTTTGTCCAGAAGCTATGTTGGTCCCTTAGTCCAGAAGCTATGTTGGTCCCTTTGTCCAGAAGCTATGTTGGTCCCTTAGTCCAGAAGCTATGTTGGTCCCTTTGTCCAGAAGCTATGTTGGTCCCTTTGTCCAGAAGCTATGTTGGTCCCTTTGTCCAGAAGCTATGTTGGTCCCTTTGTCCAGAAGCTATGTTGGTCCCTTAGTCCAGAAGCTATGTTGGTCCCTTTGTCCAGAAGCTATGTTGGTCCCTTTGTCCAGAAGCTATGTTGGTCCCTTAGTCCAGAAGCTATGTTGGTCCCTTTGTCCAGAAGCTATGTTGGTCCCTTAGTCCAGAAGCTATGTTGGTCCCTTAGTCCAGAAGCTATGTTGGTCCCTTTGTCCAGAAGCTATGTTGGTCCCTTTGTCCAGAAGCTTGTACAAAGCAATAGCTACACACTTTTTTTGTCAACACTTACCACAACCTGCATGAACATACACACTGAAGCTTGCACAGCATAAAAGGTGGAGAGTCAGACCGTAGCATTCTCTGGGTGATAACTAATGTTACTTGGCTGTCATTAACTGAGTAATAATTTCATTGTTAGTCCACGCCTGTTGTTTACAAAGCATGTGACAAATACAATTTGATTTGATTTGATTAACACCGTGCAATAAACAGTGGATGTTCCATACTGTACTGAAGAAGGTTATAGGTGATTTATCCTACAGTATGCCTCACTATAGGTTTGAGTTATTTACCTTAAAGAGCTCCGTATGGTTTTGGTGGGTTAATGCATTAGATGTACACAGTAACGTATGACATATATGGATGTTAGAGGCAGGTATGATATGTGATTTATTGCAGGACCTAAGCAAGTAGACTACTATAAAGACAATGCAATACCTATTGGGATACACATGTCATACCGTATCTTTTGGGTTTGTGTATGGTTATAAAAAGTAATAATGTTCAATTATTAGTGAGTTAGGAATTTCTTCATTGTTGTAAAATCACTGATAATCTGTATCATAAGGATCGTAAGGACACAATAACTCCTGTAGTGCTCTGGATTGATGACAGAGAAATCATCTTTTAATGCACAGTTTTTCTACTGTTCTTCTGTAGTCCTGAGATTCATAACAAGACCAGCCTAGTGTGTAGAAGTCGATGCTTCTTTCAGTTTGGTTTTGTGTTGTATGACACAATAATTTAAATCCAATACAACATACATCATCTTGTACAATAATACAGTCATATCTATCAAAATAGTTCAGAAATCACATTACCTAAACAATCCAAGCAAAGAATGTCAAGCCGGTGGATGTGTATGAGATAAACAGTGTCTTTCAATACCTCATAGCTTTCTTTGCCAACCAGTTGGCAATTCTTGGATATTACTGATTTGCTTGTTATGGTTTGAAACTCTTTCGTAACTGTACAGTCATTCAGTCAATTCAGTTTGAATAGAACTTTTTAGTCAAATACTGCAGAACAGATCCATATTTAGATATACACACTACATTAACAAAAGTATGTGGATATCTGCTCGTCGAACATCTCATTCCAAAATCATGGGCATTAATATGGAGTTGGTCCCCCCTTTGCTGCTATAACAGCCTCCACTCTTCTGGGAAGAGATGTTGGAACATTGCTGCGGGGACATACTTCTATTCAGACACAAGAGCATTAGTGAGGTCGGGCACTGATGTTGGGCGATTAGGCCTGGCTCACAGTCAGAGATCCAGTTTATCCCAAAAGTGGTCGATGGGGTTGAGGTCAGGGCTCTGTGCAGGACAGTCAAGTTCTTCCACACCAATCTTGACAAACCATTTCTGTATGGACCTCACATTATGCTTGGTGGCATTTGGGATGCTGAAATAGGAAAGGGCCTTCCTCAAACTGTTGCCACAAAGTTAAAAGCAAAGAATTGTCTAGAATGTCATTGTATGCTGTAGCATTAAGATTTCCCTTCACTGGAACTAAGGGGCCTAGCCCGAACCATGAAAAACAGCCTCAGACCATTATTCCTCTTCCACCAAACTTTACAGTTGGCACTATGCTTTGGGGCAGGTAGCATTCTCCTGGCATCCACCAAACCCAGATTTGTCCGTTGGACTGCCAGATGGTGAAGAGTAATTTATCACTCCAAAATCCAAAGGCGGCGAGCTTTACACATCTCCAGCCAACGCGTGGCATTGCGTATGGTGATCTTTGACTTGTGTGCGGCTGCTCGGTCATGGAAACCCATTTCATGAAGCTCTCGATTAACAGTTATTGTGCTGACGTTGCTTCCAGGGGCAGTTTGGAACTCAATAGTGAGTATTGCAACAGAGGACAGATGATTTTTACATGCTACGCTTCCATTTGAAGGGTGTCCACATACGTTTGTAAATATATATATATATATACAGTGCATTCAGACTCCTTGACTTTTTCCACATTTTGTGATGTTACAACCATGTTCTAATATGGATCAAATAATCCCCCCCCCTGTATCAATCTATACACAATACCCTGTAATGATAAAGCAAAAATATGTTTTTCGATATATTAATGTATTAAGACTAAGTACTTTGTTGAAGCACCTTTGGCAGTGATTATAGCCTCAAGTCTTCTTGGGTATGACGCCACAAGCTTGGCACATTGAGGAATTTCTCCCATTCTTCTATGCAGATCCTCTCAAGCTCTGACTGGTTGGACGGTATTTTCAGGTCTCTCCAGAGATGTTCGATTGGGTTGAAGTCTGGACTCTGGTTGGGCCAAACAACGACATTCAGAGACTTGTCCCGAAGCCACTGTTGCGGTCACGGCTTTCTTCCTGGGAAGGAGAGGCGGACCAAAACGCAGTGTGGTTGAAGTTCATGGTTCTTTAATAAGAGACACTTAACATGAACAAACTACAAACCAATAAACGTGAAAACCGTAACAGTCCTAACTGGTGCATAAAACACAAAGACAGGAAACAATCACCCACAAAATACCCAAAGAATATGGCTGTCTAAATATGGCTCCCAATCAGAGACAACGATAAACACCTGCCTCTGATTGAAAACCAATCCAGGCAACCATAGACTTACCTAGACACCTAAAATAACATAACCCCATAAATCTACAAAAACCCCTAGACAAGACAAAACACATAAATCACCCATGTCACACCCTGGCCTAACCAAAAGAATAAAGAAAACAAATATAACTAAGGCCAGGGCGTGACAATTGCGTTGTCTTGGCTGTGTGCTTAGGTTTGTTGTCCTGTTGGAAGGTGAACCTTCACCCCAGTCTGTGGTACTGAGCACCCTAAAGCTGATTTTCTTCAAGGATCTCTTTGTACTTCGCTCCGTTCAACTTACCCTCAAGCCTGACTAGGCTCCCACTGAAAAACATCGCCATAGCATGATGCTGCCACCACCATGCTTCACCGTTGGGATGGTGCCAGGTTCCTCCAGGCGTGATGTTTGTCATTCAGGCCGTAGTTCAATCTTGGTTTCATCAGACCAGAGAATCTTGTTTCTAATGGTCTGAGTTCTTTAGGTGCTTCTTTGCAAAATTCAAGCTGCCTTAAATGTGCCCTTTAATGAGGAGTGGCTTCTGTCTGGCTACTCTACCATAAAAGCCTGATTGGTGGAGTGCTGCAGAGATGGAAAGGTTCTGAAAGGTTCTCCCATCGCCGTAGAGTAACTCTGGAGCTCTGTCAGAGTGACAATCGGTTTCTTGGTCACCTCCCTCCTCTTCTCCCCCGATTGCTCAGTTTGGCCGGGCGTCCAGCTCTAGGAAGAGTCTTGGTGGTTCCAAACTTCTTCCATATAAGAGTGATGGAGGCCACTGTATGCTTGGGGACCTTCAATGCTGTAGACATTTGTTGGTCCCATTCCCCAGATCTGTGCCTTGACACAATCCTGTCTTGGAGCTCCACAGACAATTCCTTTGACCTCATGGCTTGGTTTTTGCTCTGACATGCACTGTCAACTGTGGGACCTTATATAGACAGCTGTGTGCCTTTCCAAACCATGTCCAATCAATTGAATTTACCACAGGTGGACTCCAATCAAGTTGTAGAAATATCTCAAGGATGATCAATGGAAACAGGATGCACCTGAACTCAGTTTTGAGTCTCGTAGCAAAGGGTCTGAATACTTATAAAAATGTATAAGAACCTGTTTTCGCTTTGTCATTATGGAGTACTGTGTGTAGATTGATGAGGGGAAAAACATGTCAATCCATTTTAGAATAAGGTTGTAACATAACAAAATGTGGAAAAAGTCAAGGGGTCTGAAAACCTTCCGAATGCACTGTATATACAGTACCGTTCAAAAGTTTGTACACACCTACTCATTATAGTGTTTTTCTTTATTTTTACTATTTTCTACATTGTAGAATAATAGTGATGACTTCAAAACGATAAAATAACACATATGGAATCTTGTAGTAATCCACCCTCAGGGGTGTGTGCTCAGTCCCCTCCTGTACTTCCTGGCACAGCCAGGCACGACTCCAACACCATCATTAAATTTGCCGATGACACAACAGTGTTATGCTTGATCACAGACAACGACCTGACTGGTGATGGCTGCATCACTACCTGGTATGGCAACTGCTTGGCCTCCGACCACAAGGCACTACAGAGGGTAGTGCGTACGACCCAGTACATCACTGGGACCAAGCTTCCTGCCATCCAGGAACTCTACACCAGGCAGTGTCAGAGGAAGGCCCTAAGAATTGTCAAAGACTCCAGCCACCCTAGTCATCGACTGTTTTCTCTGCTACCGCACGGCAAGCGGTACCCAAACGCCAAGTCTAGGTCCAAGAGGCTTCTAAACAGCTTCTACCCCCAATCCATAAGACTCCTGAACATCTAATCAAATGGATACCCAGACTAGTTGCATTGCCCCCCCCCCCCCCTTTTACACCAGTGCTACTCTCTGTTGTTAACATCTATGCATGGTCACTTTAATAACTCTACCTACATGTACATATTACCTCAACTAACCGGTGCCCCCACACATTGTATAGTCTTGCTATTGCTATTTTACTGCTCTTCTTTAATTACTTGTTTCTTTTATTTCTTGTTCTTACTCATATTGTTTTTATTTTTAAGCTGCATTGTTGGTTAGGGGCTCATAAGTAAACATTTCACTATAAGGTCTACACTATTGTCTTCACTATTGTTCTACAATGTAAAAAATAGTAACAATAAAGAAAACCCTTGAATGAGTAGGTGTGTTCAAACTTTTGACTGGTCCTGTGTATATATGGCTCTGGTGCATAATGTTCTGCTCAGACTCAAATCTTTCATCCCATGTAGAAAGATACTTGTGTTCTCTGTAAACATCATTTGGCATATGCAGCTATTGATAGAACTCATAATGCACTCCTCACAGCAAGGCTTTCTCTTTGAACTCTGATCCTTGATGGTTGAAGCTCAGCTCTGTGTACGATAGCTCTGCTCTGTGTAGGATTGCTTTTATCTGCTCTAGCTTATACTCTCCCTGCACTTTCCTGATCACTGGTCAGTAGCACTCGTCTCGCTCACAAAGATTGTACATTTTTGAAGACTGAAATAAATAATACACCAATTTTTCTTGACAGCATGTTCTCTCTGCCTCTGTCATATTGCTTCTCAAATGGCACCCTTTTTCCTTGACCAAAGTAGTCAACTACAGGGAATAGGGTGCCATTTGGAACGGGCCCCACATCTCCAGCACCAATGCACACTGAACACATTGTAACCAATCTCTACAGTGTTTATGGACTTTTACCAGAATCACATGCTGAGTTGTTCTGTTGTGTGCAGGTTTCACAGTGGTGTTTCTCAACCTCTGGCCGTAGACTGGCTCACCCCGCTCTTTTTAACGTGCAGTCACGTTAACACTATTGGTCCATTCTCACTTCTCTAAAAGTTTGGCCTCTTGTTGCCAGCATACTTCAGTGGATTCGATTTCTCAGTGATGTCCCAGCTAACAATTCTGGGGAGAGAGAACATTTTTTGTAATGTTGCCCATATGTGATGTGATCACCAGAAAGAATGCAAGAAAATGGAGTCTGGTTTAGCGGTGTAATGTTTAGTAGATTAGATTTCCACTCCCATTATTTTTAAACATACAGTAAGCATGTCATAGTCAGGAATTGGTGGATGATTGATTGACTGTTGTGTACTTTTTATGTGCTGGCCAATAGCATTTAGTGTTCTTCTTTAAAAGGCTGTGTGCATTTTGTGGGGCTTCATTTCTGCCGAGGCCATGATGGAGGGAGTCGCAGCGCGAGTCGTCCTCCTTGGACTGCTGCTGGCCTGTGTTCCCACGGCACTGACCAGTAAGGTAGGATCATGTACAGGCCACAGGGGGGAGCGCACTCCGTCAGGGATGATGTTTTGTTTTGTTGATCAGCCTAAATGCGATTGTGACTGTATGTTTTTGTGTGGTTACATAAGTTCAGGTGTGTCAATTGAGCACAGTTTTGGGTGCGCAGAGAGCACAAAATAGAAATATTCAAGATCACCTCAAATGTTATGGGTTAGATTGAGCTAGACTGTGTTAGACTGAGACAAGTGTCATAAAATTGACGTGGAAATGAACACCAGAGACACCTGAAGTCAATATTAAATGAGTCAGTCTTTATTATCGACAATCTGGAGAGGTTCCAACAAACTTAATGCACCATAGTACACGTCGGTCGGGAGCTCCACTGAGGCAGTACAGTTAGTTCTCTTATATACTGCTTACCAGTGGTGGAAAAAGTACCCAATTGTCATCCTTGAGTAAAAGTAAAGATAACTTAACACTTTCACACGTACCATCACACGGGTGTGTTCGTTCTACAGTTGTCCCTGAAGCGTACGATCACACTCGTGTGATTAGAACGCTTATTTAGAACGCTTGTTTAGAATGGCCAGTTTCGAATGACGCAACAATCAGCATTTGAGCTGGCCACACTTTTTTCGGAAACTATTTACACAAACACAGTCCTTATAAAGTGATGTCCGGAATGTGAGCAGTTTATTTTTGGATGCAATGTTCAGATATTAACTGAAGTACCTAAAGCATAACGCAATCATCCAAACTGGAAAATGTAGGCTACATTTGTCCTAGCCCTCAGTGGATAACTGAGGAAAGATTGACACAACACAAGCGGTCATATTTTCTGAATTTTCTGACTCTTGGCTGACATAAACTACAATATGAATTAGCTAATAGCAATTACATCTTTATAATTAATCACATCATGGGTGAGCTCACCATTGATGGAAATAATTGAGTAAAACACTTTCTAGAAATTAAAAGTAATCCGACGATGATAAGTTTCAGTGCTCAGCCATGCTTTTTTCCTCACAGAAACCAAAGATAATAAGAGAAGACGAGATGAATTTGGTCTGTTTGTAGTTTCCATGTTGAAGGGGTGTGTCGTCTATCATCGTTCACATCCTGCCATTCACTTCCTGAAGTTCTCAAAAAATGAGTGAACCCTTACTTACCTCATTTTGTTATAGCATCTTTGGTCCGACAGACGATTAAGTGAAACCCAGAATGCATTATATGTCAACAAATATGGCTCCACACATAGCTGGAATAAGCTTAGCTCATCATAATCAGTACAACCTTCAAAAAAGTATTTTACACACAGACTATGTGCCCATTACAATCTATGCAAGAATCGGAACGCATGATTTATCACCGATACTTGAAGAAAACAGTAAATATATAAATAATTACCACACAAAACATTTTCTGATAGTGATTTATTGATACAAATGGCGCGTGCAGGCAGTCATTCACGTAACCTCTCACTCCCACTGAGCCATTCAGTGTTGTGGTTTATGTATGTAGCTAGTGAGCTAAGCTGTAGCATTAGCAATGTCTTTCAAAAGGAGACAACTCACAAATGCGGAAATGCTGGATCTTTAAAATAGTTCTGACAATGAGTCTGAAAGTCAGGAATCAGATTCTGACAGTGACAGTGAGGAGCTGCCCCCCAGTCATTGAGAACCCTGAATCTGAAGACCCCTTTGTCCACTGACAAAGTCCCAGTTCCCTTTGAAGATGCAGGTGGTGATGGAGGCAGACTGACAGTGGATGAAGAACAGGAGTTCTGTGGTAGCTTGAAGGCTGTCTGCCATTTCACCCCTCCTGGCCCTGCTGTTTGCTTTGATGAGTCCCAGTCTGGAGTGCAACACCCCTTGCCATTTCCATCTGAGGCAGGGAGACATAGCAGAGACCAATCGCTATGCTTTGGAACCACAGGAGAAGAGAGAGCCAGGAGTGGGGAGGAAAACCACAATTATTGAAATGTATACCTTCCTGGTGCCAGTCCTTCTCATGGATAGTAAAGAACTCCATAAGAGAATACTGGAGCACAGATCATATGTTTGCAAGACTGCTTCCTAGTTCCGCTGTGATGACTGCATTTCATCAACAATGCTACTGCCATCCTACATGACTCGTTATACAAAATAAGAAGTGTCAACAGCTGGCAGTAAACTGACATGACAAACGAGACATCCATGTCCTCTCCACTGTCCATACATCAACCATCTCGGCCACAGGGAAGGTGGACCACCGGACGGGAGAGAGAAAAAGCAAGCCAGACTGCGTGCTTGACTGTAGCCTCAAAATGGAGGCAGTGGATAAGGCGGACATGATGAACAATGTTGTGGAATGCACTCAGAAAACAACCAAGTGGTATAAGAAAATATATATTTTTAAATTCCAGGGTAGCTTCAAAATACAACAAGCCAATACTTCTCTGACGCAATTAGCATTGTTTTACAGAGCTAATAGAATAATGGAGCTAGCTACCTAAGCATTGAATATAACACCATAAAGGTTATGAAATGAGTAACGTAGCCTCACGTGTCCACGGTTATAAGGAATATACACAGAAATATTATGCTACAGTAGAAACAACATAACACGACATGCAGAAACTATTACAACGTAATAAGGCACTTACTTTGATAGAAATGCACACTTTCCAAAGTTATTATTGGTAACGAAAACAACTATGTTGTGGTTATTCTTATTCTTATTTCTCTTATTATTATTCTCGTTATAATAAGAAGTATTGCTATTATCATTATTAGACTTAGTAGGCTAGTAGCCTTGTATAATCTCTCCACCATCGAGCTGTGAGAGCACGTCCTGTTATAGCAGTCACTCAGACCTACTTCAATGCATCTCATTAATTAATGTCATCCAACACCATACGAGCCATTCATGCCTTTAAAAACAATAAAGCATTTAATTTTGATATTGAAATAACAAAGACAAATAATTCAAGGTGATACACATATAATTTCTCCTCTATGTGGAAGCTAGGTGAATTGCAACAGCATTAGGCTGCATTGAAACAAATCTCCCACCTCCCCTGTGTACCATTACCTCGTAACATGGCAGAGACTCGCGCTTGAGCCTTTTACTCTCGGTTTTGGTCCACCAGCTTCAAACAGCTGTAAAAACTGTATATGAATTTCTACAATTTGTGGTTGTTTTGAGGTTTTTAAGTCATTCAAATTTGTAGCTATTGATATTTTTTAATATTATCCCATGTAACATTGTGTAAATTACTGATGGTCCCTAACTAGCCCCATAGGGATATCCAAAGTCAAATCAAACGTACCACTGGCATTAAAATCAGGAATTGATTATTACTTGGGTGATGCCAGGTGTGGGCAAGTGGGTAGGAAAAGGAAAACTGTGGTATACCCTTAATTCTGTGACATAATTTATTTTCCTAATCATCTCACAAAGACTGACTTTATAACCACAATTATCCTATTGACACTTTGTAGTCAATTTTGACACTAGAATCAATGTTTCTGACTCGAAGCCACATAGGCCGTTTTCAACCAGATACATTGTTTTTCTTCAATTCTTTAAATCACGTGTCAAACTCATTCCACAAAGGGCTGAGTCTGCGGGTTTTCGCTCCACCCTCGTACTTGATAGACGAATTAAGGTCAGTAATTAGTGTCGAAATCCTCTCACCTGGTTGGCCAGTCCTCTTCCCGGCACAGTCAGAAGAGGATTGGCCACCCCTCATAGCCTGGTTCCTCTCTCGGTTTCTTCCTAGGTTTTGGCCTTTCTAGGGAGTTTTTCCTAGCCAACGTGCTTCAACACCTGCATTGCTTGCTGTTTGGGGTTTTAGGCTGGGTTTCTGTACAGCACTTTGAGATATCAGCTGATGTACGAAGGGCTATATAAATAAATGTGATTTGATTTGATTTGATTGGTCTATGTCTTAATTGAAAGGAAAAAACAAAAACCCGCAGACACTCGACCCTCCGTGGAATGAGTTTGACACCCCTGCCCTTGCTCAAAAGGCCCATGTTTTGAATGCATTTTTCATTCCTAAATAACTGCATCAAGCCTATGCCTGATTAGGAAGACATTCGGATCAGTCATGGGTTAACATTAAATCGTTTACAAGGTTCAGCAAGGCACATCTGCAGGTCTGTCATAGGGTGTATTTTGTTAGGATGTATCGGCCATGCAGATGCCATTGGAATATGGGCTTCTCCTGAGATTGAGATACACTGTCTGTCACGGTCTCGTGGATCACCATTCTCCCTAATGCACTCCAGCCTTTTCTTATCGCAATTTTAAGAATGTCAATCATCAGAAAAATAAGATTCATCACGGCCACAAATTTCTCTGGCCCAGCCAATGATGGAATACACTAGTGGCTACAGCTGCTGCTGAGAGAGAGCAGTAGGTAAAGGTGCACAGACACGCAGGCTTTTTTTCAAGCCCAGCCCCGTATAAGTCTTTTTTTATATATATTTTAGAAAAAGGCTCCATTATCTTCACAAGATGAGCTATTGAAAGGCAATGAAAACAGGGGTGACAATAATTTTTACCCCCTACCTTTTGGAGAAAAAAAGTATTGTTTAACAAAATCTCTTCCTCTGAGCAATTGTTTCAAATATAGTATAGAATCATATAATAAAACACAAACATGTAGCATAAAACATAGCTCAGTATTTCCATTATTTATTTTATATAGTCATTTTTGTCAATAATTACATACTCCAATGTATGTTTTAGCACCTCTATTTCATTAATACTGTTGTGTGTTTGTGTGTGTGTGTGTGTGTGTGTGTGTGTGTGTGTGTGTATGTGTGTGTGTGTGTGTGTGTGTGTGTGTGTGTGTGTGTGTGTGTGTGTGTGTGTGTGTGTGTGTGTGTGTGTGTGTATGTGTGTGTGTGTGTGTGTGTGTTTCAGTGTGCAGTCAAGCGGGAAGGTGAAGGAGAAGGTGAAGAAAGAGGCCCTGGATCTTTGTCTGAAGTATGGCTTTGTGACTCCTCTCACCTCCATCATGGTGGTCACCAAGCCCCAGGGAGAAACCTCACAGGTGGCCCACAAGCCCAAGAAGGGGGCGAACCCCACCATGAGCCACCACCATGGAGTCCCCAGTGAGAAAAACTTCCATCATCATCATCACACACAATTCACAATTCTGTGATGATTTTTACAACTGCTCCTGCCTCTCACCCATGTTAAAAAGGAATGGAAAGAGGGAGGAGTAGGAATCAATGACAGATGTATCAAGTGACCATCTTTCCTCTACATCATAGCTGCACTTGTTGAACATCACTTTAGGTGTGGTCAGTGTGTGATAACTTTTGTAATGGCTTAAATATTGATGATGATTATGCCATACCATGGTTGATAGACAATTCTTCCACATATTTTAAAAAAATTGTTTGATATTTTTTGTCTGTTTGTGTGTAGTACCTTGCCTGTTTAAATGCCCTCACTGAATAACTGATTGTCTGTACAGTGTGTATGTGTCTGTGTGTTTGTCTGTCTGTCAGTTTATTTGTGAAAATGTTCTCTCATGTTTAAGCTTTAAGTGAAATGGAGAACATTGCTGATCCACCTACGATCTACTCAATTCCAACTACAGTTAGAGGTAAAAATACAACCACAACTATGTCGCTCCTAAAAAACATGTGGGTGTGTTTAGAACACGACTCCTGCAAAAAGATAACACAACCATACAGGTGAAACAGATCAGGACATGACACATATTGAGTTAGACACCACTGTCATCACCTTCTGCAATGGACATGATGCAACATATTTATTATGGAGCCTGAAAATCAATCACGAAACAGACAGGTTCTGAATCACAGACAAACTACAGACCTTCTGATATAAGTCATTTTGTGCTACAGTATTGTTTGTTTCTGTGATTAGATTTCTGCTTCAGCTTATTGTACAGTGCAAGGTGTTTTAATTATAGCCTGGTTAAACCAAGTGATGTGAGACATTAGTGAGTGCAGTGTTCAGTCTGGTTTAGACCTCAGTAAATACTATACACTCAGTGTATTAAGTTGCTGTCACTGGAATTTCATAATTCCTATTAATTGTACAGGAATTAAATCACTCAGTCTATTTTATAAGAATTTGTAAGATTTCTATTTGCATAAAACGTAATTGTCACAACACATAGGTGCTAATATTTTTTTCTTCAGGCTTGGCTTCTCCAGTAATTTTACCCACGCACCGATACTGCAAATAAGGAAGCATTAGATAGGCTAACCTATTAAACAATCAAACAAAGATCTGCTAACCTATTAATATCACAAACAGAACTGGAGTTATAACCAGTTTTAGGAGGACATGTCATTTTTGTAATGGTTTTCCCCCACTGCCCATCCTTCTCCTGACAGTATGGCCTGCTCCGCTTCTTCTTCTGTCAGTTGAAGGTGTAGTGCCCAGCTGATAATCATCCCGATAATTGTCTCGAAACTGAACAGAAACTATACAGAAACTAATTTCACACATATAACAACATATTACATTTATTAAGTAAAGTGTGATGTGGAGAATGGGTGAGTTGATGAGCGAGGGGAAGCGAACAATGCATAACTATGTAATCACCAATAGAAGAGTGGACCATTCCATCATATTGATCCATTCTAATTATAATCTTAAAATGGTATGTACCCTATATCAGTCTACTGAATCAAAGGAGTCTTATCAGTCTACTCTGGCCTACTTGGGGTAGGCTATACAGTGAGATTGTGTGTAATTGTACATGCTGAACTGCTTTCAATATCTGGGAAAATATCCACATTGGCCAGCAGGTGAGCAAGTGTCAGAGAATGTGATGATGGGGTTTGTGGAACCTTACGTTGGCAAGGGAAGAAATGTCACTGTCATTGGTAAACAATTTGCTTGCAAAGAAAACAAGTGAGGCTGGACCCATGTCGTTAGAAAAATAAGTTGCTACCATGTTCCAACACATGCTTTCTGTTTCATAGTTGTAAAAAATGTATTTAATTACTTATTTTACATATAGTCTACAGTAACATACACTAATGGAAATGCATTTGAGTTATTTGAAATAAAATACAAATCTTATTCTAATGTTATCCAAGGTCTTCGTAAACAGACCCAAATGATTATTTTTGCGATAGCATATATGAAATATATTAATTATACTGTTAGAAAGTTGCAGTCAGACTGCTCATTAGCTTGAAGGGGGGTCCATCTAGTGTTCTGTTAGACAGGTAACTCTTTATCCACAATATAGCAGGAGGTGTTAAGCCATAACACATACGTTTTTCCAGCAGCAGACTATGATCAAAAATGTCAAAGACCGCACTGAAGTGTTTCTATCATTAATTTCTCTCAGCCAATCATCAGTCATTAGTGTAGTAGTGTTGTGCTTGTTGATTGCCCGTGCCTTTAAGCATCTGTTGTAATTTTGTTTACTGTAAAATAGCATTCTATCTGGTCAAACACTATTTTTTCCCAAAGTTTACTAAGGGTTGTTAACAGGCTGATTGGTTGGCTATTTGAGCCAGTAAAAGGGGCTTTACTATTCTTGTGTTGCAGAATGACTTTTGCTTCCCTCCAGCCCTGAGGGGACACACTTTCTTGTATGATTAGATTGAAGATGTGGCAATATCATCCGCTATTATCCTCAGTAATTTTCCATATAAATTGTCAGACCCAGGTGAGTTGTCATTGTTGGTAGACAAGTAAAATCCATCGTTATCAAAGCCATGTTTAGTAGATTAAAAGAGCAAGAACAAGTATTTTATTTATTTATTTTTATATAACCTTTATTTAACTAGGCAAGTCAGTTAAGAACAAATTCTTATTTACAATGACAACCTACCCCGGCCAAACCCAGACGACACTGAGACAATTGTGCGCCGCACTATGGGACTCCCAATCACGGCCGGTTGTGATACAGCCTGGATTCGAACCAGGGTGTCTGTAGTAACGCCTCAAGCACTGAGATGCAGTGCCTTAGACCGCTGCGTCACTCGGGAGCATCAACATTATATTCAAATAAGTTACAAACAATGTGAAAAAACCCAAAATAGCACAATTGGCTAGGAGAAGTTAAAATGGCAGCCATCCCCTCCGGCGCTATTCTTCATTCCTTCAAGACAGTGGTGTGTATTCATGGATGCCAAGGGAAGCCAGGCTTCCCCAAACATTTACCAAGAAAAAAACAGAGAAACAAAACCTACAAATTAATTTATCTTTTGTCTCTCTGTATTTTATACATTTCCTTCAGTTCGCAAGAGGTTGAATGTATCCAACCAGAAAAAGCATCTGAGTGAATGAAACAACACCCCCTGTCTCAGTATGTGTAATGTATCCATCTGATGCTGTCTGGTCAAAAAGAGTATGACATTGTTGCCGCCTGTAGCATTGAATGCAAGGCAAGCCAGCAAGCATTTGGCCTCCCTTGAAAAAACATCTATTAAATAATAACCAATCAGCATGGGGCTATACTAAGTAGGCTCAGCTGTGAATGGTCCTGGCGCACCAAAAAAAGTGATTTGGCTTCAGAACAATCACATCACATCAAAAGCCAAACGTCATTGACAGAAAAAAAATACTTTAATTATTGCATCTCATTGTGTCGTTGCCCTCTGGGGGCTAGCTAGCTAGCTAAAATCAGCCCTTTCCTAAATAGAGATTTGGAGTTATCGTTTTACTTCATTCTCCATACTGGCCAATGATTATAAAGCCGATTCTGATCCAATCATAAAATTCATACACTGTGTCCCTGGCCTGAGAGGATGGAAGTTCAACATGTAGATAGATATACAGTGCCTTGCGAAAGTATTCGGCCCCCTTGAACTTTGCGACCTTTTGCCACATTTCAGGCTTCAAACATAAAGATATAAAACTGTAAAAAACCAAGACCTGGCCGTCCCTCTAAACTTTCAGCTCATACAAGGAGAAGACTGATCAGAGATGCAGCCAAGAGGCCCATGATCACTCTGGATGAACTGCAGAGATCTGCAGCTGAGGTGGGAGACTCTGTCCATAGGACAACAATCAGTCGTATATTGCACAAATCTGGCCTTTATGGAAGAATGGCAAGAAGAAAGCCATTTCTTAAAGATATCCATAAAAAGTGTTGTTTAAAGTTTGCCACAAGCCACCTGGGAGACACACCAAACATGTGGAAGAAGGTGCTCTGGTCAGATGAAACCAAAATTGAACTTTTTGGCAACAATGCAAAACGTTATGTTTGGCGTAAAAGCAACACAGCTGAACACACCATCCCCACTGTCAAACATGGTGGTGGCAGCATCATGGTTTGGGCCTGCTTTTCTTCAACAGGGACAGGGAAGATGATTAAAATTGATGGGAAGATGGATGGAGCCAAATACAGGACCATTCTGGAAGAAAACCTGATGGAGTCTGCAAAAGACCTGAGACTGGGACGGAGATTTGTCTTCCAACAAGACAATGATCCAAAACATAAAGCAAAATCTACAATGGAATGGTTCAAAAATAAACATATCCAGGTGTTAGAATGGCCAAGTCAAAGTCCAGACCTGAATCCAATCGAGAATCTGTGGAAAGAACTGAAAACTGCTGTTCACAAATGCTCTCCATCTAACCTCACTGAGCTCGAGCTGTTTTGCAAGGAGGAAACAAGGGATGATAGGGTGAGTAAACAGGTTTTTTCTACTTGCATGCATGCAAGCACACACACACCACAAACACAGAAATCAGTTCCATGGACAGCCACATCACATTTAGCTTACGTTGATTGGACTAAATTGTTTTCGGTATATTTTAATTGTCACTGTATTAGACTAAGCAAAGGTGATTTAGATGATGTTGAAATGTTGAAGTTGAAATGTTGCTGGAATAGGGGAGGTAGGTCCTGTTTTCTTTGCGACTTGGGGTAACTCTCCCTGGTTCTAAATCAATAGTTGGTTAGTAGTCTGAAAATGTCGGAAACATTACCTTGCCTAACCATGCTGTAGGTCATGTAACTGTTTGTTATATAAAATACGTTTTGTGAACTTCACCTGGACAAATGTTGCTCTCTGGTTTTGTTATGAAACAAATGTGTGGTTGAATTTATTCTGCCAGTTTGTCATCTTATTGTCCCGGCCTTAAGCCTATATATCACTGTGTCAAGTCGTATAAACCAGGGGCGCAACTTTGGTTTTAGAAGTGTATGTGTGTGTGTGGGGGGGGGGGGCATAATGTTTTTTTTTTTTAAAGTAATCCAGTCAGATAAACACTACAAACAGTCTACCCAACCGCTCGGAGGCTTCCGAATGGTCCTAAAGCACACTGTTGCCTCGTTTTGTATCACATTCCAATTATAAAACTGGGGGGGACAAAAAGGCAATTTCAGAATGTGAAATTGTCCCAGTGAAAGTTGCGCCCCTGATATGAATTAACGGGTTATAGAGCAAACAATGTAATTGTCGCAACACGTAGGTTATAATATGGCTTTTCCTTTCTGGCTTGGCTTTCCCAGTGATTTTACCCACGCTCCTGCTTCAAGACTGAGTTGAGTTGAGGATTTTGTTGTAGTCTGAGGTGCGCATCAGAGTGGACTTGTTCTATTTTACAGGCATGGCAGTTTTTTCAGTGTAGCTATGGCATCATTTCCTTCTCACAATTTGAGGGTGCAGGGGGGAAAGGCCAGAATGCAGATAATGCAATAATGTTGAGTGCGCGTGGAGAGAGTTGAGAGTTCAGATTAAACATCTTGAGAGCACAGAGGATCATGTTGAGGCACTGAAAAAGAGTTAAGAGCTCAGACAAAAATGTTGCATGCCCAGAAAGTGGAATTGAGCACATGGTATACTTGCCTGTGCTGTTTTGAAATGCACCTGTGCTTGCGGTATATGATCTCTGTGTGCTCGCAAATCTACAATGACATGTTACTCAAATATGATTGGCAGCCTTATTGACCAATCATAGCACTGCTTTTTGCTACAATACCATGGATTGGCTGGCTAAATGGAAGGTGGGACCCATACAACCTGATGTTTGCATCCCCAGGTAGCTAGCCAGTAGCCACATTGCAACATGGAGGACTCCCCGCAAGGTGCTTCTTCTTTTAGGTTAGAAAGCTACCTAGCTAATTCAGCCTAATGCTATTTCAATGTGTTTTTGATGATCTCATTTAAGTAAATATTTTCCAGTGGATATATGTAATGTGAGACTCAGTAATTAAACCCTTTTCTGATTTGATTTGATTTAATCTCATCAATGATCTAATGTTGCCCATATAACTACTATCACACATTGCATTCATCCTAACTACTGTACTATCAACTGGCTTGCTATATTAGGCAGCTCTAGATGCAAGAGTAAAATGTGTATATTTATATTATCTATAAAGATTATAAAAAGGCCATTAGGTAGCTTGCTAGCTATGCTGAAACTGCTGGGGAAGAGCTAGTTAGCTAGCTAAGCTGAAACTGCTGGGGAAGAGCTAGCTGAATAGTTCATCAATGTAGGTTTCTAGAAAATAAACAATATATTTGCTCATTAAATTTAAAGAAATGTGACTTAAGCACAAAAAACCAAGACATATGTTGAACTTTAGGGACCTCCTGAACATGAGATAAATATCCTTGATCTTGAGGTTTATTCAAGAAGGTGCAACAAGTTAGATAAAAATAAAGGTAACTGCCAAAATAATTGAAACACTTAAGTAAATGAGGAATTAAAGGCACATTGAAAGCAGATGCTTCCACACAGGTGTGGTTCCTGAGTTAATTAAGCAATTTAAATCCCATCATGCTTTGAGTGATGTACAGTGCCTTGCGAAAGTATTCGCCCCCCTTGAACTTTGCGACCTTTTGCCACATTTCAGGCTTCAAACATAAAGATATAAAACTGTATTTTTTTGTGAAGAATCAACAACAAGTGGGGCACAATCATGAAGTGGAACGACATTTATTGGATATTTCAAACTTTTTTAACAAATCAAAAACTGAAAAATTGGGCGTGCAAAATTATTCAGCCCCCTTAAGTTAATACTTTGTAGCGCCACCTTTTGCTGCGATTACAGCTGTAAGTCGCTTGGGGTATGTCTCTATCAGTTTTGCACATCGAGAGACTGAAATTTTTTCCCATTCCTCCTTGCAAAACAGCTCGAGCTCAGTTAGGTTGGATGGAGAGCATTTGTGAACAGCAGTTTTCAGTTCTTTCCACAGATTCTCGATTGGATTCAGGTCTGGACTTTGACTTGGCCATTCTAACACCTGGATATGTTTATTTTTGAACCATTCCATTGTAGATTTTGCTTTATGTTTTGGATCATTGTCTTGTTGGAAGACAAATCTCCGTCCCAGTCTCAGGTCTTTTGCAGACTACATCAGGTTTTCTTCCAGAATGGTCCTGTATGTAGCTCCATCCATCTTCCCATCAATTTTAACCATCTTCCCTGTCCCTGCTGAAGAAAAGCAGGCCCAAACCATGATGCTGCCACCACCATGTTTGACAGTGGGGATGGTGTGTTCAGCTGTGTTGCTTTTACGCCAAACATAACGTTTTGCATTGTTGCCAAAAAGTTCAATTTTGGTTTCATCTGACCAGAGCACCTTCTTCCACATGTTTGGTGTGTCTCCCAGGTGGCTTGTGGCAAACTGTAAACAACACTTTTTATGGATATCTTTAAGAAATGGCTTTCTTCTTGCCACTCTTCCATAAAGGCCAGATCTGTTGTCCTATGGACAGAGTCTCCCACCTCAGCTGTAGATCTCTGCAGTTCATCCAGAGTGATCATGGGCCTCTTGGCTGAATCTGATCAGTCTTCTCCTTGTATGAGCTGAAAGTTTAGGGGGACGGCCAGGTCTTGGTAGATTTGCAGTGGTCTGATACTCCTTCCATTTCAATATTATCGCTTGCACAGTGCTCCTTGGGATGTTTAAAGCTTGGGAAATCTTTTTGTATCCAAATCCGGCTTTAAACTTCTTCACAACAGTATCTCGGACCTGCCTGGTGTGTTCCTTGTTCTTCATGATGCTCTCTGCGCTTTTAACGGACCTCTGAGACTATCACAGTGCAGGTGCATTTATACGGAGACTTGATTACACACAGGTGGATTGTATTTATCATCATTAGTCATTTAGGTCAACATTGGATCATTCAGAGATCCTCACTGAACTTCTGGAGAGAGTTTGCTGCACTGAAAGTAAAGGGGCTGAATAATTTTGCACGCCCAATTTTTCAGTTTTTGATTTGTTAAAAAAGTTTGAAATATCCAATAAATGTTGTTCCACTTCATGATTGTGTCCCACTTGTTGTTTATTCTTCACAAAAAAATACAGTTTTATATCTTTATGTTTGAAGCCTGAAATGTGGCAAAAGGTCGCAAAGTTCAAGGGGGCCGAATACTTTCGCAAGGCACTGTATAAAAATGCTGGGCAGGCCATTATTTTGGCTACCAAGGCTATGCCCCCTTAGGAAGAAAATGGCCCCACTACAGGGCTTGAATGGTTTGATGAGCATGAAAAATATGTGAACCATATGCCATTGCTTTCTGAGGCACCAGATCTCAACCAAATTGAACACTTATGGGAGATTCTGGAGTGGTACCTGAGACAGCGTTTTCCACCACCATCAACAAAACACCAAAGGATGGAATTGCTTTTGTAAGAATGGTGTTGCATCCCTCCAGTAGAGTTTCAGACACTTTTAAAATCTATGTCAAGGTACATTGAAGCTGTTCTGGCTCAATGCCCTATTAGACACTTTATGTTGTTGTGTCCTTTATTTTGGCAGTTACCTGTAGATCCACAAATGTTATTTCAATCAGAATTGTCATCTCATTGTACAGTAACTTAGGGAGCTCGTTATATAATACAGACATGGGAAAGTTACAGGATTTTTGTAACCCTAGTCCAAGGGGACTGAACTTTGTGCAAATTTTTTAAAATTCTTGCCTAGCACAAACATCTCATTCAACTAACCATGGTCTTCAATTTAGACCACAATTAGTTGAGTGAAATGTTAGTGGAGTGCTGGAACAAAAACCTGTACACTCCTGTGTAAAAACTGTGGCTGTCGACCAAGTACCATTTTATTTTGCTAATCCATGCAGGTTTGTCATCTGATTTCCAAGGAGCCTGATGGAGATAGATGCATCCAGGTTAAGGCCTGCTACCAGCAGGAACATGGAGCACTCCATATCAGTATCAGTAAGTCATGACGGCATACAAGCTGCAGTGCAGCGCCCCTGAATGGAGAGCATGTTGACGTGTTATTGGTCTTACCCAAGGTCCCAACAATAGGGGAATGTCTTTAGGATGTGAACTCCAGTTGCCAGATCAATTCCCTATTTTTTCTAATGCCTGGCCTGGAATTCGAAGCAGCCACCTTTCGGTTTTAGTTCCAACTCCTTAGGTGCTGGGCTCCCTACCCGTTCTATTTGAATAACTTGAAGCCCTATGCACCATAAACCTGTCTACTGGAGTAACTTCCTGTCAGAGAGAGTGTGATTAGAGGGTTAGACAGGATGCCCTGGGAAAATGGAAGGTCATGGGTGAGGGCTTAGGGTTCAGAGACCCATTAGTTTAACATGGCCCAGTGCTCTTGATGGGTGGAGTTTGCACATTTTAGACCATTCCATTGGTCCTTAAGTGAAATCTCCAGCCACCCGGGGCACCGGGCTGTGCAAAACGAACTCGCCCAATAAGAGTGAAGTTACAGACATGAATATACAACTTGAACCACCGAATAAGGCTGCCTTCAAATCAAAATGCATGAAATGCATGTCCGACACAGCTGTTTGGTGAGAAACACTGCTGTACGTTTTCAATGGATATGTCTTTGCAATTTTTCTGACAGACAATGCAACACAATGCTGGGGCCTCCCCCAATACACTCCTCCCATTTATATTCCAAGGACCATACCCTTCTTCTCTGTGAAGAAGTAGTTACCTGCGATCTCTCCAGAGCACAGAGAACTTGGCCCCGCTCATAATAGTATACATATGTACCTTCACTATTGCTGTCCGTGTTGGATTTATTGCACTCAATTCAAAACTCAGGCTCTTTCCTCCCTCTTAAACCCCGTTGTGACTAGGGGGCAGTATTTTCATTTTTTCACGTAGTAAACGGGATATTTTGTCAGGACAAGATGCTAGAATATGCATATAATTGACAGCTTAGGATAGAAAACACAAAATATTGTCTGTGAGTATAACAGAACTGATGTTGCAGGAGAAAGCCTGAGAAAGATCCAAACAGGAAGGGACTCCTATTTAGAAGGCTCTGCGTTCCAATGCTTCCCTATTGAGCAGTGAATGGGCTATCAACCAGATTACTTTTTCTATGGCTTCCCTAATGTGTCTAGTGTCACAATACCTAGTTTCAGGCTGTTCTTTTGAAAAAATGAGCCTGAACGTCAACATTGCGTCAGTGGTCAGCTGAAGTCTCTCATAGTGTTTGGTGCGTAAAGGCCAAATGCGGCTATTGTTTCTCTCTCTCCTACTAAGAAGCCACCAGTCCCGGTTGATATATTATCGAATAGATATTTGAAAAACACCTTGAGGATTGATTATAAACAACGTTTGCCATGTTTCTGTCGATATTATGGAGCTAATTTGGAATATTTTTCGCTGTTTTCGTGACTGCAATTTCCGGGCGATTTCTCAGCCAAACGTGAAGAACAAACAGAGCTTTTTCGCCTCCAAAAATAATATTTTTGGAAAAAAGGAACATTTGCTATCTAACTGGGAGTCTCATGAGTGAAAACATCCGAAGCTCATCAAAGGTAAACAATTTAATTTGATTGCTTTTCTGATTTCCGTGACCAAGTTACCTGCTGCTAGCTGGACAAAATGCTATGCTAGGCTATCGATAAACTTACACAAATGCTTGTCTAGCTTTGGCTGTAAAGCATATTTTGAAAATCTGAGATGACAGGGTGATTAAAAGGCTAAGCTGTGTCTCAATATATTTCATTTGTGATTTTCATGAATAGGAATATTTTCTAGGAATATTTATGCATGTTGCGTTATGCTAATTAGTGTCAGATGATGACAATGGTCCCGTTCACGGGATGGGGTGTAACTAGAGGTTAAAGTCTCCTAGACCTTAATAAAAACTAACGTGTCCTTCCCCCTGTCCCCAGGTGAGTCTGCTGGGCCATGGAACTCTAGAGCAGCACATCAAAAAACATGCCTTCATGTTGTCAGTTGTCAGCAGGCTGTTCTCTGAGGAAGGCCGTTCTCTGAGGTGATGACTAAATGCAATAAAGCTGTGTATAAACTATGCATGTCCATTTTTACGAACTATTACGGTAACTTAAACATCAAACAACATGCAGACTTTATCAATCAAGAAAACGCTTAGAGCGTAGAATTCAAAAGTTCAAAAAACTATTTAAGTCTCAGGCCATGGTGAATACATTGTATTAATGTATATTAGACACACCACACAGGTGTATCAAGTAAAATACTGTATATTGTATATCAACGACCAGATTGACAAATGGAACAATAGACAAGTGAATATAAGTCAGTTCTTGCATTTGTATCAGTTTGTTACGGTTTTCTTCTGGTGAAACAGAGGAGGACCAAAATGCAGCGTGGTTATTTATAAACATCTTTAATAAAGATGATAACGTGAACAATAAACATATACAAAACAAGAAAACGTGGAAAACCGAAAACAGTCCTAACTGGTGCAAAACACAGAGACAGGAACAATCACCCACAAAATACTCAAAGAATATGGCTGCCCAAATATGGTTCCCAATCAGAGACAACGATAAACACCTGCCTCTGATTGAGAACCACTCTAGGCAACCATAGACTTACCTAGAATACTATACTAAACACAACCCCATTAATCTACAAAACCCCTAGACAAGACAAACACAAAATCACCCATGTCACACCCTGGCCTAACCACAATAATAAAGAAAACACAAAATATTAAGGCCAGGGCGTGACACAGTTTGTATGAATGGGTGGTATGTAGACCTTCCAAAGAATCACCGGAGACAGAAGGGTGTTCCACACAATATTTACTTAACAATAGCTAAAAGACCCAAATGGAGAAATCCCCAAAAATATCATGTTAAAGTCCAATTTTAAAAGTCCTTGAGGAGCTTTCTGTGGTCAATTTCCCAAAAGGCCTCCTCACCGTTCCGTTCGCTCGCCGGCAGCCGTCAATATGGTCCACAGTGGCTTGTTGATTCTTAGTTGGTCCTCCCGTCAGGTCATACGGCAGCTATAATCTCAATCCACAGGCACACTAGCTTTAATGACTGCATAGCACGCAACACAGTAGAGAATGTTGGAATACAGCTGTTACTGTAATTTAATTATACCAATATGTATTCACTAATTGATTTCCTTTAATCTATTTTATGAGAATTTGTAAGATTCTTGTTTGCATAAAACAGACGGAGACCAGTCTTTTCAATAATAGGTAACAAAATTTATTCTCGGAGCGCGCTGCCACGTTACCACGAGCAACAGTTTATATACAATAACATGACGTCATTTCATTGCTTAACAGAATCCCCTCCTCTCGACCGGGACAAAGGGAACTTTAAAAGTTCATTCTGACCCCCCTAGCACATACACAGGACACACAACACAACTGAATTAACTTTTGACCCCTCAACATTATCGATCACCACTTAGCTGACAGTTCTAATTAACAGAAAACCTAGGAATGCACTCACTGTCTTATCTAAAACACCCCAGAGCTAAGTTTCGTCAGTTCAACCATAGGTTAACTACCTTATCTGTTTACTTAATCCACAACCCATTCGTTTCTTCCTAGTTGGAATGGTTTTCATTAACTTTAATTACTCCTTGTCTGTGTCACCCAATCCCTTCTTATGAACTCATATTGTTAATCAGATATAATAAAACAGAATATAAGTTTACTTAGTTACAGTTCTATTTAAAATGAGAATATTGTTTATTCATTTATTCATAATATTTCTAACAACAGCTCTATCAGATGCCAAATAGGAAATAGAGGTACTTAGCTTTGGGAAGGGTGACAAGTTCACCCTCCCAATTCCCATAAAGGCCCTTTCTCTCTGTTTCAACAATGTTCCCGGTCTGCTCCAGCAACAGCACACATTCTCTTCAGTCACCTCGGCTCTGAAGCAACACTGCTCCCAGCTCACATCGATGGCGTGCTGCTTCTGGCGTTCACCTTAAATAAAGAACAGGTGCAAGCAACTCTTACGCCTTATAATTACTCCTGTGATCAACAGGAAGAAGAGTTAACAGGGTCAAAAGAGATGTGCAGTTTATATTTGTCTGGGTGAAACCTGTACCAGGGCATACACAGAGTATACAAAACATTAAGAACACCTCTTTCCATAACATACACTGATCAGGTGAATCCAGGTTAAAGCTATGATCCCTTATTGATGTAATTTGTTAAATCTACTTCAATCAGTGTAGGTGAAGGGGAGGAGACAGGTTAAATAATGATTTTTAAGCCTTGAGACAACTGAGACATGGATTGTGTGTGTGCCATTCAGAGGGTGAATGGGCAAGACCAAATATTTAAGTGCCTTTGAACAGGGTATGGTAGTAGGTGCCAGGTGCACCAGTTTGTGTCAAGAACTGCAACGCTGCTGGGTTTTTCACGCTCACAAGTTTCCTGTGTGCATCAAGAATGGTCCACCACCCAAAGGACATCCAGCCAACTTGACGCAACTGTGGGAAGTATTGGAGTCAACATGGGCCAGCATCCCTGTGGAACACTTTCAACACCTTGTAGATTCCAAGCCCTGACGAATTGAGGCTGTTCTATGGGCAAAAGGGTGTGTAACTCAATATTAGGAAGGTGTTCTTAATGTTTGTTATGGCCAGTGTATAATGCAATGTATGGGAGCAGCTTCTAATAGATACATAGTCACCTCTGTGACATACCTTTCATCACCAAAGTCGTGTTAGCATTTACTGCTCATGTTGCTGAACAATCCAACCCTTTTGTTTAGTACCAATTATATGCATGGGCAATTCATGCACACCATTCAGTTGATAAGCATTGACTATAATACCTCTGCTGTGCAACAACAGCTTTCTTCCTGGTATGTCAGAATGCTCCTTTCCATTGAATTTACTCCGTCTCCACTTGAAAGAGTTACCTCTGCTGCAGAAGATACGTTCATTAGAGTTTACCAGCCTCAGAAGTAGGCAATTAACTGCACCTCAGATTGCAGTCCAAATGAATGCTTCACAGAATTCAAGTAACAGACACATCTCAACATCAACTGTTCAGAGGAGACTGTGTGAATCAGGCCTTCATGATCAAATTACTGCAAAGAAACCACTACTAAAGGACATCAATAAGAAGAAGAGACTTGCTTGAGCCAAGAAACACGAGCAATGGACATTAGACAGGTGGAAATATATTCTTTGGTCTGATGAGTCCAAGTTTGAGATTTTTGTTTCCAACTGCTGTGTCTTTAATGAGACGTAGAGTAGGTGAACGGATGATTTATTGTGTGGTTCCCACTGTGAACCATGGAGGAGGAGGTGTGATGGTGCTTTGCTGGTGACACTGTCAGTGATTTATTTAGAATTCAAGGCACACTTAACCAGCATGGCTACCACAACATTCTGCAGCGATACGCCATCCCATATGGTTTGCACTTAGTGGGACTATCATTTGTTTTTCAACAGGACAATGACCCAAAACACACTTTCAGGCTTTGTATGGGCTATTTGACCATGAAGGAGAGTGATAGAGTGCTGCATCAGATGACCAGGCCTCCACAATCACCCGACCTCAAATCAATTGAGATGGTTTGGGATGAGTTTGGTATTTGGTATTTTATTAGGATCCCCATTCGCTGTTGCAAAAGCAGCAGCTACTCTTCCTGGGGTCCACACAAAACATGAAACATGACATAATACAGAACATCAATAGACAAGAACAGCTCAAGGACAGAACTACATACATTTTTTTTAAAGGCACACGTAGCCTACATATCAATGCATACACACAAACGATCTAGGTCAAATAGTGGAGAGGTGTTGTGCTGTGAGGTGTTGCTTTATATGTTTTTTGAAACCAGGTTTGCTTTTTATTTGAGCAATATGAGATGGAAGGAAGTTCCATGCAATAAGGGCTCTATATAATCTATATCATTCTTTAATTTTTCTGTATTTGGGGACTGTGAAAAAAACCCTGGTGGCATGTCTGGTGGGGTAAGTGTGTGTGTCGGAGCTGTGTGTAAGTTGACTATGCAAACAATTTGGAATCTCCAACACAATGTTTCTTATAAAAAAAGGAAGTGATGCAGTCAGTCTCTCCTCAACTCTTAGCCAAGAGAGACTGGCATGCACAGCATTTATATCAGCCCTCTGATTACAATGAAGAGCAAAAGGTACCACTCTGTTCTGGGCCAGCTGCAGCTTAACTAGATCTTTCCTTGCAGCACTGGACCACACGACTGGACAAGATTCGACAAAACTAGAGCCTGCAGAACTTGATTTCTGGAGTGCGGTGTCAGAAAAGCAGATCATCTCTTTATTACGGACAGACCGCTACCCATCAACCATAGAATTGTCTTTCTGCCCATAATTCATTTAAAGTACTCCATCATTCTTTATATCATTGATCTTGGCCTCAAAATACAGTTTCTTCTTTTCATTGAGTTTAGTCACATAATTTCTCAATTTGCAGTAAGTCAGCAAGTCAGATGTACAGCCAGACTTATTAGTCACTAATTTTGCCCGATCTCTTTCAACCATATCATTTTTCAATTCCTCATCAATCCATGGAGCCTTAACAGTTCTAACAGTCCGTTTCTTAACAGGTGCATGTTTACCAATAATTGGTAGAAGCAATTTCATAAATTCATCAAGTGCAGCATCTGGATGCTCCTCATTAATCACATCAGACCAACACATATTTTTAACATAATCCACATGAGATTCACAGCAAAATCTGTTTAATGATCTCTTATACACTATTTTAGGCCCAGCTGTTAGAACTTTGGCTTTCCTGGATATATCCACTATATTGTGATCACTGCATCCAATGGGTACAGATACAGCTTTAGAACAAAGCTTTACAGTATTAGTGAAAATGTGATCGATAAATGTGAATGATCTTGTTGCTTTAGTGTTTATAAACACCCTTGTAGTTTGATTAATAACCCGAACCAGATTGATTACATGCACTGGTTACAGTAAGAAGCCTCCTCTCGAGCAGACAGCTTTATGAAAACTAGTCAATATTCAGGTCCCCAAGAAAGTAGACCTCTCTGTTTATATCACATACACAATCAAGCATTTCACACATTATTTAGATTCTGACTCTTAGCACTTGGTGGCCTGTAGCAACACCCCAAAAGAAAAGGCTTTAGATGTGCCGACTGAACTTGCAACCACAACACTTCAATAACACCTGACATAAAATCTTCTTTAAGCATTACAGAGATATGGCTCTGAATATATACAGCAACCCCTCCCCCCAAAAACATTTATGTGTCTTCTACAGATGTTATATATATATATTATATTGCTACTGCTGTATCATCAAATAAATTATGTAAGTGAGTTTCAGAAATGGCTAATATATGTTATCTGATTGTAGAAAGTTATTGATTTCATGAACCTTATTTCAAAGGCTACATACACTGCTCAAAATAATAAAGGGAACACTAAAATAACACATCCTAGATCTGAATGGATGAAATATTCTCATTAAATACTTTTTTCTTTACATAGTTGAATGTGCTGACAACAAAATCACACAAAAATTATCAATGGAAATCAAATTTATCAACCCATGGAGGTCTGGATTTGGAGTCACACTCAAAATTAAAGTGGAAAACCACACTACAGGCTGATCCAACTTTGATGTAATGTCCTTAACGCCTGGGCATGCTCCTGATGAGGTGTCGGATGGTCTCCTGAGGGATCTCCTCCCAGACTAAAGCAGCCGCCAACTCTTGGACAGTCTGTGGTGCAACATGGTGTTGGTGGATGGAGCGAGACATGATGTCCCAGATGTGCTCAATTGGATTCAGGTCTGGGGAACGGGCGGGCCAGTCCATAGCATAAATGCCTTCCTCTTGCAGGAACTGCTGACACACTCCAGCCACATGAGGTCTAGCATTGTCTTGCATTAGGAGGAACCCAGGGCCAACCGCACCAGCATATGGTCTCACAAGGGGTCTGAGGATCTCATCTCGGTACCTAATGGCAGTCAGGCTACCTCTGGCGAGCACATGGAGGGCTGTGCGGCCCCAAAGAAATGCCACCCCACACCATGACTGACCCACCGCCAAACCGGTCATGCTGGAGGATGTTGCAGGCAGCAGAACGTTCTCCAAGGCGTCTCCAGACTCTGTCACGTCTGTCACATGTGCTCAGTGTGAACCTGCTTTCATCTGTGAAGAGCACAGGGCGCCAGTGGCGAATTTGCCAATCTTGGTGTTCTCTGGCAAATGCCAATCGTCCTGCATGGTGTTGGGCTGTAAGCACATCCCCGACCTGTGGACGTCGGGCCCCCATACCACCCTCATTGAGTCTGTTTCTGACCGTTTGAGCAGACACATGCACAATCGTGGCCTGCTGGAGGTCATTTTGCAGGGCTCTGGCAGTGCTCCTCCTGCTCCTCCTTGCACAAAGGCGGAGGTAGCGGTCCTGCTGCTGGGTTGTTGCCCTCCTACGGCCTCCTCCACCACTCCTTTATTGGGGGTGTCTTGCTAATTGCCTCTAGTTTCCACCTGTTGTCTATTCCATTTGCAAAACAGCATGTGACATTTATTGTCAATCAGTGTTGCTTCCTAAGTGGACAGTTTAATTTCACAGAAATGTGATTGACTTGGAGTTACATTGTGTTGTTTAAGTGTTCCCTTTATTTTTTTGAGCAGTGTATATTAATATAGGCTATTTTCAGCCCTTTCATGGTTAGCTTATCAGAGATAGACATGATACTGAAAAGAGCAAACAAAGCAAGATAAAAAAATATATACATACAGCAGTCCATTAATTAATCAATTGGTTTGTGTGTGTGCTGCACGGTTGAAGTTATGAATCCATAGGTTTGGCTCTCTCATCCCTTCCAGGCTTCTGGGAGGGAGGGTGGACAATGAGCTTGTCATAGTGGATGTAAGCAATGTCCCCACGTGCTTTGGCAGCTTTCATGGCTAGGATCAGTTCGTTCCTTTTCTGGCGCACAACTTCAGGAGGGTCCTCATTGAGGAAGATATACGTTCCTCTCAAGTTCTTGGCTCTTTCCAGAACAGCTACCATGTCCTTGAACCTCAGGAACTTTGACACTATTGGCCTGGGTTCTCCAGTCCTGTGGGCACGCTCCACCTTAGTCTTCCTGTGGTCCAGAGATCCTTTCCCTCACTTTCCCTCACTCCCTCAGACTCCATCCAGGTCTCATGTGGAGATTCTGCAATTCCCTCCACAACCATGTTGTTCCGTCTTGATTGTCCCTCTGGATTTATTGTTGGACTGCAGAGTGAAGGAAAAGCAACCAACAAGTATTTGCAGAAATAAATGCTCGCACACACTTTTTCAGTTCTGCCCACAAATTTTCGATGGGATTGAGGTCAGGGCTTTGTGATGGCCACTCCAATACCTTGACTTTGTTGTCCTTAAGCCATTTTGCCACAACTTTGGAAGTGTGCTTGGGGTCATTGTCCATTTTCCTGACTGATGTCTTGAGATGTTGCTTCAATATAGCCACATAATTTTCCTCCCTCATAATACCATCTATTTTGTAAAGTGCAGCAGTCCCTCCTGCAGCAAAGCACCCCCACAACATGATCATGATGCTGCCATCCCCGTGCTTCACGGATGGGATGGTGTTCTTTGGTTTGCAAGCCTCCAAATATAACAATGGTCATTATGGCCAAACAGTTCTATTTTTATTTCATCAGACCTGAGGACATTTCTCCAACAAGTACAATCTTTGTCCCCATGTGCAGTTGCAAACCGTAGTCTGGCTTTTGTATGGCAGTTTTGGAGCAGTGGCCTCTTCCTTGCTGAGCAGCCTTTCAGGTTATGTCGATATAGGACTTGTTTTACTGTGGATATAGATACCTTTGTACCTGTTTCCTCCAGCATCATCACAAGGTCCTTTGCTGTTGTTCTGGGATTGATTTGCACTTTTCGCACCAAAGTATGTTCATCTCTAGGAGACAGAACGCGTCTCCTTCCTGAGCGGTATGACGGCTGCGTGGTCCCATGGTGTTTATACTTGCATACTGTTGTTTGTACAGATGAACGTGGTACCTTCAGGCATTTGAAAATTGCTCCCACGGATGAACCAGACTTGTGGATGTCTACAATTTTTTTTCTGAGGTCTTGACTGATTTCTTTAGATATTTCCATGATGTCAAGCAAAGAGGCACTGAGTTTGAAGTTAGGTCTTGAAATACATTCTTGAAATACATCCACAGGTACACCTCCATTTGACTCAGATGATGTCAATTAGCCTATCAGAAGCTTCTAAAGCCATGCCATCATTTTCTGGAATTTTCCAAGCTCTTTAAAGGCACAGTCAACTTAGTGTATGTAAACGTCTGACCCACTGGAATTGTGATACAGTGCATTTTAAGGGAAATAATCTGTCTGTAAACAATTGTTGGAAAAATTGCTTCTCTCATGCACAAAGTAGATGTCCTAACTGACTTGCCAAAACTATAGTTTGTTAACATGAAATTTGTGGAGTGGTTGAAAAACGAGTTTTAATGACTCCAACCTAAGGGTATGTCAACTTCTGACTTCAACTGTAAGTGGAAACAGAATGCGCCTGAGCTAAATTTTGAGTCTCATAGCAAAGGGTATGAATACTTATGTAATGAAGCTATTTCAGTTTTTGAAGTTTAATACATTTGTAAAAATGTTAAAAAAAAACGATTTTCACTCTGTAATTATGGGGTATTGTGTGTAGATTGATGAGGGAAAAATGTATTTAATCCATTTTAGAATAAGGCTGTAACGTAACAGCGTGGAAAAAGTCAAGGGGTCTGAATACTTTCCGAATGCTCTGTATAGACATTGGTGAACATCTAGACATGACAATATATATAAGAAAGAGAAAGAGAAATACGTCATACAGTTAAAAAATGTTTTATCGTGGCCCGGTTTCCCAAAAGTAATTTAAAGTTCATCATTAGAGCCTTCGTAGCAGCATCGTTAAATTTCTGTGCTGTTTTTAAAAATCATTGTCATTAATTTTGCACTTAAAAACGCTTGTAAGCCAACGCCTGCCTCAGACCACTTAAATAACAGCTGTGGTCACAGTTGTGACACAGTGGTCTAAGGCACCGCATCTCAGTGCTAGAGGCGTCACTACAGACCCTGGTTCGATCCTGGGCTGTATCACAACCGGCTGTGATCGGGAGTTCCATAGGGTGGCGCATAATTGGCCCAGCGTTGTCCAGATTAGTGGAGGGTTTGACCGGCATTGTAAAATTAGAATTTGTTCTTAACTGACTTGCCTAGTTAAATAAAGGAGAAAAAAAATCTAACTTCAAATACAGTTTTATTTAATACTATTCTTTAACTTGTATTTTTGGATGAGATGGAGATGTGAATCCAACATATACATTTTAAACTTGTAGACTCCCTTTAAAATCATCCAATGCTTGTCTATTTTTTGTTGAATCCTGGGATAAATTTAAACAATAGCTGTTGATGACTTCTGTTACAACCTGGCTCAAGATTGTAACAAACAATGGGAAACCACACACTGAGTAAAGGAATAACAATATTAATGTATTCCATAAATAAAGAAAACACTCAAAACAATAATCAGTTGAGGCATGAAGGTCAGTAAGTTAGCTGCCAAAGCCACAACTAAACAACCAAAGTTATGCATTGAGAGAGGAATATCTTTATAAATGGGGAAACAGTGGCATTATGCCACAGCTGAGCTTTCACAGGTGGTCCCCATCAGCACTGACGACCCCTCCCAGCTCCGCCCACCAATCTCCTGCAGGAAGTAAGCACAGAAAAACCCAGTAGAGGGAGCAGGGAGGGGCCGTCACACTTCCAAAATGCTATATAGGCCTACAAAGCTTCATTGCCCATTTGCTCTCTTGAAACTACCCTTTGGAATGACTTCTCAAAATTGTTCTCACCATAGCACATTGGTCATGGTCAGTGACAAATATCAAGCCTAAGCAGGGCTTCTCTAAAACTGTGGATGGGAGACCAAAGGGATAGCTGTAGATAGATCAGCTCTACAGTATGAGGAGTGGCCCAGTCTTCTGGTGGATATTATGTTGAAGATCTGACTTTGTGCCAAAAGGTATACATTCAACATATTTTATACAAGGTTTGTCTATGTTGAAATGTGGTTACCATGATGACATAATCAGGTGGTTGAAATTTTACCCCTAAAATAACAGTTCACGTTGAATACTTTTTTTCAAATCCAATGTATTTTCTATGTAGATTCCATGTCACAATATTTTGCCAAATTATTTTGAAACAGCATTGATTTACCAGTGGGATGTTCTCTCTGCCTCTGTTGTATTGCTTATCTAATCCAAGGTTACACCCCAAATTTGCACCCTATTGCCTAAAGTAGTGCATTACCTTACCAAAAGCAATATATAGAAAATAGGGTGCCATTTGAGACGGGCCCCACATCTCCAGCACCAATGCACACTGAACACATTGTAACCGATCTCTGCAGTGTTTATTGACTTCTACCAGCAACACATGCTGAGTTGTTCTGTTGTGTGCAGGTTTCACAGTGGAGTTTCTCAACCTTTAGTCTGTGGACTGGCTTACCCCTATCTAACCCCATAAATGAGAAGGGTTACGGGAAACACATCCCCTCATCTAAAGTCAGGTTAAAACTATTGATCACTTTTCTAAAAGTTTGAACTCTTGTTACCATCTTACTTATTTAATATTAATACCCTATGGGACATAAGGCTACAATGAGCTCCTTCCACTGCTCTTTGTCCTAGGTCATGTGTTGTGCCTCACCCAAAAAAGGTTCATCTTGGCCAGCTCATTCGTCACAGTACTGCACCAGGTAGTTTTAGACCTACCAGGGTTTCTTTCCCAGGTGGAGTCTACCTTGGGGATATCTTTGGCATGCGATCCTGCACCTCATCTTTCCTGTAGCGTTGCAAAGAACCTTGGCGTGACCCTGGACAACACCCTGTTGTTCTCTGCAAACAAAAGCAGTAACTCGCTCCTGTAGGTTCATGCTCGACAACATCCGGAGAGTACGACCCTAACTCACACAGGAAGTGGCGCTGGTCCTAATCCAGTCCAGGCACTTGTCCTATCCTGTCTGGACTACTGCAATTCAATGTTGGCTGGGTTCCCTGCTTGTGCCATGAAATCCCTGCAACTTATCCAGAACGCTGTATCCCGCCTGGATTTCAACCTATCCAAGTTCTCCATTGTCACCTCACTCCTCCGCACACTCCACTGGCTTCCAGTCAAACCTCACATCCACTACAAGACCATGGTGCTTGCCTACGGAGCAGCGAGAGGAACTGCCCCTCACTACCTTCAGGCTATGCTCAAACCCTACACTCCAAACCAAGCACTAATTCTGCCACCTCTGGTCTCTTGGCCCTCCCACCCCCATGGGAGTGCAGCTCCCGCTCAGTCTTCTCTGGCCTGGCACCCCAATGGTGGAACCAACTTCCCCTGAAGCTAGGACATGCCTATCTTCTGAAAGCATCTGAAACCTTTCCTCTTCAAAGAGAACATCTCAAGTAATCCCCCTCCTCACCTCAACCCCCCTTAAAAAAATGAATAGTAATGAAATTTTCCTTAAACACAATTGCACTTGAAACCCCTCCGCCCCCCTCCCCACAACACACACACTTTGAAACGCAGACTTTGCTGATAGCTACTTTATTGAGGAAAAGTGTACTTACTATGCCTGTGACATGTGGTTTTCCTACCTAGCTATCTTAAGGTGAATGTATTAACTGTCACTCTGGATAAGAGCGTCTTCTAAATTTTTTTTTTTTTTAAATGTGAATGTGAACAACTGGTGCTGGGGTGGTGGTGTTGATCTACATCACCTGAGTTAAGACCAGTCTGCCTAGCAAAGTTAAGACTTGTTTTTTTCTCCCTGTAGGTTGGAGTGGTTGGTGGAGAGAACAGCGACGTCATCTTCCAAGTCTTCCAGCTGGGTGAACAGGGCCCACTGGATGCCTCTGGGTTTATGGGATGTGGTTTGGGTTATGATTCAGTGGTAAGGAGGAAGAGGATAGGAGAGATTATGCACCTTTTGTCTCAATGCAGAGATGGTATTACCTATGAAGACCCCGCATTCAAAGTGTTCATATAATTGTCCTATGATTGAACTCTTAGAAAGAAATATGCTATCTAGAACCTAAGAGGGTTCTTGATAAGGGAATTATATGCTTAAAGGTAATGATTAAAATATTCCACCCTGAAACGATATAATTGTATGAAATTTATAAGAATCATAAATCTATAATCTGTGTTTTAGTCAGAATTAGAACAAGGACCTTTCACTCCTTTTTAGTATGTAAGCAGGGTGCAAGTGTGAAACAAATGATAAGAGGAGCTATCGACAGACAAGTTGTACTACAATGTTCCTTACAGGACATTCTGTCTCCACCCGTGGAGGGGAGAAACTGTTAGGCTTGCAGAAGATTATGAAACATGTTTCAGATTAAAGAAACAATGTATCTGTGTAGTGGAAAAACACAGACTGTCTGAGCATGGCGTAGCTTAAGATTTGAACTTGTTTGTGTGTGTGTTATAAAGACTGTGTTTGCATTTTTTACTTTAGAACGTTCTCGTGAATAAACTGTACTAACCTTTTGCATAAACTAAGTCTTTGCCTAATTATTATTAAACCCAGGGTCTTACGAACCTTGGGGATTAGTCAAAGTTTATTGATTGTTAGTTATCATCGTGATTGAAAATGATCATGATAGCTTGGTCCTTCGAAGCTGGATTTCAATACCTGTTTTCTGTCGTCCCATAGGAGCGCCGAAAACCGTGCATGGATGGATCAGAGATCCGTAAGTTAAAGACCAGACCTCTGGATATTGAGGTTCCATTTCAGGCTGGTGGCAAACTGGTACGCGACAGAAAACGGTGACGAAATCCAACCAACATTGAAACCTCAGCTGCAAAAAATAAGGTCAGTGCTTTTCATTCACAGATATATATTGGATAATGTCTGTATGATTGCATTAAATAAGGTAAAGAATTTTAAGGGGATGCGGGAATTGACCGGAGATAAGTAAAGGATTTTAATGTATTCTGGGTGTTAGATGCTAAAATATCCATGGGAGTTTATATCTGGTGACTGTCACATTCTGACCTTAGTTCCTTTCCACGCGCTTTGGTCCTCTCCTTCTTCCACCGACGACAGCCGTTACAGAACCACCCACCAAAAAGGACCAAGCAGCGTGGTAACAGGCAGCAGCAACAGCAGCAGACTCCTTGGACATGGGAGGAGATTTTGGACGGCAAGGGACCCTGGGCACAGGTTGGGGAATATCGCAGCCCCAAGGCTGAGCTGGAGGCAGCGAAAGCCGAGAGGCGGTGGTATGAGGAGGCTGCATGGCAGCGCGGCTGGAATCCTGAGAGGCAGCCCCAAAAATGTATTGAGGGGTACAAGGGGAGTGTGGCGAAGTCAGGTAGGAGACCTGCGCCAACTCCCCGTGCTTACCGCGGAGAGTCTCCCGCCTGTCCGGCGCTGCCGGAGTCGTCCTTCACTCAGGCGCTGCCGGAGTCTCCCGCCTGTCCAGTGCTGCCGGAATCTTCCATCCATTTGGGACCCTTTGCTAGGGTCCCCAGTCCGAGGTCGGCGGAGAGGGTCGCCGCTCGAAAGAGGCCACGGAAGCGGTTGAGGAGGCGGACAAAGACTGTGGTGGAGTTGAGGCCATGTCCCGCTCCAAAGCCGCCACTGCGGACAGACACCCACCCAGACCCTCCCCTATAGGTCCAGGTTTTGCGGCCGGAGTCCGCACCTTTGAGGTCACGTTCTGACCTTATTTCCTTTGTTTTGTCTTTGTTTTAGTATGGTCAGGGCGTGAGTTAGGTGGGTTGTCTATGTTAGTTTTTCTGTGATTTTCTATTTCTGTGTTTGGCCTGGTATGGTTCTCAATCAGAGGAAGCTGTCTATTGTTGTCCCTGATTGAGAACCATATTTAGGTAGCCTGTTTTCAATTGTGTTTTGTGGGTGGTTATTTTCAGTCTTTGTGTGTCTGCACCAGACATAACTGTTTCGGTTGTTTCTTTGTTGTTTGTTATTTCAGTGTTCAGTTTTTTCATTAAATAAGATGAACACTTACCACGCTGTGCTTTGGTCCTCTCCTTCTTCCACCGACGACAGCCGTTACAGTGACCTGTCTTTAGAATTTTGTGTGGAGAAAAATGTTTTAAAGGGAACCAAGTATTCTGTGCAAATGGAAGATAGAAATCAGGTATAAATTCAAATATGAAGAGGGGGGGTCCGTAATGACTCCAAGGTATCTGTGGCCGCTACCAATATAACCTAGCTAAATGTTGAGACCTAATACGTAAAATTGGTTGAAAGACATTGGCACAAAAACGTAAATTGGGAGGCGAAATATAATAATAGAATTATGAGAGAGGAGGTGAGAGACATGATTATATTAATATTAATATGTCGCCTGTCTAAATACGCTTAGGAGTGGATGGTCAGACCTTTAGGTCTGTTTATCCATTGGAGGAGGGAAGCCTAATATAGTGGGGTGAGATACGAGATATTAACGAGTCAAAAATCACAAAGAACAAAAACAATAATAGGCTGTTAATAAATAATGGATGACATTTTAGCTAATTAAGTAGAAAAAATAGAATGCCAGAGTTAGGGAGACCAGAACAGGTAGACATAGAAGTTGAAGATATACTGTCAGAACATATGAGAAGACTGTTAACAAAACCCGTATGTCCAAGATTTTGTGTCCAACAGGTGAATTACAGGAGAAGGCAATTCACTCAATCCAACCAGGAGACTGGGTGTGGATCCAGTCCCTGAGGAGAATAGACTGGAAGCAGCCCCTTTGGGAAGGCCCATACCAAGTTCTGTTAAACCAACGCCTTTGCCATTAGAATAGCTGAGAGAGTCACTTGGGTCCACATTACCCACTGCAAAAATGTATGTACACACACAAGCACTGCTGATCACACACAAAGTAGGAGAAGAACCTAGTAGCAACAGGGTCCGAAGATTCCCTATCCCGGCTGTTCATCACTGTGTGTGCTCCTAGAGGTGTGAGTATGGGGTGGTACCTAGCAGACCGACTAAGGGCAGGAGAGGGTTGGCGGTTTTTGGGAAGAGTAGGGACTCTGATCTGCATCATAGTCTTGGTAACCTTTCTGAATACTTATTTTCCACCATAATTTGTAAATAAATTCATTAAAAATCCTACAATGTGATTTTCTGGATTTTTTTTCTCATTTTGTCTGTCATAGTTGAAGTGTACCTATGATGAAAATTACAGGCATCTATCATCTTTTTAAGTGGGAGAACTTGCACAATTGGTTGCTGACTAAATACTTTTTTGCCCCACTGTATAATTGTATGAAATTTATAAGAATCATAAATCTATAATCTGATGGTGTGTGTAGTTTTAGTCAGAATTAGAACAAGGACCTTTCGCTCCTTTTTAGTGTGTAAGCAGGGTGCAAGTGTGAAACAGGTAAGAGGAGCTATCGACAGACAAGTTGTACTACTGTGTTCCTTACAGGACATTCTGTCTCCACCCGTGGAGGGGAGAAACTGTTAGGCTTGCAGAAGATTATGAAACATGTTGCAGATTAAAAAAACAATGTATCTGTGTAGTGGAAAAACACAGACTGTCTGAGCAAGGCGCAGTTTAAGATTTGAACTTGTTTGTGTGTGTGTTATAAAGACTGTGTTTGCATTCTTGACTTTAGAACGTTCTCGTGAATAAACAGTACTAACCTTTTGCATAAACTAAGTCTTTGCCTAATTATGATTAAACCAGGGTTTTACGAACCTCAGGGATTAGTCAAAGTTTAATTAATGATTGTTAGTTATTATCATTGTGATTGAAAATTCTCGTGACAGTTCTTCAGCTGTTTCCATAGGATAACCCATTTTAGAACCCCTTTTGGTTCCAGGTAGAACCCTGTTGGTTCCCGTTGGAAATCTTTTTGGTTCCATGTAGAACATTTTCTATAGAGGGTTCTCCTATAGGGAAAGCCGAATAACCCTTTTGAAACCTTTTTTTCTAAGAGTGTAATGATCTTCGATGGAAGCCCATAGGAGCTCACCTTTTTGCATAGGGTGTTTCTATGTACACAATTAAAAGCCTTTCTTGAAGTCAACAAAATTTATAAAAAGGGGTGTGTTCCACTGTAACCATTGTTCTATAATGTTTCACAGTGCAAATACCTGGTCCATACATCCTCTTCCTTTCCAGAATCCTTCCGGCTATTGCCTGAGTGCATTGAGGAAAAGCTTGCTTGCTATGAATAGTAAGTTCATTCCTCGGCAGTTATCACAGTTCTTGAGAGCGCCTTTTTGGGGAAATTTTCACTGAGGCCTTTCAACCAGTCATCAGCAATGGTGTCATTCTACCAGATGTTTTTAATGAGATCGGTCAGAACTTTAGTTGTTGTGATGTCTCCCTTCACTTCTTTAACCTTCGTTTTGTAGGCTACCTGGGCCTGTTCCTGAAGACTTGGTGATTTGGTGATCAGTAATCCTACTTTCAGTTGTTTCCTCACCTCAATTTTCTATGGAACGTCATTTGGGTCTTTGTGTGTAAAAAAAAAAGGTGTGCGTCAAAAAACCTTTTTAATAACAAAATTATATTCTAGAATGTTGTGTGAATTTGCATCCGCAAGCCAAGTGCCACCACTACAGTCAGTCAGTAGCACTGCCAAAGCTGTAAAAACAATTATAGTATAGAAACAAGCACACACAGCGGCCACGATGTGTTTACAATACCACAAATTTACGAAAGCACCCAAATGTCCATTGAGAAAGCACAACGACTATACCATTTAGCTAAGAATGACGAGAATAATCAAGACCATAAACGTTGGGTAGTTAGATGTACAACTACTAACGTTAGGTAGCTAGCTAACATACCGGTACATACTGCTGTAATGATATGCTATGTAGTTCGCAAGGACAGTGTTATTTATTTGAAAAGTTATTATTTTATTACATTGAGTAGCAAGCTACCCCTTGGTCATTAGGGCAAGTCTGGTCTGTGATAGGAGGGGGGTTTTCACACCTAGCTTGGCTATTAGACTATTCTTTAGTAAAGGTTGAATAGTCTATTGTTCAGCTATTAGCCCTCCCCATCTCATTCCTTTCCCTCTTCCACGTGTCATCATTCTGCTCCTGAGTGGCTCGCTTGTGGGCGTGCTGGCAGGACATGGCAGCATCTTCGGCTGTGTGTCAAGAATTCTGAATACAGTAGCACATTTGTATGAAGGTGTGCTTATTCAAAGGCAAATTGTTATATGCTATGAAGGTACATTTGTGTCTTTTTGTCGAGCAAAACCTTTTTTATTTTCAATCAAAAATAATTGTTCTGAAAGCAACTTTTTTCTGACACAAAGGAAGTCAAAGCAGACACCTACAAAGATGGCATCTCAGGTGAGCAGCAGTGGGCTGTATTGACATATCCTAAAAATGACATCTGCTGCTTTATTTTTAATGGTCATATATCTCAGTTATTGTTTTAATATCCACACAAAAAAATAAGCTGTTTTCTTTACTTTCAGAGAGCGAGCTGACCAAAAGTTCGAAAATGTAGATATTGCCAGATGTTCACTGTCTGAGGAACAGGCCGCAGAAGCGTTATTGCTGGCAAAAGTGTCCATAACCAGAGGTAAACTGTTCTGTGTTCTTTTTCTCCATTTCTGCCTGTATTGTTGTACATGGAGTCTCTCACATGCATTAATTTAAAAACCCTTAAGATGTCAGCTGCTAATTTTCAGATTTACACCACATAAATACAGCCATTTTCACTGGACTATCTGTTGCTGCCAAGTCATGATTTCCCTGGGGGTTAGCCTGGCAATAACCAAGTGGTGAGACACAGCCCTCTATATTTAAATGTTTCAGGTACACTGATAGGTGTCTGTGTCACATACAATATCTTCTATTGACATTATCTTCTATTGTTTGTCCTCATGTTTGTTTTTCAGCATAAAGTACGCTGTAGCCACTTAGTGTGGACACCACACACACAAAATAAGTCTCTCTTCTTCACTTCATCCCTCTCCCCCTTCTCCATAAATCCTCTAGGTTATGTAAGCTGTTTTGGTGAACCCCTCCTGCATCTGAACTGGCTGACACAGAGGGCACAGCATGATCATAGGTGAGATGTCACTTGGTCAGGTAAACAGGAATTATTATTAAAGAGATGCTTTACATTGAAATACAGGCAGAGATGTAGTAGTCCCAGAGTTAATGATCCAAGGTCAGTTTTGCATCTCACCTCCTGATTTAAGATGACTGACCGTGTTAGAATACAAAAACAAGGCCTAGTCATGCTCTCTCGTCTGCAGGTATTTGACGTGAGAGAGGAAGCCAGTCCCGTCATCGCCACCTCACCTGCTCTTAAGACAACCTTCAGGCCAACTGGGAGCCCAAGGCTGGTTAGGAAACACCGCAATTGTGATGAACTGAGAGAATATTAGGGTATCACTGTAATTCCTGAATCATATGCTGCCTGCCTGTTCTTACCTTTTTCTCTTTCTGTCTTCTACACCTCTCTCCCCACCTCGTCTTTCTTTCTCTTTTTATAATGCACACCATATGTGCATTGAAGTACAGATTGAACTTGTATTTATAATATTACAATTATCATAATTATAATACATTTTATGTATTTATAACACCTGGATAATGAACTTCTTTCAATAAAGCGTTTCACATTCTCCACGGATTGGAATACTATCCTGTGTCCTCAGATTAATGCAGATGAAGGGAGTTAGATATGCATAGTTTTTTTCTGTATATATGAATTACAAATCAATCATGTTTCTAGTCTATTGCATAGTTACAATATGTAATCATTGATGTCCCAGGACCAGGAGTGGTAAACACTGAAGTGTATAATTGTAATACATACATGCAGACACAGCATCATTCAAATAATGGACTTTGATATGACTGAAAAATTATGTCTCAGAGATTCATACCTGAACTGCACCTTTATTTGCCAAGGAAGAGTACATGATCAGTGAATATATTCAACGTACAGGCTACAATGTGGGAATCTCATAAGTGGTAATAACTACAGTACATGTGTATATAGGACTTGCATCCTTGGCACAATAAAGTTATTATATTCTACTCTATCCATAGGCTTCATTAATGCTATTCAGACTTGATGTTAATACAACAACTATAATAGCTGAGGTTCATAGATAGGTTCTGAACTAATATTCATACCAAACGTTTTAGGGTCCATACACAGATCGGCTAAATACTGTAGCTAGCTACACATCCATAGGCATACAGATATTTTTATCCTCCACTACACAATAAGCAAGTAAATAGTTAGCTATGTTACTTCAGCTGCAAAGCAAGGCAAGCTTACACAATTGTACATTCAATTTGCAGTAAATGCTTTAGCTAGCTAGATTATTTACATCCACTGTTTCACAAGACGACAGCCTGGTTTGCTGTTTTTCTCAGGAGTCCCTAAAACATTAAACAACACGAATTACCAATTAATTTGCCTAACACTAGCTATCTGGCTAATGTTAGCTAGTCAGTTAAAACTTGTTGAAGATAGGGGGCAGTATTTTCACTTTGGATGAATTGCGTGCCCATAGTGAACTGCATCAAACTCTGTCATAGATTGCTAATATATGCATATTATTATTACTATTGGATAGAAAACACTCTGAAGTTTCTAAAACTGCTTGAATTATGTCTGTGAGTAGAACAGAACTCATAGGGCAGGCAATCTTCCAAACAAGAAGTGAAATTCTGAAAGTTGGGACAACTTTGACGTCCTCGCCCCCTCCTTTCCCAACAAGATATGGATCTGGAAGCACTTCCTACGCCTTCCACTAGTTGTCCTCATTCAGTAGAAAGTGGAATGGAGCATTTGCTGTGAACTTGGACCGAATGGGAGGGGAAATAGTCAGTGTCCCGACAGAATGCCATTTTCCTGTGGCGTATTTCTCTGTGGGTGCTACCTCTGTTCAATTTGTCAGTTTTGGGGCACGTGAGCTGAAAGTGATAGCAAATGCAGCTACTTGGACACTAGTATTGGACATTATGGAACAAAACAACAATTTATTGTGGAACTAGGACTCCTTGCACTACATTCTGATGAAAGATCATCAAGGTAAGGGAATATTTATGTTGTAATTTCGTATTTCTGTTGACTCCAACATGGCGGAGAAATACTGTTACGTCTGAGCGCCGTCTCAGATTATTGCAATGTTAGGCTTTTTCCGTAATGTTTAAAAAAAATATGACACAGCGGTTGCATTAAGAACCAGTGTATCTTTAATTATATGTAGAACATGTATCTTTAGTCAAAGTTTATGATGAGTATTTCTGTTATCTGGCGTAGCTTTCTATAATTCCTCCGGATATTTTGGAGGAATTTCTGAACATGGCATCAATGTAAACCGAGATTTGTGGATAAAAAAATGCATACTATCGAACAAAACATAAATGTACTGTGTAACATATCATATGACTGTCATCTGATGAAGATTTTCAAAAGGTTAGTGATTCATTTTATGTCTAATCCTGCTTTTGTGATTTTATCTTTGGCTGGAAAAAATTGCTGCGTTTTTCCTTTGATTTGGTGGTGGTCTAACATAAATATATGTTGTGTTTTCGCTGTAAAACATTTTAAAAATCTGACATGATGGGTAGATGAACAAGATGTTTATCTTTCATTTGAGGTATTGGACTTGTTGATGTGTGAAAGTTAAATATTTCTAAAGAATATTTTTGAATTCCCCGCGCCACCTTTTCAGCTGAACGGGGGGTGGAGTTCCCTGAGGGGAACTTGCCATAACAGGTTTTAACTTGGGAAATAGTGCTTTTTGTAAATTAACTTTATGACAAAAACATATGCACAAACGTTTGTCTCTACATTAATAACTAACATATTCCTCTCAATTGTAAATTTTTTGCTTGACTCGTTATGACGTTATAAAAACTTACATCTGGTTCCACCGTAATGTTTTGTCAGCCATCTTTGTTGAAGAACGCCACAAGGCAAAGGTGGCTTGTGTCAAAATTCATCATTGGAACCAATCAATATGATTGGTCATATTAAAACCTTGGGACCCAAATGCATAATGAGTGCTCTAAACTCCCCCTTGTGGTGGTCTGGAGCAATGAAGCCGTGACGCTGTATACCTCGAAGTCCAGCGGTTCATTCATCCTCCTCCTCTCCCCTGTAACTATTCCCCAGGTTGTTGATGTAAATGAGAACATGTTATCAGTCAACTTACCTGGTAAAATAACGGTACAAAAAAAGGTCGGAACTTTTAAAGGAGTAACCACTGTAGTTGATTACCCCTTCCCTCCCACTTCTTAGAAAGATACAGTGCATTTGGAAAGTATTCAGACCCCTCAACCTTTTCCACAGTTGTTACATTACAACCGTATTCTAAAATGTATTACATATTTTTTTTCCTTCATCAATCTACACACAATACCCCATAATGACAAAGCAAAAACAGGTTTTTAGAAATGGTTGTCCTTCTGGAAGGTTCTACCATCTCCACAGAGGAACTCTGGAGCTCTGTCAGAATGACCATTGGGTTCTTGGTCACCTGCCTGACCAAGGCCCTTCTCCCCCGATTGCTCAGTTTGGCCGGGTGGGGGGTGGGGGGGCAGCTCTAGGAAGAGTCTTGGTGGTTTCAAACTTCTTCCATTTAAGAATAATGGAGGCCACTGTATTCTTGGGGACCTTCAATGCTGCAGAAATGTTTTGGTACCCTTCCCCAGGTCTGTTCTTCAACACAATGCTATCTCAGAGCGCTACGGACAATTCCTTTGACCTCATGGCTTGGTTTTGCTCTGACATAAACTGTCAACTGTGAGACATTATATAGACAGGTGTGTGCCTTTTCAAATCAAGTCCAATCAATTCCTTTTTCCACAGGCAATGAGGCCCTTTATCTACTTCCCCAAAGTCAGATGAACTTGTGGATACCATTTTTATTTCTCTATGTCCAGTGTGAAGAAAGTTAGAGTTAGTTTCGCAAGCCATTGCTATTTAGCGTTAGCGCAATGAAGATACCCATGGACTTACAGTCATTGTTCTAACGCTACTTAGCATTGGCTCACAAAACTACCTCTAACTTCCCTTAATCACTTTGCCATACCCTAGCTTAGCTGAAAGGACGCCCCTGCTCTCTGGTTGCTGGCCAATAGCATACTGTGCTCCTCTTTAAAAGGCTGTGTGTGTTTTGTGGGGTTTCATTTCTGCTGAGGTCATGATGGAGGGAGTCACAGTACGAGTCGGCCTTCTTGGACTGCTGCTGGCCTGCGTTACCACAGCAATGGCCAATAAGGTACAGTAGGGTCACGCACAGGACGCAGGGTCACAAGGGGGAGGGCACTCTGTCAGGGATTATATTGTGTTATGTTGTGTTGATTAGCATGCATGTGATTGACTGTGTGTTTTTGTGGGGTTACATCAGTTCAGATGTGTCTTTTGACTACAGTTTTGGATGTGCAGAGAGCACAAGGTTGGAGAGCTCAAGATCCCCTCAAGTTTTAGGGGTTAGATTGAGCTATGCTGTGATAGACTTAGACAAGTCTACGGTTGTCCTTGTTGCTGTTTCCCTAAACCGTCCGATCAGCCCAAAACAGATAGAGTGCACCATGTCTCCTAGGTAGACAAACAGCAACATGTTATCATATCACGTCTGGGGTGAAAGACCGACTGGTCAACACCTTTTTCTCTTTCGAGAGTGCATGAGTCTAGAATGCAGTCAAACAAACATGTAGGTGTAACCAGTCCGAGCCCAATCAGGTTTCAGATATACTAATCTTCAGTTCTGCTGGTTATTATTTAGTCGTAAATGGTGCAATTGCTTATGTGTGTGTGGGTCTCGCGCGTGTGTGTAACTTGAGTGTGTGTGTGTACAGAGGCAGTCTTGTTTTCTGGGCAAGTCATGCCACAGCATGCCACAGTATTATGGAGGGTTATCATTGCTAATTTTAAAATGCAACTCTTAAACGCTAAATTGCATTAATCATTTTTGCATCCCAATCATTAAATGTAATTTGGAATGGTTATTGATAAATGCAATGCTTAAATGCTAAATTGGAATTCCAATGTAGTATTTAAGCATTTAATTTTTAGAAATTGCACTGCTAACACTGTGTGAAAAAAAAGTCTACATCTGTATTCAAATGTTGTCTGACAGTAAACAGTGCTGATGGTGTTTCCTGATCCTTTATAGAACAGGGACTGGGACATCTACAGCTTTCACATCAACTCCACAGTGACCAGTCGCTATGCGACCACTATTATCACCAGTCGTGTGGCCAATCGGATGGACCAGTCACAGGAAATAGAATTCCATGTCAAAATTCCCAAGATGGCCTTCATCAGTAAATTCAAAATGTGGGTCTACATGAATGTATCCCTATTGAGCCTGAGCAGATATCTCTACTGTCTTACATATAGCTTACACAAATGTTTGCATATAAACTCTCTCTTCCTCAGGACCATTGAGGGGCAGACGTATGATGGGGTTGTGAAACAGAAGGAGGAGGCTCAGCAGCAATACACTCAGGCAGTGTCTCGTGGCCAAAGCGCTGGCATAGTCAGGTGTGTGTGTGGGTGTCTGCAGGTCCGGCCCTAGCCAATAAGGGACATAATTGGCCACTTGTTTGTGGAACTCAGTCATGGTATCAACTTACTGTTGAGCGTTAGAGTAGTAGACGACACAAGGTTCAATTAAAACATTTGGCAGTGCATCAACAGTTTTCCTATTATGTAAGTCACTGACAGTCACTCAATTACCAATAGGGGTCAGTGGTATAGTGGAGGGTAAATGCAAGTAAACACAGTTTACCCACCTTTTGAGAAATGCATTGCAAGTATAGGGAGTGCTACTTTTTTGCTGTGACCAGCAATCCGAGTTTTCCCATCTATCTTTTTACCACTATATCTTGGTATACTACAAAGCAGGATCAATGCGTTAGCCAGCTAATTTGCCTAAATATAATAAAATATTCTCTCCCCATCGTAAAAATGTGTAGAATTGCAGGAAATTCATTTTAAAACAGCAACATCTTCTCTTAACCACACAACAAAATGTTTGCAGACAACTGAAAAATGTTCTCTAAGATCAATGGCAAAAATGCGTAGAATTTAACGAAATGAACTTTAAAACTACAAACTACGTGTTGGTGCGTGCTAGACTGTCTCTATATGTCTCCTCAGTTCTGTGGGGAGGACCCTTGAGGAGTTTAAGACGTCTGTGACTGTGGCCGCGCTCAGTAAGGTGACCTTTGAACTGACCTATGAGGAGCTGCTGAAACGCCGACTGGGCAAATACGAACTGCTGATCCACGCTCGACCCATGCAGCCTGTCGCTGACTTCAAGGTGAGAGCATTAGCATTATCAAGGCATGTACTCATGTGCATACAGTGCATTCGGGAAGTATTTAGACCATTTCTCTTGTTCCACATTTTGATACATTACGGCCATATTCTAAAATGTATTAAATAATTTTTTCACTCATCAATCTACACACAATACCCCATAATGACAAAGTAAAAAAAAAAAATTGTTATACATTTTTGCAGAAATACCTTATTTACCTAAGTATTCAGACCCTTTACTATGAGACTCAAAATTGAGCTTAGGTACATTCTATTTACATTGATCATCCTTGAGATCATCCTTCCTTTTTACAACTTGATTGGAGTCCACCTGTGGTAAATTCAATTGATTGGACATGATTTGGAAAGGCACACACCTGTCTATATAAGTTCCCACAGTTGACAGTATAAGTCAGAGCAAAACCAAGCCATGAGGTCGTAGGAATTGTCCGTAGAGCTCAGAGACAGGATTGTGTCGAGGCACAAATCTGGGGAAGGGTACCAACAAATGTCTTGAGCATTGAAGGTCCCCAAGAACACAATGGCCTCAATCATTCTTAAATGGAAGAGGTTTGGAACTGGGACTGGGAGACTAGTCAGGATCAATGGAAAGATGAATGGTGCAAAGTACAGAGATCCTTGATGAAAACCTGCTCCAGAGCGCTCAGGACCTTAGGTTCACATTCCAACAGGACAACGACCCTAAGCACACAGCCAAGACAACGCAGGAGTGATTTTGGAACAAGTCTCTGAATGTCCTTGCCAGTGGCCCAGCCAGAGCCCGGACTAGAACCCGATCTAACATCTCTGGAGAGACCTGAAAATAGCTGTTCAGCAATGCTCCCCATCCAACCTGACAGAGCTTGAAAGGATCTACAGAGAAGAATGGGAGAAACTCCCCAAATACAGGTGTGCCAAGCCCCATACCCAACAAGATTTGAGGCTGTAATACCTGCCAAAGGTGCTTCAACAAAGGACTGAGTAAAGGGTCTGAATACTTATGTAAATGTGATATTTCCATTTTTGGATATTTGTCATTATGGGGTAATGTGTGTCTATGGATAAAAAAATTAATATATATATATATATATATATATATATATATATATATATAATCAATTTTAAAATAAGGCTGCAATGTAACAAAATGTGGAAAAAGTCAAGGGGCCTGAATACTTTCTGAATGCACCGCACAGTAATACTAATCCTAGTGAAATCAGGTGGATAGTGCTCATAAGGGTTGATGTGATGTTTTCCTTCTCTTCCTTATGGCCAGATTGACGTGTACATCAATGAGCGACCAGGCGTTAACTTCCTGGAGATTAAAGGAGGGCTGAGCACCAAAGAGCTGGCTAATGCCATCACCAAAACACACGCTTCTAGTGAGGTAGTCCACAACAGAGTAATGTAGAGCTAACCAAAATAACATGTGAAATCAAATCAAGTTTTATCGGTCACATACAGGTGTTTAGCAGATGTTATTGTGGGTGTAGCGAAATGCTTGTGTTTCTCCCTCTGACAGTGCAGTAATATCTGACAAGTAACATCTAACAATTTTGTAACAAATACCCAATACACACAAATCTATGTAAAGGAATGGAATAAAGAATATATAAATATATGGACGAGCAATGTCAGAGAGGGATAGACTTAGATACAGTGAAATAGCATAGAATACAGCATATACAGTACAAATGAAATGAGTAATGCAAGATATGTAAACATTATTGTAGTGCATTATAAAATAGACTAGTGTTACATTTTTTAAAGTGGCCAGTGATTTCAAGTCTGTGTAAATAGGCAACAGACTCTCTGTGCTAGTGATGGAAAATTAACAGCTTTGAAATATAAGTTGTTTTTCAGTCCCTCGGTCCCAGCATTGATGCACCTATACTGACCTCGCCTTCTGGATGATAGTGGGGTGAACAGGTAGTGGCTCGGATGGTTGATGTCCTTGATGATCTTTTTGGCCTTCCTGTGGCATCGGGTGCTGTAGGTGTCCTGGAGGGCAGGTAGTTTGCCCCCGGTGATGTGTTGTGCAGAACACACCACCCTCTGGAGAGCCTTGGGTTGCAGGCGGTGCATTTGCCGTACCAGGCGATGATACAACCCGACAGGATGCTCTCAATTGTGCATCTGTAGAAGTTTGTGAGTGTTTTAAGTGACAAGCCACATTTCTTCAGCCTCCTCAGGTTGAAGAGGCGCTATTGCGCCTTCTTCACCACACTGTCTGTGTGGGTGGACCATTTCAGTTTGTCAGTGATGTGTACGCCGAGGAACTTGAAACTTTCCACATTCTCCACTATGGTCCTGTCAATGTGGATAGGGGGTGCTACCTCTGCTGTTTCCTGAAGTCCACGATCATCCCCTTAGTTTTTTTGACGTTGAGTGAGAGGTTATTTTCCTGGCACCACGCACCCAGAGCCCTCACCTCCTACCTGTAGGCCGTCTCGTTGTTGTTGGTAATCAAGCCCACTACTGTTGTGTCGTCTGCAAACTTGATGATTGAGTTGGAGGCGTGCTTGGCCACGCAGTCATGGGTGAGGGGGATGAGCACACACCCTTGTGGGGCCCCAGTGTTGAGGATCAGCGAAGTGGAGGTGTTGTTTCCTACACGTCAGGAAGTTTAGGACCCAATTGCACAGGGCGGGATTCAGACCCAGGGCCTCAAGCTTAATGATGAGCTTGGAGGGTACTATGGTGTTGAATACTGAGCTATAGTCAGTGAAAAGCATTCTTACATAGGTATTCCTCTTATCTATATGGGATAGGGCAGTGTGCAGTGTGTTGCCGATCATGTATCGTCTGTGGATCTATTGTGGCGGTAAGCAAATTGAAGTGGGTCTAGGGTGGTAGGTAAGGTAGAGGTGATGTGATCCTTCACTAGTCTCTCAAAGCACTTCATGATGACAGAAGTGAGTGCTACGGGGCAATAGTTCAGTTACCTTTGCATTCTTGGGTAAAGGAAAAATGGTGGCCACCTTGAAGCATGTGGGGACATCAGACTGGGACAGAGAGAGATTGAATACAGTATGTCTGTAAACACACCAGCCAGCTGGTCTGCGCATGCTCTGGTCTGCGCATGTCCAGTCAATACATAACATATATCACATGAAGATGAACCAAGGGGATTGACACCTTCAAATGTATTCAATTCAAAACATCGTACAATTTGGTGGCATAATTTCAAACCCTATTCTTCGCACCCATGTCATTGTCACATATCTGTGCATGTTAATTCTAAAATGTATGATCTCATGCTGAGCCAAGCTAAATTAGGCTGTATTTTTAAAAGCAGAAGCCTAAACTACCACCATCTCCGCAGGCCTGGGTACATTTCTACCCAAGCAAGGAGCAGCAGAGTCAATGTGACAGCTGTGGAGAACAGGGCCTGAACGGAGACCTGGTCATTGTTTATGACGTCCACAGGAACACATCCATGGGAGAGCTCAAGGTACACTTATCTCACTCTAATCGTGTCATTCATTTCTTTATTTCTACCCTGTCATTTAATCACTATCTCTGATTCTCTATTCAGGAGTCAAAAGGGTATTTTGTCCATCACTTTGCTCCCAGTGACCTACCACGCATACCAAAGAATGTAGTGTTCATCATCGATCGGAGTGGCTCCATGCATGGCAGGAAAATGAAGCAGGTTTGTTTGTGTGTTTGAATGTGTTGCCTGCTGTAATGACGCTAAAGGCTTAACGATTGAGAATTGTACACATTTTTCTATTTAATGCATGTAACAATTAATTTTGATTGGTTGATTGGTTAATTTTGATTGGATGCACTGTCAGACCCGGCAGGCCTTGTTGAAGATCCTGGTAGACCTGATGGAGGACGACCACTTTGGCCTGATCACCTTCGACTACACTGTGTCTGCCTGGAAGAACGAGCTGCTGCCGGCCAACCAGGAAAACCTGGAGGCTGCCAAGAGCTTTGCACGACACATTCGAGACAGAGGAGGTACAATTTATTATTTACTTACTTAATCCTCTTCCCTATTTTCAAAAGTTTCCAAAACCAACAGTACAATTACAGTGTATCATAATTTTGTAAGACACAGGCAGCCCAATTCATATTTCCTAATGTGTAAACAGCGATAACCACATGGTATCCCATCATTTAACTTCTGATTTATACCATCTCCATATGTAGATTTGGTTTAGATCAGATTTGGTTCAACTGAAGTGTTTTCTGTTTTGCACATGACCTGCTGTTACCATGACAACAACCCAAAGATTTTTAAAGGTGGTGTGACAAGTAATGGACAGTCAGAAAAAAACATTGGATATAGAAAGAAAATCAGATTTGGATTCTTGGGGTGGCTGTGTAAACAAATCCAAAGTGCACAAAAATCTGTAGATTCTATTTGATTAGATAGATTGAAATTGTGCCTTAAACATCATAGCATAGTTGAAAGATATGTGTTGCGTAGAAACACGAAGTGGGTGGCCAGCAGAGATAGATGGGATGGGCTGAGGGAAGCTGAGGGTTGGTACGTGGAATTGGAGACAAGTGGGAGTGGAGCTGCTGTGTGAGAGAGAATGATGGTCAAAAGATAAAGGGGGAAAAAAAGTCAAAATAAAACATAATAAAAGCATATTTGAATGACACTAAGTGGCAGTGTTTTTACAACTAATGCCAGATTCCCTGAGGCTGAGGCTGTGCAGGTGTTTGTACACATGCATATACACACACTCTCATTCAAATAAACACATACAAGAACACACACATACAGTACATGCAATAGTGCCAGACATGCACACAAACATATAATGCTGTTATGATTTCAGTTGTCCTTTGTTTTAAATTTATTTATTTATTTATTGAATTGTTTGTTGTTTTCTTCTGTCTTTTCCTTGTTTCATTCTCTTGGTTGTTGGTGCATTGGGGGGTTCATGGGGGTGGGTAATGGAATTAATTGTTGTTTTCTTCTTCTGAGGGGGCTTGAATGGTTGAGGAACTTGGAGGGTTCATGTTTCACAAGATTGTGATCATATTTTATTTTAATTTCATTTATTATTTTACCAGGTAAGTTGACTGAGAACACGTTCTCATTTGCAGCAACGACCTGGGGAATAGTTACAGGGGAGAGGAGGGGGATGAATGAGCCAATTGTAAACTGGGGATTATTAGGTGACCCTGATGGTTTGAGGGCCAGAATGGGAATTTAGCCAGGACACCAGGGTGAACACCCCTACTCTTACAATAAGTGCTATGGGATCTTTAATGACCTCAGAGAGTCAGGACACCAGTTTAACGTCCCATCCGAAAGACGGCACCTTACACAGGGTAGTGTCCCCAAACACTGCCATGGGGTATTGGGATATTTTTTTAGACCAGAGGAAAGAGTGCCTCCTACTGGCCCTCCAACACCATCTGGTTTCCCATCCAGGAACTGACTAGTACCAACCCTGCTTAGCTTCAGAAGCAAGCCAGCAGTGGTATGCAGGGTGGTATGCTGCTGGCAATCATGAAAAAGGAAACTATGACATATATTTTATATCACTATCATGCATACGCACCCTCACACATAAGGATGGCTCTGTTGCAGAAAGACTGAGACATGTTTGATAGTGTCTTGATGCTGTATTGTTTGTCCTTCATGTTCTAATACTTTAATGTCACCCCTTCCTTGTGTTTTTTGTAATAAATAATAAAAAATAAATACAAATAAACAAATAAAATAAGTGCACAAAAGGGTAAAATAATGGGAGCAATGAACAATAGCCTAGTTAGTGACAATAGGAGCTAATACATAGATGTGTGGTCCTCTCTCTTCTCTTCTTAGCCACCGACATCAATGCTGCTGTGTTGGAGGGCACAGCCATGCTAAACCGAAACCCACGAGAGGGCTCAGCCTCCCTCCTTATACTACTCACTGATGGAGACCCAACCACAGGTACACACACACACACCACACCACACCACACCACAAACACAATAAAAGCCAATCTCACTTTCCTCAGGTGAGACCAACCTGAAAAAGATCCACAAGAATGTAAAGGAAGCCATTGGTAAGAAATTCCCACTCTACTGTCTCGGTTTTGGAATGGATGTCAACTTTGAGTTCCTGGAAAAGATGGCACTGGAGAACAGCGGTGTGGGACGCAGAATATATGAGGATTCTGATGCTGCTCTGCAGCTGCAGGTAAGGGAACACCCACTGTGAAGCAGTGCATTCACACAACAGTCTCTGCACTACAATGAATTTGAATGATTTAAATCATAAAACACCAATGATCAAAAATGGTCCCAAGTAAGCTTAATTAGCTGGAATATAAAAGGCCTGAACTAACCTTTAAAGCACAATAAGATCATATCTCATCTAAGGAGGCTTTACTGTTGAGTCCTGATTTCCTAAATGTAGATTATGCGAGCGGAAACCAGGAGGAGCAAGGGGCGTGACTAATGGCCTCTGTACATTTTAGTCATTTAGCAGACACTTATCCAGAGTGACTTACAGAACCAATTAGGGTTAAGTGCCTTGCTCAAGGGCACATCGACACATTTTTCATATAGTCGGTTCTGAACCATCAACTTTTCTGTTATTGGCCCAACACTCTTAACCTCTAGGTTACCTGTAATGTATGATTAACAGGGCTTTTATGAAGAGGTGGCCACACCCCTATTGACGGACGTGCAGATGGTGTATGTGGGTGGAGCTAACCTGACCCAGACCAACTTCAGCCAGTACTACAACGGCTCTGAGATCGTGGTGTCTGGCCAGATCACTGACAACAACATAGAGACATTCACTGCAGAGGTCATAGCCATATCGGTGAGGTCACCTCTACTCTGCTACCTTCACAAGTTCATAGGTCAAATCACTCCATACTGTTCTGTATTTTTTATTTATTTTGAAGGCAATAAAAAAATATATATAAAAATTATCACTCCATATGATTACTTTGGAGAGAGTTCAGCAAAATATCAAAATATACAATCAAGTCAATGTTTAGTATTGTAATGTGAGGATGCCTTGATTATTTCAGAAAAGCAATAGGGTGATGTACTCTGAGACAATATCAACGGACGAGCCCATTGAAGCCAGGCCTGATAGCCACATCCAGAGGCTGTGGGCCTACCTCACTGTGAAGCAGCTACTGGACAAAGAGTGAGTCTGCTTTGCATGGCATTTTGTCTGTTATTGGGTGTATTTGCACCTGTGTCTATGCAGGTTTCCATCCTAGTTGTTCTTATATTATTTTAAAAGATACTGATCTAATTAGTATTTATTAATCTTCCTCTGAAAAATGCAGTCCAAATGATGTCACTACCAAAACACACACATTAAAAGACTGTAGAATGAATGTGCCTTAACATTCACCCCTACAATTAAAATCAGGAAATGGGATTGCAACCCTCTCCATCATGGCCACATAGTGAGTAGTCTGTCTGCCAACATTTTAAAAACATTTGTGAACAAGTTAGTAAATCTTCATGTATTTCTAAGAAGTGCCAATACCGAACATATAATATTTTAAATGTATAAAGTTTGGTTTTGGGATTCAAATATGTTTTTGGGGATGTACATCTGTCCAAAGGATATGCCAGCCATGGGGATTCATTAAAGTCCAAAGTAAGTCTATTGACACTGTTTTTCTTTTCATTGATTGAAAAAAACATCTGATGTGATGATCTACATTAAAAACATAGATATCTACATATCGACTGTACTACTCGCGCTGCTAAGACTCTCGACCATTGCTATTCAAACTTCCGGGAATGCTTACAAGGCCCTCACCCACCCAAATTTCGACAAATCTGACCACGACTCCATCTTGCTCCTCCCGTCCTATAGACAGAAACTCAAACAGGAAGTACCCATGCTTCGAACTATTCAATGCTGGTCTGACCAATCGGAATCCACGCTTCAGGATTGTATTGATCACGTGGACTGGGATATGTTCCGGGTAGCTTGCGAAAATTATCTACACACATACACGGATACGGTGACTGAGTTTATAAGGAAGTGTATAGGAGACTTAGTACCTGCTGTGACTATTAAAACCTACCCTAACCTGAAACCGTGGATAGATGGTAGCATTCGCGCAAAACTGAAAGTGCGAACCACCACATTTAACTATGGCAAGGTGGTAATGTGGCAGAATATAAACAGTGTAGTTATTCACTCTGCAAGAAAATCGATCAGGCTAAATGTCAGTATAGAGATAAAATGGAGTCGCAATTCAACGGCTCAGACACGAGACGTACAATATGTAGCAGGGACTACAGACAATCACGGACTACAAAAGGAAAACCAGACACGTGGCCGAGACCGACGTCTTGCTTCCGGACAGGCTAAGCACATTCCGCTACCAAGGACTGTGGGCTCTCCTTTTCCGTGGCCGACATGAGTAAAACATTTAAAACGTGTTACCCCTCACAAGTCTGCCGGCCCAGACAGTATCCCTAGCCGCGTACTCAGAGCATGCGCAGACCAGCTGGCTGGTGTGTTTATGGGCATATTCAATCTCTACCTATCCCAGTCTGCTATCCCCACATGCTTCAGGATGGCCACCATTGTTCCTGTACTCAAGAAATCAAAGGTAACTGAACTAAATGACTGTCGTCCCGTAGCATTCACTTCTGTCATCATGAGGTGCTTTGAGAGACTATTCAAGGATCATATCACCTCTACCTTACTTGCCACCCTAGACCCACTTCAATTTGCTTACCGCCCCCAATAGATCCACAGATGATGAAATCGCCATCACTCTGCGCACTGCCCTATCCCATCTGGACAAGAGAAATACCTATGTAGAAATGCTGTTCATTGACTACAGCTCAGCATTCAACACCATAGTACCCTCCAAGCTCATCATTAAGCTTGAGGACATGGGTCTGAACCCTGCCCTGTGCAACTGGGTCCTGGACTTCCTGACAGGCCGCCCTCAGGTGGTGAAGGTAGGACACATCACCTCCGCTCCTCTGATCGTCAACACTGGGGCCCCACAAGGGTGCATGCTCAGCCCCCTCCTGTACTCCTTGTTCACCTATGACTGCGTGGCCAAGCAAGCCTCCAACTCATTCATCAAGTTTGCATATGACACAACAGTAGTAGGCTTGATTACCAACGATGACGATAGGAGGCGAGGGCTCTGGGAGTGTGGTGCCTGGAAAACAACCTCTCACTCAACGTAAAAAAAAACAATGGAGAGGATTGTGGAATTCAGGAAACAGCAGAGGGTGCACCACCCTATCTACATCGACGAGACCGCAGTGGAGAAGGTGGAAAGCTTAAGTTCCTTGGCATACACATCACTGACAAACTGAAAAGGACCACCCACACAGACAGTGTGGTTAAGAAGGTGCAACAGAGCCTCTTCAACCTCAGGAGGCTGAAGAAATGTGGCTTGTCACCTAAAACACTCACAAGCTTCTATCGCCGCCTGGTATGGCAACTGCACCGCCTGCAACCGCAAGGCTCTCATTACCGGCGGCAAACTACCTGCTCTCCAGGACACCTACAGCACCCGACGTCACAGGAAGGCCAAAAAGATCATCAAGGACATCAACCACCCGAGCCACTGCCTGTTTACCCCGCTGTCATCCAGATGGTGAGGTCAGTACCGGTGCATCAAAGCTGGGACCGAGAGATAGAATCTGTTTTTCAATCTCAAGGCCATCAGACTTGCACATTAAAGGCCATCACTAGCACATTAAAGGCTGCTGCCTATAGGCATAGACTAGAAATCACTGGCCACTTTAATAAATGGCGCACTAGTCACTTTCATATGTATATACTGTATTCTATACTATTCTACTGTATCTCATTCACTTAATGTCTACATATCTTGCATTACTCCTATTATGTACATACTCTATTCTATACTATTCCACTGTATCTTAGTCCTTTCCACTCTGACATCGCTCGTCCATATGTATATAGTCATAATGAATTCCTGCTTAGATTTGTGTGTATTGGGTATATGTTGTGTAATTTGTTAGATATTAATTGTTACATTTTACTGCACTGTTGGAGCTAGAAGCTCGAACATTTCGCTACATCCGCAATAACATCTGCTGATCACGTGTATGTGACCAATAAAATTTGATTCAATTTAATAATTTCTGTTTTGGATTATTTGTAGTTATTGAAGGACAGGGACATCCATTAAGTGCCAACATGCTGAAAAGTACACAAAAAAGACAGAGAGGATAAAAACTGCCCCTGTGATATATCAAAAATATTTGAAAAAAGAAAGGGGAAAAAATGCTAAAAGAAAGGAAGAAGGAAATGAACATTTAAAATATTTACCTGAGAGGGAGAGGATGTATACAAGGGCAAGATGGAGGTCAAGTCAAAGACAACACAGGGCAGGAGTGAAAAGGCAAAAAGTCAGACAAAAATACTGACATTAATGTATTTAATTGATTGTGGTAATAATATACAGAATGTCAATCACATATGCCAAGGCTCATGGAAGTTGTTCTGGCTCGTGGTGGCCCAATGCTCGATTAAGACGCTTTAGCCGTTGTTTCCTTTATTTTGGCAGTTACCTGTATATGAAAGGTCACAACCGAAACAAACAAAGATATCAAAAGTGAATTTAAACATATAGCAACATAATTAATTACACGCATAAATAATTACATGCATAAATAATTCCATCAATCAGTACTGAATTAGAGGGTGATGCCTCTGGAATTTGTACACTGAGTAGGTGAAATGATGGCGATTGTACTCCTTTTAGAGCGACGTGAGAGAGACAGTTCCTCAATTTAGGGTTCTTTAATGTTGATTGGAGATTTTAACAAGCTTTTCAATTTTGTGCCATGTAACTCAGCTGTGGTTATCCAATTAACTGTCCAGTTATCCATGCACGATGTTGAAAATGTAGCTAACAATGTTAGATAACTAGCATTTAAACAAGATACTTAATTCTGTAATAATGACCAAAATATTCATAAACTATTGACAAATTAGTTTGTTAAACAGTGGAAAAACATATACCTTACCTACAGTTCTGGTATTCACGCACAGTGATGAATAAATTAGTCAGAAAGGAAAAACAAAGATTTGTGTTCACAGCAGTAGGTAGCGAGTGTAAAGCCTCTGGTGAGATGAGTCAGGCGCAGGACAGCAGATATGAGAAATGAAATAAATTTTACTCAAATAAATCACAATACACGTCGCATAAATACAAGGCCACAAATACGGACCGTAATACAATAAAATATTACTCACAAACAAACATGGGGGAACAGAGTGTTAATTAAATAATGAACAAGTAATTGGGGGATTGAAACCAGGTGTGTAAAACAAAGACAAAACAAATGGAAAATGAAAAGTGGATAGGCGATGACTAGAAGGCCGGTGACGTCGACCGCCGAACGCCGCCCGAACAAGGAGAGGGACCGACTTTGGCGGAAGTCGTGACAGCGAGCTGCACTTGGTAATGAACTAAACACTCTGCCAGCCACGGTTACCAGGTCAAGCTAAAATGTCTAGCCCAATGACTACACAAACCCTGCCCACAAGGCCTGAAAACTAGGGCCAAAATGTTGTTTTTTTGCAGCAAGAGGGGAGTTGCCACATTTAGCTAATAAACCCTTTTTTTATAATGTCATTGAGCGAACTAAGAAGGAATCTCAACTTAACTTCTAACAAACTAAGAATCAAAATGTGGTTTTCCATCAAAATAATAATTATTGCGAGCTATTGTGACTAAAGGAATTTGAATATGTAGCAATAGAAAATATCATTTGCCCTTTTTAAACTTAAAAAAATGTATGTTAGGCTATTTTCTGGCAGTCGTGATGTTATTATGTGCCAGATGTTAAGACTACAAACTGTCATAAATGGCTTATTTGCGAGATTGACATTTCAATTGGCATCTGGGTTTATGATTTGTAATTCAACTTTGTCATGGTTGGGTTAGCTAGATGCAGGTAACCTATAGCTCCTGATGGGCCTACATCTAATTTCAGAGAGCCTACAGTAGCCTAGGCAAGATGTTAGATGAACGATTTAGCAGCTTGCTTAGTTCAAATTGACAGACTAATTTATTCAACATGAACAGCGAGGCAATTTCGAGGTAAGAAGTGCTTCCGTTGCCTGCTAAAATAGGCTACTGAGGATGGGGTTGTAGTTTCAATCACTGAATCAAATATTAAAATATGGATATGAACTGAATAGGCATGTGCTTGTCAACAACAGCCAGTATTGTTTTTTACCTGTAGCCTAATCTGACTGACTGTTGCCTTCAATCTAATGCATTCTAACATCAGCTGATCGGCAATTGCGACAGAATTGTGACTATGATCACAATTGATAACTTCCAATTTTATTAACTAAACATGTCCATAAATAATTGAATAATAACACAAGGCTACAACAATAATAAACTGAAGTTATAGGCTATTTGTTAAATCCGTTTGTCAGCTCCAGATAGGCTACACAAGTGGCACAAATTGATTTGCAATGACTCCAGTGATATCATAATTTCAACATATTTATTGTTTTAAATGGTAGCCTTCATAGGCATATAATAATTAAATAATCAAATAAAATAATCAAATTAAATAATCAAATTAAATAATCAAATAATTAACAGGCTAATTAATGGCCAACAGATGCAAATGTATCATTCTCCACATTTAAAAAAAAAAACTCTGTTTATTAAGTTTTACACACACACAGAGACAAGACAACACAAAGCAATATAAATAATATACTCAACTAGTGAAAAAAAATAGCTTTAAAGATACCATACTTTAGACAAGTTAAACACACCAGGCAGAAAGCTACAAAGGTTAAAGGGCAATCTATAGTACAGGGACAGAGCAAACACCTCACCATTGTTCCTGTAAACAGTCAAGGGATAAGGGTGGAGAAATGCAACCACTCACAGACAGCCATGGCCACAGACCGACCATCCACTGGACCAAAAATAAAGTTTACAAAGTTTTAAAATAAAAAACAAATAGAATGATTATTCATGTAGGTGTGAACAAAATGTAAAAATAACTGGGAAAAACAAGCTCACACTTCAGTCTCTGCCCGGGCAAGATGAACAAGGCATCCGCGGGTCACAATCAATAAGCACATGGACCTTAATACCCCCCCAGCAAAAACACAGAGAGAAGCTCCTCCAACCCTTAAGTCACAGGGGGGTCAAATACAGACTTATTTTAGTTTTAATTGAAATGCCATCAGAGGACTGTTTAAAGTAAGACCGGAATGGAGCCCAAGCCTCATTAAACAGTTTGGGGTTTCCACGTGAATTGAATTGACTTTTTTCTAGTTTCAGAGAGCAGAACACATCTCTCACCCAATATTTATAAGATGGGGGAGCTGCCATCTTCCAGTTCTGTAGTATTAGCCGTCTAGCTAAAAGAGTTGTATAAGCAACAGTGTCCGACTGGATTATTGATAGGGGGGTATCCATGGGCAGGACTCCAAAAAGAGCTGTAAGGGGAGACGGATCTATAACAGTGTCATATATATCAGAGAAACATTTAAATATTAATTCCCAGAAACCTGACAGTTTATGACAGCCCCAAAACATATGCAACAGTATGGCTGGTTCCACTTTACATCTGACACAGGTAGGATCAAAATCAGAGAATATTCTTCCAAGTTTGGCCCCCGACCAGTGGGGTACGGTGAACCACCTTGAATTGAATGAGGCTGAGTCTAGTGCTAGAAGAGGACGAGTACACCCTGTGCAGCACAGATTCCCAGGCGTCTTCCCCAAGTTCCTCCCCCAAATCCTTTTCCCATCGAGTCTTTAAAGGCACCAAAGAAGGGTTCTGTAAGTCATGAATGATTGCATATACATGGGCAACACCTTCATATTCTCCACAATTTAAGGTTAGTTTCATTGTGGGCTTTTACCCATAACCAGTGCTTAATTTTAGCCGGATCCTGTCTCCGTTTTGGACTGTTTTGTTCTGAAACCTATTTTTCCGGATCCGATACCTCTCATGGCCTGAAAAATAATTTTGACTTTTTACAATGTAAAACTTATAATAAAAATGTTACAAACAAAGAGACAAAGATCAATCGAGTTACCACCTGGACTGGACACAGATAGACAAACGTATATTTTTGAGAAGATTAGGGTGTTTTAGAGGCTATGGACAGAAACAGGCTCTCCGAATATAGATTCCCTTGTTCATGCGTGGTTCGGACGGACCAGTCATCAGCATTGCTGCTACTATTTTTTTTATCCTGCTGCTCAGCCACTTTACCCCTGATTGTATGCATATAACCACCTCATCATTCACTACTATCATTATTGATTTCGTTCGTGTACATACTGTATATTATTTAATTTATATTGACACTATTTCTGATACTGCTACTACGCAAGTAACCATTTGGCTGTACCATTTACACCTTCTGTTGAGACCCATCCACTTAGCAAGACTTAGCAAAATATTGATATATAAAATGAATATTGATATGTGTGGTCGTAACATGACTTTGTAACATACCACAACAATGTTATGTGTAACGAATCTCTTCTTCGGCTGAGGAGGAGTAGGAAGGATCCGACCAATATGCAGCGTGGTTAGTGTCCCTGTTAATTTATTAGAACTGAACACACAAAATAAAATAACAAAGTAAATGAAAGAAACAAAACAGTCCTGTCAGGTGAAACAACACAGTAAACAGAGAATAACTACCCACAAATCCTAGTGGGAAAACAGGCTGCCTAAGTATGGTTCTCAATCAGAGACAACGATCGACAGCTGCCTCTGATTGGGAACCATACCAGGCCAAACACAGAAATACCAAACCTAGAACAAAAACATAGAATGCCCACACCAACTCACGCCCTGACCAAACTAAAACAGAGACATAAAACTTTTACTCAAGTAGTTTTTTACTGGGTAACTTTTACTCAAGTAGTATTTTTCTGGGTAACTTTTACTTCACTCATTTTCTATTAAGCTATCTTTTACATTTACCCAAGTATGACAATTGAATACTTTTTCCACCAACAGATGTGGCTGGGTGTTATAGTATTTCTTTCACACGACCCATCAATTTAGACAAGTGTGTCTGGGGAGGCATCATAAAACATGTATATCTGGACACATAAATAATTACCCACTACACCATGAGGCCTAGAATCTTTTTATGTTTTATATATAGCCTAGATGTAGATGTAGCCCAATAAGCAGGCAGTCTACAGGAGGGAACACTGAAAATCTGTCAGTAAACAAACAGCATGCTGACAACAGGCCTTTAGCAGTACTTAAAATGCAATAGCGGGAAAACACAGGTTGGAAAGCAAATGGCTCCTGCTGAAAAGAGAAGACTCTTAGCAGTAGGCAACCAAAATATTTTAATAACTTCCAAATATTGTTTAACGAAGAGCTTTTTGCCATCACAAAGGAGTGTGAAACTGGAAATCATTTTTAGGACTAATTTCCTCCTCATATTGTAGCCTACAATATGGGAAAGGGAGGATACCTAATCAGTTGTAAAACTGAAGGCATTCAATTGAAATATGTTTTCCGCATTTAACCCAACCCCTCTGCCATAATAAAATCCACGGCGCCCAGGGAACAGTGGGTTAACTGCTTTGCTCAGGGGCAGAACAACAGATTTTTACCTTGTCAGCTCAAGGATTCAATCCAGGAACCTTTTGGTTACTGGCCCAATGCTCCAACCAATAGGCTACCCGCTGCCCCTCAATGTCTCCAAACACCTAGACCTAGGCTATTGATGGATTCATGAAATGGCTGTTTTTATTGATCTCAGTTTGTCAGTGTCAAAGTAGCCTGTCATTGCGTTTATTTGTGTGGTATTAAAAAAGATTATGCCAAAGCCTCCAGTTGTGTAAAATTATGTTGAATTGCATGAAATGCATTTATAAAAGGCCACATTTTTCCCAGACACTAGGCTACTAAAAATGTTCCCCATGTGTGCTACTTCTGTAAGTGCCTCTACTCTACTGCTCTATGGCCCTACATAAGGCTGTATTGAGACAATTACTTATCAATGACCCAAGACCAGATCAGGTAATCCCTACCATTGTGTTGCTGAATTGTCATAATGCTGCAGCAAATGTACATTATCCCAGGGGCGTTGGCAGACACAATGTAAGTGACTTAAGGGGCCTTTTGGACCTAGACTTGGCGCTCTGGTATCGATTGCAGTGCAGTAGCAGAGAGAACAGTCTATGTCTTGGGTGACTGGAGTCCTTGACCATTTTTGGGGCCATCCCCAGTCAGGATGCTGTCGATGGTGCAGCTGTAGAACGTTTTGAAGATCTGGGGACCCATGCAAAATCTTTTCAGTCTCCTGAGGGGAAAAGGTGTTGTAGTGCCCTCTTCACAACTGTCTTGGTGTGTTTGGGCTATGATGTGGACACCAAGGAACTTGAATCTCTCAACCCGCTCCACTTCAGCACCCGTCAATGTTCCTGTAGTCCACGATCAGCTCCTTTGTCTTGCTCACATTGAGGGAGATGTTGATGTTCTGGTACCACACTGCCAGTTCTCTGACCTCCTCCCTATAGGTCGTCTCATTGTTGTCGGTGATCAGGCCTACCACTGTTGTGTCGTCAGCAAACTTAATGATGGTGTTGTAGTCGTGCTTAGCCAAGCAGTTGTTGGTGAACAGGGAGTACAGGAGGGGACTAAGCACGCACCCCTGAGGGGCCCTTGTGTTGAGGATCAGCGTTTCAGATGTTATTGCCTATCCTTACTACCTGGGGGCGGCCCATCAGGAAGTCCAGGATCCAGTTGCAGAGGGAGGTGTTTTGTCCCAGGGTCCTTAGCTTAGTGGTGTGCTTTGTGGGTACTATGGTGTTGAATTCTGAGCTGTAGTCAATGAACAGCATTCTTACGTAGGTGTTCCTTTTGTAGAGGTGGGATAGGGTAGTGTGGAGTGCGACTGAGATTGCCTAATCTGTGGATCTGTTAGGGCGGTATGGGAATTGGAGTGGGTGTCGGGTTTCTGGCATGATGGTGTTGATGTGAGCCATGACCAGCCTTTCAAAACACTTCATGGCTACCAACGTGAGTGCTATGGTGCGGTAATTATTTAGGCAATTTGGCTTCTCTTTCTGGGGCACAGGGACTATGGTGGTCTGTTTGAAATGTGTAGGTATTACAGACACGGTCAGGGAGAGGTTGAAAATGTCAATGAAGACACTTGCCCTTTGGTCCGCGGATGCTTTGAGTACACGTCCTAGTAATCCATCTGGCCCCGCGGCTTTGTGAATGTTGACCTGTATAAAGGTCTTGCTCACATCGGCTAAGGAGAGAGTGATCGCACAGACATCTGGAACAGCTGGTGCTCTCATGCATGCTTTAATGTTGCTTGCCTCAAAGCGAGCATAAAAGGCATTTAGCTTGTCTGGTAGGCTCTCTAAGCTTTACATGAATGTGGTTCTGAATATTAACAAGTTGAGGAGACTAAATTACTTGTTATGTTAGATTGTAAACTGTCATGGTCAAACCATATAGATTCAATGGTTGTAAAGATGGGGAGAGGTCAGGCCATAATAAAGAGAGCTTTTTTGACACCACACTCCACAAAGCAAGTCCTGCATGCTCTAGTTAAGTCATATCTTGATCCCACCATGTGGTCAAGTGCTGCTAAAAAAGTTAAGCTGCAGCTGGCCCAGAACAGAGCAGCACATCTTGCTCTTCATTGTAATCAGAGGGCTGACATAAATGCTATGCATGCCAGTCTCTTTTCGCTAAGAGTTAAGGAGAGACTGACTGCATCACTTCTTCTTTTTATAAGAAAGATTGTGTTGGAAATTCCAAATTGTTTGCATTGTCAACATACGCACAGCTCTGACACACACACACTTCTCCCACCAGGCATGCCACCGGGGGTCTTTTCATAGTTCCCAATTCCAGATCAAATTCAAGAACGTGTACAGTAATATATAGAGCCATTATTACATGGAACTCCTTTCTATCTCCTATTACTCAAATGAACAAAATACCTGTTTTCAAAAACAGTTAAAGCAACACCTCATGACACACAGCCTCTCCCCTATTTGATTTAGATACTTTGTGTATATGTATTGATATGTAGGCTGTGTGCCATTATTTAAATGTATGTAGTTCTGTTCTTGTCTATAAATGTTCTGTATTATGTCATGTTTCATGTTCTGTGTGTAGTAGCTCGGCTTTCGCAACAGCTAATGGGGATTCTAATAAAATTCCAAAACATACATGGCAAACTCAATCTGCCTTTCTCTCACTGGACACCTCCGATCTCCAGCCCTATGATCACTCCCACAACTAACACGCACAACTTTCTCCACCGATACCACACATTCCTTTGTCTCATGCAGTCCTGCACACTTCTCACATCTAGGCATTTCCCTCCTACACACTGCTGCAATATGCCTGTAAACTTGACACCTAAAACGCCGTAATAGTTTCTGAACAAAAGCTCTCACTGGATAACGAACGCTTCCTACCTTGACCTTATCTAGTATCCACTCTGCATCAAAACCCAGCATGACAGATAATGTCTTCTACGTTTCCCCACGCTCTCCACCGGATCTACTTCTCACCAAACAGTGGGCGTCACAGACACTGGGAATCCTCCATTTCAACTGATCCCCCTCAACACCTAATGCCACAACCTGTTATCAGTCTATTCAACGGCACCCTGCTCTGGAGAGCAAAAGCATGTCACAATTCTTGTCCCTAATCTTGTAATCCTGAGCGCCCTCTCCCTCTTGGCGGAGGAAATACAATAAATAATTTACGAGTCCACTACGAGTTAATTTCACCAACTCAGCAATCCCCAACCTCTCCACCACCCAGGAGCATACAGATCATATTAAATTACTAGAAAGGCTATGTCATAAACCCTCAAAATTCCACAATGTGGTGTAAATGGAAGCCATGTTGGTTAGGAAGAAATCCAAACCAGTCTAATTGGAATTAATGGCAGTAGAGGTGTCACACCCTGACCTTACAGCTTTTATGTCTCTATTTTGCTTTCGTCAGGGTGTGATTTTGTGGGCATTCTATGTCCCTTTTTCTATGATTTGTATTTCTGTGTGTTTGGCCGGGTGTGGTTCTCAATCAGAGGCAGCTGTCTATTGTTGTCTCTGATTGAAAACCATACTTAGGTAGCCTTTTTCCCACCTGTATTTGTGGGTAGTTGTCCGTGTATAGTTGCCTGTGAGCACTACGTTGGCTTCACGTTTTCGTTTTGATGTTTATTGTTTTGTTGGCGACATCTTATAATAAAGGAGTATGTACGCTCACCATGCTGCGCTTTGGTCCGTTGTTTCCACCTCCGTTGTTTCCACCTTGTTTCCACGATCGTGACAAGAGGCATAATCCTACTTTTACTTATGCAGGAAAATATAAGTAAGGAATGTGATATCAGAAATTGTGTAATATAGTTGTTGTTAACCTAAAATATTGTAATGTAATTATAAATAGTTTATATAGGTTTTATACAAATGTTCTGTATTAATAGCCTCTACAGTATTCACACTCCATAACTTTTTCCACATTTAGTTGCGTTACAGTCTAAATTTAATTGATAAAATGTAGATTTTTGTTCAATGGCCTACACACAATACCCCATAATGTCAAAGTGGAATTATGTTTTTCTTTATGTTTACAAATGAATATAAATAAAAAGCTGGAACGTCTTGTGTCAATAAGTATTCAACCCCTTGGTTATGGCAAGCTTAAATAAGTTCAGAAGTAAAAATGTGCTTAACAAATCATATAATAATTTGCATGGACTGTGCAATAATAGTATTTAACATGATTTTTGAATGTCAACCTCATCTCTGCACCCCACACATACAATTATTTTTAAGGTCCCTCAGTCAAGCAGTCAATTTCAAACACAGATTCAACCACAGGAGGTTTTGTTGCTTTGGGGAGTGTTGTGTGTTTTTTCCTGGGTTTACATTTGCTTTTCTGCTAGTATTTTCCCTTTAAACAATGGCTTGACATACTTTTGATGTTACCCTAATAAAGTTTAGAAATGTTTGTGAAGGTGTGGTATTGTGTGGCTGTTATTAAGCTTTAGCTAATGCAGACCTATGATATGAAGGAAGTGCGCCCCAGCGATTCAACTGACTCTGACAATTGAACTTGAGGTAAGGAAGACTGTTTCAGACCTACCAGAGTTACTTCTATAATATAACAATATAATGCTTATCTTTATACAAAATATTCTGACCGAACGATAACAAATTACCCTCCTTCTGTATGTCTATAACTGTTTGGCAGACGTAGTAGCCGTCTGACATGAAGAAATGCACGTTGGTGTAATAACATGCCACACATACAGCTCTGGAAAAAAATGTAGAAACCACTGTAAAATGATCCGTTTCTCTGGTTTTACTATTTATAAATACGTGTTTGGGTAAAATTTACATTTTGTTTCATTCTTTAAACTACTGACAACATTTCTCCCAAATTCCAAATAAAAATATTGTAATTTAGAGCATTTACTTGCAGAAAGTTACAACTGGTCAAAATTACAAAAAATATGTCAGACCTTGAATAATGCAAAGAAAATAAGTTCATATTAATTTTTAAAAAACACACGTAGGAAGAGTTCAGAAATCAATATTTGGTGGAATAACACTGATTTTCAATCCCAGCTTTCATACGTCTTGGCATGCTCTCCGTCTTTCACATTGATGTTGGGTGACTTGATGCCACTCCTGGCGCAAAAAAATGAAGCAGCTCGGCTTTGTTTGATGGTTTGTGACCATCTGTCTTCCTCTTGATCACATTCCAGAGGTTTACAATGGGGTTCAGGTCTGGAGATTGGCCTGGCCATGACAGGGTCTTGATCTGGTGGTCTTCCATCCACACCTTGATTGACCTGGCTATGTGGCATGGAGCATTGTCCTGCTGGAAAAACCAAACCTCAGATTTGGGGAACATTGACAGAGCAGAAGGAAGCAAGTTTTCTTCCAGGACAACCTTGTACGTGGCTTGATTCATGTGTCCTTCACAAAGACAAATCTACCTGATTCCAGCCTTGCTGAAGCACCCGCAGATCATCACTGATCCTCCACCAAATTTCACAGTGGGTGCAAGACTCTGTGGCTTGTAGGCCTCTCCAGGTCTTTCACCCAGTGAAATTTGGTGATTAATTTATTGTTTTAGGAAAGGAGTCTAAAAAACAATAAAATAATAACCTATGAAGTTTCCCATGTGCTTCACATTGAAACACCAGGAATAGTGTTTTTGTAATTTGGTATAGGCTAATTTTAAGGACAGGTAAATGTGGCTCATTTCGCCAATAACCCTTGTTTGTTGATGGCGCTGGCTGCGCCAGGTCAGATCTGAATGTTTGTTGATGGCGCTGGCTGCGCCAGGTCAGATCTGAATGTTTGTTGATGGCGCTGGCTGCGCCAGGTCAGATCTGAATGTTTGTTGATGGCGCTGGCTGCGCCAGGTCAGATCTGAATGTTTGTTGATGGCGCTGGCTGCGCCAGATCAGATCTGAATGTTTGTTGATGGCGCTGGCTGCGCCAGGTCAGATCTGAATGTCCAACACCAACATTTCCTAAATGAAACTAAAACGGCATATTGTTTTTATGAAGATTTTAGAATATTCGCATGAAAATCTGAGGACAATTGGATGGAAACCTAGCTAGTGAGCTAGTCCAGCATCACTTTGGTTATGCCTGTGCATCATGGCACAAAATATATGGAAGTGGAGGTGTTCTAGACAATTATGCCTGTACCATACATTGGCTGATATGGCGATCAGGATTGCAGGTAAATAAAAAGTGTTAGGAAATGTGATAGTTTTTTATTCCATAACTGTCACGACTTCCGCCGAAATTGGTGCCTCTCCTTGTTTGGGCGGCGTTCGGCGGTCGTTGTCATCGGCTTTCTAGCTGCCACCGATCTACGTTTCTTTTTCCATTTTTCCATACGTTATAATTTATTCCCTATTTAACCCTCTAGTTCCCACATGGTTTTGTGCGTGTTTGTTCTTTGTTTAGTGTTCAAGACTTCTGTGAGCTGGTGTGTTTTCATTGCGTGGAAATTTTGTTGATTCTTTTCGAGTAAAGTACGTATTTTACTTAGTTCTGTGTCCTGCGCCTGACTCCGTCCTAACCGCTGCACATTGACACATGACAATAACTCCATTGATGATAATCTTATTGTGATTATGTGGCACAACACAATTTCGTGATTTCACAGATGGACCACTTAAAAGGAGAATTTAACCCAAATCTCTATTTATTTTATATAAACAGCATACTATAGAAGGGTTTGTTTTCCCATTTTACCCATAACCAGCGATACACTTTCTTATCCTTGCAGTATGGAGGCTCTGAAAAAACACGGACAAATGCTAAAAACAACAACAAATACTGTATGTCCTATTAGAAATGGAAAAGCTATCAGTTTAGTGATGCAGGTCTTTACATGTTGTACACATATAATTGTGTCATTCAAACTTTATCCGCCGAAATTACAGAAGTTAAATTCTTATCCCATTAAAGAAATATATTTTACTATTTGGTAAATGTTTTATGCAAATAAAATTATTATTGTACTTAAATCATACCTGTGTGTGTGTGTGTGTGTGTGTGTGTGTGTGTGTGTGTGTGTGTGTGTTTGTTTTAGGGTGCAGTCAAGCGGGAAGATGAAGGAGAAGGTGAAGAAAGAGGCCCTGGATCTTTGTCTGAAGTACGGCTTTGTGACTCCTCTCACCTCCATGGTGGTCACCAAGCCCCAGGGAGAAGCCTCACAGGTGGCCCACAAGCCCAAGGAGGGAGAGAAGCCTTCAGGATCCAGGCAAGACTTCTCTGGGTTGGGTTTCCAGTTCATGAGTGGAGAAGCCGGATACCCCGGTGAGCAAAACTACCATCATCAATGCAAGCACACCAGCATGCATGCACACACAATAGGTATACACATATGCTTATGTGTGCACTCATACACACACATACTGTCTACAACAGTGAATGACAATTACTGTATGGTGTGAGTCAATGGAGTAAATAAAAGAGCAAATACTGTCAATCTATAAACGTACAATTATAACCTGTATATTGACTTTAAATATACTACATGAACAAAATCTCATTCCAATATCATGGGAATTCATATGGAGTTGGTCCACTTTTTGCTGCAATAACAGCCTCCACTCTTCTGGGATGGCTTTCCACTAGATGTTGGAACATTGCTGCAGGGACTTGCTTCCATTCAGCCACAAGAGCATTAGTGAGGTCGGGAAGTGATGTTGGGCGATTAGGCCTCTGTTCCAATTCATCCCAAAGGTGTTCGATGGGTTTGAGATCAGGGCTCTATGCAGGCCAATCAAGTTCTTCCACACTGATCTTGACAAACCTTTTCTGCATGGACCTCCCATTGTGCACGGGGGCATAATCGTGCTGAAACAGGAAAGGGCCTTCCTCAAACTGTTGCCACAAAGTTGGAAGCACAGAATTGTCTAGGATGTCATTGTATGCCATAGCATTAATATTTCCCTTCACTGGAACTAAGGGGCCTAGCCTGAACCATGGAAAACAGCCCCAGACCATTATTCCTCCTCCACCAAACTTTCCAGTTGGTACTACGCATTGGGGCAGGTAGTGTTCTCCTGCCATCAGCCAAACCCAGATTCATCTGGTCGAACTGCCAGATGGTGAAGCGAGATTCATCACACCAGAGAACAAGTTTCCACAACTCCATATTCCAATGGTGGCGAGCTGGTTCAACCGACGCTTGGCGTTGAGCATTGTGATCTTAAGCTTGTGTGTGACTGCTCGGCCTGGAAACCGATTTCATGAATCTTCCGACTAACAGTTTTTGTGCTGACGTTGCTTCCAGGGGCAGTTTGGAACTTGGTAGTGAGTGTTGCAACCGGGGACAGACAATTTTTACACACTACGCGCTTCACCACTCTGCGGCCCCGTTCTGTAAGCTTGTACCACTTTGTGGCTGAGACATTGTTACTCGTAGACGTTTCCACTTCACAATAACAGCACTTACAGTTGACCGGGGCAACTCTAGCAGGGCAGAAATTTGACGAAGTGACTTGTTGGAAAGGTGACATCCTATGATTGTGCCACGTTGAACGTCACTGAGCTCATCAGTAAGGCCATTCTACTGACTGAAATAGCCGAATCCACTCATTTGAAGGGCTGTCCACATACCCTATATATATACAAAAGTATGTTTTCTGTTTACCAGGGCCCCCTGCACAGCCAGTGTCAGATTAAGGTGGTTAAACAAATAACCTACCCCTAATTTTAATCTTCAATCTTCGCTGGGATATTCACTTCAGGATTTCCGGAAAAAAGGTGGCTTTGAGAAAGTTGCTTGAATTTCTCAACCCTTACTGCTATTAATCCATACAAATGCATACTGTACATACATGGCAAAACAGTCAAAATGAAGTATGTTTTGAAACGTCTGAAATACATCTGAGAGATATAGTAAAGTCCTGGGGAAAAAAATCTATAATTGTGTATGATAGTCTATGTGGAAAAAACCCTATCAGCTCCAATTCATTTTACCCCAGAGTTATTTTGTTGGGAGTTAGGACTTCGGCATCCTTGGGTCCTGTACAGTTTGTGAGCGTCATTGTACACAACAGACGACTTGCGTGCGTGTTCGTGAGAGAATACGGTCTTAATAGTTTGTAGCTCAAACCGTTGTAGCTTAAACACTGCTCTAGGTTAGCTCCCATCCACCGCACAGGCAAATGGATGCATTGTAATGAGACGTGTCGCATGCAAGATCCTGGAAGTCTATAATTCAAACTCACAGATCTTGACAGTAATTTAACAGCATCGACATTCATCTTACAGCTGGAATCCATAGTGGTGAAACTGCCAAGTCCGTTTGCGATGTTACAACAACAAAGACGGTACTTCAAACAACAAACACTCGACAAGGACATCATTGTATGTAGTAACAAAACTATAACAAATAGCCTGGGCGGCGAGTGGCGCTGATTCGCCTATTGCGGGACTCAGCGTTAAAGGCCCAGTGCAGTCAAAAACATGAATATCTTATGTTTTATTTCCAGAGTGGACAAAACATTTAGAACACCTTCCTAATATTGAGTTGAATGTTTGTACACTCAGTGTATACAAACACTGAAACCACTATAAATAGCATCAGGATCAGTGTGATCGGGTTTAGATTAGTATAGGTAGATGCAATGATTAAAATGAAATCAAATCAAATCTACATTTTGTTAAAGTGTGATTTTTAAACAAAATAATTGTCACAATACTGTACACTTACTAGCATAACAAAAAGGGGAGTCAAAATGTGTAGAGGGACAACATTCCAACAAAAACAATGTCAACAACAGTAGAGAGATGCTATATTAGTGCAATGGCCCAACGCTATTAAGCCAATGCACTTTCGTGGATCAGGAGGAGGAGGTGGTGGAGTAGGAGGAGCAGGTGGTGGAGTAGGAGGAGCAGGGGGAGGAGCAGGAGGAGCAGGACAAAGAATAGGCAAGTGACTACTGTATCTTTCCCCTACATCATAGCTCCACTTGTTGAACATCAGTTTAGTTGTGCTCAACGTGTGATGTCTTTTGTCTTAGGCTTGCTGTTTGATGCTGCGGAGGATTCATATTCTGCCTATATAATGGGTAATTGTTCCACGTTATAAAATAATTGCAGAATATGTTTTGTCTGTTTGTGCTGTCTGTGTGTAGAGCCATGCCTGTTTCAATGCCCTCACTGACCAACTGATTGACTGTACGGTATGTGTGGTGCGTGTGTGTGTGTGTGCGTGCGTGCATTTGTGTATGTGTGCGCACGAGTGCGTGTCTGGCTGGCCGGACGTCTGGCAATGGGTGTGTGTGTGTGTGTGTGTGTGTGTGTGTGTGTGTGTGTGTGTGTGTGTGTGTGTGTGTGTGTGTGTGTGTGTGTGTGTGTGTGTGTGTGTGTGTGTGTGTGTGTGTGTAGGATCCTTTGTGTAATGTTCTGACTGTGTGTAGGATTGTCTTTGTAAATGTTCTCTCATCTTACATTTTCAACTGAAATAGAGGAACATCAACCAACTCACTCAACTAAAACTGCAACTAGAGCTACACCTACAACTGGTACTGCAATAATTGTTTCTTTTGTGTTTGATTAAGATGATGCTGTTTTTTCATAAACTAATTATCCTCATCTCTCTACCCTCTGCATCCTATCTCTCTGTCTCTGTCTCTGTCTCTGTCTCTGTCTCTGTCTCTGTCTCTGTCTCTGTCTCTGTCTCTCTCTCTCAATTACATTTTCAATTTAATGGTCTCTATTGGCATGGGAAATATATGTTTACATTGCGAAGCAAGAAAAATAGATAATAAACAAAGTGAAATATATATATATATATATATATATTGTATAGTAAACATTACACTCGCAGAAGTTCCAAAGGAATAAAGACTTCAAATGTCCTCTTTCTCTCTCACACTCTCACTCACTCACTCACTCACTCACTCACTCACTCACTCACTCACTCACTCACTCACTCACTCACTCACTCACTCAGTGAGTTCTCCCCTGAGGTTACTGTTGCCAGCTGAGGATCAGGCCCTGCCACTGTGCTATGACATCCCTGTGGCTCTCTCGCTCAGACTCCTAAAGGACCCCAACAATGGTGACCTGACCTTAGATATCAAATGTTCTTCAATGCCTTACTTCATTCGTAAATTTATTAATTCCTTGACCTGTCCACATTATCCCCTCACTCCTCAAACATCTTTGAATGAATGAATGGTGTCCATCTTTTCCCAGAGTTGTCTATGAACGGTCAGCTTGGACAATCAGCCAGCGCAGGCTACCAGAAGATTGTGATCCACTACAAAAACAATCAACATATTGAGTTAGACACCACTGTCATCACCTTCAACAATGGACAGGATGCAACATATTTCTCCTGGAGTCTGAAAATCAATCACAAAACAGACAGGTTCTGAATCACAGACAAACTACAGACCTTCTGATATAAGTCATTTTGTGCTACAGTATTGTTTGTTTCTGTGATTAGATTTCTGCTTCAGCTTATTGTGCAGTGCAAGGTGTTTTAATTATATTATAATGAGTGAGTATATCCCCCCACACACACACACACTTCCAGAACAGCCACAATTATTCGGGGAATGGACTCTACTAGGTGTCAAAAGCATTCCACAAGAATGCTGGCCCATGTTGACCCCAATGCTACACACAGGAAACTGTTGAGCATGAAAAACCCATCAGCGTTGCAGTTCTTCACACACTCAAACTTGTGCACATACTCCCATACCCCGTACAATGGCACTTAATTATTTGGTCTTGCCCATTCACCATCTAAATGGCACACATACACAATCCATGTCTTAATTTTCTCAAGGTTTAAAAATCCTTCTTTAACATGTTTCCTCCCCTTCATCTACACTGATTAACAAGTAACATCAATAAGGGATCATGGCTTTCACTTGAGTTCACCTGGTCAATCTATGTAATGAAAAGAGCAGGTGTTCTTAATGTTTCCTTTCTACATTTATACATTTGGTAAAAATAGATATTTACTTTTTTTGTCAATTGAATTGATATGTCACTTCCTGCAGTGTGTCTCTGATCCTACGGGACAAGGAGGTGGACATCACCATAGGGTTAACACGGATCATCATCATGCTCTATGAGAGGAATGGAATTAAGTTCCTGTGGCCCGTGCTGAGGCAGCGCCCAACGGGAGGCAATATTATGGGGATCGTGGGTGAGTGAAACATTATCAGTTAGGACTACATTCCACTTCATATTCCTTCGTTTCTATGTGAGTGATTACATTTTTTTGAGACGCTTTTGAAAAAAATCAAGTACTCTAACTAGGAAATGTGCCCTAAAGAATTCCCACTATGGATGCTCACTAAATTGATGAAAATACAGTAGTTAATGACACAGTCTGCTGTTTAGCACTCACTTTTATCCAAAGCGACTTAAACATGCATGCATACATTTTACGTATGGGTGGTCCCAGGAATCAAACCCTCGACTCTACCAACTGAGCTATAGAGGAACACTCCTGATTTATTGTAGCAGGGGATAGATTTTAACAAGGCTAATCTGAAAACAAGGCTCCCTAAATTTTATCAGCATTTCGAATGTGCGACATGGGCTGGCAAAGTCCTGGACCATTGTTACTCTAACTTCCGCGACGCATACAAAGCACTCTGTCGTGTCTTTGGCATCATTAAAGTGAAGACTGTTATTTTATCAAATCAATTCTCTGTTATTATTATTACGTGACTAAACAAATCATGTAAATGTAATTAACTAGGAAGCCGGGGCACCAAGGAAAATCTTCAGATTACAAAGTTATAATTTTCCTAATATAACATTTCAGATATTTTAATATCTGGTCAATTAGTCTTCTAATTAATGAATTGTTCTTTACCTCACGTTAGTCTCATTCCAAACATTGGTTATAACATTGGTTATCTGCACGAACCCAGCCTTCACTATGAATCATCCAGACATCAATTGTCTAAATCATTTATTTACTAAATAAATAAATAATCACAGAAATGCATAAACAACAAACAAAGTAGATATGGTTACAAGGAAATGATAGGGGATGTGCCCTAGTGGGCTAAACCGATATGACGGTTTGGTAGACAAAGGGACTGAGAAGGGTGCAAAAGACAAAAGACACTACACAGTTGATAATTATAATAATTGAAATGCTAATCCTTTGGCAGCATGAGTGAAGGATGCTTTGTTGCGAAATAGGAAGCCAATTCTAGATTTAACTTTGGATTGGAGATGTTTAATGTGGGTCTGGAAGGAGAGTTTACAGTCTAACCAGACACCTACAGTGCCTTGCGAAAGTATTCGGCCCCCTTGAACTTTGCGACCTTTTGCCACATTTCAGGCTTCAAACATAAAGATATAAAACTGTATTTTTTTGTGAAGAATCAACAACAAGTGGGACACAATCATGAAGTGGAACGACATTTATTGGATATTTCAAACTTTTTTAACAAATCAAAAACTGAAAAATTGGGCGTGCAAAATTATTCAGCCCCCTTAAGTTAATACTTTGTAGCGCCACCTTTTGCTACGATTACAGCTGTAAGTCGCTTGGGGTATGTCTCTATCAGCTTTGCACATCGAGAGACTGAATTTTTTTCCCATTCCTCCTTGCAAAACAGCTCGAGCTCAGTGAGGTTGGATGGAGAGCATTTGTCCAGCCATCCAGAGTAGTGATGTTGGACAGGTGGGCAGGTGCAGGCAGTGATCGGTTGAAGAGCATGCATTTAGTTTTACTTGTATTTAAGAGCAATTGGAGGCCACGGAAGGAGAGTTGTATGGCATTGAAGCTTGCCTGGAAGGTTGTTAACACAGTGTCCAAAGAAGGGCCAGAAGTATACAGAATGGTGTCGTCTGCGTAGAGGTGGATCAGAGACTCACCAGCAGCATGTTTTGGGTAGCATCGAGCAACAACATTGATGTAAACGCTGATTCAATGAGTGAGTTTATTAGCAAGTGCATCAGTGATGTTGTACCCACGGCGACGATGAAAACCTTCCCCAACCAGAAACCGTGGATTGATGGCAGCATTGGTACAAAACTGAAAGCACAAACAACTGCTTTTAACGGGATGATATGACAACAGCCAGTGAAAGTGCAGGGCTCCAAATTCAAAACAACAGAAATCTCATAATTAAAATTCCTCAAACATACATGTATCTTATACCGTTTTAAAGGTAATCTTGTTGTTAATCCCACCACAGTGTCCACTTTCAAATAGGCGTTACAGCGAAAGCACCACAAACTATTATGTTAGGTGACCACCAACTCACAGAAGAAAAACAATTCCTGCCAAAGAGAGCAGTCACAAAAAGCACAAATAGAGATAAAATGAATCACTAACATTTGATCATCTTCATCAGATGACACTCATAGGACTTCATGTTACACAATACATGTATGTTTTCTTTGATAAAGTTCATATTTATATCAAAAAATCTGAGTTTACATTGGCGCGTTACATTCACAAGTTCCAAAAACATCCAGTGATTTTGCAAAGCCACATCAATTCAACAGAAATACTCAACATAAATGTAGATGAAAATACAAGATATACAAATGGAATTAGAGATATACCTCTCCTTAATGCAACCATTGTGTTAGGTTTAAAAAAAAACGTACGGAAAAAGCCAACCTTGCAATAATCTGAGACGGCGCTCAGAAAATAAATAAAATTATCCGCCATGTTGGAGTCAACAGAAATCAGAAATCACATTATAAATATTCCCTTACCTTTGATGATCTTCATCAGAATGCACTCACAGGAATCCTAGTTCCACAATAAATGCATGATTTGTTCGATAATGTCCATTATTTATGTCCAAGTAGCTACTTTTGTTTGCATTTTTAGTACACAAATCCAAACGCAAGTGCAGGTCCATCCGGACGTCGGACGAAAACTTCAAAAAGTTATATTATAGATCGAAGAAACTTGTCAAACTAAGTATAGAATTAATCTTTAGGGTGTTGTATTCATAAATCTTCAATGAAGTTCCAACCGGAGAATTATTTTGTGTGTAGAGAAGCCATGGAATGCTGGTCGCTATCATGTGAATTGTGCATGACCAGGACCTGGCTCTCTTCCAGACATCTGACTCATTCAGCTCTCATTCAGCTCCACAACACAGTAGAAGCCTCATTCAAATTTCTAACGACGGTTGACATCTAGTGGAAGCCCTAGGAAGTGCACGTTCATCCATATCCCACTGTGAATTCAATAGGGGCTGGGTTGAAAATCGACCAACCTCAGATTTCTCACTTCCTGTTTGGATTTCTTCTCAGGTTTTTGCCTGCCATGTGAGTTCTGTTATACTCACAGACATCATTCAAACAGTTTTAGAAACGTCAGAGTGTTTTCTATCCAATAATAATAATGATATGAATATATTAGCAACTGGGACTGAGGAGCAGGCCGTTTACTCTGGGCACCTTTCATCCAAACTACTCAATACTGCAGCCATAAGAAGTTTTAATCAGGGCAAGGCGACCGGAAACATGACCGAATACAAACAGTGTTGCTATTCCCTCCGCAAGGCAATCAAACAAGCTAAGCGTCAGTATAGAGGCAAAGTAGAGTCGCAATTCAACGGCTCAGACACGAGAGGTATGTGGCAGAGTCTACAGTCAATCATGGACTACAAAAAAAAACAGCCCCGTCGCGGACCACGATGTCTTGCCCCCATGCAAACTAAACAACTTCTTGGATTGCTTTGAGGACAATACAGTGCCACCGACACGGCCCACTACCAAAACTTGGGGGCTCTCCTTCACTGCAGCTAACATGAGTCAAAAATGTAACATGTTAACCCTCGCAAGGCTGCCGGCCCAGACGGCATCCCTAGCCGCGTCCTCAGAGCATATGCAGACCAGCTGGCTGGTGTGTTTACGGACATATTCAATCAATCCCTATCCCAGTCTGCTGTTCCCACATATTTCAAGAGGGCCACCATTGTTCCTGTTCCCAAGAAAGCTAAGGTAACTGAGCTAAACGACTATCACCCCGCAGCACTCACTTCCGTCATCATGAAGTGCTTTGAGAGACTAGTCAAAGATTATATCACCTCCACCCTACCTGACACCCTAGACCCACTCCAATTTGCTTACCGCCCCAACAGGTCCACAGACGACGCAATCCCACTACACACTGCCCTAACCCATCTGGACAAGAAGAATGCCTATGTAACAATGCTGTTCATCGACTTCAGCTCAGCATTTAACACCATAGTACCCTCCAAACTCATAATTTAGCTCGAGACCCTGGGTCTCGACACCGCCCTGTTCAACTGGGTCCTGTACTTTCTGACAGGACGCCCCCAGGTGGTGAGGGGAGGAAGCAAAAGCGCCTCTTCAACCTCAGGAGGCTGAAGAAATTTGTCTTGTCACCAAAAACACACAAACTCTTACAGATGCACAATTGAGAGCATCCTGTCGTGCTGTATCACCTGTCGTGCTGTATCACATACTGACTCAGGGGCGGGGCGGCAGGGTAGCCTAGTGGTTAGAGCAATGGACTTGAACTTGCAACCGGAAAGTTTCAAGTTCAAATCCCCAAGCTGACAAGGTACAAATCTGTCATTCTGCCCCTGAACAGGCAGTTAACCCGCTGTTCCTAGGCCGTCATTGAAAATAAGAAATTGTTCTTAACTGACTTGCCTAGTTAAATATAAAGGTTAAAAAAATTATACAAAAATATCTAGCCACTTTAACTTCGCTAGGGTAGGGGGCACTATTTTCACTTCCGGATGAAAAGTGTGCCCAAAGTAAACTGCCTGCTACTCAGGCCCAGAAGCTAGGATATGCATATAATTGGTAGATTTGGGTAGAAAACAGTCTCAAGTTTTCGAAACTGTTAAAATAATGTCTATGAGTATAACTGAACTGATTAGGCAGGTGAAAACCTGAGAAAAATTCATCCAGGAACTTTACGGATACTATTTGGATTTTTCGTCTGCCTGTTGTGACTGCGTTTGAGCCTGTGGATTACTGAACAAAACATGCGAACAAAACTGAGGTTTTTGGATGTAAAGAGAGACTTTATCGAACAAAACTAACATTTATTGAGTAAATTAATGTCTTGTGAGTGCAACCATATGAAGATCATCAAAGGTAAGTGATTCATTTTATCTCTATTTCTGACTTTGCTGGTTTCTGTTTGTAATGATTTGTCTGCTGGGCACTGTTCTCGCATGGTTTGCTTTTGCCTTAAAGCCTTTTTGAAATCTGACACTGTGGTTGGATTAACAAGAAGTTAATCTTTAAACCGATGTTTTACACTTGTATGCTTTATGAATTTTCATAGTGAATGTTTCTGTTTTTGAATTTGGTGCTCTGCAATTTCACTGGAAGTTGGCCAGGTGGGACGCTAGTGTCCCACGTACCCTAGTGAGGTTAATAATTAAAAATTGGATGTAATAAATGTATCACTAGTCACTTTAAACAATGCCACTTTATATAATGTTTACACACACTACATTACTCATCTCATGTGTATATACTGTACTCTATACCATCTACTGCATCTTGCCTATGCCGTTCTGCAATCGCTCATCCATATATGTATATGTACATATTCTTATTCGTTCCTTTACACTTAAGGTAGTTGTTGTGAAATTGTTAGATTACTTGTTAGATATTACTGCATGGTCGGAACTAGAAGCACAAGCATTTCGCTACACTGACATTAACATCTGCTAACCATGTGTATGTGACCAATAACATTTGATTTGATTTGATTAGAGCTACAGAGGACCACCTGCTCATACTGTTCATTTGATTCATGGTGACAGTATTTGTACTGTGTGTTACAGCCCGTCCACCTGTTGCCTATGAGGAGGTCCAGGGAACAACAATGAAACTGAAGATTCAGGACAAAGAAGTAGAAGTCTCCAGGTAAGATCAACTGTCTATCAGAAACGAACTGCATGAATAGTGATCTTGACTGTTCAGAGGATATGTGTCTTCAGCAATAATGTGTCTTTAGTGTATTTATTGAGTTTATATTTTGATGATTATGTTTAATTGTATAGTTCTGTGAGAATAGTTAGGGAAACTGAAGTGTACTGTATATGCTAAGAACCTTGTGTGTGTGTTTTTTTGTGTGTTTTTTTTGTAGGGACTCTGCTGTGGATCTCAGCATTCGCTCTGCCCCCACCGTGGCATGCTGGTTGCTGCCTCTTCAGTCTGCCCTACAGGGGGAGCTATCTGACTTTACCGTCACACAACTCTAACTGACCATGTAATTTCTCCCATCACCAACTAATCAACACTATACATACAGTAATTCTGTTCTAGAATTAAGAAGAGAAACAATAAAGCCGGAGGTTTCTTTATAGAGTCCAATGAGTTCACATAATAACACAGCTAAATTCTCCTGTTACATATACATTGTTGAATAAATGGATCCTTTTTTGAACAATGACAACTTTTGTGTTGCATTCCACACTCTTCAATAAATAATGTTTTTGTGACTAAACTCAAGCGAAGGATCAATATAGAACAAAACATACTTGGCACCATGAACACACATACACACTCTCTCTCACACACACACACTCACATACTGTATGCGAGCACACACACACACACACACACATACACACACACACACACACACACACACAAGCCTACTGTGTGCCTGTATTTGCATTAATTTTTCACTCTCTGACTTCCGTTTACACTGAGGTCAGTAGCTGTTTGTACTGGGTGGGTCTAGGAGGTTGTGGGTCACCATGTTCATAGCATGGACATTAAACATTCTCTATTTACAGCTAACCATAATTTTATCAGCTGTGTATCGTATGATCTTAGAAGTCATGTGTGTATCATCCCCACCAGGGAAAAGCTATTAAGCAATCCAGGAATGCATTTCTGTAATAGTTCTCTTGAAGTAAGGTGACTAATACATTTTACAGGACACCCTGCTGAAGGAAACAAACTGAACAGGAAAACTGTGCCTTGAACCACTACATACAGTATGGGGTGGGAGGGTAGCCTAGTGGTTAGAGCGTTGGACTAGTAAGGTTGCAAGTTCAAACCCCCGAGCTGACAAGGTACAAATCTGTCATTCTGTCCCTGAACAGGCAGTTAACCCACTGTTCCTAGGCTGTTATTGAAAATAAGAATTTGTGCTTAACTGACTTGCCTAGTAAAATAAAAAAAATCACTGATATTTTCACTAAATCTACAATCTAATTGTAGTGTCACTCCCTGACCTTAGAGAGACGTTTTATTTCTCTATTTGGTTAGGTCAGGGGGTGGGCATTCTATGTTCTGTTTTGTATTTCTTTGTTTTGGCCGGGTATGGTTCTCAATCAGGGACAGCTGTCTATCGTTGATAGCCCTTTTCCCACCTGGCCTTGTGGGTAGTTGTCTTTGTTTGTTGGCACTATAACCTTTAGCTTCACAGTTGTTTTGGATTGTTTATTGTTTTTGTCGGCGTCAAATAAATACAGGAATATGTACTCTCACAACGCTGCACCTTTGTGCTCTTCATTTGACGGCCGTGACATGTAGACTCTTCTGTGGGTCTTGACATGACTAAGCGTACAGTATATTAACAGACAGACACATGCTTGACAGACTTTACATTGGATTTACAGTGCCTTGCGAAAGTATTCGGCCCCCTTGAACTTTGCGACCTTTTGCCACATTTCAGGCTTCAAACATAAAGATATAAAACTGTATTTTTTTGTGAAGAATCAACAACAAGTGGGACACAATCATGAAGTTGAACAACATTTATTGGATATTTCAAACTTTTTTAACAAATCAAAAACTGAAAAATTGGGCGTGCAAAATTATTCAGCCCCCTTAAGTTAATACTTTGTAGCGCCACCTTTTGCTGCGATTACAGCTGTAAGTCGCTTGGGGTATGTCTCTATCAGTTTTGCACATCGAGAGACTGACATTTTTTCCCATTCCTCCTTGCAAAACAGCTCGAGCTCAGTGAGGTTGGATGGAGAGCATTTGTGAACAGCAGTTTTCAGTTCTTTCCCCAGATTCTCGATTGGATTCAGGTCTGGACTTTGACTTGGCCATTCTAACACCTGGATATGTTGATTTTTGAACCATTCCATTGTAGATTTTGCTTTATGTTTTGGATCATTGTCTTGTTGGAAGACAAATCTCCGTCCCAGTCTCAGGTCTTTTGCAGACTCCATCAGGTTTTCTTCCAGAATGGTCCTGTATTTGGCTCCATCCATCTTCCCATCAATTTTAACCATCTTCCCTGTCCCTGCTGAAGAAAAGCAGGCCCAAACCATGATGCTGCCACCACCATGTTTGACAGTGGGGATGGTGTGTTCAGCTGTGTTGCTTTTACGCCAAACATAACGTTTTGCATTGTTGCCAAAAAGTTCAATTTTGGTTTCATCTGACCAGAGCACCTTCTTCCACATGTTTGGTGTGTCTCCCAGGTGGCTTGTGGCAAACTTTAAACAACACTTTTTATGGATATCTTTAAGAAATGGCTTTCTTCTTGCCACTCTTCCATAAAGGCCAGATTTGTGCAATATACGACTGATTGTTGTCCTATGGACAGAGTCTCGTCCCTCAGCTGTAGATCTCTGCAGTTCATCCAGAGTGATCATGGGCCTCTTTGGCTGCATCTCTGATCAGTCTTCTCCTTGTATGAGCTGAAAGTTTAGAGGGACGGCCAGGTCTTGGTAGATTTGCAGTGGTCTGATACTCCTTCCATTTCAATATTATCGCTTGCACAGTGCTCCTTGGGATGTTTAAAGCTTGGGAAATCTTTTTGTATCCAAATCCGGCTTTAAACTTCTTCACAATAGTATCTCGGACCTGCCTGGTGTGTTCCTTGTTCTTCATGATGCTCTCTGCGCTTTTAACGGACCTCTGAGACTATCACAGTGCAGGTGCATTTATACGGAGACTTGATTACACACAGGTGGATTGTATTTATCATCATTAGTCATTTAGGTCAACATTGGATCATTCAGAGATCCTCACTGAACTTCTGGAGAGAGTTTGCTGCACTGAAAGTAAAGGGGCTGAATAATTTTGCACGCCCAATTTTTCAGTTTTTGATTTGTTAAAAAAGTTTGAAATATCCAATAAATGTCGTTCCACTTCATGATTGTGTCCCACTTGTTGTTGATTCTTCACAAATAAATACAGTTTTATATCTTTATGTTTGAAGCCTGAAATGTGGCAAAAGGTCGCAAAGTTCAAGGGGGCCGAATACTTTCGCAAGGCACTGTATACCTCACTGATAACACACACACACAGCCAAGGATATAGACTTTGATCCGTCTGGGTACATTAGTTAAAGTTTTACCACAATAAACAAGCAGGGTTCCTGCTGGATATTACTGCTGCGTTGCCTTGTCTATTACTATGGGTTGTAATGGGCTGTAACGTGTATGTTTAAAAAACATTTTTTAACTAGGCAAATCAGTTAAGAACAAATTATTTTTTACAATGACCGCCTACTCTGGCCAAACCCGGACGACGCTGGGCCAATTGTGTGCCGCCCTATGGGACTTCCAATCACGGCTTGTTGTGATACAGCCTGGAATCAAACACGGGTCTGTAGTGACGCCTCTAGCACTGAGATGCAATGCCTTCGACCGCTGCACCAAACTCGGGAGTATGTGTGTTGTGTGTGTGTGAGAGAGAGTGTGTGGCTGTCGGGGGGGGGGGGGGGGGGGGGCTGGAGAAGGACACGGGGGCTGGACAAGGACACAGAGGGGAGGGATCATGCCATGGTTGAGCGATAATCACCACATGACTCAACCTACCAAATACCAATTACCTGGCATTGACAGAGTACACTAACAACAAAACTGTTGGATTTCACAGGATGCATAATCACTGTATTCCCTTACTGCGTAGAGTTGTAGCTTTTTCAATCAAGGAATGTAATATACTCTGGCAGATGGACGTGAAGATAAAATATCTATGCTGTAAGTATTACACATGTATGCTCATGTAACCGCTGATTAGAATAACATACTACATATGATAGACACTGAGTGTACCAAACATTAAGAAAACCTGCTCTTTTCATGACATAGACTGACCAGGTGAATCCAGGTGAAAGCTATGATCCCTTATCGATGTCACTTGTTAAATCCACTACAATCAGTGTAGATGAAGGGGAGACGACATGTTAAAGAAACATTTTAAGCCTTGAGATAATTGAGATATGGATTACGTAGGTGTGCCATTCAGAGGGTGAATGGACAAGACAAAATATTGAGGTGCCTTTAAATGGAGCATGGTAGTAGGTGCCAGGTGCACCGGTTTGTGTAAAGAACTCTAACACTGCTGGGTTTTTCACGCTCATAAGTTTCCTGTGTGTATCAAGGATGGTCCACCACCCAAAAGACATCCAGTCAACTTGACACAACTGTGGGCTATTCTCTCATTCTATCATAGCTAGGCTGTCATTAATGTTTACTGTACCAGTTGAAATTGAGCAAGGCATGTCACAAAGATCTATCTAATCTTAGTTTACAGGCAGCACTTTGTTCTCTCTGTTTCCCTCAGGTAATCCCCTCAATTCTTCAACACAGGCTGGTGTCTGACATCAGGAAGTTGGCATCAGTCTAGACTTCTAACAAAGCTCAATGCCAGAAAATTGGACTTGCTCAACTTGATTTTAGAACTTGCTCAACTTGTTTTCCATGTGTCGCTAGAAACACAGAGGCGTGCTGATGGTGTTGTGTGTGGACATATCTGACAACAGTTGATAATCACAGATGAAGAAAACAAGTGCTTGAGGATCAAAGTGGTACAAACCTTAATGTGTCAAATTTGAGGAAAATTATGAAAGCAATGTTTTTGTGGTGGTCGCTTGCAATCCTTCTCTTGATCCAGATTGTCGCTTCAGCTTTGGAGTTGGAGATGCTTGACTATAAGAGTGAACACTTCACCTGCTCAAAGGTAATAAACTAATGATCATGATAATGAGAGGTCAACAATCAAGGTGTGTGTGAGAGAAAGAGAGGGAGGGAGGGAGAGAGTTAAGGAGTCTGACATAGAAATGAGGGACAGGAATGACAGAGATGGGAATGGAACAGAGAAAGTGTGCCTCAGAAGAAAGAAATGTTGAATTCTTTCCAAATAATAAACACTTTTGAAATGTAACAAATGTACAGAAAGATCCAGAGGTATATCAAGCCTTTTTTGATATACTACATTATTATTTTTTTTGAACCTTTATTTAACTAGGCAATTCAGTTAAGAACAAATTCTTATTTACAATGATGGCCTAGGAACAGTGGGTTAACTCCCTTGTTCAGGGGCAGAATGACAGATTTCTACCTTGTCAGCTCGGGGATTCGATCCAGCAACCTTTCGGTTACTGATCTAATTCTCTAACCTCTATCCCTAACCCTTTTGTTTAGTTGTTAGATTGTTCCATTGCTAGCTTGTTTTAACTACTCCTATAGAAATGGTAGTCTGTCAGGTACTCAGCAGGAAGGTCTGATTTCCCTATTATTAAAGCAAGACCCAGATGGCAAATATAAAGATCCAGTCTATCTAAAAAAACTAAAAATACTAGCAAAATGCGTAGCACTCAGAATTAAAAAGGTTTTACCAGGTATTGTTCATCCTGATCAGACAGGTTTTTTACATGGATGATACATTGGAGATAATATACGACAACTACTAGAAGTAATAGAACATCATGAAACATCTAAGAAGCCAGACCTGATATTTATAGCGGATTTTGAAAAGGCCTTTGATAAAGAAAGACTGGATTTTATTTATAAATGCCTGAATTTTTTACATTTCGGTGATTCTCTTATAAAATGTGTAAAAGTAATGTATAGCAACCCTACGTGTAAAATAGTAAATAGTGGCTACTTCTCAGAGAGTTTACATTTGTCGAGAGGAGTTAAACAAGGGTGTCTGCAGTCACAATATCTATTCGTTATGGCTATCGAAATGCTAGCTATTAAAATCAGATCCAATCACAACATTAGAGGATTAGATATCCAAGGCTTAAAAACAAAGTTGTCTATGTATGCCGATGACTCAAGTTTTATATTAAGTCCACAAGCTAGATCCCTGCAATGTCTCATTGAAGATCTAGATAACTTTTCCGGACTCTCTGGACTAAAACCTAATTATGATAAGTGTACAATATTACGTATTGGATCTTTAAAAAATACAACTTTTACATTACCCTGCAGTTTACCTATAAAATGGCTAGACATACTTGGTATTCATATCACAAAATATATAAATGAGCTCTCTAAAATGAATTTCAATAGAAAACATGGAGAGGTAAATATATGTATATTTATGGAAAAATTGCCCTGATTAAGTCCTTAGTCATATTTCAGTTTATTCACTTACTTATGGCACTGGCTACTCCTGATGATACATTTTTCAAATCATATGAGCAAAAAAATATATATTTATCTGGAACGCTAAACAAGACAAAATAAAGCATGCCTATCTATATAATGAATAGGGTGGGTTGAGATTATTAAATAGAAAAGCACTAAAACTCTCTTTAAAAGCTTCACTTATTCAAAAGTTTGACTTGAACCCTAAATGGTTATCCAGCAGATTACTAAGAAAAGCTCATCCATTGTTTAAAAATTGCCTTTTTGCCTTTGTGCAGATTGCCATGTCTCATTTTCGATTAATTGAATATGATACTTTTTACAAATATTACAACAAATATTATTGCTGAACTCAAATATGCTGGTTGATAAAATACCTGTATTTATGAGAAAGATGTTTGAAAAGGGTATGTTCTTAAATTATATTGTAAATTGTAATGGTAGAGTTATGTCTTTCATGGAGTTCAGAATTGTATGGGAAGGTCTGCTCAATCCAAGAGTACAACCAATTGATTACAGTATTACCCCCAAAATGGAGGAGGCAGGTGGCAGCGAGAGGAGGTAGGGAACTGGTCTGTCTGCCCAATATAAAGGATCAAAACTGGCGGAGGAATAAAAATAGCATAAATAGGAAAGTATACCAGTTTCATTTGAGGACCAGGATGTTGACAACTGTGCCATACAGATACATGGTGTATGAGTTGATATATAAAATGATGCAAGATTCAAGACTTCATGCTTTAGGATAGGCATGCATAGGAACAGAGATGTTTCAAAATAAGAGGCACTTCCTGATTGGATTTTCCTCAGGTTTTTGCCTGTAATATCAGTTATGTTATACTCACAGACAATATTTTTACAGTTTTGGAAACTTTAGAGTGTTTTCTATCCTAATATGACAAGTATATGCATACTCCAGTATCTGGGGCTGAGAAATAGGCTGTTTCAAATGGGTACGTTTTTAGCCAAAAATGAAAATACTGCCCCCTACACGCAAAAGGTTAATTAAAAAAGTGCTTTCTGGACCATTTTTCGAAATTCTTTTGATTTTTTGGGGTCAATTATACATGTATAAGAACTATATGAACATACTTTAGTCAGGCATATATTTTGTCCATTTGCAATATGATTTCATAGGAAGTCAAAAGTCGGTGAACCATTGCCAAATGCAATAAGAAATGTCCAAATGCAATATGAAAGAATTGAAAGTGCCAAATCAGGATGTTTTGTCCATTTGCCATGTACCATCATAGGAAGTCAGTTTCCAAACCCAAAAGTTAGTGAACCATGTCCAAATGGCATTTATACTGCCCAAATGATATATTACACTATATTAAGCCATGAATCAACCTAGATGGTCTATTTGTCATGTATGATGAGGGAGAAGTGGGACTCTGTTGATTTAAAAAAAAAAAATGAATGTAAACATCCAAAATGTCCAGGGGCACCCCCTATTGGATGGGCACGGGTGGGGGGTGCTCCCTACCCAACCATAGACCCCTTGCACCCTCCTAAAGGCATTAAAAAACATTTAAAAAATGTGCTTCTGGTAACCCATTCCAATCACCAGGCTGTCCATTTGCAATATGTTTCAATGGGCATTTACCAACACAAATTTGACATGCTCAAAACTGCTGCAGGAATGCAAAATTGACTGGCCCAATGAACTCGAGATGGCCGGGCAGTGATTCTGGATCCTCTCCATCGCTCGTTGGTGTTGATTTCAGAATGTCCATTTGGTGATGGTCTATCACTGTTTAAACATATTGCATATGGACAAAAGTCAGCCAGCAAGTCACCGTCCATCAGTCAACTAGATATCATTCTGACACCAAAATGATACAAGCTGACAACAAACCCACTTTTTCCAACTCTTTCAGAAGACAACTATCAGATATTTCAGAGCAGGCCCAAAATTCACAGCGCCTTCTGTTTAAACAATAATAAAAACAATAAACACGTAGTTACGTTCTAGCTGCAGGTCCAGTTCTGACATTATGTGTAGGCCTAGCTGAGGAAACCCAGAATCCCAAGTTTTGGCTCAATAGGTCATTTGGAGCCCGAGCAGCGACCTTAATTGGTGCTGAAAATCCACATTTTCCGTGCGTTGCTACGGGGTCCTTGAATGAGCTATAGGACAGAAACATTAGGGTCCGTCTCTATGGGCCGAAGGCGGTTTCAATGCACCTAATCTTGCGACTCCGGGACTTTTCTAAATGTCGTCATTTTCGTGATGGTCAAAATGAATTTAAGTTATTGCAAATGTACGAGGCTGTTTCTTGGTCTGAGAATCTTCCAGAGCCACATAACTCACCGTGCACTATCAACTCTAGAACAGGTTTTCAAAGTTTCAGAGCTCTAGGTCTGACAGTTCTTTGATAGTTCGAACGAAGGTGACTATAGCAGGCTCTACTGTGTCACTCCATCCTTGGTGTGTGTGTGTGTGTGAGTTTTTCTTGGAAATATTATGGGAGAAATGACTGTTCTACAGTTCATGAGGGATGCCTTATCACACATTTGAAGTTTTGGAAAGATGTTACTTTTTTAACCCTTCGAAACAGCCCCTATGACCCCAATTTAACAAACTTTCGGTTGGCACAGGAAGCTGAAAGTGAACACATATCCTCATTGGGGTAGGCTTTTACAGAATCCTGAGTTTAAAGTCTTTACGTTAAGAATTGACTTATTTACAAAGGTTTGAATGCAATGATTTTCACAAACTGCAGGTTTGGTACATCAAAACACCTACCATTTAACCACTACATTTAACCACTTCCGGTTGCTCCAGGAAGCTTAGAATCAACACAGGTAGACCTCATAGTGGCTTGATGAATTGTCATCGAAGACAGGTTCATAAGGCATTCATAACCCACATAGGCTTCAGGTTGAATTTAGGGGAGCAGACAATGTATTCCTATGGGGAGAGAAGTCATTGCAAACTGTTTGATGTAAACACCTTCTTTTCACTGTTAAAGGTTAATGGCACACGGTCAAGGTTAGGCTTGCACAGATCGGGAGGACCTCAGGAACGTTCCTGAGGTCGAATTCTAACCCTAATGGTTCTCCCGCTGTCACCCAAAAGCACCTGAAATTTTGGGCCAGGCTTCATAATCTCTAGGCTGTGCCGAGTTCAACGAGATTCCCCTCTTGACCGTAGATTATGGTAATGACATTACAGGCTCTGTGTGTCTTTAAGCCCCGTACCGTGTCACTCCATCCTTGCTGTGTGTGTGTGTGTGTGTGTGTGTGTGAGAGTGTGTGTGTGTGTGTGTGTGTGTGTGTGTGTGTGTGTGTGTGTGAGAGAGTTTTTTCTTTGACATCTGTTGGGAGAAATGATTGATTTACAGTTCATGAGGGTTGCCTAATCACACATATGACGTTTTGGAAAGATCTGATCTTTTTAACCCTTTAAAATCAGCCCCTATAAACCCAATTTAAGGCACTTCCGGTTGACACAGGAAGCTGAAAGTGAATACATATCCTCCTTGGGGGAGGCTCTTACAGAATTTTGAGTTTTAGGTCTTTACGTTAAGAACTGACTGATTTACAGAGGGTTGAATGAGTGTGTGTGATTTCAGAAAACCACAAAAATTCACAGAAATCTTGCAGAGCTCCGAAACCTGCCTTAATGGATTCGTCTGAACACGCTGCAACTGGATCTGTAACTTTTTTTTAAAACACACATTTCTTTGAACTTCACCAATTGTACATTGTACGATTTCTCTTAAATTACGATAGATAAATGGCTGGTTCTTTTTTCCCCGGCACCATAGGTTCATGTTCTTTGACGTGAAGCGGTCAAATTAGCGCTCTATTTTCATTTTTGACCTAAATCAATGCCATCTTGTTTCTGGGCTAACAGCCCATTAGTCCAAACCTATGCTCACCAAGTTTTGTCTTCGAAGTCTTTTCCGTTTAGGAGAAATGGCCATGTCGTGATTGGTGATGTTTTGTACATTTGCAATAAGATTCCACAGAATTTACCGGGACAGCGGAAAAATGACCAAAATTGGTCAGTTGTCATTTTCTGAGGTCCCCCTTTGTGGCACCTGACCACACGACTGAACAGTAGTCCAGGTGCGACAAAACAAGGGCCTGTGGGACCTGCCTTGGTGTTAATGTTGTTAAGAAGGCAGAGAAGTGCTTTATTATGGACAGACTTTTCCCCACTTTAGCTACAGTTGTATCAACATTTTTTGACCATGACAGTTAAGGTTACTTGTCCAAGGTTACTCCAAGCAGTTACCTCCTTTTTGAAATATGTAGGACTAACTTTTACCTTGCCACCTATTCTGAAAGTAACTGCAGCTCTTTGTTAAGTGTTGTGTATTCACTCACTGTAGCAGCTGACGTGTATAGTGTTGATTCATCCACATACATAGACAGCCAGTGCCATGGCATTAGTAAAGATTGAAAAAAGTAAGGGGCCTAGACAGCTGCCTTGAGGAATTCCTGATTCTACCTGTATTATGTTGGAGCATGGTGAAGTTATTAATTACACTTAAATGATCAATAAACCCTGTCACTACAAAGATACAGGCGTCCTTCCTAACTTAGTTTCTGGAGAGGAAGGAAACCGCTCAGGCATTTCACCATGAGGCCAATGGTGACTTTAAAATAGTTACAGAGTTTAATGGCTGTGATAGGAGAAAACTAAGGATGGATCAACAACATTGTAGTTACTCCACAATACTCATTTAATTGACAGAATGAAAGGAAGGAAGCCTGTACTGAAAAATTACAGCATATTTCTGGAATGATTTTCTCTTAACAGCTAATCAGAGTTTTGACAGTTGATACACATGTTTGATATCGTTATGAAGCTTAAAATCTTCTCTTTTCAACAGTATATATAGCTTAAATGTATGTTGTGGTCCATGCGACTGATAATGATGGAGCAAGTTACATATGTTTCACACATTTGTAAAAAAAAAACATTTTTCTCATGTTCGTTCAACAATGACCTGCTAATTGCTAAGGAAAATGCTTTAAGGCCTACCTTCACTTGTAAATTAAATCCATTAATCTATCCTTCTGGATGATATCAATTTTGTCAGGTTAATGTGTATGCTAGCTAGTTAACTTCATTAATGTTAGTTGACACTCAGGGGATGACAGTGCCAAACTATGTAAACACAACCATAAGCACTGCATATCCTCAAAGGGGAAGAGGTGACTATCTCTGATATACAAAAACATTTTTAAGGCAATACGCATGTACAAACTATGAAATTTGCTCAATGAAATGAATGTAGATAGCACCATCGGTAATATACAGTGCTTGCTCTTTCCATCAACAGTGAAAAGAGTCAGGAATGTGATTTGAATGCGTTTCAATGAATGGGAAGGTAGGCACTGCATCCGGCAATCAGTGATGCATACCCTGGCACCTCTCCTGAGTGTTTCTTATGCAGTTTTAGCAAATGTTGGTATTTTCAACGTACAAACCACCAGAATAATTGAGAGAAAACATTAGATATTTGTTTGTTGTTGTGAACATGTATTTTTTACTATATTTTTAATTTGGATTTTCATAACAGCTATTTTGATTCGATTATCACAGGGTAGGCACTGGCTAACTTGCCTACTCGTCACTGGGTTGAACACAGTAGGGTACCTATCGGTAGGTGTGTAGTTACTGTGTATGTATGGATGAATAGAGTATAATACTTGCATACAACAACAGTAGTTGTGTAGTGACTGTTTACCTTGTCTCTCATCAGGGTATCTCTAACTGCACAGTGAAGGCAGGTGCTGTGGTTCTGATCCCAGAGTGTCCTGTCGATCTGGAGGTGCAGCCGGTGCTGTGCTGCAGACAGGGCACGGCATGCAGACCCTGCCTACACATTCACCTTGACATCCAGCCCAGAAACCACCAGACAGGTGTGTGAACACTCAAAGCCCCATTTTTTATGCTGCTGTTAAAATTGAAAAAGACAACAGTTTGGTAGAGTGCCCCCGTATTAGCTTGTAACGCATGGTTTATTTAAAATACTCTAATTTTGTGTCAGTAAGTCATGCTATCCTCACTCCTGCAGCCTACTGGGTTCTCTGTGTTTCAGCATCATATGTGAATGTATGTTACAACGTACCAGAACTAGGAATGGACATTTGCAAGATTCTGGAGTTCACAGTGATCCCTGCTGCTCTGGATGGGCAAGCTACATCCAAGGTACATTCCGTGTGTGTGTGTGTGTGTGTGTGTGTGTGTGTGTGTGTGTGTGTGTCTGTGTCTGTGTGTGTCTGTGTGTGTCCATGCGTGGGTGCATGTGTGTGTGTTTTGTGATTAATTTCTATGTTCATCTATACCCAGCAGGCATGGCTGTCACTGCTGCTTAAAGATAATGCAGTGTCCTTCAACAGTCAGGTGACTGTGTATGTTTGTTCCCACCACTCGATAGTGGTGCTTCCCTCAGTGGATGAAGGTATTGCATTTCCCATAGTAATCTAACATTTTATGTCATTGCTTTGACTGTCAATACATATTGGTTAGTAATTGATCCTCTGAAATTTTGAGATCTGATAATTATTTGTCCTATCTACCCTTAGTGTGCTCATCTGCTGCACAGGGGGTTGTAGAAGAGTGTGACAGTGAGTTACATGCTCTATGTTCTACATTTGTTTGTTTCTATGGTTCCTATGTTGTTAATACCATATAAATAGAATTACTAGAATGGGTATCTCTATTCAGGAGTGTAACCATAGGAGTAAAGCAAGAAGTAAAAACAGAAAGCACTGTACAGCATTCAATCGGGTTCCATTTCTATTCAACTCATTCTAATTCTTTAGTTATTACATCTCCTGTGTCCTGTGTGCAGGACTTTAATTTTGGTCTTACTTTAATATTGGTCTCACTTTAATTAATGGACCGTCCTCTACAGATGATTAACCCATAAGAGTCTAAGCCCTGCCTAAGCCGGGGAGGGGGGTTCTAAGAAGCTAAATTGTTTTAAGAAGGTCATACCAAGCATCATTTAGCTATTTGATTTAGATTTGTAAGAACCCTTGAGGTATAATTTGTTTTATATATTACAAAATAATTTGATGAAAAATTATTTTTGACCTTCCTGCTACTAGCCCTTACAAATGGATTAATGAACAGATTCACTACATGGAACAACAGATAGCAGCCCCCCCCCCCCCCCCCCCCCCAAATATTCAAAAGGAAGTTTTTTCTGAAGTGTGTGTTCTATATCTGAGAGATATAAGAAAGATCAGGATATATATACACACACAAGTGTAAAGGAATGAATAAAAATATGTACATAAAAGTATATGGATGGATGAGCGATGGCCGAACGGCATAGGCAAGATGTAGTAGATGGATTAGAGTACAGTATATATATATGAGATGAGTAATCTAGGGTACGTAAACATTATATATAGTGGCATTGTTTAAAGTGGCTAGTGATACATTTATTACATCCAATTTTTTATTATTGAAGGGGATAGAGATTTGAGTCAATATGTTGGCAGCAGCTGTACTGACCTCGCCTTCTGGATGATAGCGGGGTGAACAGGCAGTGGCTTGGGTGGTTGTTGTCCTTGATGATATTTTTGGCCTTCCTGTGACATCGGGTGGTGTAGATTTCTTGGAGGGCAGGTAGTTTGCCCCCGGTGATGCATTGTGCAGACTTCACTACTCTCTGGAGAGCCTTACGGTTGCAGGCAAAGCAGTTGCCGTACCAGTCGGTGATACAGGCCGACAGAATGCTCTCGATTGTCCAAATTTTTTCAGCCTTCTGAGGTTGAAGAGGCGCTGCTGCACGTTCTTCACCACACTGTCTGTGTGGGTGTACCATTTCAGTTTGTCTGTGATGTATACGCAGAGGAACTTAAAACTTTCCAACTTCTCCACTACTCTGCCATCGATGTGGATAGGGGTCTGCTCCCTCTGCTGTTTCCTAAAGTCCACGATCATCTCCTTTGTTATGTTGACATTGAGTGTGAGGTTATTTTCCTGACACCACACTTCGAGGGCCCTCACCTCCTCCCTGTTGGCCATCTCGTCGTTGTTGGTAATCAAGCCTACCACTGTAGTGTTTACCACTGCAAACTTGATGATTGAGTTGGCGGCGTGCATGGCCACGCAGTCATGGGTGAACAGGGAGTACAGGAGAGAACTGAGAACGCACCCTTGTGGGGCCTCAGTGTTGAGGATCATCGGGGTGGAGATGTTCTTTTCTACCCTCACCACCTGGGGGAGGCCCGTCAGGAAGTCCAGGACCCAGTTGCACAGGGCGGGGTCGAGACCCAGGGTCTCGTGGTTAATGACGAGTTTGGAGGGTACTATAATGTTAAATGCTGAGCTGAAGTTGATGAACAGCATTCTTACATAGGTATTCCTCTTGTCCAGATGGGTTAGGGCAGTGTGCAGTGTGATTGCAATTGTGTCGTCTGTTGACCCATTGGGGCGGTAAGCAAATTGGAGTGGGTTTAAGGTGTCAGGTAGGGTGGAGGTGATATGGTCCTTGACTAGTCTCTCAAAGCACTTCATGATGACGGAAGTGAGTGCTACGTTGCGATAGTCGTTTAGCTCAGTTACCTTAGCTTTCTTGGGAACAGGAACAATGGTGGCCCTCTTGAAGCATGTGGGAACAGCAGACTGGGATAAGGATAGATTGAATATGTCCGTAAACACACCAGCCAGCTGGTCTGCACATGCTCTGAGGACGCGGCTAGGGATGCCGTCTGGGCCGGCAGTCTTGCGAGGGTTAACATGTTTAAATGTTTTTCTCACGTTGGCTGCAGTGAAGGAGAGCCAGCAGGTTTTGGTAGCGGGCCGTATCGGTGGCACTGTATTGACCTCAAAGCGAGCAAAGAAGTTGTTTAGTTTGTCTGGGAACAAGACATCGTTGTCCGCGACGGAGCTGGTTTTCTTTTTGTAGTCCGTGATTGACTGTAGACCCTGCCACATACCTCTCGTGTCTGAGCCGATGAACTGCGACTCTACTTTGTCTCTATACTGACGTTTAGCTTGTTTGATCGCCTTGTGCAAGGAGTAGCTACACTGTTTGTTTTCGGTCATGTTTCCGGTCGCCTTGCCCTGATTAAAAACAATGTTTCGCACTTACAGTTTGCTCGAATGCTGCCATCAATCCACAGTTTATGGTTGGGGAAGGTTTTAATAGTCGCTGTGGGTACAACATCATCGATGCACTTGCTAATAAATTCGCTCACCGAATCAGCGTATTCATAAATTTTTTTGTCCGACGCTATGCGGAACATATCCCAGTCCACGTGATCGAAGCAATCTTGAAGCGTGGAATCCGATTTGTCGGACTAGCGTCATACAGACCTGAGCACGGGCGTTTCCTGTTTTTGTTTCTGTCTATAGGCTGGGAGCAAAAAAAATGAGTCGTGGTCAGATTTTCCGAAAGGTGGGCGGGGGAGGGCTTTGTATGCGTTGCGGAAGTTAGAGTAACACTGATCCAGGGTTTTGCCAGCACGGGTCACGCATTTTATATGCTGACAAAAATTAGGGAGCCTTGTTTTCAGATTAGCCTTGTTAACATCCCCAGCCACAATAAATGCAGCCTCAGAATATGTGGTTTCCAGTTTATATAGAGTCCAATGAAGTTCTTTCAGGGCTGTCGATTTGTCTGCTTGGGGGGGATATACACGACTGTGATTATAATCGAAGAGAATAATCTTGGTAGATAATGCGGTCGGTATTTGATTGTAAGGAATTCTAGGTCAGGTGAACAAAAGGACTTGTTCCTGTATGTTGTTATGGTCACACCACGTCTCGTTAATCATAAGGCATACACCCCATCCTTCTTCTTACCAGAGAGATGTTTGTTTCTGTCGGCGTGATGCGTGAAGAAACGAGGTGGCTATACCAACTCTGATAACGTATTCCGAGTGAGCCATGTTTCGGTGACACAAAGAACGTTACAATCTCTGATGTCTCTCTGAAAGGCAACCCTTGCTCGGATTTCATCTACCTTGTTGTCAAGAGACTGGACATTGGCGAGTAGTACTCGGGAGCGGTGCGCAATGTGCCCGTCTACAGAGCCTGACCGCTCCGTCAGCCCCTTCTGTGGCGCCGTTTTTTTGGGTCGTCGGCTGGGATCCGAACCACTGTCCTGGGTGGTGGACCAAACAGAGGATCCGCTTGGGAAAGTTGTATTTCTGGTCGTAATGTTGGTATGTTGACGTTGCTCTTATATCCAATAGTTCCTCACGGCTGTATGTAATAAAATTTAAGATTTCCTGTGGTAACAATGTAAGAAATAATACATTAAAACAACAAAATACTGCATAGTTTCCGAGGAACGCGATGCAAGCACCGTAAGTCTAGGAATGCCTTGATATTCTCCAGATTTCATGATAACATGCACACATTCAAGGCACCCAGTGCCAGAGGCAGCAAAGAAACCCCAAAACACCTCTGAACCTCCTCAATGTTTGACTGTATGGAAGGTGTTATTTTTTGTTATGGCCTAATTTTGTTTACTGTAAACATAGAGATGGTGTGCTTTACCAAAAAGCTCTAATTTGGTCTCATCTGTCCACAGGACACTCTCCCAGAAGGATGTTGACATGTTCAGGTGTGTTTGGGAAATTGCAGTCAGGCTTTCTTATGTCTCTCTCTCAGCAGTGGGATCCTCCTGGGTCTCCTACCATATTCATAACCCCTTTCATTGAGTTGGCAACGGATGGTGTGAGTTGAAACTGATGTACCTTGTGTCTGAAGGTCAGCTTGTGTTTGAAGGTCTGTGTGGCAGTTGATCGAGGTACTTTCCTAACCATTTGAACAATCCTTCCCTGCAATCTTCAACGTTTTCTCTTGCAGCCATGACCAGGCAGGTTGGCTACAGTGGGATGGGTCTTAAAACCTATCAATAACATTACGCACGGTGGAAACAGGAACATCAAGGTCTCTGGAGATGGACTTGTAGCCTTGAGATTGTCCATGGTTGGCTGCAATCTTGTGTCTGACCTCCTCAGATAATGATCTAGTTTTCTTGTTCATTGCAACGACGATACAAAACAACGATACAAAACATGAGTCCTTTTCTCTATATTCAAACTGGTTGAATTAGTGATTTTTATATTGTGGTGCATTATGGTGCATTATGTTAAAAAGTGCAAGGGTGCCAATATTTTTGGTACTGGGGGACCTTCAAACGAGTCTTGTGACAAAACCGACATGTTCATGAGAGTCTCACATCACCTTTGCATAGTTGAGTCAAAATAGTGTGTAGCCCACACTGTTCGGACGCTACAGACAGAAGTTGGCAGATCGGCTGTACTGACTTCAGACCCCTTCAGTCCCCTTCAGACAATTTTCGGGGGTGTAGAGCAAAACAGAGAACACCATCGTGTTCGTGGGAGTCTCATCTTTCCATAGAGAGGTCATAATAGTTCAGATGCTACAGACGATTTTGTGAGAAGACCGATTTTCGGGATGTCTCATGGTCTGACAAACACCTCCTTAGCTCTGTTACCTTTCACCGCAGATGCGTAAGTGCGACATAGGAGGATGCTGTGAATTGTGATGGATCAAATGCAAAAAACAGATGTCTAGCTTCAACTGACAGATTTTTATGGGGATTTGTGTATTATGTTAATTTGATTATCGATTGCCTCCCTGTTGAAATGCAACCTCTTGTCTAGGGCTATGCCAAGGATTAGAGTTAGAGTTAGGATTAGGGTTAAGACTAGAGTTAGGATTAGGGTTAAGACTAGAGTTAGGATTAGGGTTAAGACTAGAGTTAGGATTAGGGTTAAGACTAGAGTTAGGGTTAACAGTTTGCTGATAGTCAGTTGAGCATAAATAAATCATCTGTAGGGGACTATCCAAACCAATAAATAGTTTGTCCATGGCCATTTGTTCTGTTTTTCCATAATTATTCTGGTTTATTTGAAGAGAGAAAGTAACATTTTTCTGCTCTGTAATTGGCCAGTGTGTCTGTCAGTCCCTAGTTTCAGCGCTCTGATTGATCAGGAAAGTCATGAGGTGAGGCTGCAAGTCAACAAGGCAGATGACAGCCCCTACCCACTGGAAATGTGCCTACAACATGAAGATAACGGAGTGTGCAGGGTCCGTGATGTACTTGGCATTCATTTAAACTCAGTTAATATGCAACAATTTTCTCAGACTTTCACCCTTCCCAGTGATAGCATGTTGCTTGTTGTCTTACAGACCTGTAAGGAGAGTACAGTTCCACTGCACTCTGTCACCCCCTGCATGTGCTTCCAGGTACTGATTTTATTTCCCCTTATTTTTTATTTAAAAAGTTAAGAACAAATTATTATTTACAATTTCAGCCAAACACAGACGACAATGGGCCAATTGTGCACCACGTTATGGCACTCCCAATCACAGCCAGAGCCTGGATTTGAACTAGGGACTGTAGTGACACCTCTTGCACTGAGATGTAGTGCCTTAGACCACTGCACCACTCAGAAGCTCAAGCTGGATTAGGCCTACAGTACTTTTGTCAGTAGTGCTGTTACTAGACACATCCAACTCAGTGTGAGACAAAGTTATCCCTTTTGTGTTGCTCTCTGTTTTGTGTGTGTGTTTTAGTAATCAGTGTGTGTGTGTTTCAGGTGTATGTTAATCGTGTCTGTGTTTCAGGTGTGTATTAATCAGGTTGTGTTAATAGGGGTGTGTGTTTCAGGTGTGCTAATTGGTTGTGTGTGTGTTTCAGGTGTGTGTTAATCGGTGTGTGTGTGTGTGTTTCAGGTGTGGTGGAATAAAGGAGACGAGAGGTCTCATCGATCCATTAGCTGTCCCTTTAGAAACCACACTGGTAAGAGAAGAACCATGCAGCATCCTTCTTGTTACACCTGTGTTACACTATGACAGTAATGAATGTGGGCCATGAAGTTGATTCCCATTGCATCTATAACTCCCCTATAAAGTATGGTATATTATACCTTTATCTCTCTCCACCAGAGCTGCTGCAGAGGAATGTATGGGAGAATGTGTCAGTATCTGTGGTGCAGGGCCAAATGAACAGTGGTGGTGCCATGCTATCCTGGAACCTGACTGCCCCCTGTAGGGTGGAGGCAGAAGTGTGGCCCTGCCAGAAAGGGGCAGGCTTGGACAGGTGCACAGAGCTGGTTGCCTTTAGGCAGCGTCTGTCAGATGACATTTGGAGGGAAAACAGCAGGGGACACTGGGTACATATATCCAACCATTTGATTGATGCTTTTGATCATTTTTTTGGCTTTTTATTGGTGCGTCTTTAGTGACCTTTTCGTTGTTGGGATATAACGTTACTGTCATGTAGCAATTGTTTGTTTTGTTTTTTACTTGTGGCTTTTTTATGGTCTGGTGAGATATGAATAAGACTGATAGATGATAGATACATTTGTTATATGTTTTAGCTGATGCCCGGTGTGTTTGAGGATGTCGTACTTGGCCTTGATCTCTGTGTGATGGTAAGATACTTCTACAGGTTGACTCTCGTTGTTCCCCAGTACTGAACTGGGATCCTGTCATATCATGATGAGAGCTCATCTTATGTTAAGTGTGTGTGTGTGTGTGTGTGTGTGTGTGTGTGTGTGGGGGGGGGGTCTCCAGGTAAAAGGGAAGAACAGTGAGCTTGGCCCCTTCTGTCCCATTGACTGTGAGTATTTTAGGAGAGGGCTGAGGTATCATTATCAAAGTTGATATGGATCCTACTGAAACTAATACAAGTTAGATTTCCTGGCCACAGATTTTTGGTGTTTAAAAAGATGGCTGTTATGTTCAAATCTGTATCCTCAATAAAGTATTTATTTTTATGCTCAATAAAATACATGTTCACAGGAGGGAAGCTGGTAAGAAATTCTAGGAGGATTGGAAAATAATCATATCTTTACTTCTCCCTCTCAGCCAGTTGGTGGCACTGGCGCTGGAGTCTGTTGGTCCTGCTCTCCCTGATGCTGGCTGTCCTAGCAGCAATTTGTCTATATTTCCTGCATGGTAAACTGAAACGTGAGTCACTCTGTCCTTCTCCCCAACTACACACATGCAAAGCCACTGTGTGTAGAGACAAAAAGAGTCCAAAAGTGTTAAACTTGTGTTAGGTTTGTGTTGTGTTACACTGTGGTGAAGTGAGTGCTAGGCTCTTCTCACCACAGATGTGCTCTCTGCCTCCCACCAAATCAGTCTTAATAGAGAGAGAGGAGTAGTTTTAAAGGAGATCAACATGTAGAGAAAGAGTGCCCCCTGAGTGGCACAGCGGTCTAAGTCACTGCATCACTGTGCTCAGAGGTGTCACTACAGACCAGGGTTTGATCCCGGGCTGCATCTCAACCAGCCATGATTGGGAGTCCCATAGGATGGTGCACAATTGGCCCAGCATTGTTAGGGGAGGGTTTGACCACAGGGGTTTTACTTTGCTCATCACGCTCTAGCGACTCCTTGTAATTCCTGCAGGCTGACCTTGATCGTCAGATGAACTGTGAACTTTCTTCTGACACATTGGTGCAGGCTGACCTCAGTCGTCAGTTGAATGGTGTTTCCTCTGACACATTAGTGCGGCTGGCTTCAGAGGACACATTACTCGACCTTCACCTCACGAGCCCGTTGGGGAGTTGTAGCGATGAGACAAGATTGAAAAAATACAAAACATTTAAAGAAAGAGAATGAAGATCTTTCCTATACTACGTGTATTCCTCAGTGTCCCAGATTCCCTCTCCTCTCAATAGCTGACTTTACTACAGTAAGGAATTTTGGGGTTGGACAATAGTCCAGGGCTTTTGTAAAGGTCAAACAACTCTTACTTGAAATGACACATGAGACTCTGTGTTACAGAACCATGTCAGTGTGTTTCACATCACATTTCTGTCTCTCCAACAGGGTGGGCATGGGAATGGTACCAGAAGGAGTGTGGTCGACGTAAGCAGGTTTCTCATACTCCAAATATACAATCTGAAAATAAAAAAGATACATATTCATCTAACAATAATCATTGACAAAACAATGGAAAATGAATGTTTCTAACTCCCCATGCCCTTTGCCTCCCTCCCTCCTTCCCTCCTTCCCTCCTTCCCTCCTCCCTCCCTCCGTCCTGCCCTCCCCTCCCTTCCTCCCTCCTTATATCCCTCCTTCCTTTCCTTCCCTCTCTCACTCCCTCCCTCCCTCCCTCTGTAGTAGCCAACAGGGGACACATAGTGCTGCTGAGCCCGCCGGACGTGGATGGCTCTGTGTCAGAGCTGATGTGTGAGCTCGGTTCCTCTCTGTGTGCCCAGGGCTTCAGTGTCTCTGTGGACCTGTGGAGTCGGGCTGAGCTGTGCTCTCTGGGGCCTCTGCCATGGCTGCACTCCCAGCTGCAGCACTTGGACAGTCAAGGGATCCGGGCAATACTGGTACTGACACAGGCAGCCTGGGAGAGGGCAGAGGACTGGGTCCGACAGTGGGACCAGCAGGGCCAACAGGGAAAGGATATAGTCCAGGGAGTGGAGAAGGAGGAGGGGGGTGAGGAGGTGGAGGGGGAGGATAATGGGCTTCTCCAGGGCTTGTCCTCCCCGTATGCAGACGTGTTCAGTGCCGCTCTGAGCTGCATCAAGGCAGAACACAAACTGGGCTGTGCAAGAGAGCACTTCCTCCTGGTGCACTTTGAGGCCCATTCTGCCAAGCCCCCCAGCAGTGAGAGGGGTCTCCCAGAGCTGTTCCAAGGGCTGCCCATGTTCCATCTGCCCTCCCAGAGCCAGGGGCTTCTCGCTGAGCTGGCCATGGGGCCCACAGGGCCCGAGGCTGGTATAGGTGGGCATAGGGTCTGAAGGAAGCCACACAGAGACTGTCTGGGGGACTTATGCTTTTGTGGAGAGACTCAGGGGGGTACCTGATTAAGGAGCTGCCTCATAAGTGTGTTGTCACTGGATCGCAGGCCGTTCCATTACAGCAGAACAGTCACCCTGAGATCAAATCTTCCCCAACCACTAAGACAATACCGGCCCCCCTCATCACCCCAATAACCCCAGACTTTACATTCACACTGAATACACTGGACATGCAATGTGTTGGATGCAGAAGCCTTGGATTGTATTTGGTGATGTTATGAGGGCTTTTATTGAGCCAATACACAGTGTGTAACCTACAGTAGGCCTACACCTTCAGGAAGGACTTCTATGTGTGACTTATTATGTAGGCTACATGAAATGTTTAACAATTGTTCTTTATCTTACTCTTAATTCATGATTTGTAGATAGAAATGTCTGAAAGGCCTATTGGAATATTTGCTGGATCAAAACTCAAGATAGGACAAACCTGAATGATATGCAGTAATCTAGAGGTTAGAGAGGCAGACCAGCAGCTGGAAGGTTCACGGTTTTAAGCCCCGGGCCAGGCAACACAAAAATGGAACTGAACTGGCAGCTGGAAGGCTGCTGCTCTCTGATCCCATGTAACACCTCCTGTCATTGTTCCCTTAAGCAAGGCACTCTACACCCAACATTTGCTCTCCATCCAGGGGTGCTGCCCTGCTGCTGATCCTCTGCCTCTCCTGGTGTGTGTGTGTGTCTGTGGGTGTTGAGAAAGGCAGAAGACAAATTCCTGTTCTAACCAGTGGACAATAAAGATATATTTTATTATATTCTATTCTCCTTATCTGTTTATGCATTAGTGTAGAAATTAAATGTGGTAAGCCTATGTAAATGACCTAAATGATTATTGACCAAAACATAATCTCTATCATGGACTGAATAATGCATCATTTTTTTTCAATGTGCAAGATGAAAAATAAATATATTTCGATACAAACAAGAATTTCTCATCACAATTTATATTGTCACTAGGAGGAAAATAGTACTTTGCGATTTCACAAACGTTTTAAAAAGACAAACAAATATCTGGGAAATAGCCGCGAGAGGGGTTGCGCGAAAGCCAGGAATGCAGCCCCGGTCTCACACTTGTGCAGTTATTGTCAGGATTTGGCCAGGGTTGTTCCGGTTTTTGGTCACTAGATGCCCCCATTGTGCTTTTTGACCTTTTGTTTTCCCTTGATCCCCATTATTATTTGCACCTGTGCCTCGTTTCCCCTGATTGTATTTAAACCCTTAGTTTTCCTCAGTTCTTTGCTCTGTGTTTGTATGTTAGCACCCAGCCCTAGTATTCTGTGAACTCTTGTTGATCCCGGTGGACTCTCTTGTGGAATTCTGTTCTTGTTTATTTATTTTTGAGTATCTTTTGAGGCTTTTTATGCTATTCCTACCACCTTGTGGATTTACCTTGTTGTCTTGGAGGATTACCTTTGTTCTTGTGGAATTCCTTTTGAGGTTGTGAAGTTACATGTTTTCCTGAAGGACTTTTTACTTCATTAAATACACTGTCTCAAGTATTGCTGTGTCTGCCTCATCTTCTGGGTTCTGCCGACTATTCGTGGCTCAGTAGGTTAAGTGACTGTTTCTCACTCCGGAGACCCGGGTTCGTAACCGGGTCCTGACAGTTATAAATAACATTGATTATCTGTGTGGTGGTGTGGTGGTGCTCTAGCTGGTGGTGCTCTAGTCCCGGACCCTTTCGCCCCTCAAGAGACTGTGATTGGTCAAGGGCTATTTGAGAGAAAACGAGATCAACCAGAACGACTGCAGCTGATCTCAACCGTGCAAAAAGGCATCCCAAAGAAAGCTGCGAAGCTCAGTCAATTCTTTGAAGAGTGCCTTCGGACAAAACTGTTAGTTTCCCGATAATTTGCTCTTCACGCTCAGGGTGTAACTAGTAGGGTGTAACTAGCCCCTGTTCTTGCTCTTGCTGAACAAAAAAAATCCTCGGTATCATCACAACAACTTTTGGAGCTATTTCAACAAAACGATTTTGTGGTAAGAGAGAAAAATGTAGATCATTTTTGAGTAAAGTAGTAATATGTTGGATGAGTGTGTTCCCCACCCCTACTAGGGGGTAACTGTTCCCTGGGGGATAGTTAACGTTACCCCTTTATGGTTATGAATGTGTTTCTACCTGTCATTTAGACAATGACTAGCCCAGTTAGCGCTAGTTTATGCTAACTTGTTCTAGCAACTTCACTAGCAGTAAATGATAGCCAGCTATCTAGTTAGCATAAGCTGCTAGGAGTGCAAGCTAGCAACCTTAATACAAGATCATCTGAGGTAAAATAATACCTGTTCTGTTCCGTTTTTATAGTACCTGTTCTGTTCTGTTCCTATAATACATGTTCTGTTACTATATTTCTTGTTCTGTTGTGTTCCTACAATACCTGTTATATTTCCCTCCTATAATACCTGTTCTGTTCCATTCCTATAATACCTGTTCTGTTCCATTCCTATAATACCTGTTATATTTTCCTCCTATAATTCCTGTTCTGTTCCGTTCCTATAATACCTGTTCTGTTACTATATTTCTTGTTCTGTTGTGTTCCAGACATAGACGAGTGTGGCACAGTGTCCTCCTAACACCTACTGCTTCAATAGATGGCAACTATCAGTGCAGAGGTCAGTTCTGCTACCAGGGGTCCGAGGTCAGGAGGTCACCTCCTCACTCTTCAACAGTTGATACACGTTATGATTTGTAAGAGTGTGTCTTTAGAGATTAGTGTCTTTAGTAGATTATTTGCTCTTTCTCCAGTTTTATGACTAAGGGTGTCATTAATTTCAATTTCTGAAGCAGAACCTCCTCTCCACCATTAGTGAGAGTGATGGATGTGAGTGTTATGTATTGATGATGATGTTTTTTTGGTGTTCTCCCAGACTGTGTTGATGCCTGAGTGGGCTGTATGGGCGCTGGGCCAGCTCGCTGCAGGAAGTGTGCTACTGGCTACATACTAACTGGAGCCTAAGTTAGGTAAAATTGTCAAAGACTCCAGTCACCCAATTCATAGACTGTCCTCCTTGCTACCGCACGGCAAGTGGTACCAGAGCGCCCAGTCTAGGGCCAAAAGGCTCCTTAAACCTCTAGTGACTCCCCATCCCGCATGCGGGAGCGTAATCATCGCCTGACACTAATTAACATAACGCAACGGAAATAAATATCCCTAGAAAATATTCCTATTCATGAAAATCACAAATGAAATGTGTTGAGACACAGCTTAGCCTTTTGTTAATCACCCTGTCATCTCAGATTTTCAAAATATGCTTTACAGCCAAAGCTAGACAAGCATTTGTGTAAGTTTATCGATAGCCTAGCATAGCATTTTCTGGCTGAGAAATCGCCCGGAAATTGCAGTCACGAAAACGCTCCATAATATCGACAGAAACATGGCAAACGTATAATCAATCCTCAAGGTGTTTTTCAAATATCTATTCGATAATATATCCCTCGGGACAATTAGTTTTTCAGTAGGACCGATTGGAGTAATGGCTACCTCTGTATTTTACGCAAGAATCTCTCTGGCAGCATCAGGTGACCACTTGCGCAATGTAGCCGCTTACGGGTATTCTTCAACATAAATGCGTAAAACTACGTCACAATGCTGTAGACACCTTGGGAACACGTAGAAAGCATAAGCTCGTTGATGGTACATTCACTGCTCAATAGGGACTCATTGGAACGCAGCGCTTTCAAAACATGTGGCACTTCCGGATTGGATTTTTCTCAGGCTTTTGCCTGCAACATCAGTTCTGTTATACTCACAGACAATATTTTTACAGTTTTGGAAACGTTAGAGTGTTTTCTATCCTAAGCTGTCAATTATATGCATATTCTAGCATCTTGTCCTGATAAAATATCCCGTTTACTACGGGAATGTTTTTTTTCTCCAAAAATGAAAATACCCGGGGGATGCCCCCTAGTCACAACAGGTTTAACAGCTTCTACCTCCAAGCCATAAGACTGCTGAACAATAAATCAAATGGCCGCCCAGACTATTTACACTGACCTTCCTTTGTTTTTACACTGTGGCTACTCGCTGTTTATTATCTACAGTTTATTATCTACAGCATAGTCACTTTAAAAATTACCTCGACTAACCTGTACCCCTGCACATTGACTTGGTACTGGTACCTCCCTGTATATAGCCTCGCTGTTATGTAATTTTCTTGTGTTACTTTTTGATTTACTTTAGTTTATTTTGTAAATATTTTTTGAACTGCATTGTTGGTTAATAAAAATAGATGTGTAATTTTTTGTAGTTAATGTTTAGGCAATAATTAACAGTATTCCACCCTGTCACTGTATAACATAGGGAAATGGGTTTGAATCATAGCAGACTGTGGCAAGACAACTTAGGACCAGGAACTGTGGCAGACAACTTAGGACCACTGAAGGAGGTCTCCCACCCAGAGAGGGGAGAAACCGTTGGGCTTGCAATAGATTGTGTAACATATGGCAGGATATGATAAGCAATGAATTGGTCTGGATTATTCTTGTATACAATTGATGTATCAGTGTGTATTATTTAGTCATTAAGGGTGGATTGTTAATGGTTTTTATCTGTTAATTGAATGATTAGAATATTCCACCCTGAAACCATATAATTGTATGTTATTGATTAGAATGGATAAAATTACAATCAATAAATGTGTAGTTCTAGTCAGAATTAGGGTAAAACAATATAGCTAATGTTTGTCTTTATGGTATTTTAAAGACAGAGTGTCTGAGCAAGATTAGAGATTTGGGTTAACTGCCTGTTCAGGGGCAGAACGACAGACCAGAGAGTCTGAGTGGCTGCTGGCTTGGCGGAACTGATGGGGATCCATAATTAACACAAATGCCTCAGCAGGTGAACCTTAAACTTCACACTTCACTAGCTGAGTTCCTTTGAGTGTCTGTTGACAGTGTTTAGGATCAGTAACACTGACACATAAGTCAGAAAGAAAGTCACCTTTATTGAATGTATATAAACAAGCTGGCCAACACTCAATAGTAATATTCTGATACAGCACATACAATAGAAATGTCTGGGGCACTGGAGACAGCCTCCTAAAAACACCAAACATCTCTCTCTCTCTCTCTCTCTCCTCCCAACCCTCCCTCTATCTTTGACTCTTGCACTCAAACATACAGACATGTACAAACCCACACACGCACACTTTATCACACACATACACACACTTTATAATTTCTCTCTCTCACACACACACAATCTTTCTCACAGATTTACTCACGCAACACCCCAAAAACATGCTTCCTCTTTCATAACACTGCACAGGCTGCCTACTAGGGGGACAGGACAAGTGAGGAGACACACCACTCTCAAACACAACATCACACCGTCACCATGCAGATGCACTTCATGTATGACGACTGGAGCACCATGGGAAATAAGCCCAGGTTTACACAAGTAATCATTCAACATGCTGGATACACATTTAACTTGTTCCTAAATCCTTACTGTACAGAAAACATTTACTTATACACATAGTACAGTCCCAAAATGACATATTCAATAAGACGAACTGAAAAAAAGTCTAACTTAAAGATGGAATCCACAATATGGAAACAAACAGTGTTGCAGTAACTTCTTTGTTGTTGTAAAATCCCAAACAGACCTGGCAGTTTCACCATTAAGGATTAAATCTACAAAAGTAAAAACACAAAAGATAACAAAAATGTTTCAGCCATTGGTCACAGTGTTTTGTTTGATCCAATGGTTTGCATTTTCAACATCATACCATAAATCAAATGCAACTTGTACAAGACAAAGAAGGTGAATCTGTCTGCCTGTATTAGGCTTCTCATACTCCTTTTCAAATCAGAAGGCCTTTTACTCTCTTGATCGCTATTGGTGAAGTCTGTTGTCTTTAACTCCTGGGTCATGTTCATTAGCCACCAAACGGAAGAAAAATCTAGTGAAACAGGGAAGGACTACCTGGACTTTCATTTTTTACATTTGTTTAACTAGGCAAGTCAGTTAAGAAAAAAATCTTATTTTCAATTATGGCCTAGGAACAGTGGGTTTACTGCCTTGTTCAGGGGCAGAACGACAGATTTTTATCTCGTCAGCTCGGGGATTCAATCGTGCAACCTTTCGGTTACAAGTCTAATGCACTAACCACTAGGCTACCTGCCGCCCTAATAAGAAACATTCATTCTTCATTTTGCGTTGCAAAGCCTTTTAAAACATTGCATGCCCTAATGAACACAACCCTGGAGTATGGTAACCGATAGGCCACTGATGACTGCACATTAAGATCTCTGCATAGAAGACAGGAAATTATCCCCAGACTATCACTCTGTTGGCACATCATGTAAACATCTGCATGCATGGGCACAAATGAAGTGTTCAACGTTTTCTACCATGTTGTATTTACCAAGTGCTGTACAGTCACTTATCATGGTAGGAGAACCCATACTTTATCTATTCAGTAGTAAAGAACCTGAAAATGGGGGATTCTGAATCCGTTCCCCCTGATGGCTACGTTCAAAATATCCAGGTTAAGACAAGAAGATTCTAATAACCCATAACTCTTTGCACCAATACTCAACAAGGGACCTGCTTCCGCATTCGGAATGACTGGGAGTGAATGATAGCAACACAGAAAGTTTGCCATCAAAGTGAAAAATAAACACAACTGTAATGAATTTCAGCTAACTACTCATTGAATACATAGCATAAATGCTATACTGTCATTCCATTCATTTAGACTCTATTACTGGACTTCCTGACCGCTGGTCATGTTTCAATGCTAATGTAGAATCCAGCAATATCAAAGGTGCCATTCATTTTTATTTTTTGAATATTTCCACATATTGTCTTAACATTCCCATCTTCAACAAAGCCTGATGGTAAAGTGAGAGGTTTTTAACTCCTCTGTCCATGTGCTTTTCCATTTATACCAATCTCTGACATTGCAAACACAAACACAACACCACACAACGTCTTTTCTTCAATTTGATTTCATCGGAACTTGTCATTATTGGGCAATGAGAAGATGAGTTGTGAGATTCATGTCCTGTGTGAATTCTATGTTTAAGCTGACAGACAAATGGATACAGAGGTGACATTGGTAAGTGGATCACTTTTTGTATGGTACCCGTTGGAGGACGAGGACACACACACACCATGGAAGGGGGTTAGTGGTAGTAGTGATGGAGGGGGGTTAGTGGTAGTAGTGATGGAGGGGGGTTAGTGGTGGTAGTGATGGAGGGGTGTTAGTGGTAGTAGTGATGGAGGGGGATTATTGGTGGTAGTGATGGAGGGGTGTTAGTGGTAGTAGTGATGGAGGGGGGTTAGTGGTGGTAGTGATGGAGGGGGGTTAGTGGTAGTAGTGATGGAGGGGGGTTAGTGGTGGTAGTGATGGAGGGGGATTAGTGGTGGTAGTGATGGAGGGGGGTTAGTGGTAGTAGTGATGGAGGGGGATTAGTGGTGGTAGTGATGGAGGGGTGTTAGTGGTAGTAGTGATGGAGGGGGGTTAGTGGTGGTAGTGATGGAGGGGGATTAGTGGTGGTAGTGATGGAGGGGTGTTAGTGGTAGTAGTGATGGAGGGGGGTTAGTGGTAGTAGTGATGGAGGGGGGTTAGTGGTCGTAGTGATGGAGGGGGGTTAGTGGTAGTAGTGATGGAGGGGGATTAGTGGTAGTAGTGATGGAGGGGGATTAGTGGTAGTAGTGATGGAGGGGGATTAGGGGTGGTAGTGATGGAGGGGTGTTAGTGGTAGTAGTGATGGAGGGGGGTTAGTTGTAGTAGTGATGGAGGGGGATTAGGGGTGGTAGTGATGGAGGGGTGTTAGTGGTAGTAGTGATGGAGGGGGGTTAATGGTGGTAGTGATGGAGGGGGGTTAGTGGTAGTAGTGATGGAGGGGGGTTAGTGGTAGTAGTGATGGAGGGGGGTTAGTGGTGGTAGTGATGGAGGGGGGTTAGCGGTGGTAGTGATGGAGGGGGTTAGCGGTGGTAGTGATGGAGGGGGGTTAGTGGTAGTAGTGATGGAGGGGGGGTTAGTGGTGGTAGTGGTGGAGGGGGGTTAGTGGTAGTAGTGATGGAGGGGGGTTAGTGGTAGTAGTGATGGAGGGGGTTAGTGGTATTAGTGATGGTTGGGGGTTAGTTGTAGTAATGATGGAGGGGGGTTAGTGGTGGTAGTGATGGAGGGGGGTTAGTGGTGGTAGTAATGGAGGTGGGTTAGTGGTAGTAGTGATGGAGGGGGGTTAGTGGTAGTAGTGATGGAGGGGGGTTAGGGGTAGTATTGATGGAGGGGGGTTAGTGGTGGTAGTAGTGATGGAGTGGGGGTTAGTGGTAGTAGAGATGGAGAGGGTTGGTGGTAGTAGTGATGGAGGGGGGTTAGTGGTGGTAGTGATGGAGGGGGGTTGGTGGTAGTAGTGATGGAGGGGGGTTAGTGGTAGTAGTGATGGAGGGGGGTTAGTGGTAGTATTGATGGAGGGGGGTTAGTGGTAGCAGTGATGGAGGGGGGTTAGTGGTGGTAGTGATGGAGGGGGGTTAGTGGTCGTAGTGATGGAGGGGGGGTTAGTGGTAGTAGAGATGGAGAGGGTTAGTGGTAGTAGTGATGGAGGGGGGTTAGTGGTAGTAGTGATGGAGGGGGGTTAGTGGTAGTATTGATGGAGGGGGGTTAGTGGTAGCAGTGATGGAGGGGGGTTAGTGGTGGTATTGGTGGAGGGAGGTTAGTGGTGGTAGTGATGGGGGGGGTTAGTGGTGGTAGTGATGGAGGGGGGTTAGCGGTAGTAGTGATGGAGCGGGGTTAGCGGTAGTAGTGATGGAGGGGGGTTAGTGGTAGTAGTGATGGAGGGGGTTAGTGGTGGTAGTGATGGAGGGGGGTAGTGGTAGTAGTGATGAGGGGGGTTAGTGGTAGTAGTGATGAGGGAGGTTAGTGTTGGTAGTGATGGAGGGGGGTAGTGGTAGTAGTGATGAGGGGGGTTAGTGGTAGTAGTGATGAGGGGGGTTAGTGTTGGTAGTGATGGACGGGGGTTAGTGGTAGTAGTGATGGAGGGGGGTTAGTGGTGGCAGTGGTGGAGGGGGAGGGTTTTGCCAATAGATGGGTTTTTGTTGTTCTCTACACACTCAACAGTCATGTTTATCACCACATCTGGATATACTGGGACAATGACATTGACAACAAACAAACACACAACACTGAGACTGGATAACACATCTGTAATGACGGAGTCACTCCAGCCCTCCACTTTAACAATGGTAGTGATAGTCCTCACTGCCAAGTGCAAGTTTAAGAAGTAATCTCACTGATACTATAGTGATTGTGTGTGTGTGTCTCAAAAAATATTTCTCACGCTGTAGCAGGAATGTAAGAGCTCTTCTAAATGAGAATGAAATAGTCTTCTTGCCTTTGGACTGTGTCTCAAGGATAGACTTTCCTTAGTGAGAGCCAGTCTGTTTTCATACAGGGAATGTTTCCTTGCACAATATTCTGACCACATAGACATGTAGACTTTAGATCTCTTTCTATATATATCTATAATATGTTTATAATATAAACGAGGCACAAGGCCACCTTGTTGAGAAGAACATAAACGAGTCACTAGACTTGGGTTTGGGTTAGCACAGACTATGACTGCTGAAAGAGAAGAAGAGAGGATGAGAAAAGAGGTCATGAAGAAGAGGAGGGAGTAGGGAGACAATGAGCCGGAGAGAGGGCTATAAAGGTATGGCAGGAAGTCTCATACACCTGGGTGTCCATGGATGCCATTACACATATAAAATCTCTCCAGCTGATCCTACATACAATACAGTCTTCTACAGTTCATAAGCAAGCCAGGTTATGGGATCAACATCCCTATTTAGTGACATGATTGCACAACATCCAATGGCCGTGTCTCTTGGCTGTGTCTCTGGTTGAACATCATGTTGTGAGCACCAGTGATCTAAAAGCACCATTAGAATTATCCCTGAAACAGGGGAGGAGAAGGTGCATAGGTGCATATGATGCTGAGAAACAAACCGTCATGTAATCTGATTGGTGTATGTTCTGAAAATACCATTCTGATTGGTACTGGTTTAAGATATCTAAATGCTTTTTGATTGGTGCCCTTGACTCATGACTGAATAAAAGCTGCATTATTAGTTCTGACATCTGCATAGATTGGAGTTTTAACTGTGACATCAACTGAGGTAACAGGATAGATACACAGTTGGAAGCCCCAAGCCCAAAGGCCCAGCAAACCCCTGGTACAGGGCCCTACCCATAAGGCCATGCCAGACTGCACATTAACGGCACAAGTAAACCTTCAGTACTAAAGGCAAGGCCAGTGGCTGCCCATTGGTCAGATAAGAGCTATAGTTGGTGCCTATTGGTCTGAGAAGAGCTTTAGTGGGTGCCCATTGGTCAGATAAGAGCTCTAGTGGCTGCCTATTGGTTCCTCTTCCTTGTTCTGATGCACTTAACACAAAACACTCATAGCCATAGTCAAGTACTGCAGATGAAACACACTTAACAAAAGGTCATTAGAAGATAAAAATAAGTAGCACAACAATTTAAAAGTAAACTAAAGCTGTAACTGTATGGCACTTCATAAAATATGTGGGAAGAGACAGGCTATCTCTGGAAAAAGAGAAAACTACAAAAAAAACTACATATGAGTAAAATAAGCACTGTGAAGACAGATTGTCAGTAAGTAGGGAGGATACTGACAGGCAGGGGAGCCAATCAGAACCAGCCGGGGATGAACAGGGTGGGGCAAATCAGGTAAACAGGGCACCTCAGGTAAGCAAGGTGGAGTTAGGAGAGTGAACCAATTAGGCGCAGGTTGGTGAGAATGGGGGGGCAACAGGTGAGCTGAGCAGCTTGACAACTGGGCCAGAGTGGCTGTGTGAGTTTGGCTGTGTGAGCAGGACCACGGAGCTGAGACCAGACAGCTCATCTGTCTGTCTGTCTGTCTGTCTGTCTGTCTGTCTGTCTGTCTGAGGGGGACCCAGTCTGTCCAACCCAGTCTAACGTCACAGAAAGCACCTCTGTGTCTGTGTAGGGCCACTCATCCTCCACAGAGTCACTCTCAAAGATCTGGCCAGTTTCTCCAATGTCTGTAGAGTGCTCTTCACATGATGGCTCCTCAGTTATCTGTAAAAATACACATAATGGTGTAATTAACACTAGAGTCGTTCCTGTCCATTTACAGTGATTGTCAAATGAACACTAAACAATAATTCACAGTGCTTTATTCTATATCTATCAATCAATATAGATATATAGCCCTTCTATCTATATCTATAGTCCTTCTTACATCAGCTGATATCTCAAAGTGCTGTATAGACCTTCGGTAAGGGGACAAGGATTGCAAGATTCAGGTATCTTTCCAAACATTCCCAGATTTTCCTGATATCCCAGTTGGAATATTCCTGGAATTAGGAGGGAATAATGAGGAAATCCAGGAATCTTCCAACCGGGATTTCTGGAAACCTAGGGGATTCTTTCAGAAAGTTACCACTAAAGGGGACCCTCCAAATCAAGTGTTACTGAATCTATAAATACGTTTTACCTGCTCAACCATCAGTCTCCTCGTCTGGCCTTCCCACCTGCTTCATCCCTCCTCTTCTTCATCATCTTCCTCATCCTCAGTAAAAATAAAGGCCCCATTTTGAAGTGTGGATTGTGTGGCGGTAAAAAATGTTTGGTCAGGTAGTCAATGTGTTTCAGCATCATGGCATGGCTGTGCTCCTCCAATAGTGACTGAATCATCTAGGATTCAGAGAGATGAACGGAGAGAGAGAGAGAGAGAGAGAGAGAGAGAGATGTGGCGAGGGAGGCAGGCAGGCAGGTTTGGGCGGGAGGGAGGGAGGGAGGGAGGGAGGGAGGGAGGGAGAGCAAGAGTCAGTCAGCTAAACAAATAAATCCACAGCACACAGAGATTTGGAACAGAACTGAAGAGAAAACAGGAAGTGAAAGCGAAAAGGTACGAAAAAGCAGTGTTTCAAAACATCTCACCCCTCAGAACAACATCAGAGCTTTGGTTGTCATCGTTGGCACGATTATGCCCAAATGCCCTCCTCGTCATCCTATTGGTGAGAGTGTTATAGGCCGGCAGAAAAGGTTAGCAGGAAGTGAAGAAAGGGTTATCAAGAGTTAGCATAGGTCAAAGGTTATTATATGACAGCATGTCATGAGTAGGTAAATATGCAGGAGAGAAATGATTGAAAGCACTATATTAAGGGTCATGATAATGTTACACTGTATATAGGATTAATATAGAGAAGAGCAAAGGCATAAAGGCATTGTAAGTCTGGTTTTTGCTTTTCAATCCAATCTGCATTGCATAGGTTAATTACAGGCCCACTCTGTAATATTTACAGACAGTATTGGTTGAATGGGCTAACAGTGGTCAACTTGATCCAGGCATGAATGTTGAACAAAGCTGAGAATAAACATTGGGTCTATTTTGACCTCACACCAGGAAGGCCCTACAGTAGAGCGGTCATAGGGCCCTGGTCAACAGTAATGCACTATAGGGAATAGGGTACCACTAGAGACACAGCCTTAGAGTTAATCTAAACATAGATTTAAATGCACAATGCAACAGTCTAGCCATTAGACCACCACACCACAACAAGGATAGGAAACAGAGGGACAGCCTGCTTTTTGTCTAATAGTGTTCGAAAAAACATGGCACAGTGGTCTAGGGCACTGCATCGCAGTGCTAGCTGTGCCACCAGAGACTCTGGTTTCGCACCAAGGCTCTGTTGCAGCCGGCCGCGACCGGGAGGTCCGTGGGGCGATGCACAATTGGCCTAGCGTCGTCCGGGTTAGGGAGGGTTTGGTTGGTAGGGATATCCTTGTCTCATCCCGCACTAGCGTTTCCTGTGGCGGGCCTGGTGCAGTGCACGCTAACCAGGTCGCCAGGTGCACAGTGTTTCCTCCGACACATTGGTGCGGCTGGCTTTCGGGTTGGATGCGCGCTGTGTTAAGAAGCAGTGCAGCTTGGTTGGGAGGACGCATGGCTTTCGACCTTCGTCTCTCTCCCGAGCCCATAAGGGAGTTGTAGCAATGAGACAAGATAGTAACTACTAACAATTGGATACCACAAAATTGGGGAGAAAAGGGGGTAACATTTAAAATAAAATAAAATAAAAAAACATCTGTAATTGCAAAAACATAATGGCAATGCAATTCATTCTGAGTAAATACGAGAATGTGGTTTGGAATAAGTCAATTATGTGCTTTAGTAGCTACAAAGAGTTAAAGCCTTACAATCAGAATTCTGGGCCCATAGTCATAAAACATATCAGTTTTGCCTTTTAGATCATATGATTATATGGACAGGGGGGACCTGATCCTAGATCAGCACTGCTGGTCTGAGATGCTTTATAAATCCAGCCCCTGATTGTAAACACAAGAAAGGGAGACATGTGACCTGGTCGTGGGAGGGGCGGTGGCCGGCATGGGGTGGTCCTCTGGCAGACCCTGGTCCTCCGCGGTGGTGTGGGGGCGGGTGGCGGGGGTGGCCGCCTTGCTGTTGCGGGGCATGGGGTATGGGGTGATGGGGATGCTGCTGGGGGTGTTGGGGGTGTGGGTGCTGGGGGTGGGGGGCTTGCTGCAGGGGGCCGTGAAGGTGTGGCTGTGGGTGCTGTTGGGGGTGGGGGTGCTGCTGCTGTGGCGGAGGCCCGTGAGGATGCTGTCCTGGGTGGGGGTGTTGTTGTTGTTGTGGGTGTGGCTGCTGGGCTTGCAGCGGGTGCTGGGGCCGTGGTTGGTGTTGGGGCTGTTGGGGGTGCCCCTGCGGGTGCTGTTGGGGATGAGGGGAGTACTGCTGTTGAGGCTGCTGGGGGTGAGGGTGTTGTTGGGGTGGGGGCTGGGGGTGCTGGGCATGGGGGTACGGGGCGTGCTGCTGCTGGGGATGTGGCGGGTGCTGGTACTGGGGCTGGGGGGACTGAGGCTGGAGGCCCGGGTGGGGTTGCTGGGGTAGGGAATGAAAGGGAGGATGGGGGTGGTAGTGGTCGTCTTCATAGTTGTCTGCCATCAGCTTCATCCTGCTCTGTGTCTGTGGAACAAAACACAAACATGTAAGTTCTACAATTTAATATGAGAGACCCAAACACTGAGTTAGTCATTATGAATGGAAGGAATTGATTGAGTTAGCAAAGAGAGAATAGCAACTGAGTAGCAGAAATAAGCTTAGAACGGAACAACTGCTGCTATTGTGAGCAGGTCCTTCCTGCAAAAGAGACTTTTGGGATCTCAATGAGACAAACCTGTGTAAATAAAGGCAGGGTTGGAGTCAATTCCATTCAAATTCAGTCAATTCAGGAAGTAAACTGAAATTCCAATTCCAATTAAATATTTCTAAAAACTTTTCAATGAGAAAGAAATGGAATTGCCATTTCAGTTTACTAACTAAATTGACTTAATTGAAATGGAATGGACCCTGAGTAAAGGTTGAATAAAATGTCTACCTGAGTTGTGTCACCAGTCCTGACCTGCTGTTTTAGCTGGTGCATCAATCTGTCCTTCTCCCTCTTCAAAGCCAGAACCTCTTCCTGGGTCTTCTTCTTCCCAGAGGCAGACAGCTCTAGCAGAGCGATGTTAGCATCCTTCTCACTGATGGCTGCCAGCAGGGCCTGTTGTCTATAGACAAACAAGAGAACAAGATACCAGTCAGCACAGCTGAGACAAAACATGCATCTTTCCCACATATGAAGATAACATAATTTACCATTTCTCACTATTTACGTGAAACCTAAAAGTATTGACATGGCGTTTGAGCATTCACACGACCAAGACAGTTTTTCTTTATATCCTTGACCTATTTGAATAATTTCAGTGCAGTTCTTTTGATTACCATTGTTAAACAGAATATGAACATGAATATGAACATGTTTCATTGCTCTGCTGATGTACGACATCCCATTACTTACTTCATCTCCAGGATCTCCTCCAGCTGTTTCCTGCGCTCCTGTCTCATGTTGGTCAGGTGACCGTCCCTCTCCTGCAGGGACTGCTGGGTAGACGAGAGGCGCTGCTTGGTGGCATCCAGCTCCTGTCTAGTTCTCTCTAGGGTGTTCATCATCTCCTCCAACTGACACACACACAGGAATTACAGACATAATGTATTTTCTATGTCTCACACGCACACACACACACACTTTATAAACAGACCTTCAGATGCTGACCAAGGTCCATGGTGTTGTCTTTTCGAGGGTCCCCCATTATCTGACCAGGCTTCTTTTCCCCCTGGGGGCCCAGTTTGAGGTTGGGACCCCCCTTCTTAGTAACCTGCTCCTTGGTCTGCCTGTATGGAGAACCACAGATTATGTCAGAGTTCAACCCTCTATCATACTAGTCACCGTCTTACCATACCACTAGCCGAACAACTGGTATCAATGGTTCATACGTCCCCTTGAGGCATTACTAAGGCATTACTAATACTTTGTCTACTGTACTTTATAAGTAAATAGACACACAGAACTCACATACCACACATACAGGGTTGGGTAGGTTACTTTCTAAATGTAATCTGTTACAGTTACTAATTACCTGTCCAAAATTGTAATCAGTAATGTAACTTTCAGTTACTTTTAGATTACTTTCCCTTTAAGAGGCATTAGAAGAAGACAAAAATATATTTTACCAATTGAATGAAATCTCTTGCAGGATAAATCAATATTATAATTTACATAGCTGGCTATTAATGGATGTTGGATTTTACTTTATGGGTTGGTTACGTAGAATTCTTCTAACCGATTGCTTTTTAGAAAAGATACGATTAGACTACACTGTAAAAAGTGTCAGATTTACAGTCATTCCAATTGATGTAATATCCTTTGATCTTCAAGAATATGACATAGAAATCTGTAAATACAGTATATACTATGAAACATTTTAGGAGATCTCAGTTGGGGTCTCAGCTTACTGTTCAGAGTCAGAATAGTAGAACACACAAGGTGCAATTTAGACATGTGGTTGTGCATCAGCAGTTTTTCACTTGTTATGTCAATCACTGACTGTCACTCAGCTAACAATTATTAGATTTGTAAGTTAGTCAAGCCAATTATCTAAACTTGTATTAATCATGGCTGACTACCGACTGGACACACAGGGTACGTACAGGGCACAGGGCACAGGGGCCCTGACCTCCAGGGGGCACCCATTGATTTTGTTAGTCACTCTCACTCAGATATCATTTACAAGGCATAAGTTGAGGCAAAATGTGTAGAATTGCAGGTAATTAGCCCCGAATCAGTTACCCAACCAAGGCAGGGCCCCCTAACTTCTCTCCTCCCCACATCTGATGATTAGCAGAGCGGCAGCAGGCTATCTACACTCATAGAGAGCTGGCTCCTGTGGTTGGCGGTTGCAGTAAAAAAATAATATATATACACATTTCCATTTCTCTGCCTCTAGGGCCCCCTACGGGCTTGGGCCCGGGGCTTCAGCTCCTGTAAGCCACTGCATTAAGCAGGCCCTGGATCTGCACTATGCAGCTGTTGCAAGAGCACATTTTTCACTGGCTGTCCACTGGTTGCAAAAATAATAATTGGTAGTCAGCTTAAACTTCTTTAGTTCAACCACTATTGAGTTAAAATACACATGTACATTTGTGAACAGCCACCCACTACAAATACAATCCGTAAGGTGCAAAAAGCTAAATGAGAGAGCAGCAGTGTGATTCACTTGAATTCGCTATGTAGATGTCAATAATAAGTGATATCCGTATCGCCATAGACTTCATGTCACGCCCTGACCTGAGTATCCTTTGTTTTCTTTATATATTTTGGTTAGGTCAGGGTGTGAAGAGGGTGGTATGTGTGTTTTTGTCTTTTCTAGGGTTTTTGTACTGTCTAGGGGTTTTGTAGATTTATGGGGTTGTTCACATTCTAGGTGTTTATGTAGGTCTATGGTTGCCTAGATTGGTTCTCAATTAGAGGCAGGTGTTTATCGTTGTCTCTGATTGGAAACCATATTTAGGCAGCCATCCTCTTTGGGTATTTTGTGGGTTATTGTTTATGTCTAGTTGCCTGTGTTTGCACTTTTGTAGCATAGCGGCGCGTTCATTTTGTTATTTCGTATAGTTTGTTTAGTGTCTGTCTTTATTAAAAGTTTGATGTATTCTAACCACGCTGCGCTTTGGTCTACTCCATACGACACGACGATCGTGACACTACACCACTGCTGTCATCCTTACCTCCAAGCCTTTATTCAAATTGGATTATCCTTGAATGCCTTTGACAGCAGTCGCACCATTGGAAAACATAGCTTGGACTGTAGCCTTTAAACGCCTATTCCTGCTCTTTTACCGCGATCAAGCAAATAGGTTTAGTGTGTCATCATAGTGGTCAGACTCGCTCAGGTGGAACACACTTAAACGTGAGCCTTTTTTCAATGCTGATTTGAATGTTGTGAGTAAACAGAAAGGTGTCATTTTTTTCTTGCAAACTTCCTTTATGAATTAAAAAGTATTCCTAGAAGAAATCACCTAGTTTTTCAAAAGTATCTGAAGTCTGATGATAATATTCTTTCTGATAATGTAACGTATTAAAGTGTTGTTTTTTTTGTAATCCATTACTCCCCAACCCTGCACACATATACAGTTGAAGTCAGAGGTTTACATACACTTAGGTTGGAGTCATTAACTTGTTTTTCAACCACTCCACAAATAGCTCATTAACAAACTGTAGTTTTGGCAAGTCGGTTAGGACATCTACTTTGTACATGACACAAGTCATTTTTCCAACAATTGTTTACAGGCAGATTATTTCACTTATAATTCCAGTGGGTCAGAAGTTTACATACACTAAGTTGACTGTGCCATTAAACAGCTTGGAAAATTCCAGAAAATTATGTCATGGCTTTAGAAGCTTCTGATAAGCTAATTGGCATAATTTGAGTCAATTGGAGGTGTACCTGTGGATGTATTTCAAGGCCTACCTTCAAACTCAGTGCCTCTTTGCTTGACATCATGGGAAAATCAAAGATATTAGCCAAGACCTCAGAAAAAAAATTGTAGACCTCCACAAGTCTGGTTCTTCCTTGGGAGCAATTTTCAAACGCCTGAAGGTACCACGTTCATCTGTACAAACAATAGTACGCAAGTATAAACACCATGGGACCACACAGCCATAATACTGCTCAGGAAGGAGACGTGTTCTGTCTCCTAGAAATGAATGTACTTTGGTGCGAAAAGTGCAAATCAATCCCGGAACAACAGCAAAAGACCTTGTGAAGATGCTGGAAGAAACAGGTACAAAAGTATCTATACCCACAGTAAAATTAGTCCTATATCGACGTAACCTGAAAGGCCGCTGAGCAAGGAAGAAGCCACTGCTCCAAAACCGACATAAAAAAGCCAGACTACAGTTTGCAACTGCACATGGGGACAAAGATCGTACTTTTTGGAGAAATGTCCTCTGGTCTGATGAAACAAAAATAGAACTGTTTGGCCATAATGACCATCATGATGGAGGAAAAAGGGGGAAGCAACATCTCAAGACATCAGTCAGGATGTTAAAGCTTGGTCGCAAATGGGTCTTCCAAATGGACAATGACCCCAAGCATACTTCCAAAGTTATGGCAAAATGGCTTAAGGACAACAAAGTCAAGGTATTGGAGTGGCAATCACAAAGCCCTGACCTCAATCCTATAGAAAATGTGTGGGCAGAACTGAAAAGGTGTGTGCGAGAAAGGAGGCCTACAAACCTGACACAGTTACCCCAGCTCTGTCAGGAGGAATGGGACAAAATTCACCCAACTTATTGTGGGAAGCTCGTGGAAGGCTACTCAAAACATTTGACCCAAGTTAAACAATTTAAAGGCAATGCTCCCAAATACTAATTGAGTGTATGTAAACTTCTGACCCACTGGGAATGTGATGAAAGAAATAAAAGCTGAAATAAATCATTCTCTCTTCAATTATTTTGACATTTCACATTATAAAAATAAAGTGGTGATCCCAACTGACCTAAGACAGGGAATTTGTACTTGAATTAAATGTTAGGAATTGTGAAAAACTGAGTTAAAATGTATTTGGCTAAGGTGTATGTAAACTTCCGATTTCAACTGTATGTGAGTAATACAATGACGACTGTTAGACTCATTAGAAACACATGCAGATGGACACAACAAAACACAAGAAAAATTAACACAAATATATATATATATATAGACACTGAACAAATTATATACAAGATGTAAAGTGTTTTTCCCATGTTTCATGAGCTGAAATAAAATATTTTCCACATGCACAAAAAACATATTTCTCTCAAATTTTGTCCACAATAAATGTACATCCCTGTTGGTGAGCATTTCTCATTCACCAAGATAATCCATCCACCAGACAAGTGTGGCATATTGATTGAACAGCATTATCATTACACAGGTGGACCTTGTGCTGGGGACAATAAAAAGGCCACCCTAAAAAGTGCATTTTGTCACATAACAATGCCACAGATGTCTCAAGTTTTCAGGGAGCTTGCAATTGGCATGCTGACTGCAGGAATGGCCACCAGAGCTGTTTCCAAAGAATGAAATGTTTCTTTGTCTACCACAAACCGCCTCCAATGTAATTTCAGAGAATTTTGGAGTATATCCAACCGGCCTCACAACCACAGACCACGTGTAACCACGCCAGCACCAGGCCTCTACATCCGGCTTCTTCACCTACGGGATCGTCTGAGACCAGCTACCCGGACAGCTGATGAAACTGTGGGTTTGCACAAACAAAGAATTTCTGCACCAACTGTCAGAAACCGTCTCAGGGAAGCTCATCTGTATGCTCGTCGTCCTCACAAGGGTCTTGACCTGACTGCAGTTCTGCATTGTAATTGACTTCTGTGGGCAAAATGCTCACCATCGATGGCCACTGGCATGCTGGAGAAGTGTGCTCTTCACGGATGAATCCCAGCTTCGACTTTACCGGGCAGATGGCAGACAGCATCACGTGGACGAGCGGTTTGCTGATGTCAACATTGTGAACAAAGTGCCCTATGGTGGTAGTAGGGTTATAGTATGGGCAGGCATAAGCTACAGACAATGAACACAATTGCATTTCATCGATGGCAATTGAATGCACAGAGATACTGTGACAATATCCTGAGGCCCATTGTCGTGCCATTCATCTGTACACAATTCTGGAAGCTGAAAATGTCTCAGTTCTTCCATGGCCTGCATACTAACCAGATACACAAGCCACTGAGCATGTTTGGAATTCTCTGGATCGACGTGTATGACAGCGTGTTCCAGTTCACGCCAATACTCAGCAACTTCGCACAGCCATTGAAGAGGAGTGGGACAACATTCCACAGGCCACAATGAACAACCCAATCAACTCTATGCAAAGGGGATGTGTCATTGTTACGGATACAGTTATCCTGTGTGTGTAACCTGTGTGTGTGTGTTTCTTTTCTCTCCTTCTCCCCTCACAGGTGAAAATCATCACTCCCCAATCAGTCAACAATCAACCCATCAATCAGAAGACACACCTCCTCCTGTTTCCTACCCTATCACAGTTCCTTCCCATGGTTTAAAAACCCCATCATTTGTTTGCTCTAGAGCTCAATCTCTTTGTAATGCCATGTTGGTAGATCTCTGCTCTTGATAGATTTCAGTAGCTCAATCTCTTTGTAAATGCCATGTATGTAGATCTCTCTCTTTGCGTCTTAACCTCTTCTTTTGTTTGAGCACCTCCAAATCACATTGTCATCACCTGTGAGTATTGTTTTGGTTATGGTGGTTGTTTGTTGTTGTTGGTGGGAAAAGGGGGAAACCAAGACAAGTCGCCCATGGGCATACACTACCCGTAGGTGAACTTTGTTAAATACACTAGTTAGAACTGGGCGGACCACCCACTGTATTTTGGTTAGTTAGTTAGCTGTTGTTGAAATAGGCTAGTCTAGCTTAGGGGTGTTTTGAATACTTATTGTTTCTTTCCTTGGGTCCAGCTCAGCCCCTTTTTCCTGCTCCCCCCATTACCGTGTGTTTATAAATAAACCCTGAGTTTGACGGTATTATTTCGGTTGTCGTGGTTATTTCGTTCACACGTACTTTGTCACAATTATAATTTACATGAGTTATGTTACGGGTCTCACTACCATCCCCCCCTAGATGGTCGGGCCAAAAGGGATTCGTAACAGTCATGCTGTATAAAGCAAATGGCTGTGACACCAGATACTGACTGGTTTTCTGATCCACGCACCTACCTTTTTTTAAGGTATCTGTGACCAACAGATGCACATGTGTATTCCCAGTCATGTGAAATCCATAGATTACGGCCTAATGAATTTATTTAAATTGACTGATTTCCTTAAATGAACTGTAACTCAGTAACATTTTGAAATTCTTGCATGTTCAATTTATATTTTTGTTTAGTATATACAGTGCTTTCGGAAAGCATTCAGCACTCTTGACTTTTTTCACATTTTGGTACGTTACAGCCTTATTCTAAAATTAATTAAATAATTTTTTTCCCTCATCAATCAAAACACAACACCCCAAAATGACAAAGCGAAAACAGCTTTTAAGAAAACATAGTTTATTTACATAAATATTCAGACCCTTTGCTATGAGACTCGAAATTGAGCTCAGGTGCTGTTTCCATTGATCATCCTTGAGATGTTTCTACAACCTGATTGGAGTCCACCTGTGCTAAATTCAATTGATTGGACATGATTTTGAAAGTCACACACCTGTCTATATAAGGTCCCACAGTTGACAGTGCATGTCAGAGCAAAAACCAAGCCATGAGGTCAAAGGAATTGTCCGTAGAGCTCTGAGACAGGATTGTATCAAGGCACAGATCTGGGGAAGGGTACCAAACAATTTCTGCAGCATTGAAAGACCCCAAGAACACAGTGGCCTAGATCCTTTCTTAAATGGAAGACATTTGGAACCACCAAGACTCTACCTAGAGCTGGCCGCCCGGGCCAAACTGAGCAATCCGGGGAGATAGGCCTTGGTCAGGGAGGTAACCAAGAACCCGATGGTCACTCTGACAGAACTCTAATTCCTCTGTGGAAATGGGAGAACGTTCCAGAAGGACAACCATCTCTGCAGCCCTCTTGCAGTTTTCCAAGAGGCACCTAAAGGACTCTCAAACCATGAGAAACAAGATTCTCTTTGGCCTGAATGTCAAGCATCACGTCTGGAGGAAACCTGGCACCATCCCTACGGTGAAGCATGGTGGTGGCAGCATGTTGTGGGGATGTTTTTCAGGGGCAGGGACTGGGAGACTAGTCAGGATCAAGGGAAAGATAAATAGAGCAAAATACAGAGAGATTCTTGATGAAAACCTGCTTGAGAACGCTCAGGACCTCAGACTGGGGCGATGGTTCACCTTCCAACAGGACAACGACCCTGAGTAAACAGCCAAGACAATGCAGGAATGGCTTAGGGACAAGTCTCTGAATGTCGTTGAGTGGCCCAGCCAGAGCCTGGACTTGAACCCAATCTAACATCTCTGGAGAGACCTGAAAATAGCTGTGCAACGACGCTCCCCATCCAACCTGACAGAGCTTGAGAGGATCTGCAAAACAGTTTGTGAGAAACTCCCCAAATACAGGTGCGCCAAGCTTGTAGCATCATACCCAAGAAGAATTGAGTTGTTAATCACTGCCAAAGGTGCTTCAACAATGTACTGAGTAAGGATCTGAATACTTATGGAAATGTGTGAATGATAACTTGCAAATATTTAAAAAAAAATGTTTTGCTTTGTCATTATGGGGTATTGTGTGTAGATTAATGAGGGGGAAAAACTATTTTATCCATTTAAGAACAAGGCCGTAACGTAAAAACATGTGGAAAAAGTCAAGGGGTCTGAATACTTTCCGATTGCACTAATATACACTCAGGTTAGACATGCAGGTACTGTAGTTGACACGGAAATTTGAATGCAAAAACAATGAACAACATTCAGGAGATATGAGACACAGATGAGATAAAGACAAGTCCATGTTAATACAGTATGTTCAGAGATCTCTGAAATGACTCACAGGTTTAGGCACCAGAGTTAGAATAGTAGGGGGGGAAGTCGCACCTCTCAGGTGTACGGATGGGGCCGGTGGTGGGGGGGATTCTAATGGAGGTTCGCTACTTACCTGGGAGCTAGGCTGCAGGTGGAGAAGAGGAGGAACAGGAGGAGGAGGAGGTGTAAGGAGGGATGGCAGGACAAGAGGAAACAGCAGACAGAAACAGGAGACGAGAAGAGTAAAGAAATGTAACATTATCATAACAGAAAAGAAGGACAACAGAGGACCCATAACCAGAATAAAGTGTACACAATCAGAGACAGACAGGGAGAGATCATCATCATCATAAGAGGCACCAATGAGAAACAGTCACTGGAAAACACAGACATAGCTAACGCGGGATGCACAGGATACACCTTCTCCTCTGACAGCCAGGTTAGAGCCCTGTATTAGCTGCTGGCTGCACAGCCTGTAAGTGCGGGGCGGGCATGCAGTCAGTCAGAAAAGGGGACAGAAAACACTAGCTGTGATAGAGAGAGGGGGAGTGAGCGAGGTTAGGCTAGGAGGAGGGGAGGGACAAGAGAGCTAGTATAGCTAAACAGCAAGGAGAAGAGGAGACCAAGTGGGCAAGGCAGCAAGGGAACCAGTCAAGGGAGCCATGGCAGACAGCCATAAAGAGGGGGACCAACCAAACAACTGGGGGGGTACAATACATACAGACCCTACCTACTAAACAGCTCACTCACTGAGCAGAACATTGTTGACCTGGAGCACAGCAGCTCTAGTCATGCAGACAAGACTACTAGGCTGAGAGCTAGCCTTTACATTGGGCATAGCAAGCTAGACAGGGAAGTGGAGAGGGCAGGGAGATTAGGGCGGAGGTCAGTGTAGAGAAGGTGGGAATCACTGTTAGTAGTAGGTTGGAGGTATCGAAGCAGTGAAGGGTGAGGATGGTTCTGGATGAGGGTTAGGGATGAAGGTAACAGAACAGACAAGGCTGAAGATGGTTCTGGGGGAGGGGTGGAGGTATCAAAACAGAGAAGGGGGAGGGTTAGGGGTGGAGGTATCGGAACATCGAATGGGTTGGTTCTGAGGGAGAGTTTGGGGTGGAGGTGGGCAGATGGGGGTCAGGAATGAGCAGGGGAAGCAGCGTGCCCACAGCAGTAGAAGGACTAAAGACAGGACCTTCCTACTCTCTTAGAAAAAAAAGGTACTATCTAGAACCTGAAATGGTTCTTTGGCTATTCCAATAGAGTCGTGGCCAAAAGTTGAGAATTACACAAATATTAATTTTCACAAAGTCTGCTGCCTCCGTTTCTATGATGGCAATTTGCATATACTCCAAAATGTTATTAAGAGTGATCAGATTAATTGCAAAGTCCCTCTTTGCCATGTAAATGAACTGAATCCCAAAAAAACATTTCCACTGCATTTCAGCCCTGCCACAAAAGGACCAGCTGACAACATGTCAGTTATTCTCTCGTTAACACAGGTGTGAGTGTTGACGAGGACAAGGCTGGAGATCACTCTGTCATGCTGATTGAGTTTGAATAACAGACTGGAAGCTTCAAAAGGAGGGTGGTGCTTGGAATCATTGTTCTTCCTCAACCATGGTTACACGTGCCGTCATCATTGCTTTGCACAAAAAAGGTCTTCACAGGCAAGGATATTGCTGCCAGTAAGATTGTACCTAAATCAACCAGTTATCGGATCATCAAGAACTTCAAGGAGAGCGGTTCAATTGTTGTGAAGAAGGCTTCAGGGTGCACAAGAAAGTCCAGCAAGTGCCAGGACCGTCTCCTAAAGTTGATTCAGCTGCGGGATCGGGGCACTTCCAGTACAGAGCTTGCTCAGGAATGGCAGCAGGCAGTTGTGAGTGCATCTGCACGCACACTGAGACGAATACTTTTGGATGATGGCCTGGTGTCAAGAAGGGCAGCGAAGAAGCCACTTCTCTCCAGGAAAAACATCAGGGACAGACTGATATTCTGCAAAAGGTACAAGGATTGGACTGCTGAGGACTGGGGTAAAGTCATTTCTCTGATGAATCCCCTTTCCGGTTGTTTGGGGCATCTGGAAAAAAGCTTGTCCGGAAAAGACAAGGTGAGCGCTACCATCAGTCCTGTGTCATGCCAACAAAGCATCCTGAGACCATTCACGTGTGGGGTTGTTTCTCAGCCAAGGGAGTGGGCTCACTCACAATTTTGCCTTAGAACACAGCCATGAATAAAGAATGGTACCAACACATCCTCCGAGAGCAACTTCTCACAACCATCCAGGAACAGTTTGGTGATGAACAGTGCCTTTTCCAGCATGATGGAGCACCTTGCCATAAAGCAAAAGTGATAACTAAGTGACTTGGGGAACAAAACATCGATATTTTGGATACATGGCCAGGAAACTCCCGAGACCTAACTTAATCCCATTGAGAACTTTTGGTCAATCCTCAAGAGGCGGGTGGACAAACAAAAACCCACAAATTCTGACAAACTCCAAGCATTGATTATGCAAGAATGGGCTGCCATCAGTCAAGTTGTGGCCCAGAAGTTAATTGACAGCATGCCAGGGCGGATTGCAGAGGTATTGACTCTTTGCATCAACTTCATGTAATTGTCAATAAAAGCCTTTGACACTTATGAAATGCTTGTAATTATACTTCAGTATTCCATTGTAACATCTGACAAAGAATATCTAAAGACACTGAAGCAGCAAACTTTGAGAAAAATAACATTTGTGTCATTCTCAAAACCTTAGGCCATGACTGTAGGAGAACCCTTTGAATAACTGTTTTTGTTTCCAAGTAGAACCCTTTTGGTTCCAGGTAGGACCCTATTGGGTTCCATGCAGAACCCATTCCCCAGGAACCAAAAAGGATTCTCCTAGGGGGACAGCCATTATGGAACCAATTTTCTAAGAGTGTACAGAAGCTACACAAAACAGCCAAAACACAAAAGGCCACAGACAAAAAGTGTGTGCGTGTGTGTGTGTGTGTGTGTGTACATGCGCGTGTGTGTGTACATGTGTGTGTAGAATCAGTGTCTGGTTATTGTCTATGTGTAAGGTACATGGGAGCTGTACTGCATTTGCTACAGTACAGATCCCATAATGGTGCTATGTTGTAATGAGAGTGAGTTCATGGTAAAGGGAGGGAAGAGGGCATACAGACTGTCAAATTAAATATCATCCAGGAAATGAAAAGAAATACATATGATTCAGTATAGGATACAGTGCAATTGAAAAGTATTCAGACCTCCTGACTTTTTTTCACATTTTGTTTTAAGTTACAGCCTTATTCTAAAATGGATGAATTCGTTTTCCCCCTCATCAATCTACACACAATATCCCATAATGACAAATCAAAAACAGGTTTTTAGAATTTTTTTCAAAAGCATCAAAATATAAAACAGAAATATCACATTTACATAAGTATTCATACCCTTTACTCAGTACTATGTTGAAGGCTCTTTGGCAGCGATTGTAGCCTCCCTTTCTTCTTCGCAGATCTTCTCAAGCTCTGTCAGGTTGGATGGGGAGCGTCATTGCAGTCATTTTCAGGTCTCTCCAGAGATGAATGATCAGGTTCAAGTCCGGGCTCTGGCTGGACCACTCACGGACATTCAGAGACTTATCCCGAAGCCACTCCTGCATTGACTAGGCTGTGTGCTTAGAGTCGTTGTCCTGATGGAAGGTGAACCGTCACACCAGTCTGAGGTCCTGAGCGCTCTGGAGCACGTTTTCATCAAGGATCTCTCTGTACTTTGCTCCGTTCATCTTTCCCTCGATCCTGACTAGTCTCCCAGTTCCGTGCCACTGTAAAACATCCACACAGCATGATGCTGCCACCACCATGCTTCACCTTAGGGATGATGTTATGTGCCTTTTACTGAGGAGTGGCTTCCATCTGGCCACTCTACCATAAATACCTGATTGGTGGAGTGCTGCTGAGAAGGTTGCCTTTCCAGAAGGTTCTCCCATTTCCTCAGAGGAACTCTGGAGCTCTGTCAGAGTGACCATTGGTTCCTTGGTCACCTCCGTGAACAAGGCCCCTCTACCTTAATTGCTCAGTTTGGCCAGGAGGTCAGCTCTAGGAAGAGTCTTGGTGGTTCCAAATGTCTTCCATTTAAGAACGATGGAGGCCACTGTGTTCTTGGGGTCCTTCAATGTTGCAGAAATTGTTTGGTACCCTTCCCCGGATATGTGCCTCGACACAATCCTGTCTCAGAGCTCTACGGACAATTCCTTCGACCTCATGGCTTGGTTTTTGCTCTGGCATCTACTGTCAACTTTGGGGCCTTATATAGATAGGTGTGTGCCTCTCCAAATCATTCCCAATCAATTGAATTTACAACAGGTGGACTCCAATCAAGTTGTAGAAACATCTCAAGGATGATCAATGGAAACAATGGACACAGGATGCACCTGAGCTCAATTTCGAGTCTCATAGCAAAGGATCTGAAAAGTATTTTTAATACATTTGCAAAAAACTATGTCGTTATGGGGTATTGTGTGTAGATTGATGAGAAAAAAGAAAACAAATCCATTTTAGAATAAGGCTGTAACGTAACAAAATGAGGAAAAAGTCAAGGGGTCTGAATGCTTTCCGAAAGCACTGCATGTGTTGAAACTGACATACTGTATATGAGAAATATATGACATCCTTATGGCTTTCATATGTGAAATCATATGAATACAGTAGAAGTTCAGTATTAATACAAATATGAAAGTATTGATTCATACATGCTACTACAGATTCGTTTTTTGATATAGTTTGTTTTCCTGGCTCCTTGTTTAGGTGGCAGGTAGCCTAGTGGTTAGAGTGTAGTACTAGTAACCGAAAGGTTGCAAAATCAAATCCCCGAATCTGTCGTTCTGCCCCTGGACAAGGCATTTAACCCACTGTTCCTAGGCCGTCATTGAAAATAAGAATTTGTTCTTAACTGACTTGCCCAGTTAAATAAAGGTAAAGGAAAAAGATATTAGATTGAGTCATAAAGTGTGTGCAGGCATGGGTGGAGAAGCAGGCTGAAGACATGCGCAGACACACGTGCACAAAGATGCATATACAACATGACTACTGGCGCAGGCTTTTGCAAGACTACTGCTGTAGAGGTTGCACAACATATCTAGTGATCTTTACATAACACGGATGGGCCGATGGGCTTCCAAATCAAACCAAATCAATTAAAAGGCGAGACCATATGCAGGTGCAGTCGCAGACGTAAACCACGAGGGCAGCCTTGCTGAAGTGCCAGGGGCAGAGCACTCACTTTCCCAGGAAGTCCCACACCATGCCCCCAATCTGCTGGGGGGCAGCGGACACAGGGGGGAGCGGGTCAGGGGGAGCTCTACCACCGGGACCGTGACGAGGGACGGGGCCAGGGCTGAAACTAGGGCGAGGGACAGGGGCAAGGTGAGGGGGGCTGTGACAGGGGGAGTAGGAGGAGAAGCGTTGGTGAGGGGAAAGTGTTGGAGAGAGAGAGAGAGAGAGAGAGAGATGGAAGAAGAATGAGAATGACACACTGAAATGCAATGGCACCGTATTACTGCTAGGGGATGCTCATGTGGCGAGCACATACAGTTTGACCGACCTGGACAGACCCTTTTCTGCAAAATGTTACACTAAAATGGCCAATCCAAAGTCTAAAGATTAAATGTTCTATTCATCAATACTCTATAGGTATGATGTAGATTTTCACTATCAGCCAGCATAGTACCCGGGGGTGGGGGGGGGTACAGTCCAAGATTTACAGGATGACGTGACATCCACATATCAACAAAGACCGGATGAGAGAGTAGATTAACTACACAAGAGCACATTTAAGCCAACATGCACAGAGTTACAGGAATAGCAATAAATAGACAGGGCCTTTTGGAGAGGACCACGCACATCCAGTGCCTTGTCATACAAATCCAATGAGCTTTCACCTTCACTGCACATTGTAGGGGTTTCACCCATAGCCTTGCTTGCTCACTAAAAAAACTATCAAAACATCCATTCATACTGTGACTCAATCAAGTGATTTGTAGTAATTAAATAAGATTTTCATCATTGCATTAACAGTAAGTATGTGACGACTCCCACCGAAGGTGGCTCCCCTGCCTGTTCGGGCGGTGCTCGGCGGGTGTCAATCCCTTTTCCTTTTTCTGTTTGTTTTGTCTTAATAGTTGCACCTGTGTCTAATTGTGTTTTCCTGATGTGCTTCCTTATTTAAGCCTAGTAAACCCCGCCCTTGTTTTGTACGGGATTAATTTTGTGTTACGTGCTGTGTCGTTGGGTGTGTTAGTGCTCCGGACCGCGTACTCTGTGTTTTGGGTTGGTCAGTATTTTCGCGCCCTGTGTTTTGGGCATTGTATTTTGGTGCCAGATTAAAGTGCACTTTTCCCTTTGGAACTCTCTGCTCTCTGCGCCTGATTCTTACCTCACACACCCAGTCAGCCGTGACAGAATCCCGCACCTTCTGTTATGGAATCAGCAGGAGCAGCTGCACCTCCTCTCCCATCGATTGAGGAGAGGGTCCTCCATCACACCACCATTCTCCACCGAATAGGATCGGCAATGGATCTGATAATGGAGAGGATGGACCGATAGGAGAGGAGTGGCCTTCCCACCTCATCTCCAGCGCCCCCTCCACCAGTACCACCTACCCCTGCTTCAGCATCCGGCTCCGGGGGCCCTGCGTCTGGCGCTCCCCAGGGAGTATGATGGGACAGCGGCTGGGTGTCAGGGGTTCCTCATCCAACTGGAATTATACCTGGTGACCGTCCGTCCTAATCCCTCAGGGCAGGAGAGCGTGAGTGTCCTCGTCTCCTGTCTGACGGGACGAGCCCTGGAGTGGGCTAACGCAGTGTGGAATGGCCCACACTCGGCGAAGGATCACTACCCCGAGTTCACCTGCCGATTCCGAGCTGTGTTCGATCACCCACCAGAGGGTCGGGCGGCGGGTGAACGGCTGTTCCACCTGCGACAGGAGACAAGGAGTACGCAGGACTTTGCCCTGGAGTTCCGGACCTCGGCCGCAGGAGCGGGGTGGAACGACAGGGCTTTGATGTAGCCTCAGGGAGGACGTCCGCAGGGAGCTAGCGTGTCGGGACACCACCCTCACCTTGGATGAACTCATAGACATGTCCATTCGTCTAGACAACGTGCTGGCTGCCCACGGGCTTCCGGAACAGGCCCTGTTGTTTCCACCCCCAGGCCCTCCTGCTCCCATCCCCATGGAGTTAGGGGGGGGCTGTATCGAGGGGGACCGGGAGAGGAGTTTCCTCCTGCACCAGTCGTGGTCGGCAAGGACACACGGCCGACCGGTGCTGGAGGAGCTCGTCTGGGAGTCGGGAGGGCAGGCGGAGCACTGCTCGGTCACCCCAGGTGAGTCAGCACCAGACTCACCCAGAGATTCCTGTCGGTCATATGTTTGTGTTAACCTCTTTTCCTGGGTTTTCTCCCTCTCTACAGCATAAGGCGCTAGTCGATTCAGGCGCAGCTGAGAACTTCATGGATCGTGGGCTCGCGTTAAGGCTAGGGATTCCCCTGGTGTCGTTAGACCTACCTTTCCCCGTGCACTCCTTAGGGTCAGGAGTGGTCAGGGAGGCCACGGTGCCACTGGACATGGTAACGCAGGGGGGTCATGAGGAGCGGATTACTTTATTCCTTATTGATTCACCTGCGTTTCCAGTGGTGTTGGGAATTCCCTGGCTAGCTCATCACAACCCGGTGATTTCATGGCGACAGGGGGCTCTTAGAGGGTGGTCAGGAGTGTTCAGGCAGGTGTATAGGAGTTTGCGTTGGTGCGACTACGGTGGAGAGTCCAGACTAGGTTTCCACCGTGCGCATTCCCTTTGAATATGCCGATTTGGCTATCGCCTTCAGTAAGAGGAAGGCGACCCAATTACCACCCCATCGTCGAGGGGACTACGCAATAGACCTCCTGGTGAACGCTGCACTTCCTAGGAGTCACGTGTACCCATTGTCCCAGGAGGAGACCGTGGCTATGGAGACATATGTTGCTGAATCGCTGGGACAGGGGTACATTCGGCCCTCCACATCACCCGTCTCCTCGAGCTTCTTTTTTGTGAAGAAGAAGGAGGGAGGTCTGCGTCCGTGCATTGATTATAGAGGTCTAAATTCTATCACAGTGGGGTTTAGTTACCCCACTACCTCTCATCGCTACGGCGGTGGAATCATTTCACGGGGCGCGCTTCTTCACAAAACTGGACCTGAGGAGTGCGTATAATAAGGTGCATATCCGGGGAGGAGATGAGTGGAAAACCTCATTTAGTACTACATCTGGCCATTATGAGTACCTCGTCATGCCATATGGGTTGAAGAATGCTCCAGCCGGCTTCCAATCCTTCGTAGACGAGATTCTCAGAGACCTGCACGGGCAGGGAGTGGTAGTGTACATCGATAACATCCTGATCTATTCTGCCACACTCGAGGCGCACGTGTCTCTGGTGCGTAAGGTACTTGAGCGACTGCTGTAGCATGACCTATATGTCAAGGCCGAGAAATGCGTGTTCTTCAAAAAGGCCATTTCCTTCCTGGGTTATCGTATTTCCACCTCCGGGGTGGTGATGGAGTGTGACCGCATTACAGCCATGCGTAATTAGCCGACTCCGACCACGGTGAAAGAGGTGCAGCGGTTTTTAGGGCTTGCCAATTACTACCGGAGGTTTATCCGGGGTTTTGGTCAGGTGGCTGCTCCCATTACCTCACTGCTGAAGGGAGGTCCGGCGCGCTTGCGTTGGTCAGCAGAGGCGGGCAGAGCTTTCAGTCGTCTGAAGGAGCTGTTCACCAATGCGCCCGTGTTGGCGCATCCGGACCCTCTTTAGCGTTCATAGTGGAGGTGGACACTCGGCCGCCCTTGTTCTTTTCTTTTCGAAGAAGCTTGGTCCGGCAGAGTGAAACTATGACGTAGGGGACCGGGAGTTAGCTGTAGTCAAGGCTCTGAAGGTGTGGAGACATTGGCTTGAGGGGGCTAAGCACCCTTTTCTCATCTGGACTGACCATCGTAATCTTGAGTATATCCGGGCAGCGAGGAAACTGAATCCGCGTCAGGCTTGATGGGCCATGTTCTTTACCCAGTTTTGCTTCACCATCTCGTACTGGCCAGGCTCCCAAAACACTAAAGCTGACGCGCTGTCCCGCCTCTATGATACCGAGGAGCGGTCCGTCGAGCCGACCCCCATTCTTCCACCTTCATGTCTCGTGGCACTGGTAGTATGGGAGGTGGAAGCGGAGATAGAGAGGGCATCACGGTTAGAGCCTGCCCCCCCCCCAGTGTCTCAGTATGTGCCGAGGGGTGTCCCTGATAAATTAATACATTGGGCTCATACTCTACCCTCCTCGGGTCATCCTGGCATCGAGAGGACAGTGCGGAGTCTTAGGGTGAGATACTGGAGGTCCACGTTGGCTAAGGACGTGAGATTTTATGTCTCCTCCTGCTCAGTTTGCGCTCAGAGCAAGGCTCCTCGACACTTGCCTAGAGGGAAGTTACAGCACCTCCCTGTTCCACAACGGCCGTGGTCATACTTGTCGGTGGACTTCCTCACCGACCTTCCCCCGTCCCAGGGAAGTACGACGATCCTGGTCGTTGTGGATCGGTTTTCTAAGTCCTGCCATCTCATCCCGTTGCCCGGTCTCTCTACGGCCCTGCAGACTGCGGAGGCCCTGTTTACCCATGTCTTCCGGCACTACGGGGTGCCTACGGACATCGTTTCTGATCGGGGCCCCCAATTCACGTCCAGAGTTTGGAGGGTGTTTATGGAGAGGCTGGGGTCTCAGTCAGCTTGACCTCGGGTTTACACGCCGAGAGTAATGGGTAGGTGGAGCGAGTAAACCAGGATATGGGCAGGTTTCTGTGGTCATATTTCCGGGACCGGCCAGGTGAGTGGGCGAGGTATGTTCCTTGGGCTGAGCTCGCTCAGAACTCCCTACGCCACTCCTCAACGAACATGTCTCCCTTCCAGTGTGTGTTGGGCTACCAGCCGGTCCTGGCCCCATGGCACCAGAGCCAGACCGGGGCTCCTGGAGGAATGTGTACAGCGCTCAAAAGACACCTAAGAAAGCCGTCCAGGAATCACTGAGACTGGCCGGGGGGATGGCAGAAGAAGAGCGGGTCTGGCTCTCGACCCGAAACCTGCCCCTCCGCCTGCCCTGCCAGAAGCTGGGGCCTCAGGGTGTGGGGCCATTTAAAGTCCTGAGGAGGATAAACGAGGTGTGTTACAGGTTACAACTTCCCACTTATTATCGTATTAACCCCTCATTTAATGTGTCTCTCCTCAGGCCGGTGGTGGCTGGTCCCCTTCAAGAAGATGAGGTGCCTGAGGTCCCTCCGCCCCCTCTGGACATCGAGGGGTCCCATGCGTACACAGTACGTGGCATACTGGACTCGAGATGCCGGGTGGGGGGCCTACAGTACCTCGTGGACTCCCGCGCTGCGGGAGCTGCGTGTCGGAGGGGGGGTTACTGTGACGACTCCCACCAAAGGTGGCTCCCCTGCCTGTTCGGGCGGTGCTCGGCGGTCGTCAATCCCTTTTCCTTTTTCTGTTTGTTTTGTCTTATTAGTTGCACCTGTGTCTAATTGTGTTTTCCTGATGTGCTTCCTTATTTAAGCCTAGTAAAACCGGCAATGTTTTGTGCGTGATTAATTTAGTGTTACGTGTTGTGTCGTTGGGTGTGTTAGTGCTCCGGACCGCGTACCCTGTGTGTTGGGTTGGTCAGTATTTTCGCGCCCCCGGGGTTTTGGGCATTGTATTTTGGTGCCAGATTAAAGTGCACTTTTCCCTTTGGAACTCTCTGCTCTCTTCGCCTGATTCTTACCTCACACACCCAGTTAGCCGTGACACCCAATTGCCTTAGACGTTAACCCAGGTATATGGTGTTAGTCTGATAATCAGTTCAATAAATATGCTAATCTTTATCGATAAATCTGTCTGTTCCTCTATCCATAGCACTTCCATGCTTACGCCACACCTCCAACTACTCAACATCAATATATATATTTATCTATTATAAGACCTACAGTGCCTTCAGAAAGTATTCAAACCCCTTGACTTTTTACACATTTTGTTACATTACAGCCTAAATCTAAAATGTATTAAATAAATAAAACTCCTCAGCAATCTACACACAACATAATGACAAAGCAAAAACAGGTTTTTAGAATTTATTTCAAATGTATTAATAAAAAACAGAAATATCTTATAAGTACTCAGACCCTTTGCTATGAGACTCGAAATTGACCTCAGGTGCTTCCTGTTTCCATTGATCATCCTTGAGATGTTTCTACAACTTGATTGGAGTCCACCTGTGGTAAATTCAATTGATTGGTTATGATTTGGAAAGTCACACACCTGTCTATATAAGGTTGCACAGTTGATTGTATATCAGAGCAAAATACCAATCCATGAGGTCGTAGGACTTGTCCGTAGAGCTCCGAGACAGTTTGGCCACCTGACCAAACTAAGCAATCAGGGGAGAAGGGCCTTGGTCAGGGAGGTGACCAAGAACCTGATGGTCACTCTGACAGAGCTCTAGATTTCCTCTGTGGTGATGGAATAACCTTCCAGAAGGTCATAAGACACATGACAGCCTCTTGGAGTTTGCCAAAAGGAACCTAAAGACTCTCAAACCATGTCAAGATTGAACTCTGTAGCCTGAATGCCAAGGAGGAAACCTGGCACCATCTGGAGGAAACCTGGCACCATCCCTACGGTGAAGCATGGTGGTGACAGCATCATGCTGTGGGGATGTTTTTCAGCAGCTGGGACTGGGAGACTAGTCCGGATCGAGTAAAAGATAAATTGAGAAAAGTACAGAGAGATCCTTGATAAAAACCTGCTCCAGAGCATTCAGGACCTTAGACGGGGACAAAGGTTCACCTTCCAACAGGACAACAATCCTAAGCACACAACCAAGACAACTCAGGAGTGGCTTCGGGACAAGTCTCTGAATGTCGTTGAGTAGCCCAGCCAGAGCCCGGACTTGAACACAATCTAACATCACTGGAGAGACCTGAAAATAGCTGTTCAGCAACAATCCCCATCAACCTGACAGAGCTTGAGAGGATCTGCAGAGAAGAATGGGAGAAACTCTCCAAATACAGGTGTGCCAAGCTTGTAGCATCATACCCCCAAAAAAACTCCAGGCTGTAATAGCTGCCAAAGATGCTTCAACAAAGTACTGAGTAAGGGGTCTGAATACTTAAGTAAATGTGATTTTGTTATTTTTTTAATTTTTATAAATGAGCAAACATTTATAAAAACCTGTTTGTGCTTTGTCATTATGGTGTATTGTGTGTAGATTGGTGAGTGGAAAAAAAAGATGGAATCAAGATTAGAATAACAAAATGTGGAAAAAGTCAAGGGGTCTGAATACTTTCCGAAGGCACTGTATATACTTGATATATCTGTAAATATAAAGCACTTCCGCTGAGTACCATAGAAATGTAAAGCTAAGGGTAGTATAGCCCAGTTACCTTTCCAGCTCGGCGATCTTCTTATCCCTGTCGTTCTTCTCAGTCTCCACCTCTCGGAGGATGGCTAGTAGCCTATCCACCTCGGCCTGGGCCTTGCCAGACTCCTCCTTATAGTAGGAAACCTCCTTCTCTAGGACCTTGACTCGCTGCTCCCGCTCCACATACTCTGGGTTCCCCCTGGAGCCCACTCCCACCTGCTGCTGCTGGACCTCATGGGCCTTCTGCATGGTCATGGAGAGAAAAAGAAAAAAAGAAAAAAAACACACACACGAATGGAACACACGCACAGACATGCACACACGCACAAACTCTCACAAATAGGAGAAAGGGGAGAGAACCCAGAACAGACAAGCTCAACAGTTAGTGTCTTTTATGAACTTCTCGCTCTCCTCTCTCCCTCTTTCCCTCTCTCTGTAATGTATAAATAAAGCATAGTGAACAGGGGACATCAGTACTGCTATGGCTCATTAGCTCTGACTGAGGCTGTTATTTAGCCCAGTTCTGTGAGACTAGTGTACCATAGCGATTGGAACTAAAGGCTGCTTGTGCCTGTTACAATATGCTAATGCTAACTTGAAAAACAAGCGATATAGAACAGTTGAGATTTGTACATCTGTCATTTAGTATCGTTAGTTTTCCTGAGTAGCTTCTTACAAACTTGTTGACCTCATGACAATAACTTTTTAGGAGCCAAAGTTGACTGTGGGGCAGTTTCCCAGACACAGATTAAGCCTAGTCCTGGTCAAAAGAGCACTTTCAATGGAGATTCAACATTTAGCATAAATTCCCTTTAGTCTAGAAGCAGGATTAATCTGGGTTGGGGAAACAGGCCATGTGTGTATAGGAAGGACAGTACCAGGGCCTGTAACCACAAAGCATCTCCCAGTAGGAGTGCTGATCTGTTCATATAATCATATTCATTATGATCTAAAATATTAAACTGATCCTAGATCAGCACTCCAACTCTGAGCCCTGTCCTTCCTGTTATAATCACTTGGTAGAATCACTCATCTCTGCTCTCATGTCTCTCTGGATAATCACACCTGATCACCTCTAGTGTGTCTAAGGCACTGAAAGAGGAAAGGCTTTTGACCACCAGTCAGTAAAAATTGAACAGCTTGAGTCATCTTTCAAACACACAGAACAGAAGTACACAACACATCTGAGACATCACATCGACAACGCTGACAGTCACAGAGCAACACAACAGTCCCAACACAACAGACCCAACACAACGGACCTAACACAACAGACCAACACAACAGACCCAGCACAACAGACCAACACAACAGACCAACACAACAGACCCAACAGAGCAACACAACAAAGCAACACAATAGACCCAACAGAGTAACACAACAGACCAATACAACAGACCAACACAACAGCAACACAACACAGAGCATGACTAGATAAATATAGACCCCCACAATGAGCCACGTCAACCATTACCAGTGTTAGAAGGTTAATATTAGGCCTCTGTTCTATTGACCACTTATTAACATGGAGACAGTGAAGGGGGCCAAACAGTGACGAGCAAACAAATCATAGCATGCAAACCAAACACAGCTGGGAAGACAATCTTTGCAATGCTTTCCACATGAACAGATTTAGCTCAATCCAGCAGTGACAACAAGTGACATATTTCAAGCATGAGGAGTAAAGTGAGCACCAACAGTTTGGGGGGAATCTAAAGGTCTCAGAAGTGGGAGGTGTGTACCTCTAGGACTTGCCTGTGGGCCCTGCTCAAAAGTAGCGCACTATGTAGGGAGTAGGCTGCTGTTTGGGACACAGCTCTATAGGCCAACTAACTGTATGCAAGGCCTACAGTTAGATAAAAAATGTGTTGATTATTAATTCTGAGTTTGTTAAAATAATGGTACAGAGCTGACTGATATCTTGGTATCTTACTATCAGTCATGATGCTGGATGTGAGAACACTATAGAAGAAGAAACTATCCGTAACTTTCAGTTAACTCAGCTTTTTTTGCTATGAAGCTTTGTAAGAAACATTCAACCACAGTAAAAAACACATTATATCACCATTGTACAGGTCTTTGTACAATTCTTTCTAACAGAGACCAATGGTTGAGCAACAACAGTAGGTTAGGCTATCAAGATGCAAATAAATAGAACCGCAACTGTGTGGTCATACAGATTAAAGCTATGCTAAGATAAATGCTAAGATAAACGCTAAGCTAAATGCTCACTTCACACTCTGTTCACCCAGAACAGAGGCTAATGTGCGTGCAGTTGGAGAGCTAAATCATACTTATACCGTGTAAAGATCAACATGCATCTACATTATCTGAATGAGATACCAGGGACAATGGGACTGAGACCATGTGGCCATGACACGATTACGCACTAGCTAGCTAGCATGTTCCAGGGTTTTAGAGTAGCTTTTGGTGGGTGTCCTCATGCTTTCAATATGTGCCACCACAGAGAGCTCCAGATGGAGCAAAGGACTTACAGGGTTGTTCATCTGAGTGAACAGCTGCTCTGCTTGCTACATTGCAAAGGAAGGTGGTGAAGGGGGAAGACGAGGAGGGAGGGGGGGGAGATCGGGGAAGATAGCATTAGCATGTAGCTCCATTAGCCAGAGGAGAGTAGAAACAGCAGGATCCGGGGAGAACAGACTAGCCTGGTACCAGATCTGTTCATCCCAAACAGACAATGACCAAAGGAGTTGGCAAGACAGCACAAACAGTTCTGGGACCAGGCTAAGAAAAATTATGTTACATGTTAGCCTACATGTTACATGTTAAAGGAGTGTCAATATAGAGAACATGTTTAATGTACATCTTGAACAGTATGTTGAGACCATAGAAATAAAATTACACCCAATTTGGAAGCCGGTCCATCCATCACGGAACATTGACTTGATTTTTAATTGGATTTCTATGGTTGAGACAGCTAGGACCACTGGACAGGAACCGAAGAAGGAGTAGGAGGATGAGGAGTGAGGAGTGAGGAGTGAGGAGTGAGGAGGATACAGAATGGGTGGTTATGGGACAGAGAGACACAAGGAGGAGATCTGATGGACATCTTCGCTCCCCATCTCAGGGGTTCTACGGTGTTGTAGGAACATTAGTTGAACGTTATCCAGACATAACGATTTCCACTAGTTACCACAGCAACAAAGTCAAAATTGGCTGCATGTCACCCGTTTCAGGAAACTAGGCGTATGTTCCGGGTCACTACCTCACACGAGAGACATTTAAATGTAATCTTTAAAATGCCTTCTGGAACATGTGAACTTTCATGTGCCTTAATAACAAACATGTATGCCATCTGTAAATACAAATAAAATTGTTAAATTACGAGCCTAGTTGGTTTAGCCACAGAAAAGCCGGTGTAACCGATGTGAAATGGCTAGCTAGTTAGCGGTGGTGTGCGCTAATAGCGTTTCAATCAGTGACGTCACTTGTACTGAGACCTTAGAGTAGTGGTTCCCTTGTGTGCAGAGGGTCCCTGGTTCGAGCCCAGGTTGGGGCGAGGAGAGGGACGGAAGCTATACTGTTACACCGGCAACCTTCCCACTTCCCACATGATTGGCTGAGATAATGCGTGGGCTGGACACGAGTTCGGATTGGTCTGCCACATAGCACGCTTCTGTCTATTTGAGCTGGTTAGTATGTGTAGGTAATCCTGTCTAACGTGGCTTTTAAAAATATATATATATTGCTTAGTAGAACTGCATAAGTGTTGCTCTCCACTTTCTGGAGGACAGAGTTTTGAAATCAGTGGAATTAGAGTATGATAGCAAAGGAGATGGAGAAAACAACCATGGCATCTGTGACAGGGAGAAGTGTCCAACCATGATATATACGGGTAAGATAGCCTAGCTAGCTACATTTTTCAGATATTACACATTTAGTTTTAATTTCAAGTTAAAACCTCTTCATCCTACCCCCTCCTTTTTCGAACATTCTGTTAAAAATCGTGCAACTTTTCAGCGTCCTGCTACTCATGCCAGGAATATAGTATATGCATATGATTAGTATGTGTGGATAGAAAACACTCTGAAGTTTCTAAAACTGGTTAAATCACGGCTGTGACTATAACAGATCATGTGTTTCATCGAAAAGCGCAAGAAAAACTGCTCTCTGAAAGCTAAAAATAATTTCCATGCGTCACTTTCATGGGTTGTTAAAAGGGCACAAAATTAATTATGGACCTGCATGCAATTCCTACAGATTCCACACGATGTCGCCATTGTCGTCATTTTCCGGGGAGTTTTTGTTAGTAAATCCAACTAACTGGATTCAATTTCTTCCGGTCTCCGCCAGGATGTTTTGAAGTGCACATTTTCATCCATTGATTTGAAGACGAGGAGCTATTGAATACACATCGCCCTGTAATCATTTTGATAGATTATAAACGTTTACTAATACCTAAAGTTGGATTACAAAAGTATTTCGAAGTGTTTTGTGAAAGTTTATCATCGACTTTTTTAATTTTAAAAAATGACGCTGTGTTTTAAAACAATGTTTTTTTCTGAATTACACAGCTTCCATAGAAAGCTATTTTGGGTATATATGGACCGATTTAATCGAAAAAAAGACCCAATAGTGATGTTTATGGGGCATATAGGAGTGCCAAGAAAGAAGCTCGTCAAAGGTAATGAATGTTTTATATTTTATTTCTGCGTTTTGTGTAGCGCCGGCTACGCTAAATCTTTGTTTACGTCGCATTCAGGCATTTTGGGGTGTTGCATGCTATCAGATAATAGCTTCTCATGCTTTCGCCGAAAAGCATTTTAAAAATCTGACTTGTTGGCTAGATTCACAACGAGTGTAGCTTTAATTCAATACCCTGCATGTGTATTTTGATGAACGTTTGAGTTTTAACGAGTACATTTAGCATTTAGCGTAGCGCATTTGCATTTACAGGTGCCTACTTGAGACATCTGCGTCTCAAGTAGGAGCAAGAAGTTTTAAAGAGTACTGTTAGCTAGCTAGCTAAAGTTAGTTGGCTGGCTCGCTAGCTAACGTTACGTGTATGATCTTATTATTCACATCTCAGAGCCATTTTCTTGGCTAGTTCTAGCCTTATATTAGCTAGCTAACATTGAACCTGGTTGGTTAGCTACCTGCAGATTCATGCAGGGTAGTAACAGCATGAGTTTGTGTCCCATGTTTAGCAAGCTACCATCTTAACAAAAACCTCCACTATGCAAGTATCTATTTCAATAGAATGTCACTGTGACAACTGTTGATAGATGTAGCTGGTAAATTCACTCTGGCTATCTACTCGTATTTCAGACCATGGGTAAGATAGTTCAGCTAGCTACAATTTCAGATATTACACGTTTCTAATTTTGACATAAAGTCTTTTAATTTCAAGTTAAAGTGTACTGTTATCTAGCTAGCTAACGTTAGCTGGCTGGCTTGCTAGCTAACATTAGCTGGCTAGCTCGCTAGCTAACATTACGTGTATGATCTTATTATTCGTATCTCAGAGCCATTTGCTTTGCTTGTTATAGCCTACTTTTAGCTAGCTAATATTGAACCTGGTTAGCTACCTGCAGATTCCTTAGGGGTACTAATATCATGAGTTGTGATTATGGTTCATTGTTTAGCTAGCTACATGTCTTAACAAAAGACTCCACTATGCAAGTGTAAATTTTAATAGAATTTCACTGCGACAACTGTTAGCCAGTTAGCTTGAGTGCTTGACTGCTGTTTTTAGGACAGAACGCTCAGATCAAGCCTTAAAGAAATTGGTAGAGCTCAAGCTTAAGAGGGTGTGAATGATGCTGAACGAGTGAAGACAAAGAAGAGCTCTCCAGTAGGTACCAAAACATTCAAAGGCCATTTTCTCAAAAGTGAGGCTACAAGTTCATTCGAAGCAGAATTACTTTCCCATTGTTCCTCAAATGCAGTGTATGATATACTATGTTGTAGCTCTGTGTCTCTGCTTTTATTCAATGTAAAAAACATAATTAAACATTTTGTTACATAATACCGAATCAAGCCGGTCGCTCACATATTGTAAAAATGTATGAAAACAAAAATGTATTTAAGGTTAGGGTTAGGCTTAAGGTTAGCATTGGGTTTAAGGTTAGGGTTGAGGTTATGGTTCGGTTTAAAATATATTAAGAAGAGAAACGGTAGAAATAGGCAGGGTTTATTACTTTGCGATTGTGGTAACTAGTGACGACCAGACATAACTGGTCCAATAGTATCCCGTTAGTATGTTAATTAAATGCAGAAAACTCTGATCCGGGTTTTACATTCAATTACATTCAATAGGTGATTGGTCAAAACCAAATTATTTGATTGCGTTGATAAGAGGGTTATAACAAACAGAGAATTTATGGAGGATTGGACATTTTCTCAATGTTGCTACAGCGTTGTATATGCATGTGCTAATAGTAGCAGCAGCAGCATTGAATAAAGGATGTGTGTTGGCAGGGACTGATGGGGAAGTATATATTAGATATGCTAATAGTAGAGAATGCTCTAAAATTATCCACCAGGGTTTGATTCAAGTTCAATCGAAGGCAGTCAATTCAGGATGTAAACTTAAATTCCAATTCAATAATTGATCAAAAAACCATCTACTGTATTTTCAATAAATTCTCAATAAACTAAAAGCTATTAACTTCTTGAGTGTAGGGGGCAGGATTTTCGTTTTTGGCTAAAAAATTTACCCATTTGAAACGGCCTATTTCTCAGGCCTAGAAACTAGAATATGCATATAATTGACAGATTAGGAAAGAAAACCCTCTAAAGTTTCCAAAACTGTCAAAATATTGTCTGTGAGTATAACAGAACTGATATTGCAGGCGAAACCCTGAGGAAAACCAGGAAGTGGCCTCTATTTTGAAAACTCCATGTTCCATAGCCTGCCTTTGCACCATTTAAAGGGATATCAACCAGATTCCTTTTCCTATTGCTTCCTAAAGGTGTCAACAGTCTTTAAACATAGTTTCAGGCTTTTATTTTGAAAAAAGATAACATTGCGTCATTGTATGGCCAGGTGCCAACAGCGTTTTTCTTGGCGTAACAGAGTTTGGGAAGCCATTGCCTTTCCCTCTCCTACTGAAAAGGACAGTTGCGGTTGATATATTATCGATTATATATTTTAAAAACAACCTGAGGATTGATTATAAAAAACGTTTGACATGTTTCTGTGGACATTACGGATACTATTTGGAATTTGTCTGCATTGTCGTAACCTCTCTTTCCTGTGGATTTCTGAACATAACGCGCCAAACAAACTGAGGTATTTTGGATATAAAAAATAATCTTTATGGAACAAAAGGAACATTTATTGTGTAACTGGGGGGCTCGTGAGTGAAAACATCCGAAGATCATCAAAGGTAAACGATTAATTTGATTGCTTTTCTGATTTTGGTGACCAAGCTACTTGATGCTAGGTGTTCATAATGTTTTGTCGAGCGATCGATAAATTTACACAAATGCTTGTCTTGCTTTGGCTGTAAAGCATATTTTCTAAATATGACCATACAGGTGGATTAACAAAAGGCTAAACTGTGTTTTGCTATATTGCACTTGTGATTTCATGAATATAAATATTTTTTGTAATATTATTTGAATGTGGCGCAATGCAATTCAGGGGTTGTTGATGACAATTATCCCACTAAAGGGATGGGTAGCGTCAAGAAGTTTTAACCATACCCGTATGTCCAAGATTTTGTGTCCAACAGGTGAATTACAGAAGAAGGTGATTCACTCAATCCAACCAGGAGACTGGGTGTGGATCCAGTCCCTGAGGAGAAAAGACTGGAAGCAGACCAGTTGGGAAGGCTCATACCAGGTTCTGTTAACCACCGCCTTTGCCATTAGAATAGCTGAGAGAGCCACTTGGGTCCACGTTACCCACTACAAAAAGGTAGGAACACATACAAGGACCGCTGATCACACACAGAGTTAGGGGAAGAACCGAGTACCAACAAGGTTCGGGGTTTACCTCCTTAACGAAGATCCCTTATTCCGACCTTTAATTACTGTGTGTGTTCTTAGAAGTGTGAGTATGGGGTGGTACCTAGCAGACTGACTAAGGGCAGGAGAGGGTTGGCGATTTTTGGGAATATTAGGGACTCTGAGCTGCATCATAGTCTTGGTAATCTTTCTGATACATTCAGATCCACCACCTTCCTGTACTAATTATATGATGCCGTTGTCATTGATAAGAAGTAAAAGATAAACTATATAATACACTGACCATCAAGGATGAGTGACTTACAGAATAGGAGTCAAATAAGTTATCGGAGAACTCTGGGGTGGATACCTCACTGACTGGGTGGTTCGACAGTATGTTTGGAAAGTTTATTTTTTAAATAATTACTTTGTTATGAGCTGCTTTCACCTGTATGAGTGTGTTGGTGTTGTGTGGTTGCTGTTTGATTCCGTGTATGAGAGGTTTAATTACCAGGACTCTAGCGAGATCGATGACGCAACAAATGATGAGGTGACAACTACATGCCTCCAAGCCTAGTAGATGCCACTGATTCCTTCAACCATGAGGAGCCCATGCTGGATGAGACGATCTTCAATGTTTAGACAGACTGTTTATTTAATGAAGATTATAATGAAAATCCTAAAAAGAAGAGTTATTATTGGATATAGGCCTAGATCAGTCGTTGATGAGTATATGATGTAAATACATGTATTGGTTTTGTTTGCTTTTGTGTGACATTTATAATTCCAATAAAGGTTGAAATATCAGTGCGTAATATTTAGTTAAAGGGTTGATTGATAAGATAGTTTATAAGTTTAAAGTAATGACTAAAGGATTCCACCCTGAAATCATATAATTCTATAAAATGTGTTAAGAGTCATAGTGTAGGAGTTATAAAATGACTGTTTTTGCATTTTTGACTTCAGAAAATTCTCTAAATAAAGAACCAACCTTTTGCAGAAATCTGGGACTTTGCCTAATTCTTATTAACCCTAGCTTTACATCCTAGGGGGGATTGGTCAAAGTTATAGTGATTGTTATCATCTTTTGGATTGAAAATTCTTGTGACAGTGGTTTAAAGGAAAGTTCAGTATTTTCCAACCTAATGTAAGATGGTTCCTCGTACTGAAAGTAGTCTACGGGCCAGGATAATCTGTAATACATGGTTCGGTTTTCTTTAAACAGCCACTACAAACTTCAGCTAATTTTGCCACAGCTAGCTAAAAAGCAACGGAAGTGATAGGGGCAAACACGCAATACTGAACTTCCCTTTTAATGTGACTATCCATGCCAGCTGGACTTGATGCAGGGTAAAGTAAAAGTCTTCATCAGCCATACAGGTATAACACTGTCTACATACTGCAGGTTTAGACTGAATTGTAAAAATGCAACTGAAGGTAAGCAGTTTAGTAGAAGACATTATCATGGTATAAAAGGGATCTCTTCCACTTGTTTCCTTGAACCATTTAACCTAATACTTGCTGAACTGTGCACAATGCACTGTAGGTTTCTCACCGTTACCAAACACTGTAAAGTAAACTCTGTACCATACGGTGTTACTATAAATCCTTGCCATCCCTTTAACAGGGATTCTAACAGTGATTTTAACTGACAGACTAAATCATTGAGGCCGTCCCAAATGAGTTGTTCAGGTGGTCATTGCTAGTTTACATAATAGACATCAGAATGAAACCGCAAAGGCCTCTGGGAGTATGCTGTATTTTTGAATCCCAGCCATGCATTCCCCACTTTCATTTACACTTTTAAGTTGTGCAGTGCTAGGACACCTACCTTCTGTAACTGTGTCTCCAACTTGCTACACTCCTCTTTCTTCTGCTCGATGGCCATCTCCAGAGACTTGAGCTTGGATTCTTTCTTCAGGCTGGAGGAGGCCAGGGAGGAGGCATGCTCCTTCAGGTCAATGAGACAGGACTTCAGGGGGACAGACAGGGACAGCATTGACAGTTAGGACCAGTCCAGACCAGGTGGCACAGCACAGTAAAAACACTGAACAGTCCTAACTGGGCCACGCTACCAGAGGGAGCAGCGTTCCATGTATTTGAAAGGGTACAGTTATTTTGCTCACTGTTCACTGCCAATTGTTCAGGCAACACACATGTACTGTATATTCACACAAACAAATACACACGCACACCCACACGCACGCACACACGCACAAACACACACACACACACTGACCTCCTTCTCTGTTAATTCCATATGGAGGGTGTTGACTTTCTCCTTGAGGTCCTTGTTCTCCTTCTTATAGGACTCCACCTCGTCAATCCTCTCATTGTCCTCCCTCGCTCTCTGCTCCTTCAGTCTCTCTATTATCCGCTCCTGAGAGAGACACACATACACACATTATGTCCACCATCAACACATTATGTCCACCATCAACACATTATGTCCACCATCAACACATTATGTCCAGCACAACACATTATGTCCACCATCAACACATTATGTCTACCACAACACATTATGTCCACCATCAACACATTATGTCCACCATCAACACATTTTGTCCACCATCAACACATTATGTCCAGCACAACACATTATGTCCACCATCAACACATTATGTCCACCATCAACACATTATGTCTAGCACAACACATTATGTCTAACACAACACATTATTTCCACCATCAACACATTATGTCCACCATCAACACATTATGTCCACCATCAACATATTATGTCTAGCACAACACATTATGTCTAACACAACACATTATGTCTAACACAACACATTATGTCCACCATCAACACATTATGTCCACTATCAACACATTATGTCTACCATCAACACATTATGTCTACCATCAACACATTATGTCTACCATCAACACATTATGTCTAGCACAACACATTATGTCTAGCAAAACACATTATGTCTAGCACAACACATTATGTCTAGCACAACACATTATGTCTACCACAACACATTATGTCCACCATCAACACATTATGTCCACCATCAACACATTTTGTCCACCATCAACACATTATGTCCAGCACAACACATTATGTCCACCATCAACACATTATGTCCAGCACAACACATTATGTCCACCATCAACATATTATGTCTAGCACAACACATTATGTCTAACACAACACATTATGTCTAACACAACACATTATGTCCACCATCAACACATTATGTCCACTATCAACACATTATGTCTACCATCAACACATTATGTCTACCATCAACACATTATGTCTACCATCAACACATTATGTCTAGCACAACACATTATGTCTAGCAAAACACATTATGTCTAGCACAACACATTATGTCTAGCACAACACATTATGTCTACCACAACACATTATGTCTACCATCAACACATTATGTCTACCATTAACACATTATGTCTACCATCAACACATTATGTCTACAATCAACACATTATGTCCCCCATCAACACATTATGTCTACCATCAACACATTATGTCTACTATCAACACATTATGTCTAGCACAAAAAATTATGTCTAGCTCAACACATTATGTCCACCATCAACACATTATGTCCACCACAACAAAGCGATATATATCAAAATCCTTAATACTTTTGAAAACATACAGTCTCTGTATGACGAGCCACAAAACAACACTGAAAGCAAGTTATTGATCTATTGTGTGTTGCTCACATTTCCATCTTAACTCAGTAATGCATATCCAGGTCATGTGATCTGAAATTGTGGGCTCTGGTTCTAAGTTATCCTACTGTAAAACTCTGGGCCCCGGTTCTAAGTTCTCCTACTGTAAAACTCTGTACCCTATATTTAAAAGTGCTGTACCTTCTCAGAGAGTGCCTCCTCCAGGGTGGCCAGGGCAGTGTCAGTGTTACTGGAGTCAGTCTGCAGAGACTTCACCCTGTCCTTCAGGTTCCCCAGCTGCTTGTCCTTATCACACAGCTGCTCCTGCAGATTCTCAATCTGGGGGGGGGGGGGGGAGATAGAGAGAAAATTAGCATGAGGTCAAAATAACTGTAGATAGAGAAACTGCATTAAAAGTTAGTTAGTGTGAGTGATGTTCACAGGCTAAAAGACTAGAGGGGACTGTGGTTGTGTCCCAAAAGGCACTGTATTTGATATATAGTGCAAAGTCAAAAGTAATGCACTATATAGGGAATACAGTGCCATTTGGGACGTATGACTGTGATGGACTTTTTAAGCTTGTGAGAGGAAGTCTTTATTATTTTAGCCAAAGACATCAAATACTTTGGGAACTCTGAATTTAATTTAAGCTCTTTTAGATTTGCTGTTAATTGAGGGAGAGGAAAGAGAGAGAGACAGAGTTTAGATGTAAATGGCTATATACAGTTTCTCCATTTTCACAGTGAGATGTTTTTCAACGATAGTAAGAAATAAAACAAGATAGTCTAGCCAGAGAGAAAGAAAGAGAAAGAGGGATATCTGAGAAAGAAACCAATCAAAAATACAGAGACACATTGTACTGACACAGCAGAAAAAAGAGACAGAGAGAAAGACATAGTTAAAAGAGAGAGAAAGAATGGGAGAGAGAGGGAGAAAGAGAGAAGGTCAGGGTGAGAGAATAACCCTCAGTGTATATTTTTAGAACACACTAGAGGCAGTGTGGCAGAAACTCCCTCGCATCCTCCTTTTCTGTGTGTGTGTAGACATACTTTTAACCTGAGAACAGCACAGAGACACTTGATGGACAGAGCTACAACCATCCATTTGCATCCAACTAGCCCAAGCATGTGTCCCAAATAGCACTCTATTCCTTATTCAGTGCATTTCTTTCGACGAGGGCCAATAGGGGAGGCAACCCAGGTCTCAGGGAGACAGGGATCCAACCAAACAACCTGCACTGATATACAGCAGGCTCTCAAATAGGTTCTATGTAACAATTCTCAAGATTTTTCTCATTTTGGGGGAGAGCTTTCTTGTTGTTTTTTTAAATTTCATCTTTATTTAACCAGGTAGGCTAGTTGAGAACAAGTTCTCATTTGTAAATTCGACCTGGCCACGATAAAGCAAAGCAGTATGACACAGACAACAACACAGAGTTACACATGGAGTAAACAATAAACAAGCCAATAACACAATAAACAAGTCAATGACACAGTAGAAAAAAATTAAGTCTATATACAGTGTGTGCAAAAGGCATGAGGAGGAAGGCAATAAATAGGTCATAGGAGCGAAAAATTACAATTTAGATTAACACACAGATTAACACTGGAGTGATAAATGAGCGGATGATGATGTGCAAGTAGAGATACGGGTGTGCAGAAGAGCAGAAAAGTAAATAAAACAAAAACAGTATGCGGATGAGGTAGGTAGATTGGGTGGGCTATTTACAGATGGACTATGTACAGCTGCAGCGATTGGTTAGCTGCTCAGAAAGTTGATGTTTAAAGTTGGTGAGGGAAATAAAAGTCTCCAACTTCAGCGATTTTTGCAATTCGTTCCAGTCACTGGCAACAGAGAACTGGAAGGAAAGGCAGCCAAATGAGGTGTTGGCTTTGGGGATGATCAGTGAGATACACCTGCTGGAACGTGTGCTACGGGTGGGTGTTGTTATCGTGACCGGTGAACTGAGATAAGGCGGAGCTTTACCTAGCATAGACTTATAGATGACCTGGAGCCAGTGGGTCTGGCGACGAATATGTAGCGAGGGCCAGCCGACTAGAGCATAGAGGTCGCAGTGGTGGGTGGTATAAGGTGATTTGGTAACAAAACGTATGGCACTGTGATAGACTGTATCCAGCTTGCTGACTAGAGTCTTGGAAGCTATTTTGTAGATGACATCGCCAAAGTCGAGGATCGGTAGGATAGTCAGGTTGACTAGGGTACGTTTGGCGGCATGAGTGGAGGAAGCTTTGTTGCGAAATAGAAAGCCGATTCTAGATTAGATTTTGGATTGGAGATGTTTAATATGAGTCTGGAAGGAGAGTTTACAGTCTAGCCAGACACCTAGGTATTTATAGTTGCCCACATATTCTAGGTCGGAACCGTCCAGGGTGGTGATGCTAGTCGGGCGGGCGGGTGCGAGCAACGAATGGTTGAAAAGCATGCATTTGGTTTTACTAGCGTTTAAGAGCAGTTGGAGGCCACGGAAGGAGTGTTGTATGGCATTGAAGCTCGTTTGGAGGTTAGTTAGCAGTGTCCAAGGAAGGGCCAGAAGTATACAGAATGGTGTCGTCTGCGTAGAGGTGGATCGGGGAATCGCCCGCAGCAAGAGCGACATCATTGATATATACAGAGAAAAGAGTCGGTAAGAGAATTGAACCCTGTGGTACCCCATAGAGACTGCCAGATGTCCAGACAACATGCCCACCAATTTGACACACTGAACTCTGTAGTTGGGCCAAAATGGGCCAAAATACCAGCAAAAGTGTGTGAAAACCTTGTGAAGACTTACAGAAAATGTTTGACCTCTGTCATTGCCAACAAAGGGTATATAACAAAGTATTGAGATAAACTTTTGTTATTGACCAAATACTTATTTTCCACCATAATTTGCAAATAAATTCATTAAAAATCCTACAATGTGATTTTATGGATATTTTTTCTCATTTTGTCTGTCATAGTTGAAGTGTACCTATGATGAAGATTACAGGCCTCTCTCATCTTTTTAAGTGGGAGAACTTTCACAGTTGGTGGTTGACTAAATACTTTTTTTGCCCCACTGTAGGTCTGTAAAAGTTTGGGTCTAGGGTGTCACCACCTTTGAAGAGGGGGATGACCGCGTCAGCCTTCCAATCTTTAGGGATCTCGGACGATACGAAAGAGAGGTTGAACAGGCTGGTAATAGGGGTTGCAACAATGGCGGCGGATAGTTTTAGAAAGAGAGGGTCCAGATTGTCTAGCCCAGCTGATCTGTACAGGTCCAGATGTTGCAGCTATTTCAGAAGATCTGCTGTCTGGATTTGGGTGAAGGAGAAGCTGGGGAGGCTTGGGCGAGTAGCTGCGGGGGAGGCGGAGCTGTTGGCCGGGGTTGGAGTAGCCAGGAGGAAGGCATGGCCAGCCGTTGAGAAATACTTAATGAAATGTACTATTATCATGGATTTATCAGTGGTGACCGTGTTACCTAGCCTCAGTGCAGTGGGCAGCTCAGAGGAGGTGCTCTTGTTCTCCATGGACTTTACAGTGTCCCAAAACCGTATTGATTCCTGACTTCCCTTAACAGTTGCATATCGTGGGGACTATTTGATGCTATGGCAGTCCGCCACAGGATGTTTTTGTGCTGGTCAAGGGCAGTCAGGTCTGGAGTGAACCAAGGGCTATATCTGTCCTTACTTCTACATTTTTTGAACAGGGCATGCTTATCTAAGATGGTGAGGTAATTACTTTTAAAGAATGACCAGGCATCCTTGACTGACGGGATGGGTCGATTAGAAAGCCCTGCTCGCAGAAGTGTTTTAGGGAGCGTTTGACAGTGATGAGGGGTGGTCGTCTGACCGCGGGCCCATAGTGGACACAGGCAATGAGGCAGTGATAGCTTAGATCCTGATTGAAAACAGAAGAGGTGTATTTGGAGGGCATGTTGGTCAGGATAATGTCTATGAGGGTGCCCATGTTTACGGATTTAGGGTTGTACCTGGTGGGCTCCTTGAATATTTGTGTGAGATTGAGGGCATTTAGCTTAGATTGTAGGACTGCATATCCCAGTTTAGGTCACCTAACAGAACGAACTCTGAAGTTAGATGGGGGGCGATCAATTCACAAATGGTGTCCAGAGCAAACCTATGTCTGATTCTCAAGATTTTTCTAATTTTGGGGAGAGCTTTCTTGTAAACCTATGTCTGATTCTCAAGATTTTTCTCATTTCGGGGGAAATCTTTCTTGTAAACCTGTCTGAGTCAAATGTATCAAATGTTTCCCTCAGATTTGCTCTTAGGCGAATAGCTGAGGCCCTCCGAGTCACTATTCATTACACGTATTTCTACTGAAAAGCATGTTATGCCTAAAAGCAGAGCTAGGCTCCCCCACTTCCAGTACTGTAAGCAATGTTTGGAGAAAACAATGTTGTTCACTGATGCCGTCCATTTAAACAAACTAGTGAACAATCGCAGTCTACCTTAACCAATCCCTGATCCTTAACCATGACCCTAAATCCCTGACTGCTGCCCCGTGCCCCTAACCTTCTTCTGCAGGACGTTGATCTTCCTCTCCTTGACCTCCAGCATGTCCTTCATGTCTCGAATCTCTCCAGCCAGTGTACCCTTTTCTTCCGTCAGGTCCTGCAGCTGCTTGGTCTTCTTGTTCAGGAAGGACTCCTTCTCCTCCAGGCGCAGGCGCAGGGCGTCCACCTGGGAGGGGAGAGGTCACAGGTCAAAGGTAAAATTTCACAGTTTAGAAGTCAAATTCAATCAAATGGATTTCATAAAGCCCTTTTGACATTAGCAGTGGTCACAAGGTGAAAACCACCCCAACACCCAGCCCACTGGAGGAAGTTTGTGAATGCTCCCCAAAGAGCAAAAGTGTTTAAGTCAAGTTGTCACAAAGTGCTTTCATAGTAACCCGGCTGAAGGGCATTTAACACTGAAGGGCAAAGCTCAAAGTTCAACGGTATTATTATTGTCTAATTGACGAAGGAGAGTCCTCTTTGAAATACGTGCCATTTACAATACAATGTTCATTCCCCACTAAAGGGTATCGGGCAAGAGGGGAGGTGATACAGTTGAAGTCAGAAGCTTACAATCAGTTAGGTTGGAGTCATTAAAACTTGTTTTTCAACCACTCAACAAATTTCTTGTTAACAGACTATAGTTTTGGCAAGTCGGTTAGGACTATCTACTTTGTACATGACACAAGTAATTTTTCCAACAATTGTTTACTGTCACGACTTCTTCCAAAGTCGGTTCCTCTCCTTGTTCGGGCGGTGTTCAGCGGTCGACGTCACCGGTCTTCTAGCCATCTGTCACGTTCGTTTGTAGAGATGGACCAAGTACGTAGAGTTCCAAATACTTTTAATGAATAAAGTGACTTAAGCAAATACAAAACAAGAAAGAATAAACGAACCGTGACGACAATGCAGTGCTAGCAGGCAACTAAAAATAGAAAACATCCCCAATTAGAGACAACTATAACCAGCTGCCTCTAATTTGGAATCATACAAATCACCAGCATAGAAAATCAAACCTAGAACCCCACATAGAAAATATAAACTAGAACAAAAACCCTACTACTACTCTACCACTGTCTACGTGACAGTACACCCCCCCCCCCCCCCCCCCCCCCCCCCCCCAAAGGTGCGGACCGCTAAACCTGAAATAAAAAGGGCGGGTGTCTAGTGGCGGTGGCGGCTCTGGTGCTGGGCGAAGTACCCGCTCATCCGCCAGCATCGGGAGCGGCTCTGGTGCGGGACGAAGTACCTGCTCATCCTGCGGATCCAGCCATGGACCTTGAAGTTCTGGACCGTTCACCGTCGCAAGAGGTTCCGGACCATTGACCGTCTCAGGAGGTTCCGGACTGTGGACCGTCGTTGGAGGTTCCGGACTGTGGACCGTTGTTGGAGGTTCCGGACTGTGAAACGTCGCCGGAAGCTCTGGACTGGGAACTGTCGCCGGAAGCCTGATGAGTGGGGCCGGCACTGGTGGTACCGGGCTGGTGACACGCACCTCACAGCGAGGGCGAGGAGCAGGCACAGGACGTACTGGACTGGGGAGGCGCACTGGAGGCCTGATGCGTGGGGCCGGTACAGGTGGCACCGGACTAGTGACACGCACTTCAGGGCAAGTGCAGGGAGGAGGCACAGGACGTACTTGTCTGGGGACACGCACTTCGGGGAAAGTGCGAGGAGCAGGCATAGGACGTACTGGACTGGGAAGACGCACTTGAGGGAGAGTGCGAGGAACATGCACAGGACGTATCTGACTGGGAAGACGCACTTGAGGGAGAGTGCGAGGAGCAGGAACAGGACGCAACTGACTGGGAAAGCGCACTTGAGGGAGAGTGCGAGGAGCAGGCACAGGATGCACCTGACTCGGAAGACGCACTTGAAGGAGAGTGCGAGGAGCAGGCACAGGATGTACCTGACTGGGAAGACGCACTTGAGGGAGAGTGCGCGGAGCAGGAACAGGACGCACCTGACTGGGAAGACGCACTTGAGGGAGAGTGCGAGGAGCAGGCACAGGATGTACCTGACTGGGAAGACGCACTTGAGGGAGACTGCGAGGAGCAGGCACAGGATGTACCTGACTGGGAAGACGCACTTGAAGGAGAGTGCGAGGAGCAGGCACAGGATGTACCTGACTGGGAAGACGCACTTGAGGGAGAGTGCGCGGAGCAGGAACAGGACGCACCTGACCTACTCTACGGACGTGACACCATCGCCAATCCATTTTTCATGTTCCTAGCGAACCAGTAACACTTAGCACAAGAACTTACAATAAACAATTCCCGACAAGGACATGGGAAACAGAGGGAAAATATACACAACATGTAATTAGGGAATTGAATCCAGGTGAGTGTAAAAACAAGACAAAACAAATGGAACATGAAAATCGATCGGCGATGGCTAGAAGACCGGTGACGTTGACCGCCGAACACCGCCCGAACAAGGAGAGGAACCGACTTTGGTAGAATTCGTGACATTTACAAACAGATTATTTCACTGTATCACAATTCCAGTGGGTCAGAAGTTTACATACACAAAGTTGACTGTGCCATTAAACAAAATTATGTCATGGCTTTAGAAGCTCCTGATAGGCTAATTGACATCAACTGATTCATCTGGAGGTGTACCTGTGGATGGATTTCCAAGCCTACCTTCAAATTCAGTGCCTCTTTGCTTGACATCATGGGAAAATCAAAAGAAATCAGCCAAGACCTCAGAAAAAAAAATGTAGACCTCCACAAGTCTGGTTCATCCTTGGGAGCAATTTCAAAAGGCCCAAAGGTACCACGTTCATCTGTACAAACAATAGTACGAAAGTATAAACACCATGGGACCACACAGTCATCACACCGCTCAGGAAGTAGACGCGTTCTGTTTCCTAGAGATGAACGTACTTTGGTACGAAAAGTGCAAATCAATCCCAGAACAACAGCAAAGGACCTTGTGAAGGAAACAGGTACAAAAGTATCTATATACTATCCACAGTAAAACAAGTCCTATATCGACATAACCTGAAAGGCCTCTGAGCAAGGGAGAAGCCACTGCTCCAAAACCGCCATAAAAAAAGCCAGACTACGGTTTGCAATTGCACATGGGGACAAAGATCGTACTTTTTGGAGAAATGTTTCCTGGTCTGATGTAACAAAAATATAACTGTTTGGCCATAACCACCATCGTTATGTTTGAAGGCTTGCAAGCCGAAGAACACCATCCCAACCGTGAAGCACGGGGGACGGGGGTGGCAGCATCATGTTGTGGGGGTGCCTTGCTGCAGGAGGGACTGGTGCACATCACAAAATAGATGGCATCATGAGGAATTAACAATTATGTGGACATATTTAAGCAACATCTCAAGACATCAGTCAGGATGTTATTAAAGCTTGGTCGCAAATGGGTCTTCCAATTGGACAAAGACCCCAAGCATACTTCCAAAGTTGTGGCAAAATGGTTTAAGGACAACAAAGTCAAGGTATTGGAGTGGCCATCACAAAGCCCTGACCTCAATCGCATAGAAAATGTGTGGGCAGAACTGAAAAGGCGTGTGCGAGCAAGGAGGCCTACAAACCTGACTCAATTACACCAGCTCTGTCAGGAGGAATGGGACAATATTCACCCAACTTATTGTGGGAAGCTTGTGGAAGGCTACCGAAACATTTGACCCAAGTTAAACAATTAAAAGGCAATGCTACCAAATACGAATTGAGTGTATGTAAACTTCTGACCCACTGGGAATGATGAAAGAAATGAAAGCTGAAATAAATAATTCTCTCTACTATTTCACATTCTTAAAATAACGTGGTGATCCTAACTGACCTAAGACAGGGAATTTTTACTAGGATTAAATGTCAGGAATTGTGAAAAACTGAGTTAAAATGTATTTGGCTAAGGTGTATGTAAACTTCCGACTTCAACTGTATGTAAGTGTGTGATGCAGAGGACCAGGAGAGAGTGATATAATGTGCCCTTAGATGTGGAAAAAAACAGGACAAGGACCAAAACACATGCAGGGGAAAAAACATTTTATTAATGACCCCAACGAGATTCTGCACACATCATTTAAACGTAAATATTTTACATCATCCAAGGGTGTACATAGGCATGTGTGTGTTTTTGTGTGTGTGTGTGCACGCGCGTGCCTGTGCGTGTGTGTGCTTGTCTGCATACAGTGCCTTGCGAAAGTATCCGGCCCCCTTGAACTTTGCGACCTTTTGCCACATTTCAGGCTTCAAACATAAAGATATAAAACTGTATTTTTTTGTGAAGAATCAACAACAAGTGGGACACAATCATGAAGTGGAACGACATTTATTGGATATTTCAACCTTTTTTAACAAATCAAAAACTGAAAAATTGGGCGTGCAAAATTATTCAGCCCCCTTAAGTTAATACTTTGTAGCGCCACCTTTTGCTGCGATTACAGCTGTAAGTTGCACATCGAGAGACTGACATTTTTTCCCATTCCTCCTTGCAAAACAGCTCGAGCTCAGTGAGGTTGGATGGAGAGCATTTGTGAACAGCAGTTTTCAGTTCTTTCCACAGATTCTCGATTGGATTCAGGTCTGGACTTTGACTTGGCCATTCTAACACCTGGATATGTTTATTTTTGAACCATTCCATTGTAGATTTTGCTTTATGTTTTGGATCATTGTCTTGTTGGAAGACAAATCTCCGTCCCAGTCTCAGGTCTTTTGCAGACTCCATCAGGTTTTCTTCCAGAATGGTCCTGTATTTGGCTCCATCCATCTTCCCATCAATTTTAACCATCTTCCCTGTCCTTGCTGAAGAAAAGCAGGCCCAAACCATGATGCTGCTACCACCATGTTTGACAGTGGGGACGGTGTGTTCAGCTGTGTTGCTTTTACGCCAAACATAACGTTTTGCATTGTTGCCAAAAAGTTCAATTTTGGTTTCATCTGACCAGAGCACCTTCTTCCACATGTTTGGTGTGTCTCCCAGGTGGCTTGTGGCAAACTTTAAACAACACTTTTTATGGATATCTTTAAGAAATGGCTTTCTTCTTGCCACTCTTCCATAAAGGCCAGATTTATATACGACTATATACGAATATACGACTGATTGTTGTCCTATGGACAGAGTCTCCCACCTCAGCTGTAGATCTCTGCAGTTCATCCAGAGTGATCATGGGCCTCTTGGCTGCATCTCTGATCAGTCTTCTCCTTGTATGAGCTGAAAGTTTAGAGGGTCGGCCAGGTCTTGGTAGATTTGCAGTGGTCTGATACTCCTTCCATTTCAATATTATCGCTTGCACAGTGCTCCTTGGGATGTTTAAAGCTTGGGAAATCTTTTTGTATCCAAATCCGGCTTTAAACTTCTTCACAACAGTATCTCGGACCTGCCTGGTGTGTTTCTTGTTCTTCATGATGCTCTTTGCGCTTTTAATGGACCTCTGAGACTATCACAGTGCAGGTGCATTTATACGGAGACTTGATTACACACAGGTGGATTGTATTTATCATCATTAGTCATTTAGGTCAACATTGGATCATTCAGAGATCCTCACTGAACTTCTGGAGAGAGTTTGCTGCACTGAAAGTAAAGGGGCTGAATAATTTAGCACGCCCAATTTTTCAGTTTTTGATTTGTTACAAAAGTTTGAAATATCCAATAAATGTCGTTCCACTTCATGATTGTGTCCCACTTGTTGTTGATTCTTCACAAAAAAATACATTTTTATATCTTTATGTTTGAAGCCTGAAATGTGGCAAAAGGTCGCAAAGTTCAAGGGGGCCGAATACTTTCGCAAGGCACTGTATGTGTGTGTGTGTGTGTGTGTGTGTGTGTGTGTGTGTGTGCGCCCGCGTGGTGTGTGTGTGCGCGTGGTGTGTGTGTACGGTGTGTGTGTGTACAGTGTAGCTACCTCTGTCTGCAGTATGGCAGCACGCTGCTCCTTAGCAGTGAGGGACTCTTTGAGAACCTCTATATGCTGTTTGCAGTCTGAGTTCTGGTTGTTCAGGGTCTCCAGCTTGGTCTGCAGGGCCAGCAGCTCAGACTCCTTCTTGGACAGCTCCTGCTTCAGCTGGTCAATCTGTGGAGGAGGAGAGACACACATAGAACAGGGAGTATTCCAACTAGCTATTGTATGAAGTTGACAGCTAACTAGTATGATTATGGCAGGTGTGTGCCTGTATGTGTTTGTGTTTGTATTAGGTGTCTGTGTATGACTGTACTGAGTGTGTTTTGTGCAGTGGACATTTGACAGAACAGCCTCTCACTGAAATGGGCTGTCAAGTTTATCCACTGTGTTCCTTTCAGCCAGGATCTCCTCTCACTAAAGATGCATTTTGGACTGACTCTCCTGCATTATTCATGAGGTATACATCAGCCCTATCTATTGATGAATAATGGGTTAAAAATACAACAACGGGGCCTCCCGGGTGGCGCAGTGGTCTAGGGCCACCATTATGGCACCAGAGACTCACGGTTCACGCCCAGGCTCTGTTGCAGCCGGCCGCGACTGGGAGGTCCGTGGGGCGAAGCACAACTGGCCTAGCGTCGTCCGGGTTAGGGAGGGTTTGGTAGGGATATTCTTGTCTCATCGCGCACTAGCGACTCCTGTGGCGGGCCGGGCACAGTGCACGCTAACCAAGTCGCTAACCAGGTCGCATCCAACCCGGAAGCCAGACAGAAGTCCGACACATTGGTGTGGCTGGCTTCCGGGTTGGATGCGCACTGTGTTAAGAAGCAGTGCAGCTTGGTTGGGCTGTGTTTCGGAGGACAGGCTTTCGACAAGATAGTAACAATTGGATACCACGAAATTGGGGAGAAAAGGGGTAATGTGCATGTGGAGTTGGATGTAAACACACGGACACAATTCTACAGATAGGCTAGAGGCTAGATGACATGCCACAGACAGACAGATAGATAGAGGGCTCGAAAGACAAACACATCTGTTTGACAGGCAGGCTGGCGGACGGAGGGATGGACAGACAGACAATGTGACAGACATACAGACTTAGAAAGAGGAGGGGAACTTAACCTGACTGTGAGACAACTGATGACAGACTGTATAATATGGCTGAGCAAATCAAAGCTGGACCAACTGAATAAGAAGTGATAAGATAAGGGTTCATGAGAAAATTAAACGTAAGCAGTTTGGTGCAGTTGGTTCCAATGGTAATACTCTACTATCAGTCATATTCTACTATCAGTCATATTGACAAGGCTTCAGAGGTGATCAGAAAATAGAGATTTTAATAACAAAAGAATGATGTTCTTTATTGTCTTCCTCGGCTCTCTCTGCTAAATGTACAGTCAGTAACAAATCAACAAGTAAGCATCTCCCAGTCAGATAGCTGCCAGCGAAGCACTTCCCTGATGAAATCAGTTAATTTAATACTAAAGCTAGTTTATTTACAGTCAGCTCTGTTCTGTTCACTTTGAACCTGCACAGCAAAACCAAGATTGTGAGTGATTGTGTTTGGCACATCATGCACACAGTAAATGTGTGTGTGTGTTTGTGTGTGTGTGTGTGCGTGCGTGTGCGTGTGTGTGTATGTGTGCATGTGTGAGTGTGTGTTTTTTCCTCTATATGTGTGTGTACCTTGGTCTTCATAAACTTGGAGTGGTTCTTGTAGACCTCCATCTGTTTGATCTCCTCCTCTCTGTCCTCAGTGTTCAGCAAGCCGTTAGCCTTCAGTATCTGGATCTCATCCTCCAGGTCCCTGATGTTGCGCTCCAGAGACGCTATCTTGGTGTCCTGGTCAACACACACACACCAGCTGTAAGACTCTATCTTGGTGTCTTGGACAACATACATACACACACACACACACACACACACACATGCAGACACACACACTAGTTGTACGCTACATCCACACTTAAAATCCAGTGGCAGAACATTTCCAAAGGTTGACCAGTGTACAAAACACTTGAGAGAGAGAGAGAGAGAGAGGGCAGCGAGAGAGACAGTCAGAGAGAGTCCGAGTCAGAGATTAAGAGATAAAGAGAGAAAGAGCTCTATGAAGTAATAAGGAGAGCCGCTGCAGTATCTGGAGAAAAATCGAAAGCTTCCTCCTCCTTCTCTGCCTGCTGCAGATCCAGCTTGAGCTCCCTCACAGCCTCTCAATGGATTAATCACCATTTGGAAATACTGAGCAGCACACATCACATCCAGCCTGGGAGAATGTCAAGCCCAGAAAGAAACGCCTGGAGAAGAAGCAGGAAGAAGGTCCGTACTGCTCTGTAGTCGCTCGCACATCAATGCAGAAGCCAGTCTCTGGACTGCGACTGCGACTCCGAGTGTAGCTTTGACTTCGCAGGGTTTTCAAATAAATAATACAGATTAGCCATGGTCCGTCTCCCATGCACTCCTCCTGCAGAGCACTGAGAAAGAACCCCTTTTCTTCTCCCTCTCTCCCGACCTGTCCTTCCCTCGACAGGTTCTGAACTTGTGAAATTGAACTAGAACTTTAGCAGGGGTCATCTAGAACCCAGCGGAGAACTAGGAACACCGGCTGCATGAGATGCTCTCGCTATAGGATGACGGAAAAAACAACAGACGGTCCTGATCTAAGGGGTTAATGTGAAAGTGTGAAAGTTGTTATCATGGTCAAGTGCCTCGTCGATGCATCACTATCCTACAATTGCAGCCAGATGCAAGCTACCATAGAGAGATCATAGTAGTACATTAGAACATAGTATAGACAACAACATATGGGTCAGAGAAGCTATGTCATCCAATTGACTACAGTAGATCATGCTGATCAAGCTGAGGATGTAATTCTCTCTCTCTCTATCTCTCTCTCTCTCTCTCTCTCTCTCTCTCTCCCACCCACCCTCCCTCCCTCCCTCCCTCCCTCCCTCCCTCTCTCTTTCTCCCTCCCTCCCTCCCCTGTGTTCTGGCCTCAGTGTCATAAACAACCACACCTGTTTCCATGGTACCAGCAAGCTGGCTGTGTGCTCTCCTTGGTGTTTGAGGAGAGAGCGAGAGAGAGAGAGAGAAGAGAGAGAGAGACAGTCAGAGAGAGTCGGAGTCAGAGAGAGAGAGAGAGAGAGAGAGAGAGAGAGAGAGAGAGAGAGAGAGAGAGAGAGAGAGAGAGAGAGAATTACATCCTCAGCTTACATTACTCATGCTAACATCAGCATCAACATGGCTGTGAAGAGAGTGGAGAGGAACGGGGAGTTCCTCTACCGAGAATGGAAGGGGCGGGGCTTGGCTCTGTATGCAAATCCAGAGCCTCCAGGAGCCAGCGTGTCATGTGACCATGCAATTGGAGAGTCACAAGACAGTGGTAGGAGATGTTGGGGTTTTGCTCAGCACCAATCCATCTCCATCTTATGTGGTGTGTGAGAGAGTGGCGTGCTGGAGGGCTGTGAGCTCATGCTTTATATTTAGGAGGCGATATCACAGCTCTGCAGCTACAGTAGACTGATGGGTTCTATAGTGGTTCAGTTAGTGCTTTGAATATATTTTTCATAGCTTTTGCATGTTAAGTACCTTTGTAACATCATCCACACAGACTAGTCTCACAAGGCCATACTTCCAAATATCGTCTTGTTGAACAAAGCCTTGGCTTTCGAGGCTATCCACAGACTAGAATCAAAGTGCAATCAAACTAAGCAAAACCGTTCTTCTTAGAACTAATGTTTGCGTACTTCATCTGACCACATGGTTGGTCTCAGTGATGGTGCTAGTCAGGTGTAGCATGATGTACAACAGTACCCATAATGCCCCATGGTTCTTACCTTCATCTCTATGATGGTCTGGAGGGCTTTGGTTTTGCCAGGGTCCTGGTGCATCTGGTTTCTCCTGTGCAGTTCCTGGGAGAACACCAGTTGATATGAAATGGACAAGACAAGCATCAAATGTCGCCTCTCTTAAGACATAGTGCAATTGGCCCGTATTTATGAAGCATCTCAGAATAGGAGTGCTGATCTAGATTCAGTTGAACCTTTTAGATCATCATGACTAAGATTTAATGGATAAGGGGGACCTGATCCCAGATCAGCACACCTACTCTAAGACTCTTTATTAATGTGGGCTCTGAATCTCTCCAAAAGCATCTTAGCAAATACCACAACACAACTTTTCAGTGTTTTCAATGGGTAATGACTTAGCTCAACACTCTAGAGACATCATTGAAATAAGTTACGTTTATTTGCACGACCATTTACATCAGTCCTACACTGGCCCTGCTGACAATAATACTGTACACAATTCAGAGGAGGCTGATGGGAGGAGCCATAGGATGATGGAATGTTATCAAGCACATCCAACATATGGAAAGCACATGTTTGACTCCTTTCCATTTATTTCATTCCAGCCATCCTCCTAAAGCTCCTCCCACCAGCCTCCTCTGACTCATATTGAACACTGTTCCTATCACTTCAGCCAGAGCACAGTAAACAGACAGAAAGACATACAGTATTGCCCTCTAGTGTTTATACGTATACACTTTACCTTAGAAGAAAAGTTTGGAAATTGGAAAATAATATCTGCTTTAAAACCAGCACCGAACAAATAATATGACAATCAGAATCAGTAACACCTCAAACACAAGTGAGACCAGTGCCTACAGAGGCTACCCTAACCAGGTGGAATCTACTGGGTCTACTGTAGGCAGATAGTAGGGTGGTTCAACCAATTAGATACCTTTTGAGTAATGTAACTTAATGGAAAATTAATTTTTACATTCTGTAATAAAGAGCACGTGTTCAACTTCCTAAAAAACATGTTTTGCCATTTCAAAAGGTTAAATAAATAAATTACCATAGTAAGTGCCTATTAATCAAATCAAATCAAATCAAAATCAAATCAAAATCGAAATCAAATCAAATCAATCAAATCAAATCAAATTTATTTATATAGCCCTTCGTACATCAGCTGATATCTCAAAGTGCTGTACAGAAACCTAGCCTAAAACCCCAAACAGCAAGCAATGCAGGTGTAGAAGCACGGTGGCTCGGAAAAACTCCCTAGAAAGGCCAGAACCTAGGAAACCTATTAAGTGCCAAGTAAAGCAACAAGGTTGACCATAACAGAGTTGACGACTTCATCTTAAATCATCAATAATGCTTGTTGTGTGCTACAGGGAGGGGCAATTGAATGCAAGCTTCACGAAATATTTGAAATTGTTAAAACATTTCTAGCCTGTCTATCTATGGGTAAAAGGATTGACGTGTTATTCTAGCCTGTCTATCTATGGGTAAAAGGATTGACGTGTTATTCTAGCCTGTCTATCTATGGGTAAAAGGATTGACGTGTTATTCTAGCCTGTCTATCTATGGGTAAAAGGATTGACGTGTTATTCTAGCCTGTCTATCTATGGGTAAAAGGATTGACGTGTTATTCTAGCCTGTCTATCTATGGGTAAAAGGATTGACGTGTTATTCTAGCCTGTCTATCTATGGGTAAAAGGATTGACGTGTTATTCTAGCCTGTCTATCTATGGGTAAAAGGATTGACGTGTTATTCTAGCCTGTCTATCTATGAGTAAAAGGATTGACGTGTTATTCTAGCCTGTCTATCTATGGGTAAAAGGATTTATGTGTTATTCTAGCCTGTCTATCTATGGGTAAAAGGATTGATGTGTTATTCTAGCCTGTCTATCTATGGGTAAAAGGATTGACGTGCTCTGCTCGACCGGCTCAGTTTTCACTTCAAAACACCAGAAAATGTCAAAAAGAGTAGAACCAGCTCACTTGCTTTTACACTATGATATGATGTTCAATGTGTCTTTTGAAAACATTTTTTTTCTAATAAATTGTTTTTTCATGTTAAAACGAGAATGTTTTTTTTCTTCAAATGAATCACTAATCACATGAAATAAATAACAATCCTCAGAAACAAGTGTGCTGTGATGCTAACATCACTGTGTGCTGATAACAAGTTCAAACAGGTGCCATTAATACAGGTAACGAGTGGAGGACAGAGGAGCCTCTTAAAGAAGAAGTTACAGGTCTGTGAGAGCCAGAAATCTTGTTTGTTTGTAGGTGACCAAATACTTATTTTCCACCATAATTTGCAAATAAATTAATTAAAAATCCTACAATGTGATTTTCTGGATTTTTTTTCCTCATTTTGTCTGTCATAGTTGAAGTGTACCTATGATGAAAATTACAGGCCTCTCTCATCTTTTTAAGTGGAAGAACTTGCACAATTGGTGGCTGACTAAATACTTTTTTGCCCCACTGTAAGTATGATTCTCAATCAGAGACAACGAACGACACATGCCTCTGCCTCTAACTACGACCCAGTAGTTATATAGTTATGTACATTTAGTGGTTGAATAATACCACTCCATTTACTCTGAGTCTACTGTGGCCCTACAGTAGCTACAGTATATAGTACTATATGGCCATATGCTAACCATAAGCACTACATAAGTCACATCACCAATGGCACCCTATTCCCTACATAGTGCGCTACCTTTTGACCAGGCTCTGTTCAAAAGTAGTGCACTACATAGAGAATAGGGTGCTATTTGGGACGCAAGCCATATACTCTTGTACCTCTCGGAGGTGGATGTTCTCCTTCTCCTTCTGATCCAAGATGACCTCCAGGTGTCCCAGCTGTGCCTCGGCCTCAGCGATGCGCCTGGCCCTCTCCTGCTCCTCCTCCTCATTGACTCTGCCTGGCCCCCCAGGCAGACCCTTACTCTGGAGCATTTCCAGCAGCTTCTTGATAGACTCGTCCCTGGCCCCCAGCGTCTGCTTCTGCGTCTCCATCCGCAGCTCCATCTCCTCCAAGGTCTTCCTCAGGAGGAAGAGCTCTTTGGCCTGCAAGGAAGTATAAATTATGTCATCATTAGGGCAGCGCAATTCTGGGAACTTTCCCAAAATGTCCAAGTTGGAAGAAAATCCAGAAACCTCCAGTTGGAAGATTCACGGAAATCCTCCAGGTAATAAGAAGTAAATGGGAATTTGGAAATGTTGTTACCATAATGTTCAACCCTGGTCATAATAACCTGGAACTAATAACTAACTCATTTATTTAATCAGTCATTTATTGTGAATTATTAACTATTAAGATTCCTTGCCTGGCGGTCGTGCTCGGCCTGCAGTCGTCTAAAGTTCTCCTCGGTCAGCTCGATGTTGGTGTAGTGTTCCCCAGAGCGGCCGCCACTCTCCTGCAGCAGGTGGTTCAGATCCCTCTGGGTCCTCAGCTCATCCTGCAGGGCCTGGATGGTCAGCTGCAGGTGCTGTGGGGGTCACGCACACACACACACACACACACACATCAAGGAGTCTCAATCTGGTAGGATCACAGCACTTAGCCTAAGATGGATTCAAATAAACTACAGACCAGACAATGATGGGTCACTGAATACGTACTCATCTAAGGACATATTCAGGCACACATGCAAACTCACACACAAAAAAAACATGTTATAGAGAGGGGGGACAAGGAACATTTTGATGGCCCTGTGGAAAGCAGATGTGCACTAGGAAGAACACACACAGAGAAACTCACAAACACACATTGTAATCTATTCACCCTCTGGAGAAGTTACAGCTGAAAAAACGGAGGCCTTACCTGGCTATGGCATGAAAGACACATAGAAAACACACGCACACACACAAAGTATGGCAACACGAGAAAGTATGGGTTGAAGAGGTAAGAGAAAATACAACTGTTTTATATACTGTTCATAATCAACTATACGGCTTGTTGCTTTCCATCTTCTGTTACCATTTTTAGGGTGAGTAGTGAGTACTGTAAATTGCTATCTATTTACAGGACTGTATATCAGTCATCTAATCTTTAGGAATATCTCTCAAGGTTTTGACAGCAGGAATACTAAAAGAGACATTTAAACAAAGCCATCCAGTGAATGACTGAATCTGTGTGTTGCTGGGAGAAACCGATTGTGCAACCGAAATGGCAGGAAAGCGAAGAACTTGTAGGACCATGATCCTTCGATAATAGTTTGACGATCATGTCAAGTGTTCATTGTTTAACGGTTGCGTTCAACAGCTTGCACTTTCAAAGGAGTTTGTGCTGTGCTGCTATCATGTATGATTGTTGCAGCATTATTGATAATTATCTATCATTATTGTAGGGCGGGTGCTGTCCATACGGCCTGAGTCGAGAGCAGCAGAGATCCATGTAGAGCACAGTAAACAATGTTCCCACTGAGAGCTGGAGACTAACCGACAGCAGTAGACTCAGCGGACTTCTGGGTTCATGCCCATCCATATGCTGTGTGTTAGGGTGGTGTGTGTATATGTGTGTGTATGCGTGCATGCGTGTATGCGTTCGTGCGTGCGCGTGTGTATGTGTGTGTGTATGCGTGCGTGCGTGTATGTGTGCGTGCGTGTATGTGTGTGCATGCATGCGTGTGTGTGTGTTAGGGAAAAGCAATGCTCCTCCGCACACACTGCTTCAGGAAGCACATGGGAAAAGTAAAGGGGTACAGTACCTGATAACTAAATGAGTCACACATCGATTGTAGTGTGTGTAGTGTGTTTAGGACAAGGGAAAAGGAGGCTGAGGCTCTGTGACTCTCCCAATGTACACACTAGCATACCACTGTGCACTGATTGGGCCATGCATTCTCAGTGGTATCTAGTATGGACATTGGAACCTAGCCTGGGTGTTGGAGTTTAGGGGGCAGATAAATACAGAACAAAACACTATATACTATAGCATCACAAGGGATGCACACACAGTGCAGAGGAGCAGCCACACCCCTATATGAGAAACACACTCACAGTATGTTGGTCTGTATAGGGGGAACATACGAGGAGGACCAGGTGTGCTTGGAGTAAATAAGGAATAGCTGAACAAACAACACTCTGTTAAACAGAGCGTGTAGGGGAAGGGAGAGGGTCAGAGGGTAGGGTGTAGGGAACAAAACAGGCTAAACCCATCACACTCCTTTTGGGTGTGTATAAGAGTCAAGTTAGGAGTATGTCCAAAATGGCGCTCTGTTCACAATATAGGCCTTAGTGGGCTACTTTTGGCCAGATCCCACAAGCTCTGGTCAAAAGTAGTGCACTATATAGGGAAGAGGGTGCCATTTCAGATATGACCTAGGGGTGTGGGGGGGGGGGGGGGGGGGCAGAGGGTCTCTGGTGGTCACTGAGGAGACACGACGACATCACACTGGTGGTGACTCTATGTTGTACACACACGGCAGCCAGGACAGCGGTGGCAGACATAGGGACAAACCTTGGTCCTCCTGGCGTCCAGCAGCTGTAGTAGCACGGGCGGAACCAACAGAGAGAACACAGTGCACGGAGAACACAGCATCAGAACACTCGGTAGCATGAAGCGCATGTGGAGAACATATGAGCTACTGTAAAAGCTCCCATGAGAAACGTGAGAACAATGTGTGAGGAACGTGAGAACAACGTTGTGAAGAACGTGAGAACGTGTGAAGAATGTGTGAGAAACGTTTCAGAATTTTTGCCATTTATTTATTCATCCATCCAGCCCTCAAATCATGTATCACTATCCATTCTGATGTAAATGATACAGTTAGGAACCTCACAGACTCACACAAACACATACTATAATCACTCTAAAACATAATGGAAACCTTAATGTAAAGAGTGAAATTGTGAGTTTATTTGATGGTGAATACATTTCGGCATTAAGTTTCACCATGTTAATTGATACAAGGCAGAACAAATTCATACTAGTAATACACACTGGGTACATCTAATAGGTGTGGTATTGTGGGGACGGTTTCCCAGACAGAGATTAAGCCTCGTCCTGGATTAAAAAGCAAGATTAATTAATGTACTTTTAAGTCCAGAACTAGGTTTAATCTGGGTCCGGAAAACAGCCCATTATATCAGGGATAATCAACTAGATTCACCTGCGGGCCAATTTTTTCTTGAGTGGGGGCTGGAACATAATCGGGGCCTTTCTCCCCCGATTGCTCAGTTTGGCCAGGTGGCCAGCTTTTGTTGGTTTCAAACTTCTTCCAATTAAGAATGATGGAGGCCACTGTGTTCCTGGGGATCTTCAATGCTGCTGAAATGTTTTGGTACCTTTCCCCAGATCTGTGCCTCGAGACAATCAAGTTGTAGAAACATTTCAAGGATGATCAATGGAAACAGGATGCAACTGAGCTCAATTTTGAGTCTCATAGCAAAGGGTCTGAATACTTATGTAAATAAGATATTTCTGTTTTTGTTTTTTTATAAATTTGCAAACATTTTTAAAAACCAGTTTTCACTTTGTCATTATGTGGTATTGTGTGTAGATTAATGGGAAAAACATGTAATCCATTTTAGAATAAGGCTGTAAAGTTACAAAATGTGGAAAAAGTCAAGGGTGCTGAATACTTTCCAAATGCACTGTACACGATTACATATATATCTCTACTCTATCTCATATATATCTCTACTCTATCTCATATATATCTCTACTCTATCTCATATATATCTCTACTCTATCTCATATATATCTCTACTTTGGAACCGGTTTCTTAAATTAAAATCACTTGGAGCTGATTTGCTAGTGTTTTTACAGTGTTTTATGTACAACAATTGAAGAAAATAAACATTGCTGTGTAAACTTGTTTGGAGAAGCCTGCCCTATTTGTGTTAAGCCTGTGCTGTGGTAGTATGTTCTTCCAACCAGCAGAGGGTAGTGGTCCCTTTAGCAGGGTGCAGTCTCTCAGGCTGTCTCTAATGGACTGCCAGTATCTCATATTTCCACTGCGTTGGGCAACACTCCCTCATGTAAGCATCCCAGCCTTCTTGGGCCAATACACTGAAACCATTTAAAACCTGTCAAATCTTTAGTCATACTCACAAAACCACATTCACACATGCTCAACCAGTCTTCTGCAATCCGCTCTCTTCCTCACACTTAATCACTGTTGCCTCTATCTCCCTCTCTCACACTCACTCCACCTCTCTTGCCCTCTTTTCCTCTCTCTCTCTCTCTCTCTCTTCTTTTTCTCTCTTTCAAATATAGAGGGACATACACACACAGCAGACACAACATGAAATAGACAAAATATGAATTCCATATTGTCGATAAAACGCCATAAATACTGTGAGACTAAATAAGGAGACATTAAAAGTAAATATGTAGAGGGAGCGATAAATAAGATGTATGTTTACGCATAAGTCATATGCTGAATAATCATAATTTATTCATCAAAATGCTGTATGTAAACTAAGTAACACTAAATGAGGGGAAATTCATTTATCCTGACATTAGTTGTAAACTTGTTTATTCAGAATATTATTCCCAGCTAGTCAGTAACATTATGTATGAATGTATTAGTTTATTCAGTAACATTATGTATGTATGTATAAGTGTAATCAGTAACATTATGTACAGTGTGAATATATTAGTGTAGTCAGTAACATTATGTATGAATGTATAAGTGTAATCAGTAACAGTATGAATGTATTAGTGTACTCAGTAACATTATGTATGAATGTATTAGTGTAGTCAGTAACATTATGTACAGTATGAATGTATTAGTGTATTCAGTAACATTATGTATGAATGTATTAGTTTATTCAGTAACATTATGTATGTATGTATAAGTGTAATCAGTAACATTATGTACAGTGTGAATATATTAGTGTAGTCAGTAACATTATGTACAGTATGAATGTATTAGTGTAGTCAGTAACATTATGTATGAATGTATTAGTGTAGTCAGTAACATTATGTATGAATGTATTAGTGTGGTCCGTAACATTATGTACAGTATGTATGTATTAGTGTATTCAGTAACATTATGTACAGTATGAATGTATTAGTGTAGTCAGTAACATTATGTATGAATGTATTAGTGTAGTCAGTAACATTATGTATGAATGTATTAGTGTGGTCCGTAACATTATGTACAGTATGTATGTATTAGTGTATTCAGTAACATTATGTATGTATGTATAAGTGTAATCAGTAACATTATGTACAGTATGAATGTATTAGTGTAGTCAGTAACATTATGTATGAATGTATTAGTGTAGTCAGTAACATTATGTACAGTATGAATGTATTAGTGTAGTCAGTAACATTATGTATGAATGTATTAGTTTATTCAGTAACATTATGTATGTATGTATAAGTGTAATCAGTAACATTATGTACAGTGTGAATATATTAGTGTAGTCAGTAACATTATGTACAGTATGAATGTATTAGTGTAGTCAGTAACATTATGTATGAATGTATTAGTGTAGTCAGTAACATTATGTATGAATGTATTAGTGTGGTCCGTAACATTATGTACAGTATGTATGTATTAGTGTATTCAGTAACATTATGTACAGTATGAATGTATTAGTGTAGTCAGTAACATTATGTATGAATGTATTAGTGTGGTCCGTAACATTATGTACAGTATGTATGTATTAGTGTATTCAGTAACATTATGTATGTATGTATAAGTGTAATCAGTAACATTATGTACAGTGTGAATATATTAGTGTAGTCAGTAACATTATGTACAGTATGAATGTATTAGTGTATTCAGTAACAATATGTATGAATGTATAAGTGTAATCAGTAACATTATGTACAGTGTGAATATATTAGTGTAGTCAGTAACATTATGTACAGTATGAATATATTAGTGTAGTCAGTAACATTATGTATGAATGTATAAGTGTAATCAGTAACAGTATGTATGTATTAGTGTAGTCAGTAACATTATGTACAGTATGCATGTATTAGTGTAGTCAGTAACATTATGTACAGTATGAATGTATTAGTGTGGTCCGTAACATTATGTACAGTATGAATGTATTAGTGTAGTCAGTAACATTATGTACAGTATGAATGTATTAGTGTGGTCCGTAACATTATGTACAGTATGAATGTATTAGTGTAGTCAGTAACATTATGTATGAATGTATAAGTGTAGTCAGTAACATTATGTACAGTATGCATGTATTAGTGTAGTCAGTAACATTATGTACAGTATGAATGTATTAGTGTGGTCCGTAACATTATGTACAGTATGAATGTATTAGTGTAGTCAGTAACATTATGTACAGTATGAATGTATTAGTGTGGTCCGTAACATTATGTACAGTATGCATGTATTAGTGTAGTCAGTAACATTATGTATGAATGTATAAGTGTAGTCAGTAACATTATGTACAGTATGAATGTAATAGTGTAGTCAGTAACATTATGTACAGTATGAATGTATTAGTGTAGTCAGTAACATTATGTACAGTATGAATGTATTAGTGTGGTCCGTAACATTATGTACAGTATGCATGTATTAGTGTAGTCAGTAACATTATGTATGAATGTATTAGTGTGGTCCGTAACATTATGTACAGTATGAATGTATTAGTGTAGTCAGTAACATTATGTACAGTATGAATGTATTAGTGTAGTCAGTAACATTATGTATGAATGTATTAGTGTAGTCAGTAACATTATGTATGAATGTATAAGTGTAGTCAGTAACATTATGTATGAATGTATTAGTGTAGTCAGTAACATTATGTATGAATGTATAAGTGTAGTCAGTAACATTATGTACAGTATGAATGTATAAGTGTAGTCAGTAACATTATGTATGAATGTATAAGTGTAGTCAGTAACATTATGTACAGTATGAATGTATTAGTGTAGTCAGTAACATTATGTATGAATGTATAAGTGTAGTCAGTAACATTATGTACAGTATGAATGTATTAGTGTAGTCAGTAACATTATGTATGAATGTATTAGTGTAGTCAGTAACATTATGTATGAATGTATTAGTGTAGTCAGTAACGGTATGTACAGTATGCATGTATTAGTGTAGTCAGTAACAGTATGTACAGTATGCATGTATTAGTGTAGTCAGTAACATTATGTACTGTATGAATGCATTAGTGTGGTCAGTAACATTATGTATGAATGCATTAGTGAGATCTGACCTGCCCCTGAGCCCACTCAGACACTCTTGACTCCCATTCCACATGGGCACTACAAATGTGGCTCATGCTCACAGTGCAATAGCACTTCAAAAATATCCCTCTTCAGACACCCACACACAGGTTGACAAATTCATGTTAGAGGTATCATCTAATGCAAGACAAAGGGAGTAATCTATCTCATCACCTGTATATGTGTGAATGCCTACGTAGGACAAACGAAAAGACAATTAAAACAACGCATCCCTGAACACCTCAGCTCAATCAGGTGTAAGAACATTGACTATCCAGTAGCAGCTCACTTTGATAAAGTTAACCATCCCATCTCCTCCCTCAAATACACAGGCATTGAGCATGTTGTTCTACCAAGGAGAGGAGGTAACATCGACATCTTACTACTACAGAGGGAGGCTTACTGGATATCATATTTAAAAACATTGACCCCTAGGGGTCTGAATATTGACTTTGATCTCAGGCCCTTCTTTGGAACAATTCTAAACTCAGCAACAAAAAAAAACTTCCTCTCACTGTAAACTGCGTATATTTTCAGCAAACTTAACATGTGTAAATATTTGTATGAACATAAGAACATTCAACAACTGAGACATAAACTGAACAAGTTCCACAGACATGTGACTAACAGAACAGGAAATCAAGCACAGAATGAGCAGTATGGCTGGTGGCATTGTCATGCTGGAGGGTCATGTCAGGATAAGCCTACAGGAAGGGTACCACATGAGGGAGGAGGATGTCTTCCCTGTAACGCACAGCATTGAGATTGCCTGCAATGACAACAAGCTCAGTCTGATTATGCTGTGACACACCGCCCCAGACCATGACGGACCCTCCACCTCCAAATCGATCCCGCTCCAGAGTACAGGCCTCGGTGTAACGCTCATTCCTTCAACGATAAATGCGAATCTGACCATTACCCCTGGTGAGACAAAACCGTGACTCATCAGAGAAGAGCACTTTTTGCCAGTCCTGTCTGGTCCAGTGATGGTGGGGTTGTGCCCTTAGGCGACATTGTTGTCGGTGATGTCTGGTGAGGACCTGCCTTACAACAGGCCTACAAGCCCTCAGTCCAGCCTCTCTCCGCCTTTTGCGGACAGGACACTGATGGAGGGATTATGCATTCCTGGTGTAACTCGGGCAGTTGTTGTTGCCATCCTGTACCTGTCCCGCAGGTGTGATGTTCGAATGTATCGATCCTGTGCAGGTTTTGTTACACGTGGTCTGCCATTGCGAGGACTAGCAGCTGTCCGTCCTGTCTCCATGTACCGTTGTCTTAGGCGTCTCACAGTACGGACACATCTGCAGTCCTCATGCCTCCTTGCAGCATGCCTAAGGCACGTTCATGAATGTATAAGGGACCCTGGGCATCTTTCTTTTGGTGTTTGTCAGAGTCAGTAGAAAGGCCTCTTTAGTGTCCTAAGTTTTCATAAATGTGACCTTAATTGCCTACCGTCTGTAAACTGTTAGTGTCTTAAAGACCGTTCCACAGGTGTATGTTCATTAATTGTTTATGGTTCACTAAACAAGCATGGGAAACAGTGTTTAAATCCTTTACAATGAAGATCTGTGAAGTTATTTGGATTTTTACAAATTATCTTTGTGACACTGAAACTTTTGTGGTTTACCCAATAAATTGCTGGGCGTTTATACATAGACTGTGCGACTCTGTTTTTCAAGCTTCCAGTTTATTCCCCAGTTAGTCAGCACCTCAACACTAAATAATGTTCTCCAGTTTTTTATTATCTTTCTTTCCCAAAACTATTCAACACAATCACAATAGCTTTTTTGTCTTTTAATCATGTTCAGCATCTTTTAACATAATGTAGGCCAGGTCCTGTTGTTACCTCATATCCCAGCGATATGTTATCGTATAATCATAGAGCTACATACTGCATTGGATGAACACTCACATGCAAATCAATCATCCACCTTGATAATCAAAGACCTCTACCACAGTCATTCTCCTACCACACCCCCACACGCAGTCACTGGCAAATGAATAGACACACACATCTACACAGAAGCCATAAGAGGTTGTATTTTATATACAACCTCTTATATATATATATATATCTGTCTCTCTCTCTCTCGCTCTCTCCCGCTCTCTCTCGCTCTCTCCCGCTCTCTCCCGCTCTCCCTCCTTCCCTTCCTTCCTGATCAATATTCAGTCATGTTGGAACTGAATTGGAGGAAGCTGTCCAATAATACCAATTCCCCTCTCCTCCTCCCCCATCCTCCCCTCCTGTCCTCTCCCCATCCTCCTCTCCTCCCCCATCCTCCTCTCCTCTTCCCATCCTCCTCTCCTCTCCTCTCATCCCCCATCCTCCCCTCCTGTCCTCTCCCCATCCTCTCCCCCTCCCCTCCCATCCTCCCCTCCTCTCCCCATCCTCCCCTCTCCTCTCCCCATCCTCCCCTCCTCTCCTCTCCTCGCCCATCTTCCCCTCCTATCCTCTCCCCATCCTCAATGTCCTCCCCTCCTCTCCTCTACCAACCTCCCACCTCTCCTCCCATCCTCCCCTCCTCTCCTCCCCTCTCCTCTCCCCATCCTCCCCTCCTCTCCTCTCCTCGCCCATCTTCCCCTCCTATCCTCTCCCCATCCTCAACGACCTCCCCTCCTCTCCTCTCCCCATCCTCCCCCCTCTCCTCCCCATCCTCCTCCCTCTCCTCCCCATCCTCTCCTCTCCTCTCCCCACCCCCCCTCTCCTCCCACATCCTCCCCACCACTCCTCTCCTCCCTCCCCCTCCCCATTCTCCCCTCCACATCATCTCCTCCTCTCCTCCCCATCCTCTCCTCCTCCCCCCTCACCTCCCCCATCCTCCCCTCCTCTCCTCTCCCCAACCTCCCCTCCTCTCCCCATCCCCCTTCCTCTCCTCTCCCCATCTTCCCCTCCTCTCCTCTCCTTCCCATCCTCCCCTCGTATCCTCTCCTCTCCCCATCCTCCCCTATCCTCCCCTCATCTCCTCTCCCCATCCAGCCCTCCTCTCTTCCCCATCCTCCCCTCCTCTTCCATCCTCCCCTCCCCCTCCTCTCCTCTCCTCTCCTCATCACCCCCTCCTCTCTTCCCCATCCTCTCCTCATCCTCCTCTCCTCTCCCCATCCTCCCCTCCTCTCCTACCCCATCATCCTCCCCCTATCTCTGCCCCCATCCTCCCCTCTCCAGAGACAGCCTTAGACTGGGCCCACAGGGGCCGTGGCCTGTCAGTCGTGACAGATATTGCAGCAGATATTGGGCAAGGGGGAGGTTGAGGGGGAGGCTGTCAGTCTCCAGAGTGGGCTTCTGTTTCACTGCAGATCCTATAAGTCTGTAAGCGAGCTTGTGAGGCCTGATGAAGACAACACACGGACTCCATCTCCTTGGTTCAAGGAGAGGTACAGGGTAATATTGGCTGTCCTCCCTTATACCTCCTAAAATATCCCAAGGAGCAAGGGACAGGGAGGAGACATATCACTACTGTGACTCAGTTGGTAGAGCGTGGAGCTTGCAATGGCACAATTCTAGGTTTGATTCCCACTGGGGCCACCCATATGAAAATGGATAAACTTGCACATAATTGTCAGTGCAGTTTAAATGATTGGTTTGAGTGTACACACACACCAAAGGGGCAGATAAACACAAACACCCTGACATCTGTGTCCCAGGGAGCAGAGGTGGTAGCTGCTGCATCCCCTTGAGTGTGTGTGAGTGTGTTTTATCAACCCTGTGTGTGTGTGAGTGTGTTTTATCAACCCTGTGTGTGTGTGTGTGTGTGTGTGTGTGTGTGTGTGTGTGTTTTATCAACCCTGCAGTGTATTTCTTTTTTATTTAACTTTTATTAACTAGGCAAGTCAATTAATAAGAACAAATTATCATATACAAGGACGGCCTTGTCAGCTCGGGGACTCGATCCAGCAACCTTTCGGTTACTGGCCCTCTAACCACTAGGCTACCTGCCGCCCCTGAGCATTGCATGAATATTCATAGTATATAAGAGAGAGAATAAAGTAGACGGCACGGGTCAAAATGTTGATTTATGGCCCTGTGTCCAGATGACGCGTACATGTCCAAATATGGGCATCCGGCCAGGACATCCTGTTCCTGTTGTCACGTGTTAGAGGGTGTGTTATTTTATATCTATATTGCATCTATTCCTTTGAAGTTGTCATGCTGATTGATGTCTAGGGACTTGGTTGAACTGGGGGGTTCTGTGTTTGAACTTTTTGAAAGAGTATGGCCCCACACCCCTGTTTTATTGCCCTTAGGGTTGCTACCTATGAAGCAGGAATGTTCGGGGTATTGGCTGTGGCAGACGCATTATAAATAAAGTCCAGAACAAGGCATGCGACCCCAGAACAGTAAACAAGATTTTTTTAAATAAAGCCCAGAATATTAAACATAAAAATATGTCTCCTAGGCCAATTCTTGGGGTGCTATGCGGCTCATGTCATGAAGCCAATGACAAAAGCCTGGAGGATGTTTTGCATGAGTCCCCAGAATGTTTTAAAGGAGTTTTGGGTACGAGTGAGGGACATATGTCTTACATATTCCAACCTGTGGAATCTACGGTTAAGATATTCACAGACAGCGGCCCCAAACCCCTTTATCGGGCAGAACCCGGGAGTTTTTCCTCCAGCGCTAAGGATGAGAGAATGGCTTAAGATACAGTGCCTTGCGAAAGTATTCGGCCCCCTTGAACTTTGCGACCTTTTGCCACATTTCAGGCTTCAAACATAAAGATATAAAACTGTATTTTTTTGTGAAGAATCAACAACAAGTGGGACACAATCATGAAGTGGAACGACATTTATTGGATATTTCAAACTTTTTTAACAAATCAAAAACTTTAAAATTGGGCGTGCAAAATTATTCAGCCCCCTTAAGTTAATACTTTGTAGCGCCACCTTTTGCTGCGATTACAGCTGTAAGTCGCTTGGGGTATGTCTCTATCAGTTTTGCACATCGAGAGACTGAATTTTTTTCCCATTCCTCCTTGTAAAACAGCTCGAGCTCAGTGAGGTTGGATGGAGAGCATTTGTGAACAGCAGTTTTCAGTTCTTTCCAAAGATTCTCGATTGGATTCAGGTCTGGACTTTGACTTGGCCATTCTAACACCTGGATATGTTTATTTTTGAACCATTCCATTGTAGATTTTGCTTCATGTTTTGGATCATTGTCTTGTTGGAAGACAAATCTCCGTCCCAGTCTCAGGTCTTTTGCAGACTCCATCAGGTTTTCTTCCAGAATGGTCCTGTATTTGGCTCCATCCATCTTCCCATCAATTTTAGCCATCTTCCCTGTCCCTGCTGAAGAAAAGCAGGCCCAAACCATGATGCTTCCACCACCATGTTTTTTTTTTATTTTTATTTATTTTTTATTTTTATTTTTTATCTTTTTTTATTTTTTAATTTTACCCCTTTTTCTCCCCAATTTCGTAGTATCCAATTGTTGTAGTAACTACTATCTTGTCTCATCGCTACAACTCCCGTACGGGCTCGGGAGAGACGAAGGTATGAAGTCATGCGTCCTCCGATACACAACCAACCAAGCCGCTGCTTCTTTAACACAGCGCACATCCAACCCGGAAGCCAGCCGCACCAATGCGCCGGAGGAAACACCGTGCACCTGGCCACCTTGGCTAGCGTACACTGCGCCCAGCCCGCCACAGGAGTCGCTGGTGCGCGATGAGACAAGGACACCCCTACCGACCAAGCCCTCCCTAACCCGGGCGACGCTAGGCCAATTGTGCGTCGCCCCACGGACCTCCCGGTCGCGGCCGGTTACGACAGAGCCTGGGCGCGAACCCAGGACTCTGATGGCACAGCTGGCGCTGCGTACAGCGCCCTTAACCACTGCGCCACCCGGGAGGCCCCCACCACCATGTTTGACAGTGGAGATGGTGTGTTCAGGGTGATGAGCTGTGTTGCTTTTACGCCAAACATAACGTTTTATGTTGAACCAAGTTCAATTTTGGTTTCATCTGACCAGAGCACCTTCCACATGTTTGGTGTGTCTCCCAGGTGGCTTATGGCAAACTTTAAACGACACTTTTTATGGATATCTTTAAGAAATGGCTTTCTTCTTGCCACTCTTCCATAAAGGCCAGATTTGTGCAATATACGACTGATTATTGTCCTATGGAGAGAGTCTCCCACCTCAGCTGTAGATCTCTGCAGTTCATCCAGAGTGATCATGGGCCTCTTGGCTGCATCTCTGATCAGTCTTCTCCTTGTATGAGCTGAAAGTTTAGAGGGTCGGCCAGGTCTTGGTAGATTTGCAGTGGTCTGATACTCCTTCCATTTCAATATTATCGCTTGCACAGTGCTCCTTGGGATGTTTAAAGCTTGGGAAATCTTTTTGTATCCAAATCCGGCTTTAAACTTCTTCACAACAGTATCTCGGACCTGCCTGGTGTGTTTATTGTTCTTCATGATGCTCTTTGCGCTTTTAATGGACCTCTGAGACTATCACAGTGCAGGTGCATTTATACGGAGACTTGATTACACACAGGTGGATTGTATTTATCATCATTAGTCATTTAGGTCAACATTGGATCATTCAGAGATCCTCACTGAACTTCTGGAGAGAGTTTGCTGCACTGAAAGTAAAGGGGCTGAATAATTTTAACCCATTTTAACCCTTGAACTTTGCGACCTTTTGCCACATTTCAGGCTTCAAACATAAAGATATAAAACTGTATTTTGTGTGTGGAATCATACATTGTCCAATCTGTAAAGGGCCTTTGAAAAGCAGAGACGCTGAAGTGGTTCAAGAAGTGCCACACGAGTGTTATATTCAGCCCTTGGCTAAAGATGAACATTCAGAGAAATATGTGTTCTATGATTTTGAGACAAATCAGCAATCGGGGGTTCATTTACCTATTTTTGTATCTACCATGACTTTCAAGGGTGAAAAGTTGTCGGCAGAGAGGCCCAATTGTGCACTGCTCTTTCTAAAACACTTTAGAAAACCCCAGTACAGAAACTTCACGTTTATAGCGCACAATGCTAGAGCCTACGACTCTTACCTTCTTCTGAACCCCTTGATACAGCAAGGCGTGGAACCCAGTGTCATAGCTCAAGGTAGTAAAATCTTGTGTTTTGTAGACCCAGCCTTCAACCAGAGATACATTGACAGTTTAAGCTTCTTACCCATGAGATTGGCTCAAATGCCAGAGGCCTTAGGTTTTGAAAACTCTGTGAAAGGCTGGTTCCCCCACTTCTTCACATCTGAGGAGAATCTACATTATATCGGATCATATCCCAGCCCAGAAATGTACGGGTGTGATCAAATGTCTCCCAAAGAGCGTGAGAGATTCATGACGTGGTACGAGACAGTAAGACATGGCACCTTTGATTGCCATAAAGAGATGGAATCATACTGTGACAATGATGTGGTTATACTTCGTGAAGGATGCCTCAGACTCAGAGAAGAGGTAATCAAAGATGCAGGCATTGACCCCTGGAGTTGTACAACTATTGCATCGGCATGCATGAAAACCTATCGTACACACTTTCTGCCTACATCATCTATAGCAATCCCCTCGCCTGACAACTACCGACGCCAATTCAAGTCATACTCTAGTGGGTCCAATCAATGTTTGGAGTACTTGGCCCAGGATAAAGACATTTTTATTCAACATGCTTTGAATCGGGGGGAGAAGGCGTTTGACTCTTACCATGTAGAAGGATACACCCAGATTGACGGGGTTGAGACCGTGTATGAGTACAACGGTTGTTTCTTCCACGGTTGTAAATCTTGCTTTGTGCCCCAGGCCCTATGTGTCCTAACCCAAAAGACTTTTGGGGAAATGTACCAAGAGTTTCAAGACAAATTGGAATCTTTACAGGCTACTTACGGGCTAAAAGTGAAGGTTTTCTGGGAGCACGAATGGGCCGCCCTCAAAAAGTCTGATCCTCATGTTCAAGCCTTCCATTCCAGCTATGACAAACCAGAACCCCTGGAACCACGACAGGCCTTGTATGGAGGCCGCACCAATGCTTTGACCTTGCGGTATGTAGCGCAACCCGACGAGACAATAGGATATGTAGATTTTACATCCATTTATCCTCATGTAATGAATTCCTCATGCTATCCTATAGGGCATCCGGAAATTATTCGTCGCGATTTTGACTTACCTCAAAACTATTTTAGTCTGATCAAAGCAACTGTCTACCCTCCTAGGGGTTTGTTTATACCAGTGTTGCCTTACAGGGGCCCTCAAGGAAAACTTTTCTTTCCCCTTTGTCGCACCTGCAGTGAAAACAACCAGCAAACCCCATGTGATCACTCAGATCAAGAAAGAGCTGGGGTTTGGGTCACAGTTGAATTCTCTAAGGCTTTAGAGATGGGGTATCGTGTGGCCAAAATCCTTGAAGTGTGGAACTTTTCCAGGAAATCAGACACTCTTTTTAAAGAGTACATCAAGACCTTCTTGAGATGCAAGCAAATGGCTTCAGGCTATCCTGCATCGGTCACAGATCAAGAGAGCAAAGACAAGTACATTCAAGACTATCACGACAGAGAAGGCATACTTCTTGACCCTGTCAGAATAGAGGTCAACAAAACCAAACGAAATGTGTCGAAATTGTACTTGAACTCACTTTGGGGGAAATTATCGCAGAGATGTAATATGCTAACAACGTCGATATTAAAGACCCCGAATAATTTTTGGAATTTGTTTTTTCAGACCAATACGAAATTTCACATTTTTCATTCTTGAGTCAAGACATTGCCTTGGTGCAATGGCAACGTAACAAGAAGTGGGTTCTACCCCCGGGTAATGTAAATGTGTTTCTTGCAGCATTTACCACGGCCTATGGCCGACTTGAACTGTACAAGCTCATGGAGCAGCTTCAGAGGCGGGTTCTTTACCACGACACAGACTCTATGGTCTATGCAAGCAAACAGGGGGATTGGAGCCCCCCACTCAGCAACTATCTGGGTGGCTTAACGAGTGAACTCGAAGAGGGTGACCATATCACAGAATGGTCCTCCTGTGGTCCCAAAAGCTATGCTTTTAGGACTAAAAAGAATCACGTGGTGTTGAAAGCCAAAGGCGTGACTCAAAACTATGAAAATGCCCCGCGTGTAAACTTGGAATCAATCACACGCTTGGTCGAGGGGTTCATAAATGACAGGAATAGTGACTTGGAGATTTTGAGCTCCTACAAAAAAATAGTTAGGGATAAAAAGGGTTTCCATCTAAGGAATGCCCCACTTACTAAAAGATTCAGGGTAGTCTATGACAAGAGACTGCTTTTGCCTGACGGGACCACATTGCCCTTTGGCTACTGACTTATGCTACAAGTATGTGTCTTAAAGCTTAAGATATAATGACTGCTGTAGAAGGTTTTGACCCCCGGTTGCAACTACCATTTTCGGGCTTAATTGCAGGGACATCTAATAGTGGTAAAACTTGTTTTGTAAAAAGTATTTTAGAGAATTCTGGACATGTGTTATCTCAAAAGCCTGATAATGTTGTGTGGTGTTATTCTTGTTATCAACCTCTGTATGATGAATTGTTGAAGACAATAAAAATCAAGTTTGTTGAAGGAATACCTGAATCCCTGTCTGATGATGAACTTCTCCCTCCTCATAAAAACAATCTGCTGGTTTTGGACGATATGCTATTTGCAGGTAGCGAACATCCCGAAATTGCCCGAGCTTTTACCCAATATACTCATCATAGAAACCTGTTTGTGCTTTACTTGGTGCAGAATGTGTTTCACCAAGGTAAAAATAGCCGCACCATCAGTTTGAACGCCAATTACATGGTTTGTTCAAAAATCCTAGAGACAAACTACAAATTAACACTCTAGCTCAGCAGATGTACCCGGGAAGGAAATCCTACTTTATGGAAAGCTACGAGGACGCTACCAAAGCGCCACTTTCTTATTTAATCGTGGATTTAAAAGCAAATACTCCAGAACACCTGAGGCTGCGAACAGGTCTGTTCCCGTGGGAGTGGCCGGCTGCGTACATTCCTAAAAAGTAACCGCTATGTCTCTGCATTTAAAAAGAAACCTGCCCCTCTTGAGAAGCCTAGTTGGGGCTACATCTAATGAACGGAAGGCCATCTTGAGTCACTGTTCTTCAGATCTCATATTATCCCTATGTGAGATTGCTTTGAATCTTCTCAAAGGACGCATTCCACTCACCCTGACCCAACTGAAAAAATTAAAGAGACAAAAGACCTCGATCAAACTCTTTGCCAATAAAAGGGCCAGTCTTCAAAAGAAAAGACATAGCATACAACAGTCTGGGGTTTTCTTCTACCTTTACTAAGTATAGCCGTGCCCTTCATCACCAGCCTTATTGCTGCCAGACATGGGGGTTGAACACAGAGTGTGATGGCCAATAAAATGTATCTGGTGCCACAGTTGGATAGACTTAAAAAACAAGTGCAGGGTCCTGAAAATATCAGACAAACAGCGGAAAATGATTTGGATACGGCCATGAAGGATATTTTGAATCGAAAAGGATTGAACCCCTATGATAAGGTACAAAAATACACAAGCCTCTTGCAAAGGTATTCGGCCTTGGTGAAACAAGGGGAGAGAGAGACCGGCCATTTAACTATTTCCCTACCGGACCCTTTAAAAGATGACGAGCCAAGCCCCTGTAATGCCTGTACCTGCGAGCTTACCGTCTGAAGATCAAATGCCTGTTGAAGATAATGTTATACATGACATGTTAACCCATGTTCCGGCACGTAACAGGAAAAATGTTAGATACATTATGAACAAGATAAAAGACTCAAATGGGGCCGCTACTTGGAACGACAAAGGAGAGTTTATCCTTCAGGGCTCTGTTGTCAGGGGTTCACATATGATTGACTTGCTTAAAAGTATCACATCGGCCCACAAGGTTGCTGATGACAGAAGACCTCCAGGGTGGCTTCAGTTTCTTAAGGCCCTGGCCATCCTCAACATTCCCCTCTCGGGTGTACCCAACTATAAGCTTCGTCAACAGAATTCACGCTTTAAAACAAAAACCTACAGCACCCCTAAAGATGCCCCAACAACCCCGCCTCCCTATGAAATGAATGATGATAACTCATTTACCCCCCTGAACGCCTCCGGACCTTTTCCTAATCCCGATCTCTCTGGGTGGTTAGACTTTTGAATGACTTTTGAATGACTATGATTAAATTCAATAAATTTTATTTGAAAAATTAAGCAATTTAACATTTGTGGCATTCTTGAAACATTTGACGTGAGCATACACCTTGATTACACGGTCTTAAAGGACACACATTTGAACACTTTTGATATTTTCTAACGAAACAAGCTACAACGTTATCATTACTTCATAAATCATCATTATAAAGAGACATATCATCTTCAAAAGAAACTCCACGGGCTCAATGGCATAGGTAGAATACACAGTGGTGACCGCATGTAGTGGAAAGGTTATGTTGCACTTGTTTGATGCTGTAGTATATCTTTGAGCCGTTTTTGGTCAAAAATTCTTTAATAGACTTGGGGAAATGTAAAAAACCGGAGGGAAAGCAGTAGGAATCAAAAAAAGTTGAAATTTTTCTTCCTCCTTCCTCTTCTAATGTCACAGCTAGCCAATGTCACCCGGCATGTGTTTAGGATGGGTATTGACAATAAACATGGCAGGCCGCTCCGGCCATTTCTCAATAGGTAATTCATCACAAGCCAACACTCCACAAAATTGTTTTCCAATCAGTCGGCTCATGAGCCCTTCCAACTCTTGGGTATTCATGTCTTTGCTCAACGATCCTTAATAATAATCTACTAAAACCTGTCTTCGGGTATTCACTTCCAAGATTGAATCAGAGCATGCATAAACAATCATGCTAACGGTACAGGCTAAAGGTGTACGGAAACGCATTTCCAGCCTGAGGTTACCTTGGGACACCACCGAAAGATTTCCTGAGGTGTCATCATCAGGTGATAAATTGAAAGCATACAATGTGTAACCCTCTGCAAAATCATTTCTGTCAATAGGTAAAGAGAGATCTTTTAGATGCCTCCCGGTAGCCAGGAATAGATTGTAAAATTCTCGCACAGATATGTTGTTATTAAATTGCGGTTGGAAAGCCTTAGCAGGGACCTGACGTCCGTCCTGACAGAGAGCTATATACTCTGCATTGAAGTGTTGAAAATTAAATGGGTTTTTATTTAAGCTGCCCGTATTAGAGGCGTGATCAACCAAACCTATAACCATGTATTGTGGTAAAGGGCCTAGAAATAGGTTTTCTTGACTGCAGATTCTACTGCCCACAGGTATGCTAAAGGTTTTATGGTAATTCTTTGGAGAGGGTAAAGGGCATTTCCTTTCATCAAAGCCTGTGAGTGACCCAGACGAACTGCCGGAGTCCCCACCCTGGGCAGACATTAGGCAAAACTCATCCTTGGCTCTGGTTAATTTTAGTCTTAAATCAACCGCATTTAAGAGTAAACGTTCTTGAAAGAAAATGTCAGAGTGTATAGAGCCTAGCAGATGAAACTCTCGAGATTCGGCACAGTAGCGAGCGCATGCCTCCAGTCCTTTGTTTGCACCGGTGGATGGGGTCTGTCGATTCCATAGAGGCTCCTGCAGTATCCTTGCTAAACAGCCCGGCGCTGAATTGGGTCTTGAGAGTGTCTTCAGAGTAGTTGAGTAAACACTCCATGATGGCCCTATATGGGTATGTGGCACTGCTTTGACTGATTAGACGTTCACCCAAAGTCACATCCACTTGGGAGAATATGGTGGCCACTGGGTAATTAATGTGACTCACGTTGGCATCGTTTGCAATATTAGTACCATCTCTTTTGGTCACTTTTAGACGCCAATGCACCAAGGTGTTGTTGAGGTCCAGATAGTTGTCACCGTGGCCTGGTATGAAAAACTCTATGAGACCGTTGTCTGTAATGGCCGAGAGTGGGGCTCCACATAACTGGACCTCTCTACTGAATGTTGGGTTAAGGGGGCCGTGAAAAGATCGAGCTCTGTCTTTATAGCTTCAGAGGACATGCGGTGTAAAAGAGCCATGTTGCCTGTTCTGTTAGAAAATACTTCAGAGTATTCTTTTTACCGTTTTTGGTCCAGACCTCCTCACTTTACCCCGTCTTTGACTTACTAAGTTTCTTTTAACTGTTAACCTCCGTTTCTTAGCCTGCGCCTTATACCCGGAGGTCTCTTTTTTGGTCTTCGAGACAACAGCATAAGCCCCGAGCCTTCTTGACGCTCGACATCTGGTGACGCCCTTCTGGTCATAGCATTGGCTACAACCTCACTTACTATATTGTTTGCTGCTGATTTTAAATGCGGTTTGGCTATGCTGAGGCCTCTCTTCATAAACGGTAAAACCATCCTAAAGAGGTTACGAAATATACCTCCTATCCCCGAACCGTACATGGTTGGGGATCCATAATAGCCGGGTAACCCATTACCCACTTGATCAACATAGTATGAGACATAACGGTTAGGGTCGAGATGTTGGTGGTCCATAACCCTTTTTAATTTAGATGTATTATGTATATAAAATATATAATACTAATATTATATATGTAGAGAGGTTTTGGTGGGTCTAAAGTGGATTTTTACAATCGTTTTACCATAAGTAAATTCAATGTTTTCATTCTGATCCATTTTAAGCTCAACAAGAATGTTTTCAATATATTTCTTGCTTACAGGTACGTAGTGTGGCTTGTCGTAGGTGACAGTGACTATGTCCCCATCCTTTCCATCTATATGAACTGTTCTCAGGAGTGGCACACAGCTGTCTCCGACCCTTTGATAGGATATGATGTCGGTATACACAAATATGTTGTAAAATCCTGCATGTATATCCGCGGGGAATGGGAATAATTTATCTTTCACATACGTCCATTTATTGGGACCCATCCCCAACATGTAGGCTAAATTACCGCCGGTCTTTATTCTCCCGGCAGCATCTCCTGAGATTTGTACATGTTTATGTATAGGGTTGTATATCAGGAATATTTCCATATTGTTCAGTGTTAGGAGTTCATTCAACTCTGAGACGATCCTGTCGACGGTTATATAGAACCCTTTTTTAACCTTAATAAGTTTTGCAGGTTCCGATAACTTTTTGCAATAAAAATCATTATCAAATTCTTATCTTTGATATTATACCAACTATGGGGGTATGTAATCTCGCTGAGACCTACTTCCCAGGCCTCTGAAAACTCTATAGGCTTTGGAAAATTGGTTGTATACCGTAATTTCCGGACTATAAGCCGCTACTTTTTTCCCACGCTTTGAACCTAATGGTTTATACAATGACGTGGCTAATTTATGGATTTTTCCCACTTTCACAAGATTCATGCCGCCAAAAAACTGAGCACAGTCACATAATGTGACGTAAATCGAGCGCGCTCAAACTTCCCATCATTCTGATTACGGTAGTCATTTTGTCACGGAGAAATGCATATGATGATCGATCTGGCTGTTGGAAAAGGAAATAGAGCTGCTGACAGCGTGGAGCATTGTCAAAAAAAATCCACTATCATCAACGGGTTTCGAAAGGCTGGACTGCTGCGTGTTGAAGAGGGCAGCGATCCAACATCGGATGAAGCAATTCTGAGGCTATTCAACTCCGACACCGAATGAGATGACTTCAGTGGTTTCAGTGCATAGGAGGAGGAAGATAGTGACCAATGACTTTCTTGGTAGGCTACTGTTTACTGCAATTTTTTTTTTTTCGTTACAAGCCGTGTTTCGTTTAAAAGTCTATTTATTTTTGTTACAAGCCGTGTTTCGTTTAAAAGCCTATTTATTTTTGTTACAAGCCGTGTTTCGTTTAAAGGCTGTGTAAAGTTCATTTGTTTCAATGTACTGGTCTGCGGCTTATAGACAGACATGTGCGGCTTATTTATGTACAAAATACATATTTGTAAAAATTCAGTGGGTGTGGTTTATATTCAGGTGCGCTTAATAGTCCAGAAATTACGGTAATTCGAACTCTGATTATTACGATATATATGTGCAGACGCATTACTGGGGAGAGTCAGGTAGAAGCCGCTGTGTTCCATGATGCACTCCTGTGTACACGCGAATGATGGTGTATTTATCATGCATGAGGGTTTAAGTTAACCCCTGATGCCTCCACCACATCGTGCTCTATACCCAACTGTTGAACTTTTGGGGCCAGTTTTTCCAGCGGACCAGCACCCATTTTTTCTTACCCTTTTCTCTCTTTTGATCTAGAATCTCCTCCACGTGAAAGACCAACTGTACCTTCTGTAATTCCTTCTCATAAAAAGATCCCCTCTATAAGTTCCCCGTCATAATCTTTCAATTTGTAGACCAGGGGTATGCGCGGCAGACATTCGTTAACCGTGAACAACTCATCGCTGTAGCCTTGCTCATATTTTTTGTCGAAAACACTGCTCAATTTGGATATACGGCACCAAGCCCCCCACAATTAATTCAAAATATATTATTTTCTTACGGCGAAGGGGGAACAAACCATACAGATTTTTAAAGACTTGAAAAGAGTTTTCAGAAGAGACCTCGGAGGGTTTCATACGTATACTCTTATGGTAGCTGTTGTTGTACCCCATTACTAAATCTTGAACTATATCGATATATCTATGCGTGTTGTGAGCTGTAAAATAGCGCCACATCCGCTCCTTCAGAGTTCTGTTAAAGCATTCAACAACTGAAGCTTTCAAATCCGAGCCTGTAGCAAGATGTACTATATTGTGCTTCTTCATGAGTTTCTGAAAAGTATTATAAAAATTAAAAAATCCGCCATCAGTCTGCACTTTCTTGGGTGCATCTCCTTCCTTCAAGATAGAGTCAAAGGCCCGGGGGACCTCTGCCCCACTCTTATTTTTTAAGACCCTTACAAAAGCTATTTTAGAGAAAATATCTATAACCGTTAGCATGTAGTGATTTCCATAATTTTTATCTGCAAGGGCCTGCATGTCACATAGATCCGCCTGAAATTGGGACAAGGGTTGGGTAGAAAAAACTCTATTTCTTGGAAATTGTTTTCTTACGGGTTTATGTAGAGTATGTGCATCCTGCTCTGATAACCACTCATTCACTTTAGCATCGCTTAACCGGCTACCTGTTTCTTCGGCTATAGCTCTCTGTAAACGTTCCTTACCCCCATAAGATCCAGAGGGATTATAATAAATGTTTTTCAACATCTGCTCCGCCATCCTTCTTGCCTCTCTGAGGTACAATAAAGTTAATGAGCCACTTTCAAATAACGACAACATTTCATTTTCATTTTTGGATTTTTATTTTCAAGAAAACATTATGTATTACGTATACAGACAATTCAGAATTCGTTGCAGGATACATGTCCCCGTTTTCTCAACGATCACAGCATGCAACACCCTATATATTTGGTTTAGATTAACAGGCTTGTGTCGCTGAATTTTTAAAACACACACATCCGCTATGTAAGTACATAAACAACAATATGATACATGTTACAATTAAATGGTGTTTCAAACAAATAAAGTAAAATCTTAGACAAAGTTGTTTCTAGTTATTCAGAATCATCCACAAGACGGGATACCAATTGTGTCCATTGTAGACTCTCGCCCGCATGTCGTACATGATTCATGATTTGTTCCATTTTCAGCACACGCTCTACATTAGTCCAGGAATTGTGGGTTGTGTAGCTGATTTGTTCACTTTATTTTCAATAATTTGATGCATAACATTTGTAAGTTCTCTCAAAAGAAAAAATGTATTTATTCTCTCTAACATCGTATATACATAGTTACCCATTGCTTTACATCTAAATAACAAATTGTCACTCAGTCTCTTGGGGTTTATTGAGCCAGAAAGTCATCACATCAGCCACCACAGCTTCCCTGTATTTGTTGTCGTCCACCAGGGTGTGTCGCCTCCTTCAGTTCATGTAGGAAAGCCTTGGTTACCCCGTGGGATAGAAGGCACAAGACCCATAGACTCCAGGGCTCTGACCAGCGATGGTATAAACCTGCAGGACCAAAGTATTTTCACCAGTGCCTCAAAATGGTTGAAGAAGTAGTATCTTGGGGGGTCGTATAGGCAAGGATGCCTGAGCTGGCTGGGGTGACTGATCTCACAACCGATGCATTTTTCTCGTATATACTCTCCAATCACCACGTCGAAAAGCGTGGCTACAGAGGCCTTGATGGTGTCCACAAAAATAGTACTGAACACCCCATCAAACACGTCCTCAGGCTGTGTACATGTAGGGGGTGTCGTGGGTCTTGCCAGGGGGGAGTAGAATGTTGGGCTGCGAGGCATAGAGTCCTTAGGGTCGGGCCCCCATGACGTTTGGGAGTCCTGGTATGTGGTAGGAATATCCATGGTATATGCGTAAGTGAAGAACTGTAGGTTTTAAGGACCCTCCTTTTATTGTTGAACCAGTCCTCTGGGTATCAGGGCGTGGTTAACGCAGCCGCGTACTTAGTTTTCTTCTGACGATGTACCTTCTTGGGGCTCCTAAAATCCCCAGTCAGGCCTCCATCACGAATGTTTTGGTTGCGGGTTTCCTCGTTGCTGATATAGAACTCCACGCAGCCACATGGAAGTCCATTCTTTCTTTTATTTTCACCCTGTGAAATACTCTTCCTGAGGAGTCAGGGGTACCTTCCCAACGGGTCTCGTAGCCTGTGAACAAGCTATACCCCTTGGTGATAAGTCTCAATTCGGGACACAAAATCTTGCGAATAACCGTCCAGTCTTCAACCCCATAGTCCACTCCTAATGTCTGGTCGGTATATTCTTCTCCTTTGGCTACCGTATAGAGGTTCACTCTACAGGCCAGGTAATCAAACTGATAACCCCATTGCTGTCCATCAGCACTTTATCTTTCAGCGCAGTTGCGGGCGGTATCTGGGTTCTATACACACTTAGAAACCGCTTTTTTTGGCGCATCGTATATTGTGGCATTATACTTGGCCCTTTCTCTATGTTTCAGCCGCGGTCCTGCTTCCGTTGTTACAGTCATCACAGCTTTGCCACTGATCACAAAATCCATGTTAATTTAAAAAATCTTGTTTACTGTTCTGGGGTCGCATGCCTTGTTCTGGACTTTATTTATAATGCGTCTGCCACAGCCAATACCCCGGACATTCCTGCTTCATAGAAAGCAACCCTAAGGGCAATAAAACAGGGGTGTGGGGCCATACTCTTTCAAAAAGTTCAAACACAGAACCCCCCAGTTCAACCAAGTCCCTAGACATCAATCAGCATGACAACTTCAAAGGAATAGATGCAATATATATATAAAATAACACACCCTCTAACACGTGACAACAGGAACAGGATGTCCTGGCCGGATGCCCATATTTGGACATGTACGCGCCATCTGGACACAGGGCCATAAATCTAAATTTTGACCCGTGCCGTCTACTTTATTCTCGCTTATATAGATGTGCCTCTGCCTCTTCCTCTCCCTGTGCCTCTACCTCTACCTCTGCCTCTGCCTCTACCTCTCCCTGCCTCTCCCTCTCTTTCTTCCTCTGCCTCATCTTCACCCTCTCCCTCTTCCACTCAGTCTTCCTCTCCCTGCGTGTGCCACTCCCTCTTCCTCTGCTTCTCTCTCTTCCTCTTCCTCTCTCTTTGCCTCTTTCTCTTCCTCTCCCTGCATCTTCCTCTCCCTCTGCCTCTCTCTCTGCCTCTCTCTTTGCCTCTGCCTCTCTCTTTGCCTCTGCCTCTCTCTTTGCCTCTGCCTCTCTCTTTGCCTCTGCCTCTCTCTTTGCCTCTGCCTCTCTCTTTGCCTCCGCCTCTCTCTTTGCCTCCGCCTCTCTCTTTGCCTCCGCCTCTCTCTTTGCCTCCGCCTCTCTCTTTGCCTCCGCCTCTCTCTTTGCCTCTGCCTCTCTCTTTGCCTCTGCCTCTCTCTTTGCCTCTGCCTCTCTCTTTGCCTCTGCCTCTCTCTTTGCCTCTGCCTCTCCCTCTCCCTATACCTCTGCCTCTGCCTCTCCCTCTGCCTATACCTCTCCCTCTCCCTATACCTCTCCCTCTCCCTCTGCCTATACCTCTCCCTCTGCCTATACCTCTCCCTCTCCCTGCCTCTTCCTTTACCTCTTCCTCTCCCTGCCTCTCCCTCTTCCTCTCCCTCTGCCTATACCTGCCTCTTCCTTTACCTTTTCCTCTCCCTGCCTCTCCCTCTTCCTCTCCCTCTGCCTATGCCTCTCTCTTTGCCTTTGCCCCTCTCCCTCTCCCTCTCCCTCTCTGTCTGGTGCATGTTCTAAACCACATGCCTTGTGAAGTACTAGGTGACTAGGGAAAGTAGTGGTCAGAACATAATGGACTACTAGACCATAATGTAGGTCTACAGTATTTCTCAGTCCTGGTCCTGTGGACCCTCTTGCCCTAGCACTAACATACCTGATTCAACTAATGAACTCCTCACCAAGTCTTTGATTTGAATGAGGTGGGTTAGTGCCAGGGCCAGGATTGAGAAACACTAATGTAGGAGACTGTTAGACATCACAGTAAGGACTCACATTGAGGGGATGGTTGCCTAGATGTCCTGGATATAGCAGATACATGATGCTACATGACATATCATCATTCATTCTTAATTTCTGGGCAGGACAGTCATCCGTTTGCTGACGGGGGCTGCATGCGTCAGTGACAAGTCTCACCTTCATAGAGAGTAGCACAACCTGTTACTCACACACACAGGGAGGTTCAAAACAACAAACAAGAGGAACACACTGGCACAGGTTTCCACTAGAGATGGATCTGTGGCTTTCCCACCCGACCTGATAAGCATAAAAGATAATGAAATGGATACCCATTCCGAACGGACCAGAGGACAGTCAGACCCGTTCCGAAAAGGCCTATGGAAAAACAGACCCAAAAATACTTATGCTGGTTGAGATCCGAGAGACCCGTTGAGATCCGAGAGACCCATTCAGATCTGAGAGACCCGTTCAGATCCGAGATACCCGTTCAGATCCGAGAGTAGAAAGAGAGAGAGAAATAAACCAGTGCCATCAATAAACGAGTGATATTGGCTAAATGATCCACAGTTGTGTCCTAAACCCTAGAGAGACCGAGAAAAAGATGCCATGTTCCCAACACCAGCATACATTTCTTTAAATTTGCCAGATAAGCTACTACTGCAAAACAGATAGTCAGTGCCTTCAGAAAGTATTCACGACTCTTGACATTTACCACAGTTTGTTGTGTTGTGTCACTAGCCTACAATCAACTCCCCAAAATGTCAAACTGGAATTATATTTATTTTAAACAAACTGATAAAATATTAAAAGCTGAAATATCTTGAGTCAATAAGTACTAAAGCCCTTTGTTATTGTAAGCTTAAGTTCCGGAGTAGAAATGTGCCTAACAAGTCACATAATAAGTTGCATGGACTCACTCACAGTAATAGTGTTTAACATGATTTTTTTAATGACTACCTCATCTCTGTTCCCCACACATACAATTATCTGGAAGGTCCCTCAGTCGAGTAGTGAATTTCAAACACAGATTGAACCACAAAGACCAGGGAGGTTTTCCAAAGCCTCGCGAAGAAGGGTGAAGTTATGAATTACACTTTGGGTGGTGTATCAATACACCCAGTCACTACAAAGATACAGGCTTCCTTCCTAACTCAGTTGCCAGACAGGAAGGAAACTCAGGGATTTCACCATGAGGCTGATGGTGACTTTAAAACAGTTACAGGGTGCAATGGCTGTGATGGGAGAAAACTGAGGATGGATAAACAAAATTGTAGTCACTTCACAATAATAAACTAATTGACAGAGTGAAAAGAAGGAACCCTGTACAGATACAAAATATTCCAAAACATGAATCCTGTTTGCAGTAAGGCACTAAAGTAACATTTTAAAAAACATTTTAACTTTATGTCCTGAATACAAAGTTTTGTGTTTGGGGCAAATCCAACACAACACATCACTGATTACCACTGTTCAAGAATGGTGGTGGCTGCATCATGTTATGGATATGCTTGTCATCAGCAAGGACTAGGGAGTTTTTTAGGATAAAAATAAATGGAATAAAGCTAAGCACAGGCAAAATCCTAGAGGAAAACCTGGTTCATTCTGCTTTCCAACAGACACTTGGACACAAATTAACATTTCAGCAGGACAATAACCTAAAACACAAGGCCAAATCTACATTGGAGTTGCTAACCAAGGTGACATTGAATATTCCTGAGTGGCCTAGTTAGAGTTCTGACCTAAATGGGCTTGCAAATCTATGGCAGGACTTGAAAGACAATGATCAACAACCAACTTGACAGAGCTTGAAGATTTATTTAAAGAATAATGTGTAAATGTTGTATATTCCAGGTGTGCAAAGCTCTTAGAGACTTACCCATAAAGACTCACAGTTTCCAAAGATGATTCTATCCTATATTTATGTATTTACATTTCAATCAATTTGCTACATTTCTAAAAACGTGTTTCACTTTGTCATTATAGGTTATTATGTGTAGATGGGTGAGATTTTTTATTTATTTAATCCATTTTGAATTCAGGCTGTAAAACAATAAAAATGTGGAATAAGTCAAGGAGTATGAATACTTTCTGAAGACACTGTAAATTACCCGTTTTATCGACTTGCAATAAACTGACACAGATTACAAGCTCGCGCAGGTCTCATCAACTCACACACATTAAATTTACAGAGAACGTGTCCAATTCCAGGTCCAGTTGGTAAATCAATTTTAATTGCACATACCCGAGACCCTTGACAATTACAGTGCATTCGGAAACTATTCAGACCCCTTGACTTTTTCACATTTTGTTACGTTACAGCCTTATTCTGAAATGGATTCAATTGTTATTTTTCTTCATCAATCTACACACGATACCCCATAATGACAAAGCGAAAACAGGTTTTTAGACATTTTTGCAAACGTATTAAAAATAAAAATATATCAGACCAGATCCAGATCTGAGACTAAAATCTGAATTTGGGACCAGGACCTGCTTGGGACTCAGGTCAGATATCAGAATTCAGGTCTGTCAGACCCATGAAGACCTCTAGCTCACACTGTCACGTTCTGACCTTAGTTCTTTTATTATGTCTTTGTTTTAGTATGGTCAGGGCGTGAGTTGGGTGGGTTGTCTATGTTCTTTTTTCTATAATTTGTGATTTTCTGTGTTCGGCCTGGTATGGTTCTCAATCAGAGGCAGCTGTTAATCGTTGTCCCTGATTGAGAATCATACTTAGGTAGCCTGGTTTCACTTTTGAGTTGTGGGTGTTTATTTTCCGTGGTAGTGTTTGTGCCACACGGGACTGTTTCGGTTTGATTACTTCACGTTTATTGTTTTGTTCGGTGTTCATTACTTTTTTTTTAAACATGAACTTACCACGCTGCGCTTTGGTCCTCACCTTCTTCCACCACAGATGTTCGTTACACACACACACACGCATGCACATATCCACGAATGTACACGAACACACACACACACACACACACACACACACACATTGTCATGCTGTATGAATGCGCGCACTCGCACACACTGAAGGCCTTTGAGATTCAGGTGAAAGACACAGTCATCTGCTTCAACATTACTATTCACTCATACCACTGACTACTACAGTAGTATGAACTTCACCAGAGGAATACAAGGCATTTCCCTGCTTCAGTTCAGCTCAAAGCATCTGACTAAAACTAATCTAGAATCAGTCATATTGACCTGAGATGACAAATACAAATTCACACAAATGGCTGAAATGCATTGTGACTCTTTTGCTGTGGCTACGGCTGGCTGATCATTCCCTAGGAGCCAACCATGAGCATCGGACCAAACACCGGGGAAAGTTTCCATCTGGAAAACTCTGACAGCCCCACTCCGCTTAGTTAAACCAAGGAGCTCTATGAAGGCCAAGCGCTGCAGAGCGTTACTCCATCCGGATCGATAATCCCAGCTCACTGACTCCAAGAATTTACTGTTCAGTCCAACTGTCTCATGCCTCTGCTGTACATAATGGATAGATGGCGGACAAGGAAGCACAAGCTGATTTGGTATGCTTTGACTAATCTACCCTTATTTCTACTCTACTCATCTCTCATATCTCTCATTTCCTCTCTCTCTCTCTTCCATTATTTCCTTCCTTCTCATGAATCATCCTTCTTGAACTGTCTTTTCCCCCCTCCTTCCTCTCCACTCATCCCCTCCTCTCCACTCATCCCCTTCCTCCTGCAACTCATCCCATCCCTTTCCTTCCTCTCCACTCATCCCCTCTCCGCAGCTCCTCCCCTCTCACCTCCACTCATCCCCTCCCCTCCACTCATCCCCTCCCCTCTTCTCTACTCATCCCCTCCTCTCCTCTCCACTCATCCCCTCCTATCCATGCATCCCCTCCTCTCCACTTATCCCTTCCACTCCTCCATCCATCTTCCTCTTCTCTGATCTAGACTTAAACCCTGTCTGTGATATGAGATGCTACTCACTCTAATGAGGCCTCTCATCTCCTCACTTTTCTCTCTCTCTCTCTCTTCCTCTTCCTTAGCGTCAAAATATCACCCATAGCTAACTCACTCTTCTCATGTCCTTTCTACACCTCTCCTCTCCTCCTCTCTTCCCATTCTCCCTGGTTTAAACCGGTCATGTTAAAAGCTCAGGTTAAAACTAGATTTCACAGGAATATCGGTCTGTCAATCCAGGAGGAGTGTTTAATCCCAGGGTCCTTAGTTTAGTGATGAGCTTGGAGGGCACAATGGTGTTGAACTCTGAGCTGTAGTCAATGAACAGAATTCTCACGTAGGTGCTCCTCTTATCCAGGTGGGAGAGGGCAGTGTGGAGTGCAATAGAGATTGCATCATCTGTAGATCTGTTGGGGCGGTATGCACATTGGAGTGGGTCTAGGGTGTCTGGGATAATACATATTCATATGATTACTGCACATCCATGACTATTAAATGATATATTATACTGCACAATACTCTAATCGTCTTTGATTACCACACATTCTGTTAATCTTTGTTTAAAATAAACAGAAGCCGGCCTCCCGGGTGGCGCAGTGGTTAAGGGCGCTGTACCGCAGCGCCAGCTGTGCCATCCGAGACTCTGGGTTCGCGCCCAGGCTCTGTCGTAACCGTTCGCGACCGGGAGGTCCGTGGGGCGACGCACAATTGGCCTAGCGTCGCCCGGGTTAGGGAGGGGTTGGCCGGTAGGGATGTCCTTGTCTCATCGCGCACCAGCGACTCCTGTGGTGGGCCGGGCGCAGTGCGCGCTAACCAAGGTTGCCAGGTGCCCGGTGTTTCCTCCGACACATTGGTGCGGCTGGCATCCGGGTTGGATGCTCGCTGTGTTAAGAAGCAGTGCGGATTGGTTGGGTTGTGTATCGGAGGACGCATGACTTTCAACCTTCGTCTCTCCCGAGCCCATACGGGAGTTGTAGCGATGAGACAAGATAGTAGCTACTAAAACAATTGGATACCACGAAATTGGGGAGAAAACGGGGTAAAAATTCAAATAAATAAATCAATAAAATAAATACAAGCCTACCACACCCATGAACAGTGGGCACAACAACACATTTGTAACCATCCTGCACCCACAACCACACAGGTACACACACACACACAGTAGATTAGTGGGCTCCATACACACACACATACACAAACACACATTCCCACAACCTGGGAGGAGGATACAGGCTGGTTACAGGCTTGTTGGATCTAAGGAGCACTGAGGCTGAGCGAGGGGCCTAGCTGCTGGCCATTATAATGCAGAACTGCCGACAGGAAAGAGAACTGTTCCCCTGCTGTGAGACTAACGCTGCCACTAAAAATCTGTGTGTGTGTGCGTGTGGCTGTGTGTGTGAATGTATATGTGCGTGCGTGCGTGTGTCTTCACGATGAGACGACTAACAGAAGATTACAGATCAGAGAAATATGGCAGTTTAGCAGGAACCAACAATCTCATCTGTGGAAACTGTGTGCCAGTGGTGTGTCTGGGCATAAACACAGCAGTGATATATCCTCCATTTTGGGGATTGTGATGATGGTTGCTGACTGCCTGGCTCAGCAGCAGAGCTCCAGCAGCTCCGGCCCAGCTATAACAACACATTTACACACACGTTGTTACACACACACGCTTACACACATACACACACACACATTAACAGAAACACACGTTGTTACAGACAAAGGGACAGACACACACACACACACACACCATTATGAGTTGGGATGGCAGTGTTTGACGTTGATGTTAAATAATGACCCTGAGCTGATGCTAAATAATGACCCAGAGTAGAGGCTAAATAATGACCCGAAGTTGATGCTAAATAATGACCCCGAGTTGATGCTAAATAATGACTCTGCGTTGTTGCTAAATAATGACTCCGCGTTGTTGCTAAATAATGACCATGAGCTGATGTTAAATAATGACCATGAGCTGATGCTAAATAATGACCCTGAGCTGATGTTAAATAATGACCATGAGCTGATGTTAAATAATGACCCTGAGCTGATGCTAAATAATGACCCTGAGCTGATGCTAAATAATGATCAAAATGGTGAATGTTCAAAATGCTGTGGCCATAGCATCTACAGTAATCATTACCTTCAGCTCAGCTAAGACCCACAGGGTGCTGCATGATTTGATGATAAGGTACCATTAGTAGAAAACTAGCTTTTCAATTAAACAGATCTAGGCTAATTGTGAGTCGTTTGAGTGTGCTTGAATCGTGCGTTGAGTCATATGAGTGAGTTTTCTCCGCTACAACTCACGACTTCCACCGAAGTTGTTCCCTCTCCTTGTTCGGGCGGCGTTCGGCGGTCGTGTCACGTTCTGACCATAGTTCTGTTATTTTATTATTTGTTTTAGTATGGTCAGGGCGTGAGTTGGGGTGGGCAGTCTGTTTGTTTTTCTATGATGGTTTTTGTGTTCGGCCTAGTATGGTTCTCAATCAGAGGCAGGTGTCGTTAGTTGTCCCTGATTGAGAATCATACTTAGGTAGCCTGGGTTTCACTTTTGGTTTGTGGGTGTTTGTTTCCGTGTGAGTGTTTGGGCCACACGGTACTGTTTCGGTTTTGTAAATTCACGTTATCGTTTATTGTTTTGATTCAGTGCTTAGTGCTTTCTTTAATTACAATCATCTTGAACACTTACCACGCTGCGCTTTGGTCCGATCCTTACTCCTCCTCAGACGAAGATGAGGAAACCCGTTACAGGTCGACGTCACCGGCTTTCTAGCTGCCACCGATCCATGTTTCATTTTTCCTTTTGTTTTGTCTGTTTACACACCTGGTTCCCATCTCATAATTATGTTCCTTATTTAACCCTCTGGTTTCCCTTTGTTTTGTGCGTGATTGTCTTTCGTGTATTCCGGTGTGTTGTATTTTGAGTCCTGTTTTGTCTTGTTTGGAACGGGATTTTGTTACGTTTTGGATTGAGTAAATCAGTGATTGTTACTCTTATGTGTCCTGCACCTGACTCCGTCGCTATCTTTTAGATCGACTCTGACAACGATGATGTAAGAAAGAACACACTGTATTTTCAGTATATAAATATATAATATTTACTTTGGCTAATAGTGGGCTGCTAGAATAGACAGACTGAGCTAAAAAGCAGACTGGATGTAATTTACTCTCTTCAGTCAGCAGCTCAACAAGTCTATTGGGCGAGGAATTCTTCCACCCTCCAGAACCATCGGACTGGGGATACAAGTGAGCAATTACATTGGCAAGACACAGCTGCTTTTTATTAGCCAAACGCAATTCATTAATGTAGACTAACTCTGTCTCCAGGGAGGGAGATATCATCCACAGCAATAAGAGCAGCACTGTGTCAGAGAAGACAAAAATTGAGAGGATTTACTCCACCTACACACACACACACACATTGTAGATGTCACTGTAGATGTCACAAAATCTATAATTCATACACTGTATGTAGGCTCTGCCACTTGTATGAGCTAAATCTATACATCATACGTGTCTTATCCCCTTATGTATACTCATATACTTTACTTCTCATGTGATAATGACAAAGTCACCACACACACCCTCAATGCACTGTATAAAAACAAGACATCCTGGATGTTAGATATACACTACATGGCCAAAAGTCGAATATTAATATGGAGTTGGTCACGCGTTTGTTGCTATAACAGCCTCCACTCTTCTGGAAAGGCTTTCCTCTAGATGTTGGAACATTGCTGTGGGTACTTGCTTCCATTGAGCCACAAGAGCATTACTGAGGTCAGGCGCTGATGTTGGGCGATTAGGCCTGGCTCGCAGTCGGCGTTCCAATTCATCCCAAAGGTGTTCAATGGAATTGAGGTCTGGGCTCTGTGCAGGCCAGCCAAGTTCTTCCACACCGGTCTCAAAAAAACATTTCAGTATGGACCTCGCTTTGTGCACGGTGGCATTGTCATGCTGAAACAGGAAAGGGCCTTCCCCAAACTGTTGCCACAAAGTTGGAAGCACAGAATCGTCTAGAACGTAATTGTATGCTGTAGCATTAAGATTTCCCTTCACTGGAACTAAGGAGCCTGAACCATGAAAAACAGCCACAGACCATTATTCCTCCTCCACCAAGCTTTACAGTTGGCACTATGCATTGGGGCAGGTAGTGTTCTCCTGGCATCCACCAAACACAGAATTGTCTGTCGGACTGCCAGATGGTGAAGCGTGATTCATCACTCCAGAGAATGCGTTTCCACTGCTCCAGAATCCAATGGCGGCGAACTGCCAGCCGACGCTTGGAATTGTGCATGGTGATCTTAGGCTTGTGTGCAGCTACTCAGCCATGGAAATCCATTTCATGAAGGCCCCGACGAACAGTTATTGTGCTGTCATTGCTTCCAGAGGCAGTTTGGAACTCGATAGTGTCACAACCAACATACAGAGACACAGGCGGAAGGTACAGAGACCAATCAAATCACATTTGGCTGTGGACATAGCCCTTACATCATCCATCTGTGGCTCAGTGGTGGCTGGTGTGCGGACTGTATAAGAATGTCTCATTGTAATGACTGAAATGGAATGAATGGAAAGATATCAAACACCACAAACACATGGAAACCATTCCATTCACATGGATACCATTCCATTCACTACATTCTAGCCATTATTATGAGCCAGTCCTCCTATATCTCCACCCACCAGCCACCACTGTTGTGGCCAAATCCCTAAAATAAGCTGTTGCCGTACTGCAGCCTAACAATCACTTGGGCACAATCTCTTGGGTACAATTTGGATAAAGCCTACAGAAAAACAAACCAGGACGAACCAGGATGCTTTAACTAAGTGCAATATTTGATATACTGTACAGTGTGTGGTGCGCTGCACTGAAACGTAGAGTTGCGAAGTTGTACTTAATTATGATTTTACCACAGTAAGATACTGTAGAATCTAGATAGATTATTTTAGAAGCTTCTTACTGCATGCGTATCCACCTCCCTCCCCACCTCCATCCCTCCCATTCATTCGGAGGACTCCTCTAAAGGGGGGATGAGTGGGTTATGAAACATTTATGACCACCAACACCTCTTTCCAAAAAGGTTTCCACATGTATTAAATAAACATGACGGTGTGATAATTATTGGACATCAGGGAGTAGAGACAGAGAATATCTTGGGACAAAAAGAGAATAGTTAGAGTGACGAGACAGGAGCGAGAACAGTGAGAAACTGTGACAAGAAGGTAGAGAGATCCAGAAAAAAACATAGAGAGAGGGGACAGATGTCGGAGTGAGATGCAAAGGGAGATTGAGTTGTAGAAGTGCACACTAATCCTAGTACACACCAAGTGTATACTACCAAGAAGTAGCATAAGGGAGAGGAGGGGAGAAGGCATGTTGTGTTCTAACCTGGTTCTCCTCGTGAGTCACCCTCATCTGCTCCTTGAGGACGGAGGTGCGCGCCGCCTCCTCCTTACGTATCATCCTCTCCTTCTTCAGCTCGGGGCTCCAGAAGCTCTTGATGCTGTTGGTGGACGAGCCCAGCTTGCTGTCCTTCAGGTCCAGCTCTCTCCTCAGCAGGTCATTCTCCCGCTGCATGTCCCGGAGTGTGGCCTGCATCTCCAGCAACTCCCCCCCACCACCCCGTACCGCCTGCCGCAGCAGGGCAGACGGCACCCCCTGGTGGTGGTGGTGGTGCTGCAGCATGGACAGGGAGCCTAGGTCGCTGTAGGACAGGAGGTCAGTGTGGTGGCCCAGCCCCACCGTGGCAATGTTGGGGCTGCTGCCCATGGCCGTGACACGCCCCCCGTACATGGCCCGGTTGGAGGCACGCCCCAGCGTCATGGTGCCCTTGGGGTAGGTGGCGGTGGAGCCCACTCCCTCATGGTCGCTCAGATACATGGGCCCGGATGTGGCGTAGGCAGCGTTCAGCGACTGGATGTTCTCCATGGAGAGCGTCTTGCCCCCTCCACTGCTCCCACCCCCACTACTGGCCCTCCGGTGACCCAGCCTGGGGGACCTAGGCAGTCGTGGGGACCGTGCAGGGCTGCTCTCGATGTGGCCTACTGCTCGGGCACTGCCGTACATGTCCTGGGTGAGGGAGGTGTGGCCTGGGCTGGCCGGACGCACGCCACAGGGTCTTTACCAGGGGCGCGCTGCAACGATCACAGTGTACTCTCTCTCTGCGAGACACACAGGTGGCTCACTGCATGCCTGTGTGGGTGGAGGGCCTCAACGTCAACAGATCTGTGGAAATGGGAGTAGAATTTGTCATCATAATGACAAGAAATATGCTGCATATTTTGTGTTAGATCAAATAAAATAACTTCAAAAGCATATACAAAAACCATTCCTCTCTCTCTCTCTCTCTCACACACACACACACTAACCCCCCTGTAGGGTTTGGTGGGTGTGGTGTTGAAAAGAGCTGCTCTCCTCCTGTTCACATTGACAGCTGGGTGAGTGAGTCACCAGCCTGTGGCTCTGTGGGTTTATTTTACAGGAAGGGATTCCAATTCTAAGTGAACCCACTGGGAATCACAGCATCACCCTGGTTTCCCCCGGCCCAGGCACTCATCCCAGTCCTATTAGTGCTGACCCAGTCAGAAAGCAGAGAACACCTATCCTACTGTGCATAGTATGTGCATAGTATAGCAACTATAGTATCATAAAGGCATAAAACCAGGTGCCATGCCCATCTGACACTCCGAGGCAAATGATATTCAACGAGGGGCTATGCATTCTATGGAAAATAATGAACGACGTGGAAGGTGTGTTCCTCAAGGAACTGACATTCCATGGAGTTGCATTATTTTCCAGAGAACGCATAGAGCCCCGAGTTGATAATCCCTTTTATACCATGGCTATTTAACCTTTATTTAAATAGGCAAGTCAGTTAAGAACAAATTCTTATTTACAATGACGGCCTACCAAAAGGCAAAAGGCCTCTCATATAAAAATATAGGACAAAACACACATCACGACAAGCGAGACAACACTACATAAAGAGAGACCTAAGACAACGACATAGCAAGGCAGCAGCACATGACAACACAGCATGGTAGCAACACAACATGGCAGTAGCACAACACGGTAGCAGCACAAAACATGGTACAAACATTATTGGGCAAAACAGCACAAAGGGCAAGAAGGTAGAGACAACAAAACATTTTTATTTTAAATGTAACCTTTATTTAACTAGCAAAGTCAGTAAAGAACATATTCTTATTTACAATGACAGCCTACTCCAAATCTGGACGACGCTGGGCCAATTGTCCCCTATGGGACTCCCAATCACGGCCAGATGTGATACAGACTGGATTCAAACCAGGTACTATAGTGACGCCTCTTGCACTGACATGCAGTGCCATAGACCGCTGCGCCACTCGGGAGCCCCATCACGCAAAGCAGCCACAACTGTCAGTAAGAGTGTAAATGATTGAATCTTTGAATGAAGAGATTCAGATAAAACTGTCCAGTTTGAGTGTTTGTTGCAGCTTTAACACATTTGCCTCTAGAAATGTGTTCAACATCCACTGAAGTAGCTAGCAAGTTGACTAGATAGCTACAGTAGTTGCCGTGGTAACCAAACAAACAGTCCTAGCTTGCCATTATGAAAATCGAATTCAACAATGCCAATAATGTTATGAATTTGACTTTTGTTGTCAAAAGCAACTCAAACATAGAACATGTAAGAATAAACTACATGCAGGCATTGAATTCTACTGTGCGTTATATGAGAAATAATGCACACTCTAGAATGCCCCCTTCATGCCAAACAGAAATAAGTATTCAACAATGGCATGGTATAATTAAGCAATTAGGCTGAGGGGGTGTGGTATATGGCCAATATACCACGGCTAAGGGTTGTTCTTCGGCTAGACACATCACAGAGTGCTAGGATACAGGTCTTAGCCGTGGTATATTGGCCATATATCACAAACCCTGAGATACCTTATTGCTATTATAAACTGGATACCAAAATAATGAGAGCAGTAAAAATAAATGTTTTGTCATGCCCATGGTATACGGTCTGATATGCCATGGCTTTCAGCCAATCAGCATTCAGGGGTCGAACCACCCAGTTTATAATAATATATAATACATGTCAATAAGCAGTCACCTTAGTGAGTGACTGGGTATCAGTTAGAGACTACATCCCCCAGAGTTGCGCACGCTTCCATTTCCTCTTCTGGAGCACTCAGCCGTATGTAATCACTCTTATCCCTCCACACCCCAGGGTCACATTCACTAGACACCAAACGGAAGAAAATGGACTGAAACAGGGAGGGACTACCCTAATCTTGTTGAATAATAAACACTGGTTTTCATTTTCCGTTGCAAACTGTTTTGCTACGGTTTGCACTAATGAATAGAAACCAGGGGAAGGCAGAATGCCTGCAAGTGTACCTCATATTTTGTTCTAAAAATAAAGACAAATGGAGATTCTGCTGTTGTATTAATGGCACATAATCAATGGATAAAACAAATATATTGTAATTGTCCATCTATAGACCTACATCATACAGCTGTGCTGTCATGGTATAGCTAAGGGCTCTATTCAGTCTCTAACGCTGAAGATCCACTTTATAGCACGATTGACAATTTAAGGCAATGTTCCCACGGTCAAAGAGACTGCGTTCACGGTAAACGCTGCATATGCCGGCTCAATCGGAAATTACCTTTACACTTTTAGGCGGATCTTCCACGATACTTTGGTGATACGGATTTAATCCAGCCATTTAAATCTATGTTTCAAATTAATTGTAATTCCCACCTAGAAAACAGAGTACAGAGCGGTGTGTGAACGTAATGCTTCGTACTGTAGGCTACTGCTAGTGTTTGCTAGACACACATTAGCATGCACAGAGCTCAATTCCATGTGGAGTCATTATACACCAGTCGTCAAAATGGCAGCCACGTTTCTGGACATCACATGTAGCTGAGCGGTTACCGCCTCCAGTATATGGTCTTTGTCCCAAATGGTATTCCCTATATTGTGCACTACTTTTGACCAGAGCCCTATGTGCCCTGGTCAAAAGTAGTTCACTATATAGGGAATTGTTGCCATTTGGAATGCTCCCCCAGTGTTATCAAAGGGCTCCGGAGGTACAGGAAGCAAATAGGGTTCTGGTAGGAGAAACCCAAAGATGAATGGTGCTTCTCTGTCTATGGGGATAACTGGGCTGTTTTAAGTGATGATGGTGCTGTCTGTCTGTCTGTGGAATAACTTGTTCGTACAGAAACAATACATTTATTTGAGCTCTGAAGGATTTACCAACATAATTGCAATTAGTATTTTGGCTGTTCTGTGTGTGTGGAGGGGGGTAGTTTAATACTGTGTACACTACAGCGTGTTGGTCTGAGTGTGAATGTGTAAAATGGGCTCAAAACGTCTCCCTCTCTATACTTAGTATTTCTACAATTCCATTCAACTGTTTTTGTTTTACACTGAACAAAATATTAGCAACATGTAAAGTATTGGTCTCAGGTTTCATGAACTGAAATAAAAAATCCCAGAAATGTTCCATATGCTCAAAAAGTCTCCCAAATGTTGTGCACAAATTTGTTCAGATCCCTGTTAGTGAGCATTTCTTCTTTGCCAAGATAATCCATCCACCTGACAGGTGTGGCATATCAAGAAGCTGATTAAACAGCATGATCATTACACAGGTGCACCTTCTGCTGGGGAAAATAAAATGCCACTCTAAAATGTGCAGTTTTGTCACACAAAATCCCACAGATGTCTCAAGTTTTGAGGGAGTGTGAAATTGGTATTCTGACTGCAGGAATGTCCACCAGAGCTGTTGCCAGACAATTGAATGTTAATTTCTCTACCATAAACTGCCTCCGATGTTGTTTTAGAGAATTTGACAGTATGTCCAACTGGCCTCACAACCGCAGACCAGGGGTGTTTCTCAAAATGCTTACCATCGTGTTCCAGAGCACTCAAATTGGAGCATGAGACCGTCGGAGCATGAGTCCAAATATGCGAAACGGAGCACGGAGGGCACTTCTCGAATGCGTGCTCCGTTTGTACAATTTTTGAAGCATGCATCGATGCAAGCTTCAACGGAAAGTATGCAATGAAATAGGATGCAACCAATTAAAAAATGAAGCACATTTTCTTGAAATCATTATTTGAGCTGAAGAGAGAGCAAATACACTCCTACTTCGGAATGAAGTGCTGCATATTCACATGTCATATGTTGCCTGACTACAATATTGTATATTGATACGTTAATAAATACATGCTGTGTTCATTTTTGGCATGGTTACCTGCCTACAATACCCACTGTAGTGTGTGTAGGTCGCAAGCCCATAGTAAGTCAATAGAGCTAACTGGCTAGCTACTACTGTTAGCTAGCCAGATAGCCACAACGAATTGTTAGCTAGCTACCCACGAAGAATTGACATCTACCTTCGATAACATTGGTTTTAGGTCATTTTTGCCTGTTATACTATCTGGTTAGCTACATTATTACGATTCACATATAGCTAGCTGATGGTTATGAAGTAAACCGTTTGCTTTGTGTATATCTTGTTTCATCTCTATTGCCACTGTCTTGGTTAGAAGAAGGAAGGTTCAGTAAATGGGTAAATCCATAGTAAGTCAATAGGGCTAACTGACTAGTCACGAATAATTGTTAGCTAGCTACCCACGAATAATTGACATCTACTGTACCTTGCATAACATTCGTTTTTGGTTATGTTTGCCTAGCTAGATTACAAGGATTCGCATAAATCCAGTTGATAATTATGAAGCAAAATGTTGGCTTTGTGTATATCTTGTTTGGTCTCTATTGTTGCCATTGTCTTAGTTGGAAGAAAGTTTGGTGAATGGGGAGAAGCAAGTGCTTCTAATGTTTTATCCGTTCTCCACACTCTCGTCCTGACAAGATGTCACGTTCTGACCATCGTTCGTGTGTGTTTTCCTTGTTTTAGTGTTGGTCAGGACGTGAACTGGGTGGGCATTCTATGTTGGATGTCTTGTTTGTCTATTTCTATGTCTGGCCTGATATGGTTCTCAATCAGAGGCAGGTGTTAGTCATTGTCTCTGATTGGGAACCATATTTAGGTAGCCTGGGTTTCACTGTGTGTTTGTGGGTGATTGTCCTTAGTGTTAGTTTGCACCAGTTTAGGCTGTTTCGGTTTTCATTACGTTTATTATTTTGCACTGTTTGTATTTAGATTCGTGTTGCTATAGTCACAATAAACATGGATCGCAATCTACACGCCGCATTTTGGTCCGACTCTCCTTCTCATATAGAAAACCGTTACAGAATCACCCACCACAAAAGGACCAAGCAGCGTGTCAACAGGCAGGAGCAGCGCGAGGAGACGCGCAATAAGGATTTCTGGACATGGGAGGAAATCCTCGACGGGAGAGGACCCTGGGCTAAACCAGGGGAGTGTAGCCGCCCAAAGGTGCAGCAGGAGAAGAGGCAACAGGAGCAGCCCAAAGAGGAGGTATGGACATGGGAGGACGAATTAGAAGGAAGAGGACCCTGGGCTCAGCCAGGAGAATATCGCCGCCCCAAAGAAGAACTGGAGGCGGCGAAAGCTGAGAGGCGCAGATATGAGGAGGCAGCACGACGTAGCGGATGGAAGCCTGAGAGGCAGCCCCAAAAATTTATTGGGGGGGGGCTAACAGGGAGTATGGCTACGTCAGGTAGGAGACCTGGGCAGACTCCCTGTGCTTACCGGGGGGCTAGAGAGACCGGACAGGCACCGTGTTATGCAGTGGTACGCACTGTGTCTCCAGTGCGGGTGCATAGCCCGGTGCGGTATATTCCAGCTCCGCGTGTCGGCCGGGCTAGATTGAGCGTCGAGCCTAATGCCATGAAGCCGGCTCTACGCAGCTGGTCCCCAGTGCGTCTCCTTGGGCCGGCTTACATGGCACCAGCCTTGCGCTCGGTGTCTCCGGTTCGCCTGCATAGCCCAGTGCGGGCTATTCCACCTCGCCGCACTGGCAGGGCGACCGTGAGCATTCAACCAGGTAAGGTTGGGCAGGCTCGGTGCTCAAGAGCTCCAGTGCGCCTGCACGGTCCGGTTTTTCCAGTACCACCTCCACACCCCAGCCCTCCGGTAGCAGCTCCCCGCACCAGGCTTCCTGTGCGTGTCCTCGGCCCAGTACCACCAGTGCCAGCACCACGCATCAGGCCTACAGTGCGCCTCGCCTGTCCAGCGCTGCCAGAGCCTTCCTCCTCTCCAGCGCTGTCGGAGTCTCCCGCCTGTTTAGCGCTGTTAGAGCCTTCCTTCTCTACAGCGCTGCCGGAGTCTCCCGCCTGTTCAGAACTGCCAGTCTGCATAGAGCTGCCAGTCTGCAAGGAGCTGCCAGTCTGCAAGGAGCTGCCAGTCTGCAAGGAGCTGCCAGTCTGCAAGGAGCTGCCAGTCTGCAAGGAGCTGCCAGTCTGCAAGGAGCTGCCAGTCTGCAAGGAGCTGCCAGTCTGCAAGGAGCCGCCAGAGCTGCCTTTCTGCAGGATGCCGCCAAAGCTGCCAGTCTGCAAGGAGCCGCCAGAGCTGCCAGTCTGCAAGGAGCCGCCAGAGCTGCCAGTTAGCATGGAGCAGCCAGGGCCGCCAGTCAGTATGGAGCAGCCAGGGCCGCCAGTCAGTATGGAGCAGCCAGGGCCGCCAGTCAGCATGGAGCAGCCAGGGCCGCCAGTCAGCATGGAGCAGCCAGGGCCGCCAGTCAGCATGGAGCAGCCAGAGCTGCCAGTCAGCATGGAGCAGCCAGTCAGCATGGAGCAGCCAGAGCTGCCAGTCATCATGGAGCAGCCAGTCAGCATGGAGCAGCCAGAGCTGCCAGTCGACCAGACTCTTCCAGATCTGCCAGTCGACCAGACTCTTCCAGATCTGCCAGTCGACCAGACTCTTCCAGATCTGCCAGTCGACCAGACTCTTCCAGATCTGCCAGTCGACCAGACTCTTCCAGATCTGCCAGTCGACCAGACTCTTCCAGATCCGCCAGTCGACCAGACTCTTCCAGATCCGCCAGTCGACCAGACTCTTCCAGATCCGCCAGTCGGCCAGGATCTTCCAGATCCGCCAGTCGACCAGACTCTTCCAGATCCGCCAGTCGACCAGACTCTTCCGGATCCGCCAGTCAGCCAGGATCTTCCAGAACCGCCAGCCAGCCAGGATCTGCCGGATCCAACCACCTGCCTGAGCTTCCTCTCAGTGCTGAGCTTCCTCTCAGTGCTGAGCTTCCTCTCAGTGCTGAGCTACCCATCAGTCCCGAGCTACCTCTGTCCCGAGCTGCCCCTCTGTCCCGAGCGGTCTTTAAGGAGGGTAACCTATCTAGGGACGCTAAGGAGGTGGACTAAAACTGTTATGGAGTGGGGTCCACGTCCAGCGCCAGAGCCGCCACCGCGGACAGATGCCCACCCACACCCTCCCCCATAGGTTTAAGTTGTGCGTCCGGAGTCCGCACCTTGGAGGGGGGGTACTGTCACGTTCTGACCATCGTTCGTGTGTGTTTTCCTTGTTTTAGTGTTGGTCAGGACGTGAACTGGGTGGGCATTCTATGTTGGATGTCTTGTTTGTCTATTTCTATGTCTGGCCTGATATGGTTCTCAATCAGAGGCAGGTGTTAGTCATTGTCTCTGATTGGGAACCATATTTAGGTAGCCTGGGTTTCACTGTGTGTTTGTGGGTGATTGTCCTTAGTGTTAGTTTGCACCAGTTTAGGCTGTTTCGGTTTTCATTACGTTTATTATTTTGCACTGTTTGTATTTAGATTCGTGTTGCTATAGTCACAATAAACATGGATCGCAATCTACACGCCGCATTTTGGTCCGACTCTCCTTCTCATATAGAAAACCGTTACACAAGAACATACTCAAAATAACGTCCTCGGAGAATGCACTTGGCGCATGAGAGTGCGGAGCACGGTAGTATGTATATTGGAAGAAAAAAAAAACAGGTGTATGGCGTCGTGTTGATCAGCGCTTTGCTGATGTCAACGTTGTGAACAGACTGCCCAGTGGTGGCTGTGGGTTATGGTATGTGCAGGCATAAGCTACGGACAACGAACACAATTGCATTTTATCAATGCCAATTTAAACGCAAAGAGATGCCGTGATGAGATCCTGAGGCCCTTTGTGAGGCCCATTTTTTTATTAGGTATGTGTATATCTGTATTCCCAGTCATGTGAAATTCTTATATTAGGGCCTTTTGAATGTTTTTAATTGACTGATTTCCTTATATGAACTGTAACTCGGTAAAACCTTTGAAATTATTGCATATTGTGTTTATATATTTTTCTTCAGGTTTAGTTTGATGATCTTCTGTGAGGAAGTAATGATAATGTACATTTCGTGTGCATGTTTGAATGTTATTAAGTTTTAGGTATCCAAAGTGGTAGTTATGTCTGTATGTAGTCAGATTCTACAACTGAATATGAGAATATCTGTGTCCCAGGTAGAACCCTATTGCCTGTGTAGTCCACTACTTTTGACCAGAGCCCTGGTCAGGGGTGGTGCCCTATATGGGGAATGGTTAGGCATTTGGTACGTATCCTAAAATACAATTTTACAACAATCAAGCAGCATCATCAGGTTCTAGCACCATCAGTAGTCTTCTAAACACTTTAGTGTCGCACATTTCCAGCAACTTTCCCAAAATGATCTGATTTTCCAAAAATGCACGGTTTCTGGAAATTTTGGGAAAGTTACTGGAATTTTGCAACACTTAGCCACTCCCAGTAGCACTCTCAGACTCTAGCCAATCATCTTTGAGCCACATGGTGGTTGTATGTAAGTGTTATGTAATGCAATGTTTTTAGATTTTAGGTGTTATTGTTAGACCACTCATTTTACCTAATGTTAGGAGGCTGTGTGTTATACTCAGGCTCTTCAGTGTCAATCTAACATTGTATTTATTTGTACTTTTGTCCCAGTGCCAGTCTTTTTGTGCTATCATGCCAACTTAATGGAGTTGGCAAGAGCACAAACAGATCTGGGACCAGACTCATTTTGTTAGGCTCCAGTGTAAAAAAGTGCAATATGTCTAAGAGCATTTTTTTCCCTCCCTCCCTCCCTCCCTCCCTCCCTTCCATTTATTTCTAATAAGATTCTATTATCAAGTCAAACATTTAATTGGTTGTAGCTGTTCTTCATGGTCCCTCCCACTGCCCTCTCATTTTGATTTGATTGGTTGTATTATGACGGAGATGACTGAGATGTGGTTGTCCCACCTAGCTATCTTAAGATGAACTGTAAGTTCCTCTGGATAAGTGTGTCTGCATTTAATTACGAAAATGTAAATGTATTATCAGAATAACTGGGTTGTTTTAAGGGATGGTGTTGTCTGTCTGTGATGATAACTGGGCTTCCTTCCGGGCCACACTTGCATCATCTTCTCAGAAGACATGGTTTCCATGGTGACTGCATTGTCTGGGCTTACAGCGATAAAGCACCTGGGTTGGCAGTCCTCTTACATCACGCCAACTTAAGTTTGAAAAGGCAAGAAAAATTAGTATTGCTGTGAATTCCAGTGTGGGTGGATAGAGGAAGGAAAATATGAGAGTGACTGCAGATGGTCTGGTCACCTGTACCATTCACTCCTCCCTCCATGCCAGGCTAAGGGTGAGGACAAGATGGCCACTCTTTACCGGAACCATTATGTGCCTGCCCTACAGCCAGACCTGACTTTGCCTATAGCACCACCTCTCCCTTTCAGAATCAGATAGTGATGTGATATGGCTGTATGTCTGTCTATGAAGTCCCACAAGGATATTGGAGGCAATGAAAGTATTTTACAGCCTGGTGTTTGGAAATTACAATGACCATATGACTTGGCAAGTCAGCAGAAACAGATAGGGTCCAGGCTAAGCATTTTGCGGACAAGATAGAAATATTGAAGAAATACCTGTGAGAAAATACATAAGTAGGCAATTACAACAACACGATGACAGATGTTTTCTGCAACAAGAAGCTTTAAAATGGGATGTGAGTGTTACAAATACAAAATGGCAGAGCGAATCAAATTAAATCCATTGGAAAGGGTGTAATATGTCAGCCTACATTAGCTGAGAGGACTGAAGCAGTTGTATTAGCTAAACAAGTTGCTTTTTCAGCAGCCAGTCCCTCAGAGGCTGTAGCTAATTAAGTTCAAACAAGTTATACAACATGCATATCAGGAGGCTGCCAATTCTTATCTTCAATTGGCTTCCAATGGCTACAAAGTGTTTGTGAAGTCTGTAGTGGAAATGTTGGAAAAGCATCAAGATCTGCATGTGGCCAGCTGGGTTCAAACCCCAGGTCTCCTGGGTGCAACAAGACTTTGCTATCCCACTGAGCTAAACGCCTATGTCTTCTGTCTGTGAAGCCACATCAACACAGGAGCCTACAATCCTCTCCCATTAAAGCGGTCCGGGGTTGTGATGCTGAATCGACCCAACATCAGTGCTGAATCCACAAACAGCGTTAGCGCTAACTGCGGTACTGTCCATGGTGCTGAACCAAGAGTCAAGCACATTGCATATATTTGCATATGCAATCAACAAGCCAGACGATGATAATACTCTTAGCCTAATAAAGGCAGGTGTTATGTGGCAGAAAAGCGTAAGCAGCTGTGTTTGCGAGGGCCAAAATAACTACAAGGGAAGGACTGTGCAGAAGAAATTGTCGTCCGAGATTCAGAGATGTGGCACGGAATCGGTCGCACATATAGGCCCTGGGTGTTTCTGTGTAAATAAATAATGCTGTTTTTGGTTTTGGGGCTGTCTACATTTCTATAAGGCCATGTCATTTTCCTTTCATCAACCACGCGCAACCTTAGAAAACCTTTATTTTGGTGGCCTTTACTCTTGCCATGATGGCATCGAAATCCACATAAGACCACAGCAGTGTCTCTCTAAATATCATTATAAATCACATAATTACACGCCAATGTGGCATCATTGTTCCAGTCGCAAATGTATGTAAAATGGTCAATGTTTCAGCCATCATGCATACTGTACCTTAGGCTAGAGTTTGAATACAAACATTCACACCAGGACATCATTTAAAATTTACTCAACATCGGCACAACACGAGGTCAGCTGCATAGGCTACAACTGTGCAGAATAATTACGTGGGGCAAATTATGTATTTGGTCCACTAAGTAGGCTACATAATATTGAATGACCATCATCAAGCGTTACCATTGACAAGACACCCAACCCCACAATTGAAACCACTCCCCTTGCCTTTCATTATTGGTTGAGAGGATCAGATAGCAGAAAAACGTTTTTCCTAATGGCTGTCACCTTTGTCAGTTAGCCAACATGAAACCTCGATTTCTGAAGGGGGCTCATTAGTTTGAGGGGGGACATGTAGCTTCTCATATCGCTTTTAAAAAATTGTTGGAACATAAAACGATACTGTTTAGTAGCCTAATATCCTAAATTATATACAGTATCAATAAGATCCTGGTATCAATCTTGCAAAATATTTCTAATTCATAATGAAAGCATCTGTAAAATGCTTCCCCCTGAATTATTCTAGTAAGGACATATTTGACATAATGAAACCCTGGGGCATTACAGACGTTTAATATGTCGAATTGTCAGTGTTAAATATGTGATATTTCGTGTTTCTCGGGACTATATACATTTTATCTAAATGCAATGTGATAATGTATGACAATTAGCCACTAGATGTATAAAACCGTATACATTACAGAGCACTGGGCCCTATTAAGATAAAATACGATTCTAACGCCCTCGAAATCCTTTATATTGAAAATTAAATAGACTTATATGCAATTCTTTCACTTTTCCTGGACACCGATTCTACTCGAAATGAGCTGACAAAAACAAATTAGATTTTCACTCGGATCGAATGAGTGAAATGGGCCTATACATGATAAAAACAGAGTGACTACAAATTACCTACCGTACGTTTTTCCCATGCATGCATCTACAATACCATCCAACGAAAGGATTGGGAGTGATTTTTTACGCACACATCGAAAAAACTTCACTATTTACACATTTACTGAGTCAGTACTGCTCTATATCATACATATCAGCATTGATCTTGAATAAATCAAATAGAAATGTACCTTTTCCTACAGTTAATTCCTCTCCATCACCTTTCAGAGACAGCAACTCCATTCACACCAGTCAAGCATCCTGCGCTGTCATTGGGCAGCGGACACGCGCTCTCTCTCGCTACCTACTACAGAGCAGCACAGTCTGATTTAAAGGGACAGTCAAAAGAGAGCAGAGTATTGAACAATCGAAACGTGACTGTGTAATCCCAATATAGAAATCAAATTTTTCAACTCACAAATTCATCAGACTTAATCATTAACCTCCCTGCTTTTTATGGTCACCATCCTCACGGGTATAATATGGGGGGTGTAGGTTTAACAACTTATTTAGTTAGTTGAGGAATTGTTTGGTAACTGGTTGGTGTAGTTTGCCAACCCCCACCATCCCCAATATTATCTAGTCTAATTTCACAGCCACTGTGCCATCAATCGCCATTATGCACCATTAACTACTGTGTTCAACCAGAGATTACAGTTCATCCAGGCTTGTCATCCCCTATAACTCTTATCATTTGTGTGCTGATTTTAGGACCTTTTTTTAGTGCGCTATATAGGGAATAGTGGGGCTCAGTGGGGAGGTGTGGGGAGGTGTAGGTATAGGGAGTATCCTCATTTCAGGAACATGCCTCTGGACGTAGGAGAATCTTTTGTTCTTGAATGGAATAAACCCATGTCCCTTGGGGGGAAACTTTTCAGTTGTTCTGGGAATGGATGGAGTTTGGATGAAGACAGATGTTTACCACCCACTGTAGCAGGGAGACCAGAGGGAGAGAAAATAGAACAGAAGAGAGTGATGCAGTGAAGAACAGGAATCTTCTCAAAGCAAGCCATGCCTGAAGCAGATAGAATTGTTCGGATAGGATTATATTTTTATTGTATTTACATGTTTCATTTTAGTCATTTAGCAGACGCTCTTATCCAGAATGACTTACAGTTAGTGCATTCATCTTCAGATAGCTAGGTGGGACAACCACATCTTCAGATAGCTAGGTGGGACAACCACATCTTCAGATAGCTAGGTGGGACAACCACATCTTCAGATAGCTAGGTGGGACAACCACATCTTCAGATAGCTAGGTGGGACAACCACATCTTCAGATAGCTAGGTGGGACAACCACATCTTCAGATAGCTAGGTGGGACAACCACATCTTCAGATAGCTAGGTGGGACAACCACATCTTCAGATAGCTAAATGGGACAACCACAACTTCAGATAGCTAGGTGGAACAACCACATCTTCAGATAGTTAGGTGGGACAGCCACATCTTCAGATAGCTAGGTGGGACAGCCACATCTTCAGATAGCTAGGTGGGACAGTCACATCTTCAGATAGCTAGGTGGGACAGTCACATCTTCAGATAGCTAGGTGGGACAGCCACATTTTCAGATAGCTAGGTGGGACAGCCACATCTTCAGATAGCTAGGTGGGACAACCATATCTTCAGATAGCTAGGTGGGACAACCACACCTTCAGATAGCTAGGTGGGACAAGCACATCTTCAGATAGCTAGGTGGGACAACCACATCTCCAGATAGCTAGGTGGGACAACCACACCTCCAGATAGCTAGGTGGGACAATCACACCTCCAGATAGCTAGGTGGGACAACCACATCTCACATGTGTGGTGCTGGTTAAGTGTTCTTTTATTATTTATTATTATTTTGGGGGATTGGGTTGAGCGGGAGCTGCCCTCCCGTAGGGGTGGGACGGCCAAGAGACCTGAGGTGGCAGAACGGAGTGCTCGGGTTGAGATGTAGGGTTTGAGCATAGCCTGAAAGTAGGGAGGGGCAGTTCCTCTTGCTCCTCCATAAGTAAGCACCCTGGTCTTGTAGTGAATGCGAGCTTCAACTGGAAGCTAGTGGAGGGTGCGGAGGAGCGAGGTGACATGAGAGAACTTGGGAAGGTTGAAAACCCGGTGTGCTGCTGCGTTCTGGATAAATTGCAGGGGTTTGATGGCACAAGCGGGGAGTTCAGCCAACAGCAAGTTGCAGTAGTCCAGATGGGAGATGACAAGTGTCTGGATTAGGACCTGCGCAGCTTCCTGTGTGAGGTAGGTTCGTACTCTACGGATGTTGTAGTGCATGAACCTGCAGGAGCGTCACTGCTTTGATGTTTGCATAGAATGACAGAGTGTTGTCCAGGGTCACGATTCTTTGCACTCTGGGAGGGCGACACTGTACAGTTGACAACCGTGATGGCGAGGTCTTTGAGCAGGCAGGCCTTCCCCGGGAGGAACAGCAGTGCTGTCTTGTCGAGTTTGAGCTTGAGGTGGGTCTACATCCAAGTTAAGATATCTGCCAGTCACATAGAGATGCATGTCGCCAACTGGGTGTCAGAAGGGGAAAGAAGAAAAGTAGTTGAGTGTCATCCGCACAGCAATTATAGGAGAGACCATGTGAGGATATAACAGAGCCGAGTGACTTGGTGTATAGAAAGAAGAGGAGAGGGCCTAGAACCTAGCCAAGGGGGACACCAGTAGTGAGAGTACGTGGTGCAGACACAGATCCTCTCCACATCACCTGGTAGGAGCGGCGTGCCAGGTAGGATGCAATCCAAGTTCACGGTGTCAAAAGCAGTGGATAGATCTAGGAGGATTAGAACAGAGGAGATTTGTCAGCTTTGGCAGTGCAGAGAGCCGCCGTGACACAAAGAAGAGCAGTCTCGGTTGAGTGACCCGTCTTGAAGCCTGACTGGTTAGGTTCAAGAAGATCATTTTGAGAGAGATAACGAGAAAGTTGATCAGACAGCACACTCAAGTGCTTTGGAAGAAAAAGAAAGAAGGGACACAGGTCTATAGTTTTTTGTGTGGTTCCTTGAGGAGGCACCGTATTACCTATATAGTGTACTACTTTGCACTACTTTTGACCAGGACCATTGGTGCCATTATGACACAGATGAATCACAATCAACACACAATACAATCTGGTTGTTTGTTTATGTGGCATAGGTGGTTGTTAACGTGTGAGTATGCGAGGTGTAGCTATAGAATGGTGAAATAGGTGGTTCCTCTATGGGTCGGTGTTGGGTGTGTTACCTGGCTGTGGGGGTCTCCGTTCTATAACCCAGTGAATCAGCCAACGACTCTCTCTCTTAGAATCAAAGAACCTTAGAGCCCTGCCTTCAGTGCCTTGGAATCATTAATCACATGATGGATTCTCCCATTGTCATGGTGATGGCAGCCCAGGTTCCTTCCTTTCTGTGTACAGCCAGCTCTGACTCGTAAATTAAGTGGCCATCGCCACGGCGACCCAGCACACTGTAAATCGAGTGCATTACATTTACATCGCACATCATGACATCACTATGAGGTGTGCATTTCACCCAGAGAAGAATAGCATCACTAAACCTTACAGGCTCTTCTGTGGATGTGCGTGATGTTAATGTTGAAAGAAAAAAAAATCCCCTCAGTACAGCCCCACCCCTCTGTTATAGACATGCACATGCTCGCAACTGTGCTGCAAACACTGATGATGAATGTGGGTGACAGGCTCAAGAGAGAAGATCATCAGAACCATTATGCACACACAAATGCGCACACACACATGGAGAGATACCTGTTCATTAATTACACATTCATTAATTCATTGTCCTGTTTCTATATAGTCAGGTCAGAATTTTCTTTAGCTCCCCTCTATGCAGTGTGTGCATCCCAGATGGCACCCTATTCCCTATATAGTGCACTACTTATGACCATGGCTATAGGGCACTATATAGGAAAAAGTGTTCAATTTGGTACGCAGACAGTGAGATTTTGCAGTGTACCCCTGGCAATATTCAGTTATTTTTCTCTTCCCAGAGATGACTATCAACACATTACAGAGAGCCATTGATCTCTCTTGCAGTCCAGACAGCAATGATTCCCATTCCCATTCCCATTTCTGGGGGGGGGGGGTATTGATTATGCAGTCTAGAAGAATCTCACGCATGGCATGCACGTTGGAAGGGCCGGGGTCTGTGACTGGCAGGTTGGAGAGGAAAACCAGAGGGTGCATTCATTCATTTCTCTCTTCACCCTCCTTTTTCATTTGTCATCCCTTCCTTTTTACTTACTAATGTTAGTGTAACTGTAATTCATTTAGACATAATGCTGCTGGCTGATTCACAGTCTGTGGCTGATTCAATCTGCTCTCTGTTGGCCTCTGCTTGTTGACTGGGAGACGCACCAGAACATCAACGACAGGTTCTTCTGAATACATTTTTCACAGAGCAAGTCTCAGCAGGTTCTCTTGGGTAGAAATTATCTTATAATTATTTTCAGTAATCAGTGATAATGAGGGGATAAACACTCAACTAATCACACATCTGAAAACTCATCTTCCTGGTTTCTCTTCTGCATCTGAAGCAAGCTGTTGTCATCCCCTGTCTCACTGTTGAAGAGGTGTGCTCTCCCACTGTCTGAATTGTTTATTTGGGTCCCCATTAGCTTTTGCAGAAGCAGCAGCTACTGTTCCTGGGGTCCACAAAAAAAACACAAAACATGACAAGTAACAAAACATTGATCCACTGATAGACAAGGACATTCACACACATTTTAAATACAACGATATACAAACATTACAACTAAAAACAAATGTAAACAATACAATAAAACAATGATGTTAGTGTCTGTGTATCCCCTTACAGTCCCTGCCGTACATGAAATGTTGTTTCATCCTTTTTAATGTTACTGTTTGCTGAGTAATTGGAAATGGAAGGGAGTTCTATGTGATCATGGCTTTGTATAAATCTGTGCGTTGCTGTGAATTTATTTTGGACTTGGGCACTGTAAAGAGACCCCAGGAAACCAGGAAAAAATGGCATGCATGTTGTGGTTGTTAGTTCTGTTCTGAGCCAGCTGCAGCTTTGCTGAATCTTTTTTTGCTACACTTTTCTTTGCTGCACAGTAATTAAGATGGGACAAGACCTGAACAACTAATACGGTTGATTTTTGTGTCAAAAACACAGAACACATACTTTTATAACAGACACACCCCTCCCCATATTTACAACAACTTTGTCAATATAACTTGACCATGATACGTGTACATCCAATGTCATACAGATGTTATAGCAGTTTAGCTTCATCAAGGTTTTCAATGGTCATACCTGTCTTGTTTTGAACGCTTTGTACAAAATAATAAAATGCACTACGACAGGATATTTCTTAACGTAGCTCTTTATTAGCTAGATATAACTGTCATGTTCACGTGTCTCATACCATGATTAACTGACCATAGCATCAACACCTGGGTGGTCTTAACCAATCATAGGCAGTAAAATGCATCCAATTACAATTCAGTATGTTTACACATATTAATATCACACCACCCTTTATGCACAACTCCAGTAAGACCAGTGGCAAATCATTTGTAAAAATATAGAAGAGTAACGGCCCAAGGCAGCTGCCATGAGAGACACCACACTGTACATACAGTATCTGATGTTAGAGAACAAACCCTGGGTTCTATTGCATAAATCATTCTCCAACCATTTGATGGTAGGTGACGTAAAGCCATAGCAAGTGAGTTTCTTCAGTAACAATTTACGATCAGTAACATCAAAGGCTGCACTTAAATCTAACAATACAGCTCAACTATCATCTTATTATCCATGTATTTTAACCAATCATCTGTCATCTGAGTCAGTGCAGTGCAAGTTGAGTGCCCTTCTCTTTATGCATGTTTAAAGTCAGTAGTTAACTTCCTTCCATGCCTGTGGACACACACACTCATTTAGGCTTAAAGATAAAGCAAATAGGGATGGCAATACAGTCTGCTACCATTCTCAATAGTTTCCCATCAATGTTGTCTATACCTGGTGGCTTATCATTATTAATGGATAACAATAGTTTTTCCACCTCTCCCACCCTAACTTGACCAATTTCAAAACAGCCATTTTTGTCTTTCATTATTAGATCATTTTTTGAAAAATATGATGGTTCACTGAAATAGTAATTCACATGATTGGCAATATCAAAAGGTTTCGTTATAAATGACCCATCAACTGACTCATATCATTTAAGCTACTCAAAAGTATTTTTCCATTGTGTTTTATGTCATCTATTGTCACGTTCTGACCTTAGTTCTTTTGTTCTGTCTTTGTTTTAGTATGGTCAGGGCGTGAGTTGGGTGGGTAGTCGATGTTCTTTTTTCTAAGATTTGGTATTTCTGTGTTTGTCCTGGTATGGTTCTCAATCAGAGGCAGCTGTCAATTGTTGTCCCTGATTGAAAACCATACTTAGGCAGCCTGTTTTCACCCTTGAGTTGTGGGTGATTATACACTGCTCAAAAAAATAAAGGGAACACTAAAATAACACATCCTAGATCTGAATGAATGAAATATTCTTATTAAATACTTTTTTCTTTACATAGTTGAATGTGCTGACAACAAAATCACACAAAAATGATCAATGGAAATCAAATTTATCAACCCATGGAGGTCTGGAGTTGGAGTCACACTCAAAATTAAAGTGGAAAACCACACTACAGGCTGGTCCAACTTTGATGTAATGTCCTTAAAACAAGTCTAAATGAGGCTCAGTAGTGTGTGTGGCCTCCACGTGCCTGTATGACCTCCCTACAACACCTGGGCATGCTCCTGATGAGGTGGCGGATGGTCTCCTGAGGGATCTCCTCCCAGACCTGGACTAAAGCATCCGCCAACTCCTGGACCGTCTGTGGTGCAACGTGGCGTTGGTGGATGGAGCGAGACATGATGTCCTAGATGTGCTCGATTGGATTCAGGTCTGGGGAACGGGCGGGCCAGTCCATAGCATCAATGCCTTCCTCTTGCAGGAACTGCTGACACACTCCAGCCACATGAGGTCTAGCATTGTCTTGCATTAGGAGGAACCCAGAGCCAACCGCACCAGCATATGGTCTCACAAGGGGTCTGAGGATCTCATCTCGGTACCTAATGGCAGTCAGGCTACCTCTGGCGAGCACATGGAGGGCTGTGCAGCCCTCCCAAAGAAATGCCACCCCACACCATGACTGATCCACCGCCAAACCGGTCATGCTGGAGGATGTTGCAGGCAGCAGAATGTTCTCCACGGCGTCTCCAGACTCTGTCACGTCTGTCACATGTGCTCAGTGTGAACCTGCTTTCATCTGTGAAGAGCACAGGGCGCCAGTGGCGAATTTGCCAATCTTGGTGTTCTCTGGCAAATGCCAAACGTCCTGCACGGTGTTGGGCTGTAAGCACATTCCCCACCTGTGGACATCGGGCCCTCATTACCACCCTCATGGAGTCTGTTTCTGACCGTTTGAGCAGACACATGCACATTTGTAGCCTGCTGGAGGTCATTTTGCAGGCCTCTGGCAGTGCTCCTCCTGCTCCTCCTTGCACAAAGGCGGAGGTAGCGGTCCTGCTGCTGGGTTGTTGCCCTCCTACGGCCTCCTCCACGTCTCCTGATGTACTGGCCTGTTTCCTGGTAGCGCCTCCATGCTCTGGACACTACGCTGACAGACACAGCAAACCTTCTTGCCACAGCTCGCATTGATGTGCCATCCTGGATGAGCTGCACTACCTGAGCCACTTGTGTGGGTTGTAGACTCCGTCTCATGCTACCACTAGAGTGAAAGCACCGCCAGCATTCAAAAGTGACCAAAACATCAGCCAGGAAGCATAGGAACTGAGAAGTGGTCTGTGGTCCCCACCTGCAGAACCACTCCTTTATTGGGGGTGTCTTGCTAATTGCCTATAATTTCCACCTGTTGTCTATTCCATTTGCACAACAGCATGTGAAATTTATTGTCAATCAGTGTTGCTTCCTAAGTGGACAGTTTGATTTCACAGAAGTGTGATTGACTTGGAGTTACATTGTGTTGTTTAAGTGTTCCTTTTATTTTTTTGAGCAGTGTACTTTCTGTTTAGTGTGTCTTGCACACACTTGGAGCTGTTTCGATTGTGCTTTTTTGTTTGATGTTGTTCAGTTTAAATAAATAATAATAACACAGGTCCTCACCTTCTTCCACCGACGACCGTTACATACATCTTGGTTTGGTGATATTTCTTCTTCTTTTTGTTAAGTTTAGTCACAACATTTCTGTTTACGGTATGTCAACCAATCAGCTGAGCAGCCAGACTTGCCACCTCTTTTGCATAATTTCTTTGAACCATAAAATTGTTCAATTCATCATCAATCAAGGGAGCTCTAACAGTTCTCACAGTTAATTTCTTAACAGGTGCATGGTTGTCAACAATTGGCTTGAATCAATTTACATATACTTTGAGTACTGCATCTGGATTCACTTTCTCATACACATCAAACCAACATACATGTTTTACATCTTCAACAAAAGAATCATGAGAACATTTTGTATGATATCTTACAAATTACTTTAGGCCCTACCTTTGGCACTTCGGCTTTCCTTGTTATTGCCACAATGTTATCGTAACTACAGTCAACGGGAACTGATATTGCTTTGGAGCTAAGCTCTGCAGCATTAGTGAACATATTATCAATACAAGTGGATGTCACAGATCCGACACTATTGGTATACACTCTAGTTGGTTGAGCTATAACCTGGGACATATTACATGCATTAGTCAGAGTTAGAAGTTTCTCTTGACAGGACAGCTAGTTGCTAACCAGTCAATGTTTAGGTTACCCAGAAAATAGACCTCTCTGTTAACATCACACACACTATCAAACATTGCAGACATACAATATTATCCAAATACTGACTGCTAGCACTTGGTGGCCTATAGAAGCACCCCAAAATGGCTCTGACCATATAAAGCAACACCTCTTCCACAGGTATTCCTGTATTTTCTGCAGATGTTATATCCCTGTATTGCTATTGCTGTATCATCAAAGGAATTATCTAAATTAGTTTCAGAGATGGCCAGTATATGATATCAGATTTGAGGAAGTTATTGATTTCATGAACCTTATTTCTAAAGCTACATACATTAATCTGGGCTATTCTTGTCCCTTTCCTGGGTAACTTATCGGAGATAGACATAAAAAAATAAGTAAAATAAAAACATTGTTTAGCTACACTTGTGTGTGTGAGAGACGTTGGGCTGAAGCTACTGACCCTCACTCTTTTCAGGCTTTTGGGAGGGAGGGTGGATAATGAGGTTATCGTAGTGGATGTAAGCAATGTCCCACGCTCTCTGGCAGCTTTCATAGTTGGGATAAGTTTTTTCCGTCTCTGGCGCTCAGCTTCAGAGAAGTCCTTGTTGAGAAAGATGTTGGTTCCTCTCAAGTTCTTGGCTCTGTCCAGAATAGCCATTTTGTCCTTGAATCTTAGGAACTGGACCACTATTGGCCTGGGTCTGTCACCTGGGCTGGTTACAGGTTTTCCAGACATATGGGCGTGCTCCACCTCAATCTTCCTATGACCAATCTGCAGGTTTTCGGTGATCATTTTTCTCACTTCCTCCTCAGACTCCGTCCAGGTCTCATGTGTCAACCAGGTCTCAGAGCATTTCGTATTATGCTGTACGTAAATCGGAGAAATTCCATTTAGTATGATATGTTAAGTTTTGTATAATATGTATTAATTTGTGGATGTCCATCACTCATTTCGTATGATATGTACAAACTATTTTATGTTACCAATTTGCAAAACTTAATATATGTTACAAATTGGCAAAACATATGATATGTTACGAATTCTATCTAGGTGGCTAACATTAGCTTGCTAGGCTAGATGTTAGGGTTAGGGTTCAGGGTTAAGGTTAAGTTTAGGAGTTAGATTAAAACACAAGGTCGATGCCAGCACCCCCAAGGAAATCTATTAGCATATTACAAAAATCCCCATACAAATACATCAATTTAAACTAGAGATATCTGTTTTGTGACTCAATCCACCACATCCACCTATGTAACACTTCTGCAGCTGCATTGAAAGGTGACAGAGCTAGAACGGTGATTGTCTGACCATGAGACATCCCAAAATCGGTCTTCTCATAAAATCATCTGTAGCGTCCGAACGGTTTGGCCTACAAACTATGACCCCTCTATGGAAAGATGACACTCTCACAAACACAACACATTATCACTACAGACAGAGTGAGTCAGAACACAAAGCATTATCACTACAACAGGGGTGAGTCAGAACACAACACATCATCACTACAGACAGGGTGAGTCAGAACACAAAGCATCATCACTACAGACAGGGTGAGTCAGAACACAACACATCATCACTACAGACAGGGTGAGTCAGAACACAAAGCATCATCACTACAGACAGGGTGAGTCAGAACCCAACACATCATCACTACAGACAGGGTGAGTCAGAACACAAAGCATCATCACTACAGACAGGGTGAGTCAGAACCCAACGCATCATCACTACAGACAGGGTGAGTCAGAACCTGTTAGAGGAATTCTAAATTCCTATATGTTTTGTAGCCAAAACCAAATTCGCACTCTCTCTATTTCATAATAAGTTGTAAATTTATAATTTATGCATGAAATAGATCGAGACCAGTCTTAAAAGTCAGGTAACAGCGTTTAATTCAAGAGAGTACTGGTACATACACATTTTTCCTCAGGTTATAAACTGAAAATGACGTCAGCGTTTTCTAAATGTTCTATCTCTTTCATGACACCGGTAGAGAGGCCCTATAGTTCTCGAGCCTTCCCTCCTCACCTGAAGCCAAGGTCAGTCCTTGTAAATCAGCATTCTAGACAGTCTGTAGATAGTCCGTCCCTGCCATCTGGAGATAGTTCATTCATTTGTACAAAGGAACAGACCGTCATTGTTACTAAACTCCTGACTATATTATATACAATTGGGAATGGGAGCAAGAGAGAATTCAAATATGTACAGTACATAATAGCATTTGGACTAGTCAGTCCTGATTGAAATGTATACATAATTAGTCATCATTGATAAAAATTCCCTTAACAGAACCCAACACATCATCACTACAGACAGGGTGAGTCAGAACACAAAGCATCATCACTACAGACAGGGTGAGTCAGAACACAAAGTATCATCACTACAGACAGGGCGAGTCAGAACCCAACACATCATCACTACAGACAGGTTGAGTCAGAACACAAAGCATCATCATTACAGACAGGGTGAGTCAGAACACAAAGCATAATCACTACAGACAGGGTGAGTCAGAACCCAACACATCATCACTACAGACAGGGTGAGTCAGAACCCAACACATCATCACTACAGACAGGGTGAGTCAGAACACAAAGCATCATCACTACAGACAGGGTGAGTCAGAACCCAACACATCATCACTACAGACAGGGTGAGTCAGAACCCAACACATCATCACTACAGACAGGGTGAGTCAGAACACAACACATCACCCACTGGGGTTAGCAGCACAGAGCAGAGGGGCTGGTGAGTAACGGATGTGGGCCTGACTGTGTCCCTTGGGTTTCAGGAACGGGCTATGATGACTCAAACATCACAACGTTAAGGCATGTCAACAACTTACAATATGTGGGTCAAACTTCTAGGGCTAGAAGATTTAACACTGATTGAGCCATTTGGCCCGAGCCATTTGGCCAATCCATTATTCTGCCCAATCAGGGTTCAAACCAAGGTCTCCTGCACAGGACAAGACTGTTAGCCTACGGAGTTGATTAAAAAACTATGCTCATTTGTTTGGTAAGAGATGGAGGTATCATCTTTTAAAGGTGCCCGGTGTCCTATATAGGGCTGTACCAAGGCATGTACGCTCCACCACTGCTATGGTCATTGTCAATGTGGTTCCCTGGACCACAACTCGACCAACAATCACCACCACCATCAAGATAACTCACCATGTTGACAATATTTTTATCCAGCAAGTATAAGTGAGTAGTGCAGGGTTCCCCGAACTTGGTCCTTGGGACCACAAAGGCGTGCACCTTTTGGTTTGTTCCCTTTCACTACACAACTTGTTAAAATGATCCAAGTTTGATGATTAGTTGATTATTTTAATCAGCTGTGTAGTGCTAGGTCAAAAACCAAAACATGCACCTCCTGGGTTCTGAGGACCAAGTTCGGGGAACCCTGCACTACTCACTTATACTTGCTGGATAAAAATATTGTCAACATGGTGAGTTATCTTGATGGTGGTGGTGATTGTTGGTCGAAAAAATACTTTACATAATGAGCTCACCTACATCGAGGTCAACATAGAACTGGGTTGTTTCTGGCTCCACTTGTAATCCTGTAACCGACCAGACGGGGGCAGTCTTGGTCTGTGGCTTGTGATTGTGGTTACCATAGTAACCAGCACAGCGTTTTCATTCACACCCACAGCTACACAGGAACTGTAGACTGGGTCATGTTCATTCACCTGAGTCACTTGAGAGTAGCTGGGGCAAAATGGTGTTGTGGAAAATGGTAAAGGAGGGGAGTGGACACACACAAAGGAGTATGAAAGAGAAGAGAAGAAAATAGTAGAGAAGAGAGAACAGTTGAGACACAGGGGACAGTAAGGCTGTACTGAAGACACTATAAGAGACGGCTGCCACTCGGACCGATGTCATTGACGTCCAGAACAGAGACTGTGATGGTTGCCTTGGAACTGACCATGTGGACGACGGGGTTACAGGTCACCGCCAATAGACAGGTCTGACTCAAAGAGGGGCAGGACTCCATGACCACATTAGGTGGTTTAGATGATGTCCCTGTCCCTGGATTCACAGAATCTAGTTCAATCCAGTACAGGCTTAACTGAATGACAACAGAGACTAAATGTAATATTGAATTTGATTGAATAGTTTGGGGTATGGCCCCATCTCCGAGGAATGCTCATCAGAGCCAGATGTGGATGACAGGTTGCTGGGCAGCTGGTGTCACTATTTCCGCCGAAGTCGGTTCCTCTCCTTGTTCGGGCTGTGTTTGGCGGTCGACGTCACCAATCTTCTAGCAATCGCCGATCCACCTTTCATTTTCCATTTGTTTTGTCCTGTTTTCACGCACACCTGGTTTACATTCCCTCATTACTTGATGTGCATATAACCCTCTGTTCCCCCTATGTCTGTGTGTGGAATTGTTTGTTGTAAATTGTTTGTGCACTTCAGACTGGTTTGCGACGGGTTATTTCAACCCGTATTTTGTTGTTCTGGGTGCAGTTTGTATTGCCTCATTAAACTGCTCCGGGAGTTACCCATTTCTGCTCTCCTGCGCCTGACTTCCCTACAGACAGTTACGCACCTCTTACAGCTGGCATCGAAAAAAATTATTTGATGAAACATTGAATTTGTTTTTTACTGCTATAGCCCATAGAAACGCTTTGAATAACACATTCATAAACAGACAGTCAAAAAATGTATAATAAGGAAAAAGGTCCTATATCTGAGAGATATAAGAGAAATATAAGAAAAATATTTGTTTTTTGTTTGGCCACGTTATTTTTAGCACATTTTACCCCATATTTTACAGCCTAGTACTGGTTACCGTTAGACAAATTAGAGCAGATCATTATTCATGTTCCTGAGAGTCTACCCTTTCGATATTGGTGACATATTAGTTTGTAGCTCCAACGGTTCAGTCTGGACAGTCTGTTTTGTGGAAGACCTCTTTGAAATGAGGCCGTCCGCGACAGAGAGTTCAGACAAAGCTTTTGGATGTCATAGAGCTAAACAATCGACACTGTCGTGTTCGCGAGATTCTCCCCTTTCAATATTGGTGACATATTAGTTTGTAGCTCACACTTTTCAGGTTTTAAAGACGATTTCATGACAATTTTCCTGTCCTGATGCTCTCATGTGTCGAAAAAGGACGCTTTCACAAATCTCATGTTATTGGAATAGGCGCAAACTTTATATCGGCGGAGAAAGAGGATTGAGCTGCATCCATTACAAGATAAAGTTATGTCAATCTCTAGCCTTAACACACGAGGAGCTATTCAATATTCAACATATCCACTCTAGGGGGTGTGATATGCTTACTGTGATGAGCCATTCAGACCAGCCTTCCTGATTGAACTTTTGCAAACTACATGGCCCTGACTATCAACACTCAATGGAAAGTAATAGTTCAAATTACAACTGGATTTGATGTTGTTGACCCTGCATGATGTGTTCTTAACGTTGATATTCTGTACTGTTATAGAGTGGCCACATTGCACAGGATTAAATGATTAATAAAAGGAGGGGTAGGACATGCTTACCTTATTTCACTCAGTAACATCACGTGTGGACAGAAGTAAGGTTGTCACTCTGGTTGATGGTAAAGCCGTAAGGTGTAGTTGGAAGGACTATGTAGTCGTATGTCAGCACAGACATTTGACACAACATGAACACTTGTGACCAAAGAGAATGGCCCACTATTCTCCTGGATAGAAACGAACTGGCATCGCTTCCTAGAAGGAAAGAAGATGGGGAAATCGGGAGGCAGCAATGGAATGAGAGATTAATTGGGGCGGCAGGTAGCCAGTGTTTAGAGTGTTGGACTAGTAACCGAAAGGTTGCAAGATCGAATCCTCGAGCTGACAAGGTAAAAATCTGTTGTTCTGGCCCTGAACAAGGCAGTTAACCCACTGTTCCCCAGTAGGCCATCATTGACTTGGTATAATAAAATGAGAGATTGCCATGACTAATGCAGGCACTTGTCTCTTGATCTCCATTTCTCTGATATCAGCAGTATGTTGTATTCACAACTTTCACTAGATTAGTGAAAGACAAAAGAACACTTGCTCTCTACCTAGATATGGTCCCTGCACAAACACAGGGCCCTGAAGCATTAACAGTCAAAAACAGGTTTGTTTGAGCTATGACAGAGACAATTGATCCAACCCAACCTCAGGTTTTGTATTGGATTTACTGTACTGTAAAATAATCAGTAACCAGGAAAATGTAGCTCAGTTGCAGTTGAGAAACCACAGTTGGAAACGGACTTTCTTTCATTTCAAAATGACAATGTTTATCAACACTGGCTTTTGAACTGTAGAATGAAAGAAAACACATCAAACACACCTCCATCCTCAGCAGACACAGAGATCTTTCCACTGGCTGTCTTGACTGTCCTGCCTAGACAGTGACAAGCCAACACAGCCTCTATGAGTAAAGCCCTGTCTTATCAGAACAGTCTCTTAAAAATGTCTGGGATCTGTGAATTTTTTCTCTTAACTCACTGAGCCTCTCTCCTAATCCTTCTGTCTCTGTTCACCTAAAGCACAGGCAGATGAAAACTACCAAGTGAAGGCTGTTGTAAAGTCAATTAAACTTACATGCAAGTAGAGTTGCAAAGCTACCTATAATTGAGCAAATTTACCAGAATTGTTGGTAATTTAGTTAATCTATGGTAATTTAGATTTGAATAACATAACAAAAATGTGTATTCATATATATATATATATAGTATTCCTTTTTATATCTGTGTCCATATTGTCCATTAGTTTCTTGTGGACCATATGGTTCAAGAGAAAATAGCCAAAATAATGGGGAAAAAGCATCTAATCAACATGGTATTATTTTCATTGAACTCTGCAACTCTTCCAACTATTGACTTTTTTCACAACTGCCACCAGTTTGGCGCCACAAATTTTACAACATAGACACAGTAAAATAAGTGTGTCAAAAAATATATAAAGGATAATTCATGCTGAAACCCTCATATTAAACACTAATGGTATTCATTAAGTTGATGGGATATATTTTGGATAAAGTTACAGTTTTGTCATTGCAATGTTAATTTTTTTAAATGATCTTATTTGATTATCTAATATATTCTACATGTGGTAAGGCTACACAGAGGGACAGATATAATTACAGACCCTGTGGTTGTAAAGAGTACACTAATAATCGAGAAGCAAGTACAGGGAGTGAATTTAATGAACAAACAAACATGGAACAAAACAAGAAACACGAGTAGTGTACAAACATATAAAGAGAACCAGAGTCAATAATGCTAAGGGAATTGACAGATATAGGGGAGTTAATCAGGAAGATGGTGGAGTCCAGGTGATTGTCATGAGGCGCAGGTGCGCATAATGATGGTGGCAGGTGTGCATAATGATGACACAACTGGAGTAAAACGATGGTGGCAGATGTATGTAACTGGCGGGAATAAACGTGACAGTACCCCCTTCCTGACGCGCGTCTCCAGCCGCCTGACTTCGCCAACTAGAGGAACGGTCCCGAGGACCAGGAGCGGGCGTGCAGGAACCTATAGAGCTGGCTGAGGCGCGGCAGCCTGACGAGCTGGCTGAGGTGCTGGGAGCCTGGCGAGCCGGTTGAGGCGCGGGAACTGGAACTGGCGTCACCAGTAAAAAAAAAAGTTAAAGATCCCTGTTGCTTCCCCTTGGTGAGGCGTTGTTCTGTAACATTTGCGCTAATAATCGGAACGCAAGCATAGGGAGTGAATTTAATTAATAAACAAGCATGGAACAAAACAAGAAACACAAGTGGCGTACAAACATGAAACATACAAACAGAACCAATAACGCCTGAGGAAAGAACCAAAGGGAGTGACAGATATAGGGGAGGTAATCAGAAAGGTGATGGAGTCCAGGTGAGTCTCAAGAGGCGCAGGTGCGCGTGACTATGGTGGTAGGTGTGAGTAATGATGACACAACTGGCGACGTCGAGCGGGAGTAAACGTGACAGTGGTAATCTGAAGTAACCAAAAAGGCAACTAGATGTCATCTGACAAAATCCCCCTTCCCATAACGTAAAAGTTACCAAAATTCTGTTAGTTTACTGGAAATACTCTATACCCTCCCTTCGCAACCCTACCGCCATGTTAGCACACTGCAGCAGCAGCCTAAAATCATTCAGCACTATGGATAGCTCTTAACCACTGCAATGTTCATTCAATGCTCCAAAGAGCTTAGCAGTGCGTTGTGTTTCTTTCTTTGAAGACACTGTGGTGAACAGTGAGTGGTTGTTGTTGGCAACCATTTCAGTCAGGCAGTCATTCAGGCAGTCAGTCAGGCAATCAGTCAGTCTGGCAGGCAGTCACACCTGCTCCCTCTCTGGCACTCAAGGGCGCCAGGCTGCCCATCATTATCCACACCTGTCACCATAATTACGCGCATCGGCGCTCATTGGACTCACCTGGACTCCTTCACTTTGTTGATTGCCCCTTCTATATCTGTCTGTTCCTCAGTTTGTTCCCCGTGTCAGCATTATTGTCGTTGTGTTTTCCCCTGTCCAGACGCTGCACTTGTTTGTTTCTTGTCCATTGTTTATTAAATGTTCACTCCCTGTATTTGCTTCTCGTCTCCCAGCGCCTGTTCTCACACAGTCAGTCAGGCAGGCAGAGAGCAAGGAAATACAGTACAGTGGATGACAAATAAATAACTACGAGAGATTCTTGATTTTCTCTTTATTATTTTTCCTGATTGGAAAGAAATTGCAAGGTCAATATTTTCATTAATCACATTACATGACATGATGCACCAAAATGTTACTCTATCTGTTTACAGGAATACACTGAATAGAACACAAGGTTTCACAATGGATACACAACTGACGTTTCGCCCATTGCACTTACAACAGTGAATGACTTGAGTTAGACTTTTTATGGATTTTTTTTGTTGCATTTTCAATTAGCTTTTTCCTCTTATTTCAATCTCTTTTTAAAAAATGGATCATTTCTCATCAACTTTGAAACCTCCCGACAGAATGACAATAGAATGCCTGGATAAACTTTTACCATGTAGGTATTTCTCCTTGTTTTACAAACACAATATGTATAGAAACTCTACACAGACCGAATATGTATCTGAATACAAGTTTATTCCAATGTTGCCAACAGTCAATACGAGCCAGACAGATACACTATGCTTATTTCATCATTATATTCATAATCATGATATTTAATTAGAATAAATATTATTTTATACACAAAAGCACAAAAGTTGGCAGCAAGTACGGTGTGGGAATGCACAAGACGACCGTACTATGAACTCAAACGCTGTACAGAAGAATCCATCTGTATTTACAGTGAGAATGTGTGTTTGTGTGTCTGTCTGTCTGTCCATTTGGACAGCTACAGTCAGTGAAGGCTGTCTGGTCTCATGCTTCTCTTATCGACCACAACGTCTCCATAAAGATGGTGAGCTCGCAGCTATCTATACCAAGGTCCCTCTTTGGATACATCCTGCACTCTCATTTATATTATTACCGTGAGATAACACATTTGTTTTACCTCTCCTTGAAATCAATAACACATATGCTATTGGTGTTATATTTCTGTCTTTACACACCAGTCAGGCTTGTGCTTTAATTATAACATGCCCTGCGAATCCTAACTTCAACTTAAAATGCAATGCATGACTAAGTGGAGGTTAGGATTTCTCCCATTTGTTCCTCCAACTACTAATGATACCTTGATGTTGTTCTTTGTATGCAACTTTTAGTGGCTTCAAAGCACATCAAGTTGTTTCCCTCATAATCTATTACTACATGATGCCATTCCTAATGCAGAGAGACATAAGGAACCATTCTATTTGTTGTACAGTCTGATCAACCAATCAGATACCTGAAATGAATCCTCCACCCTTCAGGTTATACACTGACAGCCGATGCGCACACTGACTGACATTTTATAATGAGAATTCCTGACCAACCGCCTCACAGGTTTGTATAGCAGCACGGACTGGACAGCTGAACACGCCATGGCAGTGGGGCCCTGGTCAAGCTACACACACACCAGGACTGAATGAGAGCATACAAACAGCCGGACAAAGCCAAGCAAATCATGCTTCAAGCATTAAGATGGACATTCATGACTGACAGTCTACACAGTCAACCCTTTGGCAACAAGTCCCCCCATATGGGGAGTAATGGGGTACTATAAAACATGCCACGAAAATAAGTCTACATTCAATAGTTAAATATTCAGATCCATAAATACAATTAGCAAAGTAAAAATATGTTTCAGAACGGTTTTCGATGTCTTTCAGTTCACAATGTTGTTGGATTCTAGTGAGTAACATTGGTCATTATGGTATTAAACTTTGTTTTTTGTCTGTTCCAGTTTCAAAATGAATCATTGCATAGAACATTTGAAATGATGATTGCTTCCAGCCACTCCTGCATGTGTGTGTGTTTGCTTGATTGCATGTATGTCTCTGTGTGAGTAAGTGTAAACATAGAGATTTAGGTGTGTATGTGTAGTTGAGCAACTCTCTCAGACATATTGCTGATGTTTATCAACATGTTTCAGATATTCCCATCCATGAATTTAAACAACATTAACACCAATGTGCTGTATATCATTTTATGCATGCTATTGCTTTTAAATCAACCAGAAAATTATTCAAATGTAAGATAATAAATAAGAAAACAATAGACCATAAAATATAAATAGATTTACCAAACAAAAACATAAAACATAAAAACAGAAGTCACATGAATATAAATTAATAAAAACACAAATGAATAATTTACATTATCAGTGTTCTCGATAGATGTATGTACATACAAAAGTATACAGTTGTGCAAAACGAAATTAAGAAAGGTATGACATGGACGTTTCAAAACATATGAGGTATACAAGTAAAAAATATGTACCGAATAAGGCTCTTCTTTTCAGAATAATATCAGGCAAAAATGATAAGAAATGAAACAAGATGAAAATACTTTTTATATATAAAAAAAAATAAATCCCAAAGTGCTCTGGGATTGACAAGTGATGGCTTTGCGGTGGCTAAAAGACAGCCATGGTCACGCTTGCTTGCGTTCCATCTGGTCCTCTCTCCTGTGTGGATCTCACACTCTATTGGTGGGCACACTGGTAGCTTCTCCTCTCTTTATCCTACTCGTCTAGCAATGTCTGGTGAACCCTCTTCTGGACGTAGTGGTGAAAAAGTGTTAAGAAGGTATGGGTTTCTTTTTTGATTATTATTGTGCGTGCATTCCAGTGTCCACATGTACATGTTGCATTCTGTAGACATCATATCATCACAACATGTGGAGGAGAAATAAAAACACATTCAAAGAAAGGGTCATTGTTCCCTGGAATGTAGAGATCATAGAAACCAAGCATTCAAGTGGTTCATAACCAGGGCATTGTTTGTTTGTTTGTCTGTCGCCGTTTGTTTGTCTTGCCTTGCCTTCTCCAGTGTAGTAGTTAGTGTCATAGTTGGCAGAGGTCTCTTTGGTACTAGTAAAACCTATGAGCTGTGTATCTATCTCCCTCCTCCACTGTGTTATAATGGTGATGGTGTTATAAGGCCCTCTGACCACAAAAGTGTGGAGTCGTGAATGATTCTGGTCAGATGTGGACTCCTCTGAGTCTGCATTACAAATGCCACCCTATTCCCTATATAGTGCACTACTTTTGACCAGATGTGACATTTCCTTCTACAATGGCTCTCATCTGGCCTTGTCTTAGAATCACAGAACCACAGCAAGTGATGGGAGAGCTCTGATGAAACTCAGTGTGCTCTCCAAGATGACAGAGATTTAGGTGAAGAAGCAGCCTCCTCCGTTGTTGTCCTTCTGAGCTGAGCGATGCAGAAGCCAAGCCTACGGTGTGTGACAGCTCCCTGTTCTGTTCCTGGATCAGGTGTTATTTCTCTCAGTAAGCAGAGAGACAAACAGGGAGGTGAGACAGACAGGATTGTATCTTCATTCTCTCTTCGCTCTCTGTCTCATTCACTCTCCTACGGGAGCTGTGATGTAGGCTCTCGTTGGCATTCTGCTGGTGCATCTGAAAACATGAAGTCAAAGTTTAGTGTCTCTCACCTAGAGATCATTTTTACTGAATTTTGGGAAAACCTGGGGATTTTGGGAAAGTTACCGGAATTTTAAAACCCTACGAGATCAATATACACAGAATTTATACGGTATGTGTTGCATTAGGATCCAATGTCACAGACATTTGAATAATATGACAAAGAGGCAAAATACAGTACACAGAGACAGACTGTAAAATGTGTGCATTATTGTCTCATAGTTAGTGCTGAAAGATTTCGGGACATGATTACACCTACAGAGGGAAGAGGAGAGCTGTAGTACTGTACTGCTTGAGGGATAACTACCTACATGTGCACACACACCTACACACAGAGACACAAGGACACACATACACACACAATTCCATTCTCATTCCTTACACATGGCTCAGCAGAGCAGAATCCCCTAGAGCAGGGGTGTCAAAGTCAAATGGACGGAGGGCCAAATAAAAAAATCAGCTACAAGACGAGGGCCGGACTGTTCGAATGTTCATTGAAAATTTTTTAAATGACGCATATAGTCTAGTGAACCTAATTGAACCTACTGAAAACCTAACAAATATATTACAATATGATCAGATAAATAAAGCAATATTTTCTTATGGCTCTGTCAGTAATCTTTAATTTTCAACAGACACAAAAGACAAATTTCCTTTATATAAATATCCCCATAACATGAACATTAAATGAAAGAAACCGGTATTCAAGGCACCATCAGTAGACTATATTTTCTATTTTAGCAAAAGTGGGCTAAATTTACTTCAAAGAAAAAACAATAATAGCAATTTTCTATCATCCACTCAACTGAAATATTTTTAAAATATAATTGGATTGAAATACAAAAAAATAAAGTGCAAAAATCTATTAATCAAAAACAACACTTTGTTTAAGGAGAAGTAACATGCAGTGAAAACAAATATTAAATTTTAACTTTTAAACTTGAACTGAGTAAAAACTCTAAATATGTGATTGCACAGTAATGTTCACTTGTTTGAGGTTGAGGGTGATACTTGGTGGTGTCCCATCTTTTCCACAAGTTCATCAATGTTCGGGGTAAGGCTCTGAGCTGAAGAAATCCTCAGAATTGAGTGGAGGTGTTCAGCAGTAAGTCGACTTCTGTGTGATGTTTTGTTCAGGTTCATCAAAGAAAACAGTTGTTCACACAGGTATGTGCTGCCAAACATAGACAACGTTTGAGCAGCCTGGATGCGCAGCTGGGGCATTGTGCCGGGGAGGAAACGGGCGAACTCCGCAGCACCCACTGCCGCATATTTTGCCCTCAGTGCATCATTGCATTGGAGGTCAATCAACTCCATTTGGAGGTTTGGTGGTGAGCTTTCCACGTCAACAGCAAATGGGTTACCGAGCAGTTCCAACCTGCTTTTTTGTGCTTCAAAGTCAGCAAATCGGCGTCGAAAGTCAGCGGCAAGCATACCTATTTTATCAGCCAACTGTGTGCTCGGGAACGCACTGGTAGAGAGCTTCTCTTTCATGGTCTGGCAGCTGGGAAAGTGGCTCAAATTTTCTTTCCGCATCTGCGTCTCCCACAGAGTCAGTTTGGTTTTAAATGCCTTCACTGTACTGTACATATCAGAGATGACACGATCCCGACCCTGCAGCTGCAAGTTTATTGCATTCAGATGACTCGTAATGTCACACAGAAAAGCCATTTCACACAGAAACATTTCGTCTCGGAGTTGTGTTGTGTCTTTCCCTTTGCTGTCCAAGAACAGACAAATCTCCTCACGAAGCTCGAAACATCTTTGAAGCACCTTTCCCTGGCTTAGCCATCGCACCTCTGTGTGATAAGGCAAATCACCATGCTCCGTTTCTAACTCCGTCAGAAATGCCTTGAACTGGCGGTGATTCAAACCTTTGGCTCTGATAAAGTTAACTGTGCGCGTGATGATGCTCATTACATGCTCCATTTTCAAGGCTTTACCGCACAACGCTTCCTGGTGTATGATACAATGATAAGCTGTCAGCTCACCTGTCGCGTTTTCCTCTTGCATCTTTTCCCGTATCTTCGCCACCAGTCCGCTCCTGTGTCCACACATCGCAGGTGCTCCGTCGGTTGTCAAACCCACGAGTTTTTCCCAAGGCAGCTCCATCTCATTTACACATCTTGACACCTCTTCATACAAATCATGCCCCGTAGTTGTGCCATGCATAGGACGTAAAGCCAAAAACTCCTCTGTCACGCTTAGGTTGGAGTCCACTCCGCGGATGAAAATTGACAACTGGGCAATGTCAGAAATGTCGGTGCTCTCATCCACAGCCAAGGAATATGCAATAAAATCTTTTCCCTTTTTCACAAGCTGCTCTTTTAGATTGATGGACAACTGGTCTACTCTCTCGGCAATGGTGTTTCTGCTCAGACTCACATTTAAAAAGAGTTGCCTTTTTTCTGGGCAAACTTCGTCACAAACTTTAATCATGCAGTTTTTGATGAAATCCCCCTCCGTAAATGGCCGGGCTGATTTAGCGATCTCTTCTGCCAAAATAAAACTGGCCTTGACAGTTGCGTCCGCGTGTGTGTCCGCGTGTTTCGTTTCATAATGTCGTCTCAGATTATACTCTTTCAGTACCGCCACACTTTCTCCACACAGAAGACACACAGGTTTTCCAGCTACCTTCGTGAACATATACTCCGACTCCCACCTTGTTTGAAACCCCCGGTTCTCAGTATCCACCTTCCGTTTTGCCATTTTTGATGGGTATCTGAAAGTTAATTTTACTGTGATGCTGACGACTGCTGTGCCAATAAATATTGAAATGAAGCAGCCTACTGCTCGGTGCGTCACCTTTGCATTGTGGGAAATGTAGTATTGGTGCGTGTAAAAGATCTGCGGGCTGCCGGCTTGCTGCGGGCCGGTTCTAATAATAAATCAAGATCATCCCAGGGGCCGTAAAAAACCTTCTTGCGGGCCGGATGTGGCCCGCGGGCCTTGACTCTGACATATGTGCCCTAGAGAGAAGGAGAAAGAGACAGGGATAGACAGCGAGAAATAGAAATAGAGACTGATAAAAAAGAAAGAGATATTGAGAGAGAGAGAGAGAGAGAGAGAGAGAGAGAGAGAGAGAGAGAGAGAGAGAGAGAGAGAAAAGAACCACTGAGCCAGAGATTATGCACCCTGGAGGGTTACCCAGTGGCCAACACCCTAGTGCCAGGCTGTAATTACCATGGGAACCAATCCCACACCCTTATCCCAGTGAATTCTGTGAAAATTCTCTATAATAAATGTTTTCTTAAAAAAAGTAATATTGATATGAGATCAATGTAGTACAGCATCTACACTTTGAAAGCTCTGCATTTTAAAATAGGGCTATAAATACAATTGACTGTACTGTAGCTAATTTACTGAGTTCTGTAACCTTCTCGTCACAGACTAGATACACTATACTTCCTGTGACTGTATAGTAATAGGCCACATCCACCACGAGCCGACACCTCATTAAAACAGACCACATCCCCTATCTAAGACCTCACAACGGTCCCAAAATGGCCACGGTGAGTGCTTCCAGTGTCACTATGTCCCAAGCCCCTCCACCAGGGCGGTGGCAGCCAATCAGAGCCCTGCTGGGATTGTCAGTAATCCTCAGGGCTGAGTAGGCTTACCTGTTGGTCAGAGAGGCACTGAGAAGGTTTTATCTCTAGATCCCTGCACTAGATCTCTCACCCCTACCACACATTTTTTTTAGTGTAATGAGTCATCATTCTGTGGGCCCCAGTTTGTGCGTGTGTGTGCGTGTGTGTGTGCATGTCATCCCACGGCTAGTCTGCTTATCCATTGGCTAATTAATTTTTTTCTCCCCAATTTCATGGTATCCAATTGGTAGTAGTTACAGTCTTGTATCATTGCTGCAACTCCCGTACGGACTTGGGAGAGGCGAAGATCGAAAGCCATGCGTCCTCCGAAGCACAACCCAACCTAGCCGCACTACTTTTTGACCCAACGCACATCCAACCCGGAAGCCAGCCGCACCAATGTGTCGGAGGAAACACTGTACACCTGGCGACTAGTCAGCGTGCACTGCGCCCGGCCCGCCACAGGAGTTGCTAGTGCGCGATGAGACAAGGATATCCCTACCGGCCAAACCCTCCCTAACCAGGACGACGCTGGGACAATTGTGCGTCGCCCCATGCACCTCTGGTGGCACAGCGATGCAGTGCCTTAGACCACTGCGCCACCCGGGAGGCCCTCCATTGGCTACTCATGCTTCTACATGATGCAGACATGGATCTATATTAATCTATGCAAATATCCATCTGCTACAACGCTTCATCCATTCATCCACCGCAGTGTGGGGCTGTTGCCCAAATGGCACCCTATTCCCTACCTAGAGCACCATTTAGGGAATAGGCTGCCATTGAAGATGCAACCTCTGTATCCTTAACTGCATTAAACTTAACTATTGATGATAGTATTAATACTTTGAGGGGTGAGCATTTAACTTCGAAAAAGATGAACGCTATTTAAATATTTAATCTACACTCATATACATCATGAAAATATGAAGAGTAAAGTGCAGATTATCACAAATATGGTCAACATTTTTCTCCAAAGGCAAGACACACCGCCCCAATGTGTAAAGACATGTATTTATTTCATGAGATACTCACTGATGCACTCAGGTACCCTCCTCCTCCTTTTCCGCTTCATTGTGATAGTGAAATGTATAAAATGCCGAAAACAGTTTCATAGATTTTTCTAGTACCAAGCCTCCAATCCCCCTCCATCGCAACTCCTCAAACCCTGCAAGACAAACACAAGCTTCCCCTCACACCTGGGACATCCACAACACACAAACAAAGTGTCAACTACTTAAACCTTACATCTATGAAAAATCACAAAGAAATCCATTGCATTTACCCTCCTTTCTTCCATTCACCAAAATGAAGTGAACTTCTTCCCGAGGCCAGAAATAGCTGTGTAAAAGAAATAGAGAATAGATGGGGTGAGAGGGAAAAAATATTTAGTACAGTATAGAAAGTTAGGACATTAGTCATTTTCACAGAATATCATATTTAGTACAGTATAGAAAGTTAATACATTAGTACTTTTCACAGAATATTGTGTAGAAGGGGTGTATATAAAATAAAGGGTCCATTTTGTATTATGTTCTATCACTAAGAAAGAACATCAACGACTGTCACACACACACCCCATACAGAAGAAAAGTAATTGTTAAACAGTAATTCCTTCCACATCAGACTCTGTATGCGTCCCAAATGGCACCCTACTCCCTATATGGTGCACTTCTTTTGATCAGGATCCATAGGTAGTGCCCTATATGGAAATAGGGTGCCATTCCCAGTGTTCAGGTTCTCAGGGCTTTACCATCTCCCAGTTTCCCCGCCTGTTCAGCTGCGCCTCCCGCCCCTCCCAGGATATTGGTGAGAACGTTGACGCCCTCTGCTGGGGGCTGGCCTGCCACTGCACTGCCGATCCCACCAGGCCGGCTACCTATCCCTCCAGGAGGGGTTGCTTTAGAGCCTGCAGAGGAATCACAACCGCACTATCAGATGGCACTGTTTGGGTAGTATATACTTTTCTGTTTGAGTAGTATGTCATTTCTGTTTGGGTAGCATGTTGTTCTCTGTTTAGGTAGTATGTCATTCTCTGTTTGGGTAGCATGTCATTCTCTGTTTAGGTAGTATGTCATGTCTGTTTGGGTAGCATGTCATTCTCTGTTTGGGTAGTATGTCATGTATGTTTGGGTAGCATGTTATTCTCTGTTTGTGTAGCATGTCATTCTCTGATTGGGTAGCATGTCATTCTCTGATTGGGTAGCATGTCATTCTCTGTTTGGGTAGCATGTCATGTCTGTTTCGGTAGCATGTCATTCTCTGTTTGGGTAGCATGTCATTCTCTGTTTGGGTAGCATGTCATGTCTGTTTTGGTAGCATGTCATTCTCTGTTTAGGTAGTATGTCATGTCTGTTTGGGTAGCATGTCATTCTCTGTTTAGGTAGTATGTCATGTCTGTTTGGGTAGCATGTCATTCTCTGTTTGGGTAGCATGTCATTCTCTGTTTGGGTAGCATGTCATTCTCTGTTTGGGTAGTATGTCATTCTCTGTTTGGGTAGCATGTCATTCTCTGTTTGGGTAGCATGTCATTCTCTGTTTGGGTAGTATGTCATTCTCTGTTTGGGTAGCATGTCATTCTCTGTTTGTGTAGCATGTCATTCTCTGATTGGGTAGCATGTCATTCTCTGTTTGGGTAGCATGTCATTCTCTGTTTTGGTAGTATGTCATGTCTGTTTGGGTAGCATGTCATTCTCTGTTTAGGTAGTATGTCATTCTCTGTTTAGATAGCATGTCATTTTCTGTTTGGGTAGCACGTCATTCTCTGTTTGGGTAGCATGTCATTCTCTGTTTGTGTAGCATGTCATTCTCTGTTTGGGTAGCATGTCATTTCTGTTTGGGTAGCATGTCATTTCTGTTTGGGTAGCATGTCATGTCGGTTTGGTAGCATGTCATTCTCTGTTTGGGTAGCATGTCATTCTCTGTTTTGGTAGTATGTCATGTCTGTTTGGGTAGCATGTCATTTTATGTTTGGGTAGCATGTCATTCTCTGTTTGGGTAGCATGTCATGCCTGTTTGGGTAGCATGGCATTCTCGGTTTTGGTAGTATGTCATGTCTGTTTGGGTAGCATGTCATTCTCTGTTTGGGTAACATGCCATTCTCTGTTTGGGTAGCATGCCATTCTCTGTTTGGGTAGCATGTCATTCTCTGTTTGGGTAGCATGTCATTCTCTGCTTGGGTAGCATGTCATTCTCTGCTTGGGTAGCATGTCATTCTCTGTTTGGGTAGCATGTCATTCTCTGTTTGGGTAGCATGTCATTCTCTGTTTGTGTAGCATGTCATTCTCTGTTTGGGTAGCATGTCATTTCTGTTTGGGTAGCATGTCATTCTCTGTTTTGGTAGTATGTCATGTCTGTTTGGGTAGGGGTAGCATGTCATTCTCTGTTTTGGTAGTATGTCATGTCTGTTTGGGTAGCATGTCATTCTCTGTTTTGGTAGTATGTCATTCTCTGTTTGGGTAGCATGTCATTCTCTGTTTGGGTAGCATGTCATTCTCTGTTTGGGTAGCATGTCATTCTCTGTTTGGGTAGCATGTCATTCTCTGTTTGTGTAGCATGTCATTCTCTGTTTGGGTAGCATGTCATTTCTGTTTGGGTAGCATGTCATTCTCTGTTTTGGTAGTAGGTCATGTCGGTTTGGTAGCATGTCATTCTCTGTTTGGGTAGCATGTCATTCTCTGTTTAGGTAGTATGTCATGTCTGTTTGGGTAGCATGTCATTCTCTGTTTGGGTAGCATGTCATTCTCTGTTTTAGTAGAATGTCATGTCTGTTTGGGTAGCATGTCATTCTCTGTTTTGGTAGTATGTCATGTCTGTTTGGGTAGCATGTCATTCTCTGTTTGGGTAGCATGCCATTCTCGGTTTTGGTAGTATGTCATGTCTGTTTGGGTAGCATGTCATTCTCTGTTTGGGTAACATGCCATTCTCTGTTTGGGTAGCATGCCATTCTCTGTTTGGGTAGCATGTCATTCTCTGTTTGGGTAGCATGTCATTCTCTGCTTGGGTAGCATGTCATTCTCTGCTTGGGTAGCATGTCATTCTCTGTTTGGGTAGCATGTCATTCTCTGTTTGGGTAGCATGTCATGCCTGTTTGGGTAGCATGGCATTCTCGGTTTTGGTAGTATGTCATGTCTGTTTGGGTAGCATGTCATTCTCTGTTTGGGTAACATGCCATTCTCTGTTTGGGTAGCATGCCATTCTCTGTTTGGGTAGCATGTCATTCTCTGTTTGGGTAGCATGTCATTCTCTGCTTGGGTAGCATGTCATTCTCTGCTTGGGTAGCATGTCATTCTCTGTTTGGGTAGCATGTCATTCTCTGTTTGGGTAGCATGTCATTCTCTGTTTGTGTAGCATGTCATTCTCTGTTTGGGTAGCATGTCATTTCTGTTTGGGTAGCATGTCATTCTCTGTTTTGGTAGTATGTCATGTCTGTTTGGGTAGGGGTAGCATGTCATTCTCTGTTTTGGTAGTATGTCATGTCTGTTTGGGTAGCATGTCATTCTCTGTTTTGGTAGTATGTCATTCTCTGTTTGGGTAGCATGTCATTCTCTGTTTGGGTAGCATGTCATTCTCTGTTTGGGTAGCATGTCATTCTCTGTTTGGGTAGCATGTCATTCTCTGTTTGTGTAGCATGTCATTCTCTGTTTGGGTAGCATGTCATTTCTGTTTGGGTAGCATGTCATTCTCTGTTTTGGTAGTAGGTCATGTCGGTTTGGTAGCATGTCATTCTCTGTTTGGGTAGCATGTCATTCTCTGTTTAGGTAGTATGTCATGTCTGTTTGGGTAGCATGTCATTCTCTGTTTGGGTAGCATGTCATTCTCTGTTTTAGTAGAATGTCATGTCTGTTTGGGTAGCATGTCATTCTCTGTTTTGGTAGTATGTCATGTCTGTTTGGGTAGCATGTCATTCTCTGTTTGGGTAGCATGCCATTCTCGGTTTTGGTAGTATGTCATGTCTGTTTGGGTAGCATGTCATTCTCTGTTTGGGTAACATGCCATTCTCTGTTTGGGTAGCATGCCATTCTCTGTTTGGGTAGCATGTCATTCTCTGTTTGGGTAGCATGTCATTCTCTGTTTGGGTAGCATGTCATGCCTGTTTGGGTAGCATGGCATTCTCGGTTTTGGTAGTATGTCATGTCTGTTTGGGTAGCATGTCATTCTCTGTTTGGGTAACATGCCATTCTCTGTTTGGGTAGCATGCCATTCTCTGTTTGGGTAGCATGTCATTCTCTGTTTGGGTAGCATGTCATTCTCTGCTTGGGTAGCATGTCATTCTCTGCTTGGGTAGCATGTCATTCTCTGTTTGGGTAGCATGTCATTCTCTGTTTGGGTAGCATGTCATTCTCTGTTTGTGTAGCATGTCATTCTCTGTTTGGGTAGCATGTCATTTCTGTTTGGGTAGCATGTCATTCTCTGTTTTGGTAGTATGTCATGTCTGTTTGGGTAGGGGTAGCATGTCATTCTCTGTTTTGGTAGTATGTCATGTCTGTTTGGGTAGCATGTCATTCTCTGTTTTGGTAGTATGTCATTCTCTGTTTGGGTAGCATGTCATTCTCTGTTTGGGTAGTATGTCATTCTCTGTTTGGGTAGCATGTCATTCTCTGTTTGGGTAGCATGTCATTCTCTGTTTGTGTAGCATGTCATTCTCTGTTTGGGTAGCATGTCATTTCTGTTTGGGTAGCATGTCATTCTCTGTTTTGGTAGTAGGTCATGTCGGTTTGGTAGCATGTCATTCTCTGTTTGGGTAGCATGTCATTCTCTGTTTAGGTAGTATGTCATGTCTGTTTGGGTAGCATGTCATTCTCTGTTTGGGTAGCATGTCATTCTCTGTTTTAGTAGAATGTCATGTCTGTTTGGGTAGCATGTCATTCTCTGTTTTGGTAGTATGTCATGTCTGTTTGGGTAGCATGTCATTCTCTGTTTGGGTAGCATGCCATTCTCTGTTTGGGTAGCATGTCATTCTCTGTTTGGGTAGCATGTCATTCTCTGTTTGTGTAGCATGTCATTCTCTGTTTGGGTAGCATGTCATTTCTGTTTTGGTAGTATGTCATGTCGATTTGGTAGCATGTCATTCTCTGTTTAGGTAGCATGTCATTTTCTGTTTGGGTAGCATGTCATTCTCTGTTTGGGTAGCATGTTGTTCTCTGTTTGGGTAGCATGTCATTCTCTGTTTAGGTAGCATGTCATGTCTGTTTGGGTAGCATGTCATTCTGTTTGGGTAGTATGTCAGGTCTGTTTTGGTAGCATGCCATTCTCTGTTTAGGTAGTATGTCATGTCTGTTTGGGTAGTATGTCATGTCTGTTTGGGTAGCATGTCATTCTCTGTTTGGGTAGCATGTCATTCTCTGTTTGGGTAGTATGTCATGTTTGTTTAGGTAGCATGTTATTCTCTGTTTTGGTAGTATGTCATGTCTGTTTGGGTAGTATGTCATGTCTGTTTGGGTAGCATGTCATTCTCTGTTTGGGTTTGAGAGAGTCTAAACACAGCAATGTATTAATGCAGTGTTAGATTGCGAGGGAGGTGTCAGTCTCACCGATGCCTGTGAGGGGTGGTGTAGCTGTCTTGGGTGGCTGTGCTGCTGCTGCCCCCCCAATCGTTGCTGCAGGTTTCATCCCCCCAATAGCTGCTGCAGGTGTGGCAGAAGTCACCTTTTGCAGAACAGAAAGAGTGGGGAACAAAAATGTTACGGTCCAGCTGTTCACCAATGTCATGACGTTGGCCTGGGGGGTAGGTTTATTACAGTCATAAATACCTCTTCCCCCCTTTTTCCTCTCTCTACCCTACTGAGGTTACATTTGCAAAACCCTTGGTTGGTTAACATAGAGATTCTGGGAACATCAGAAGGTGGGGGGGGAAATTAACTTTATTTTGGTAATCCGACCATATGCGGTGGTACTTAATGAATATGATGTCAGTTCGGTTGTCATCTGAGACATTCTCATCAATGATAAGATGACAAACTCTACATTGGAAAGTCTACACATCAGAGTTATCGGATTCACATGGAATTGTTGTTCAATTGAAATATTTGAATATGAAATTATTCGTGATGAGATGAAATGTGATTTTAGCTTCTAAAATGTGAGATTTGGGTTTTCATAAGATTGAGCAGAGCCCTATCAGTGGCCCGCCCCTGTGAAGGGACATGGGCTATATAACTTTTCTAACACGCCCTCCTCTCCCTTCCTATATAAGCCCTTGACGACAATATAACCTCCATTTCCGAGGATGTAGGACGACGGTCCTATGTCAGAATGGTTCAGATAATAACTATAGAACGAAGCCAACATCAGCGTGAGCTTTGGTTGCGAATGGTATGAACTTTGAACTCTTATTCATTACAGAAGTGATTCCTCCTAGCCGTTGAGTTAGCAACAGCAGATGCAACGAGGGTTAGGAAGGAACAGACAGCGTATCCCGTCTATCACCCAACGACTTTACTAAAACGTATCCAATTGACAACCAGAGACATTCTTCAAAGGACTCGGTTTGGCAACACGGCCTTCCATCTACCACCAACCTACCGAAGCGCAGCTCAGAGTAAATATTTATTGCATTTTTCTTTTCCAAATGGGCAGTAATTTAGAATGCATCAGATACTGTATTTACGATAGCACAGCTTCTCCCTGTGTCCCTCAGTCTTCCCGCTCTTTCACTCAAACCCAGCCCTTTTCCTTTGTGTAACAAGCTGTCATATCTGTTCCGCCCGCTAGGGACGTTTTCCTTTATGACGTAATTTGTAATCAAGTTATGATTTAATAATGTGTATGTGTAATTCTGTGTGATTAGTTAGGTATTTAGTAAATAAATAATTAAACCCAATTTTGTATTGCTGATTCAAATTGTTAGCCAGGGTTTGTGCAGATAACCAATAATTTACAACTTTCAGATGAGACTGAATTAAGATGACAATTAATATTGACTGCTATTGATGTAAAATATTACTAGGTCTTTAAGAGTTTATTCGGAAGATAACAGCTCTATAAATATTATTTTGTGGTGCCCGACTCTCTAGTTAATTACATTTGCATGATTAGCTCAATCAGGTAATATTAATTACGGCAAAATTATTTTATAGAATAGCATGTCATATCACTTAATCCGGCATAACCAAAGACACGACACCAAGAAGTGACAAATAAGAGGGGAAAATTACATGGGCCCAGTAATTTCATGAGTATTGCCAGGATACACAATTCAACTTTTCTTGAAATACCAAACCCATCTCAGGTGTACTCACGGCTGTGGTTGTTGGCTGGCCTGCGGTAGGTCCGGCTGGCTGCCGGCCTTGTGCCGGAGTCTGGCCAGGTTTAGCCTGCTGTTGTTCCGGCCCTGGTCCTGCTATGGGTCCTGGGCCTGCAGTGACTGGAGTGGCCTGAGGGCCCCCGGCTATGGTCTGGGAAGGCTGGCTCTGCTGTGGAGGCTGCTGCTGCTGGGTACGTTGCTGCTGCTGGGCCGGTTGGCCCCCGTCTGGCCCCTGGGTTCCAGGCTGTCTGCCTGACAGGGGCTGTTGCTGCTGCCCGCCTGGACCCCCCTGGGGCTGTTGCTGCTGCCCGCCTGGACCCCCCTGGGGCTGTTGCTGCTGCCCGCCTGGACCCCCCTGGAGCTGTTGCTGCTGCCCGCCTGGACTCCCCTGGGGCTGTTGCTGCTGCCCGCCTGGACCCCCCTGGGGCTGTTGCTGCTGCCCGCCTGGACCACCCTGGGGCTGTTGGTGCTGCCCGCCTGGACCACCCTGGGGCTGTTGGTGCTGCCCGCCTGGACCACCCTGGGGCTGTTGCCCCAGACCCTGCTTGGCCCCTGCAGAAGGAACCCCTTCTTGTCTCCTGGAGGACGAGCCTGGCGGCTTCTGACCCCTGCCACTGGTGCCCTCGCGGTGGTGGCCGGAGGCCGGGTCACGAGAGGAGTAGTCTCCAGAGTCCCGGTAGCCATCCCGGGAGGAGTGTGGTTCCGAGCCTCCCCTCTTCTTGGTGGAGGAGGATCCACGGCCCTCAGAGCGGGCGGATTGGTCTTTGGGGTGTGTTCTGGAGGAGCGGCTGGACGTCCGAGGCTCCTCGCCAGAGTGGCGGGAAGAGGAGTGCCTCCCCGAGCTGCCGCCGCTGCTGCCTTGGTGACCACGGTGGTCGCGGGATGATGAGGTGGACGAGGGGTGGCGAGGTTGGTTGTTGTACTCGTCCTGAGGCCACAGGTCCTGTTCTTCGGGAGGCTCATCATAGTCATGGTAGGTGTGCTTCACGTTGGCGCCGGTCTGTTGTCTACCAGTGGAGATGTGCCCTGCGCTCCCATGGTGTCTGGAGCGGTTGGAGCGAGCCTCCCTTGGCTTCTCAAACCAGTCCGTCTCCTCCTGACCCAGATGATAGGCTTTTTGAACAACAAAAATTATCATCAGTCAGTTTACTTTTGCTTTATGATGTGTAGAGAGGAAAAGGAGAGAGAGACATACAGTCTGAACTGAAGCCACGCAGACGAAAGACAAAAAGACGGGCCCAAAGTTTCAAAAACATGGAAAGTCTTTCAGAGTCAAACAAAAAACAGCAAACAACAAAATCACAAAAAAGAAAAATGTTTCAGCAGGCAAAATGAAAAAAAGAAAAACAGGCATATGCGGTTTCATGCATTGGGCACAACATTCACAGTCACAAAACAGAAGAAGCCATCATGCTACTCTGAAGAATCTTGGCATGCAGACTCTTTCCAGCAGACAGAAAGACAGAGGAAGTCAGGCAGTTAGTGGCATTCAGCACCAGTTACCTTCACTGTCCGACACAGCAGCGTGCTGATCGTCTACGAGATATGGGTCATCTGGCTTGTACACGTGGCTCCTGGGCAGGTCCTTCATGTGGTGGTCCTGGACATCCGGCAGGGAGTGGCTGGAGCCATACTGGTTCCTCACGTCATGGGGGTCCACTGGTACCCCTGTGCCACCTCGTCCGACCCCCACAGGCTTCCCCACGGGGCTGAGGGGGCTCTCCTCCTCTGAGTTATGGGTGCGCAGTCCGGGCCGTCCGCCACCGCCTCTCTGAGACCGCTCCATGGCTTCCCTCTCGTAGGACTTGCTCCTGGAGGAGTCCCTGGAGGAGATCTTGTCCATGCCATAACCAGTAGACCGGGACCTCCCCGAGCCGTACATCCGGTCTTCCTCTTCCAGGGCTTCCCGGCTTCCCGGGTGGCCACCATAGTACTTCCGCTGGTCGTAGCCGCTCTTCTTCACCCCGGACCGAGACACCACAGTGCAGCTGCCGCCGGTGGAGGTGGTCATGGAGTAAGAGGCCAGGTCGGACTCCACGTCCCGTGCCTCCTCGATGGGGGAGAACTTGGAGATCTTCTGCTCCATACCCTGCTTTCTGTGCTTGCTGCGCTTACCGGAGGAGACAACTGCGGGAGCCAGGTTCTTGGATGGGTGTTTCTGGGTCCCCGGGCGTGTTGTGCTGGGGTGTTTATTATAGTCGTCATAGTAATAAGAAGATCCCCCACCACCTATAGTGGTGCTGGTCCGGGGGTCCACAGAGCCCTGCTGGTGGTAGCCTGTGGTGCCTGCAGACATGTACGAGTCCACAGGCTCATTGCCATACCCAGTTTGGTGCACAGGGCCATTCTCACCATAGCGTCCTGCAACAGGATGTCCCAGAACGTCAACAGACGAGCCTGTGTTCTCTTTGGTCAGCTCGCTGATGTCGTCGATCATGACATAGTTCCTGGGGATGTTCTGCTCCAGGTTTGTGGTGTAGAGGCCGTCTGCAGCGTAGGACGACGTGGGGCTATCCACACCGTGTGTCAGGACTGGCTCCGGGGGGCGGTACTGCCCATAGGCATTGGGCATGGTGTTGGAGGCATAGACTGAGCCAAAGCCGGTGTCTGGAGCTGATGTGGCCACCGACACAGCAGGGTTACTGATCACCTCGTAGTTGGTGGGCAACTTCTGTTCCAGGTCAGCCAAGGAGGTCTGATGAGGCCTCTGGTGGACCGTGAGGATCTCAGCCTGCGGCAGGAAGGACATGCCCTGGCCAGAATATGGGCTCTGGCCTGGGTAGGGGAGGTTCTGGCCCGGGATAGAGGGGGTGGGAGGCTGGAAACCCTGGTGGCCATGCTGCTGCATGCCCAGGTCTGTCGGGTAGGAAGTCTGGCCGTAGCCCCCATGGGCTGGGAAGCTTGGCTGAGTCTGGTAGCCTGGGCCTTGGGGTGGGTGGGGCTGGAAGGTGCCTGGCTGGGGCTGGGAGGCTATAGGGTATTGAGGGGGCTGGAAACCGATCTGTTGGTAAGCAGCGGTTGGCTGCTGTGTGGGCGTGGGCTGGCTCTGTGGGTACTGATAGGCCATGTAGGAGGAGGTGGGCGGGTACTGGGAGGCTGGGCCGAGGTCGTTGGGGAACTGGCTCAGCGGCGCCGTGCTGGGCCTCGTCAGCAGACCATTACCGTCGAACGTTCCCGTGGCCGCCACCATCCTCAGGTTATTGAGCTCGGTGTCTGACATGTAGTCGCGGGCGTCGCCCATGCAGCGCATGTAGGCCAGCTCCCTCCTCTCCCTCTCCTTCACCAGGGTCTCCTTGCGCTGATGGATGCCTAGTTCCAGGTACCGCAGCTTGGCGTCAATCTCCTTCTCCTCGTCCTCTAGCTCCTGCTGCTGCTTGCGGAGCTTGGTGGACTCTTGCTCCACGGCCTTCAGCTCGCTCAGCAGGCCGGCCTTGGTGACCCCCTGGGCAGGCCTGGGCAGCACCCTCTGGGGCTGCATCCCCGGGGAGCTGCTGTACATGTGGGACATGGCTGGGGTGACGATGGGGAGAGGGCTCTCCTCTGGAGGTGGGCTGGGTAGGGTCCTCTTCACCTTTCTCATCAGAGAGTTCTGCTGCTGCTGCAGGGTGGCCATCTGGAGAGAGAGGCAGAGAAACACCATCAGGATAACACTCACATAACATTGAACAGAATGCCTGCATGGAAATCAGACTAACTGCACTAAAGAAGATTCTAGTCCAGTCCCCTATTCTTCTCATTACACATTGATTCCCCTATTCTAATCAATATACCTTGATTCCCCTATTCTAATCAATATACCTTGATTCCCCTATTCTAATCATTACACCTTTATTCCCATATTCTAATCATTATACCTTGATACTTTGTCATTTCTATAGCTTAATTCAGAAAATGGCAATGTTATAGACAAAATTTAGCATCAATGTAGCCCTTTCCTGCAATAAAATGACCTAGTGGCCTCATGCGTGGAATGTTATCAATATTTGTCATAATTTCATAATGAATAAACATTATTTAAAGAAACAGTTTTTGTTATATTTCAGTCTGCTGTGACGTATATAAAGTGTAATTTTGGGATGTAAACTCAAAATTGAATACATTTCTCTATATCTGACATGGTACAGATGTCTTCTTTAATTGAAGCCTATTGCCATGTGTGAGGTGTATACTTTTGTTTCAGTAGATTTGTTTAAGACTACCAAGAAAACTCTGTGACCCTGATTTAGCTCACTGCAGTAAAATTAAGGTAAAATGTATGAATTATATGTTTAGATTTGTGTGGGTCCATTCAACAATACTTTCGTCATAAATAATATGTTTGTTATTAAAATGTACTCTGCAAAAGATGAGTGCTACAATCATGAAGAATGATGTCTAAGTGAGAGAGAATGGGCAACTTGGGAGCAATTCTCAGCATAAATAATTCATATGAATGATTTTTAGAGCATTAGAAGATTCTAATCATAACATAGTCATACACGTTATCATAAAAAAAATTCAAAAACGTCCTTCATCCTGATCACTTATCTAGAAAACGTATGCCAACAACAAACTAAGAGTAATGATAAACATTCAAACATGGCTAGATTTCTTCTTTCTACTTACAGTTTAGGAGTTGTGTAGACCCATAGTGAATGTATTAAGTATCCGTGAGAATGTCATTTTATAAAAATGTTGATGTATGGCCAGCACAAATAAAACAAGAAATATATGTAAAAATCCTCTTATGATTCCTATGTGTGCCTGTTCATCGGGCAGCCCTCACACTGAGTACAGAAGGATCTGACTTTACTTTGAACAGCTGCTAACATGCCGGAAGACAGCAGGGCTGTACCAGGATGCCTCCACATTATGTCTCCCCCTGGCATTTCTAAGGGCTTTGCCAGATATAGCAGGGAAAGAATAAAGGAGAAAGAAAGGAAGGGGGTGTGTTTACGCGTGTGTGTATGTGTGTGTGCGTGTACGTGTACGTGTGTGTGTGTGTGTGTGAGAGAGAGAGAAGAGACGGAGAGAAAAAGCAGACTGAAAAGGCAAAGGAGAAAAAAGAAAGGGATATCAAAGAAAGCTATGGAGTGAGAAAAAGTGAGGATGGTATAATGGAGTAGAGGGAAAGCTTGCCTAGTGCCTAGCATGGACAGCTGCTCTCCTGAGAACATTCTGTCGCGTCCTTCGATGCCAAACCCTGTGTGATGCATCTGTGCTCTCACACAAGACTATCTAGTCTATTCAGTATCACACTCTCTTCAGTACGTACTTTCTCTGCTCTCTACTGTATATAGCATAGTCATGAAAAAATGTATCCTGTCTTGTTCTTTCCTTAATAACTTACACTAACTATTTATTTTCATATCAGGTCACATTATGATTTACTCTTTGTTAATGTGTAAGTTATTGAAGTGAAAGAGAAACAGTAAAAATGTAACTTATTACATACCTGACTGTTGGAGATGGCCTGCTGATGGTAAGGGGAGAACCTGTTCTTGGCAGGGTCTTCTGAGGTGGGGCTGAGGGGTTTGGGGTCCGACATGGAGCGCTGCACACTCTTGATAGGTCTGGGGAGGCTCTGGTGACGCTGAGGAGACTCTGCAGTGAAAGCTTTCTGCTGGGGCGTGACGTGCGCCTTGTTGAGCTTCTCCTGGGAGGCGAAGGTGGTTTCCAGCATCCGATGGGGCGACAGCGGGGACACAGGGGAGTACAGCACCTGGGGAGACTTGGGAGGCTGGCGAGACGGGGACTCGTTCTGCTGCTGGCTTTGGTAGTTGATTTCCAGAGGGTCGGGTTTCCTCCTTTCGAACTTAGCCACCCCTTGGGGAGGAGGTGGGGTGGAGCCCACCATCTGCATAGAGGTGGAATATGGGCTGATGGTGGTGGGGACACTGAGCTGAGGGGCCACCACCCCCTGAGACTGGGCCTCCGGTTCTGTCTGACAGGCCAAGCTCTCACCCGTATGGGTTCTCTCTGGGGCAGAGATGTAGTGAAGCAGCTCCACCTTATTTGTCTCAGCCGCAGTGATGTGGATTGCAGGTGAGATCCTGCCCAACTGGTCGGCCTCAGTCTGGCATGAGGAGTCGTTGGTGGTCTGAATGGCTATGCTGGAGGAGGACACTTTGGCGGCTCCATCGGATTTGACCTCGCCGCTAGAGTCTGAATGTTTGGATAAGCGTGATCTCCTGCGCCTAACCGGTTGCTCCCAAGCTGCCTGATCCTCGTCGTCTGTCTGGACGCTGCAGTCGGCGATCCGCCTGGTTCTCCTGCCCCTGCGGTTCATGTACCTGTCCTCACCCTCTTCATCGTCCGTCTGCACGCAGCTATCTGCAATCCTCCTCACCAGCTCCTCCTCCGATCCATCCCTAAGACGAGGCATAGAGTTTTGCTTCTTCATGATCCTGGACCCCAACTGATTCTCACTGTTTTTCAAGGACATCTCAGAGGCAGAGCTTGGTATGGGCCTTGGGGTCACCATTGCTTGGACCACCTGCCCTTCCATGTGGGGTTGCCAGAACTGTACACTTTGGCCGTCCTGTTGAATCACCCTACCACTCTGGTCACAGATGATGAAACCTTGAGGAGTTCCTCCTCCTCCTCCGACTACTACCCCTTGTATGGCACCTTGAGGGGTTATTCCTCCGACTACTACCCCTTGTATGGCACCTTGAGTGGAAGTGGCTGCAGCAGATGCTGCTGCAGATGCAGCGGCTGCTGCGGCCGCAGCTGATGCCTCCACCACTGCAGTCTTCTGCCTCTTCTGCTCCTCCAACTGCTGCTGGAGCTGCTGCTGTAGCGACTGGATCTGGTCCAGTTGCATCCTCTGCTGGGATAGCTGTTCCCTCTGCATGACCAGCTGGGTCTCCCTCTCTGATTGTTGCTGATGCAGGACATGCTGTTTGATGGTCTGCAGCTCCTGAATCTCGCGCTGCACCAGCATTTGTTCTTTCTCCCTGTGCCTCTGGAGCTCCATGCGGTCTCGCTCTAGTTCCTCATGCAGGCGCATCTGCCGAAGTTTCTCCAGCTCCACACGCTCTCGCTCCATCTGCAGCATCTGCTCCTGTTGCTGTCTCAAACGCTCCTCTACCTTTTCCAGCTCTGGGTCGACCGAAGTGGTGATGGTGGTGCTGGCTGCTGCAGTAGAAGCAATCTGGCGAATGGTCTGCAGATGGGGCTGCACTAGAGCCTGTGGAGCAGGCTGAGTTATAGGCTGGGACTGGGTTTGAGTCAGAAATGAAGCTTGAGTTTGAGTTGCTATTTGTTGTTGCATTTGAGATTGCATTTGTTGCTGTATTTGGGACTGTATTTGTTGCTGTATTTGGGACTGTATTTGTTGCTGCATTTGGACTTGCATTTGAGTTTGAGTATGGGGGTGTGTCGTAACATTATGCGCTTGGATTTGAGTTTGGGGGGTCTGTTGGTTTACAGGGACTAGTGCAGACTGAATTGGCATTGCAGTAGTTTGTCCACCCATATGAGAAATTGGCTGGGCCAGTGGTAAGGTTGCAGCCGTGTGCACAGAGACGGCTGCAGAAGGCTTCCCAAGGTAGACAGGAGATTCTTGGGTGGAGGTGCTCGTGGCAGGTACACTTCCAGGAACACCAGCCGTTGTAGGGAACTGGTTGCGAGGAGGGTAACCGTAATGTCCCTGTGTGGACAGAGGCATATTTGGGGTCATATGAGGCAACCTGGTGAGGCTCGCCAGTGGTACAGCGGTCACGCCTGCAGGGTAAGGTCGGTATATTCCTTGTGGCATAGGTTGCAGAACAGAGGAGGGCTGGGTGGTTATTGGCAAAGTAGAGGCTATTGGGGTGTTGATGGTGGAATATGTCATACCGTCAGCTCCTCTCATTGGATATAAAGCCCGTATGCTTGCTTGTCTGGCATTGATCAGATTGGTTAGGGCTTGGCCGTGTGCAGTGGGCCTCCCATCAGGGCCAAAGAGTAGGTTGGCTCGGATTGATGCTAAGCTTTGCTGTAGGTTGAGCCTGGCTGCAGGCCCTGCTCCAATTCCAGAACCATACTGCATCATCTCAGGGTTGCTGTACCGTTGACCGAACTGGTCCATAGAGTTCAGAGCTGCACACATTCGGCTGATCTCCCTGGCAGTGGTGGCACTATACTGTGCCAGGTTGGAGTCCGGGAAACCTGCCTGACCATAGCCATAGTCTTGGTTGATGTTGGACATGGAGCCATACCTTCGCAGAGGCAAGGGAGGACCTGCAACATCTCCTTGATGACTTAAGTCTGTGTAGGATCCGTATTGTGCACCCATGCCAAGATATCCTCCTTCGTAGGCCTGATTCATGGTGCTCAGATCCACTGCCAGGTCCCCAGGGTCAGTCCTCTGATAGTCCTGAAGACCTGTATTAGACATGTTGGTGTCAGACATGGAAGGTTGAAGCCTGCCTCCAAGGGGTATAGGGTATAGAGGGACTCCCTGCATCGGTTTACGCTCCTCTGGTGCTCCTTGCATGCTTGCTGCCTGGTAGCCATTATTACCAGGTGGTGGTTGTTGTTGTTGCTGTTGTTTTGGCTGTTGTTGTTGTTTCTGCTGGCCTACACTGTAGTGTGGGGCAGGGGGTGGAAGAGTGACTTGGGAAGATTCAGTGGTAGAATTTTTCTGAGTTAAGTTACCTGCACAGCTACCAGCAAAGGGTAGCTTGTAAACAACGTCACAACAAGCCACTTGGTTCTCTGGTTTCTGTATCTGTCCACCAGTGAGATCCAGGACCTGGGGAGGGGGAGGGTCTTTGACCAGCTGAGTCACAGTGGTCATCTGAGACGCATTGCTATCTTCCAGTTGGACCATCATGACATGGGGCTTTCCCGTAGACAGGTTCATAACTGTGGGCTTGTTCTTCAACTCCAAGGCAAGCCCACTCTGACCATAGTCATGATGATTGGTAGAGGGAGGTAGAACTGTAGACGCTGGCTGGGGAGGCATGGGAGACACTCTAGGAATCACACTGACCACAGGCTGGGCACTTCCACTGCTCGTCTGGCTAACCACCAGGTCTTTCTTCAGCAACAGTGGCTGGACCTGGTTCGCTAGGTTATAGCGAGCAAAGGAAGACTGCTGGTGCTGCTGGAGCTGCTGCTCGAGGAGCTGTTGTTGCTGTAGGAGCTTCTGCTGCTGCATCTGGAGCTGCTGCTGCTGGATGCCCAGATCCTCCAGACACGCATCAATCTTAGGAATGGACGGGTCAGTAATGGGTGGCTTAGTTTGTGTAAGACACATTGCTGACCCAACGCCTTGTCCCAGATCCATACGGTTCTGCAGGGGATCTCCGTAAATCACTGGATGCCCCTTCGGCTGAGATATAAACATGGAGGCTGCCACGGTGACGCTGACTGTTGTTGGAGTGGACGCCGAAACGTGCGGCTGCTCTTGTGCATTCAGGTTCACGGCAGCATTCAGTGGCTGCACCGATTTGTGATGGTTGTGGGGTTGTTCAGCATCGAGGGAATACCTTCTTGTATCAGTTGCCAGAGATGTTAGATCCATACCTTGGTCTGTCATGATGATTGGGGCGGCCTTCATTGGTGCTCTCAGGTCCACTACTGATGCAGGTCTAGTCGGACGCATTTGCATTTGGCCCTGCTCTACAACCCTAGAGGTACCTGGGACATTGGAGATCCTACATAGGGAGATATTTTCCATTGATATTGACCCACGACTGTATGTGGTAGCTGTGGTTGTCATTGTCATGCTTATACCAATATTAACCCTCTCTGCATTTTGGGGCCTCTGTAAACCATGTTGAGGGGATTGTTGCGATAGATGCATTTGTGGGGAAGTTGGAGAGCTTGTTGAAGGAATATATTGCTGATACATGGGTTGACGGATAGCCTGTGTTGGCGAGGACAGGGGAGAAGTGGAGGAGTTTACAGTCAGAGGCCTGGCAGGACTGGTGGTGGTCTTAGAGCCCAGCGTTATCCCCATTACTGGTGAGTCGGAGGAGGACTCTTGTCTTGCAAGGCATGGCGATGCTGTTCTTCGAGGCATCTGGGCTCCATGTTGTTGCGGTGGTACTGGGGAGGTTGCGCCACCAGCGCCAGGCTGAGAATCTTGTGGGGACACCCCAGGCCCTGTAGGTCGTAGGGACACGGAATGAGTGGGACTCTGTGAGGGAGAGGGGGAAGGGGAAACAGGAGGACTGGGGCCTTTGAAATAGGAGAAGAGGGAGGATGCGATGGAGGGCGCTCCAGAGTCAGGAGGAGGCGCCCCCTGTGCTGGTCCCTGAGGACCTGGTCTTCCAGCCACTGGGGGGATAACACCCCCTATTTTGGCAGTCTGCGTCCTCATCCGGTCTTGGGTTTCTTTCGATAGATGCTGTGTCACACTGATTCCTGGTGGGACCCCTTTTCCAGCCCCACATGGGTCGTTTGGGGAGAAGGAAACAGGTGCAGAGATTTGTGTGGGGCTGGAGCCAGGGGTTAGAGGTGCTCCAGTGCCTAGATGTTGTTTGCTGCTAGGCTGAGGTGCTCCAGCCGGTTGCCTTTGCGGACTTCCTTGTTGTTGGCCTGGCCTTCCTGGCTGTCTCTGCTGCAGCATCTCTGCTTTCCTCATCATTTCTTCATACACCTCCTCTGCACTTTTCAGTGTCTTGTCCAACGGTGAAGTGGCAGTATGTTTTTCAGTGGGGGAGTAGAGAGACATGAAGGTGGGTAGGTTGTGGTGGCTTCCTGACTTGTAGAGCTTGGAGCTCATCATTTCAAAGCTCTCTGCCTCTGAGTCCATGGAAGGGGAATACTCTGAGCAGGAGGATCTGTGGAGCTCCTCCATCTCCGCTGCCTGTCTCAACTCCTCTGTCGGGGAGGCATCCTCGATGGGCGAGAGGTTGCTGGGGGGAGTCTTGGATCTCTCTCTACGTCTCTGGGCCCTTAGCTCCTCTTTGTCCCTCTTGGTTTTCCTGGCTGTACTGCGGATCCTCTGCAGGTCCAGATCTCTCATCTTCTCCTGCTCTCTCAGAAGCTCCTCTTCTTCTCTCAGTTCATCTTCCTCGGATGAGTCCTCGATGGTGGGCAGGAGTGGGCCGTGGGAGCGGTGGCGAGCCTTCCTCTGCTGCTTGGCTTCCTCCAGTCTCTGCCTGCGGCTGGGGCTGCTGTCACTGTCATCCTCCATGGAAGACAAGGAGGTAGGGGACGTGCCAGATGTGTAACTGGGAGTTGTGGCAGGAAGGGTGGATGAATACTCCCCCCTCGATCGCTCCTCTGGTGATCCAGTCAGACTCTCCATCTCCAGCTCTGGCTCTCTGAGGTCATGCTCTGAGTTGTTCAGCTCAATGGTCTTAAACCGCCGCAGGCCTCCTTGGGAAGCCATCATACCTTCATCTTCTTCGTCATCTACCCCCTTGGTGTCCTCCTCAAAACTACTGGAATGGTGGGTGAGGCTGCGTAGTTTCTCCTTCCCCAAATCCTTTTTGTTTTTCGTTTTCTGGTAGCCGTACCCTTCCTCCTCCTCCATCTCGTCCTCGTCAGCGCTCATTTCTATGATCTTCCTCCTCATGAACTCCTCATCTGTCATTTCTTTATGGGACTTCTTCTGCCTGGGCGGTAAGGGGGACAGACCACTCTCGCTGCTGTCCTCCACATAGTCGTGGCGCAGCTTGGAGCTGAGATCGTCCGACACCTCCCCGTCAGAGTTGTTCTCCCCGCCCTGGTCTGTAGCGGTCTTGGACCTGGACTCTAGCAGTGGCCGCATGGAGCTCTCTAGCTTAGTGATCTCAGAGGGGCTGGAGAGGCTACGTTCACTCAGCTTTAACCCCGGATCCTCACGGATATGGCCTGTGATCTCGCCCACGGAGCCGGAGATCCCATCTGAGGAGTATCCCGTGTCACTGAGGCTCTGCGTGCTGGACTTGTTGGAATCCTAAAGGAAAGAGAGAAACAAGAGAGACAGGTCAGAGGCCAGTATTAGCATCAGTCCTGTTGCCCCCTGACTGAAATAATTCTGTAGCAAAAAGTCTATTACAGGCAACAGTGCACCCTTTCTTTCCTATCGTTTCACCTACTCATCGGCAGAGTTACTTTTATTTCACAGATGATAGGGGTTGGAATAAAAGCACTGGAGTTTATACAGGCTGTATTACTATTCTGGCAAGACATGAGAATAATTACATTGAAAATAATTCAGTCATCAAAGCACAGGCAAATACAGTTGAAGTTGGACGTTTACATACACTTAGGTTGGAGTCATTAAAACTTGTTTTTCAACAACTCCATAAATTTCTTGTAAACAAACTATAGTTTTGGTAAGTCGGTTAGGACATCTACTTTGTGCATGACACAAGTCATTTTTCCAACAATTGTTTACAGACTATTTATTATTTCACTGTATCACAATTCCAGTGGGTCAGAAGTTTACATACACTAAGTTGACTGGGCCTTTAAAGAGCTTGGAAAATTCCAGAAAATAATGTCATGGTTTTAGAAGTTTCTGATAGGCTAATTGACATCATTTGAGTCAATTGGAGGTGTACCTGTGGATGTATTTCAAGGCCTACCTTCAAACTCAATGCCTTTTTGCTTGACATCATGGGGAAATCAAAAGAAATCAGCCAAGAACTCATAAAAAAATTGTAGACCTCCACAAGTCTGGTTCATCCTTGCGAGCAATTCCCAAACACCTGAAGGTACCACATTCATCTGTACAAACAATAGTACGCAAGTACAAACACCATGGGACCACGCAGCGGTCATACCGCTCAGGAAGGAGACACATTCTGTCTCCTATAGATGAACTAACTTTGGTGTGAAAAGTGCAAATCAATCCCAGAACAACAGCAAAAGACTTTGTGAAGATGCTGGAGGAAAAAGGTACAAAAGTATCTATATCCACAGTAAAACGAGTCCTATATCGACATAACCTGAAAGGCGGCTCAGCAAGGAAGAAGCCACTGCTCCAAAACCACCAGAAAAAATCCATACTACAGTTTGCAACTGCACATTTTTGGAGAAATGTCCTCTGGTCAGATGAAACAAAAATAGAACTGTTTGGCCATAATGACCATCGTAATGTTTGGAGGAAAAAGGGGGAGGCTTGGAAGCTGAAGAACACCATCCCAACCGTGAAGCACGGAGTGGCAGCATCATGTTGTGGGGGTGCTTTGCTGCTGAAGGGACTGGTGCACGTCACAAAATAGATGGCATCATGAGGAAGGAAAATTATGTGGACATATTTAAGCAACATCTCAAAACATCAGTCAGGCAGTCAATGCTTGGTCAGAAATGGGTCTTCCAAATGGACAATGACCCCAAGCATACTTCCAAAGTTGTGGCAAAATGGCTTAAGGACAACAAAGTCAAGGTATTAGAGTGGCCATCACAAAGCCCTGACCCCAATCCTATAGAAGATTTGAAAAAGAGTGACACTGAAAAAGAGTGTGTGAGCAAGGAGGTCTACAAACCTGACTCAGTTACACCAGCTCTGTCAGGAGGAATGGGCCAAATTCACCCAACTTATTGTGGGAAGCTTGTGGAAAGCTACCTGAAACGTTTGACCCAAGTTAAATAATTTAAAGGCAATGCTACTAAATACTAATTGAGTGTATGTAAACTTCTGACCTAATAGTAGAGTGATTTTTCCCCCCAGCTTTTATTTATTTCATCACAGTGGAATGTGATGAAAGAAATAAAAGCTGAAAAAAAAAAATCGCTCTACTATTATTCTGACATTTCACATTCTTAAAATAAAGTGGTGATCCTAACTGACCTAAGACAGGGAATTTTTACTAGGATTAAATGTCAGGAATTGCGAAAAACTGAGTTTCAATGTATTTGGCTTAGGTGTATGTAAACTTCTGACTTCAACTATATATAACAGATAATGTAATTAACGTTATTAAAGCTCATGCAACTATAACAGATAATGTAATGAACGTTATTAAAGCACAGGCAACAATTACAGACAATGAAATGCACACAAATATGACTATAAAAAGGTTAAGATAAAAAGTGACAAAAACAACAAAACGAAAAACAACAAGAAAACGGCAAGAAAAAACATGATATTTTGGTTACATGCTCGTATAATTAAATGTGCAATGAAATCTCTGCCATTGTTGAAGAATGATGAATGATGGTAAAAATAAACAAGCTGATCAAAATATAATGATTAAGTAAAAAAAAAAAACTGCATTGCATGTTAGCTAATAACACTGATTAGTCCTGATTACAATATCAGACAAGGATGACTATAATTTGTATTTTATTTTACCTTTATTTAACTAGGCAAGTCAGTTAAGAACAAATTCTTATTTTCAATGACGGCCTAGGAACAGTGGGTTAACTGCCTGTTCAGGGGCAGAACGACAGATTTGTACCTTGTCAGCTCGGGGATATGAACTTGCAACCTTTCGGTTACTAGTCCAACGCTCTAACCACTAGGCGGATCATACAGGTAATGCAGATCATACAGGCTTAACATTATGATTGAACTAATAAAAACATGAAGAAAAGATACCAAAGGTGATGCATGGTAAACGGCTGATGCTTGGGGATAGAGATGACAAGGAGAAGGGGGATGAGAATGATATAATGATATGCTATAATGATCATAGTGATGATGACGGTGACAACAACGATGACGAGTATGACGATTACTAAAATGAGGTAAATTAAATTCCGGTGGTAAATCAAGAAGAATTACGGTGATGAAGATGCTGAAGTTGAAAAGTTGCAGGGAGCTCACGTCATGGTGTTTTGACTTCTGTGAATCTTCAACGAGTTTCTTCTTTTCACCAAGTGATGTGGTGATGGCTTCAGGTGCTCCCTTCTTGGGCGAGGCTTTGGCTTCATTTTCCTTATGAGCTTTGGGGACGACTTTAGTTTTATCCTGGCCCTGCTGCTGTTTACTGGCCTGCTTGTTGGGTTTAGGTTGAGTTGGTGCACTCTTAGTAGGAGAGGGTGCACCCTTGGTAATGGTGGATGCAAATTTAACAGGGGAGGGCTGGGCAGAACCCTTGCTCTGGGCAGTGAGTCCTGTCTGTTTGGCAGGGGAAGGTGTGCCCTTAGCAGGGGTGTATGCTGTTTTAGCAGAGGACAGTGCACCCTTGGCTGGGGAGGGCTGGGCAGTACCCTTGCTCTGGGCAGTGGGTCCTATCTGTTTGGCAGGGGAGGGTGTGCCCTTAGCAGGGGTGGATGCTGTTTTAGTGGGGGAGGGTGCACCCTTGGCAGGGGAGTGCGCACTCTTACCTGGGAAGGGTTGTACCTTGGCAGGGGAGGGTTGGGCAGGCCCCTTGCTCTGTTTGGCAGGGGAGAAAGGAGGGCCACTTACTTGGGCACCCAGTGGTTTTTGTTGCTGTTGAGGATCAGTGGGCCATAGCCCTGCCGGCTGATTGGGACCTTTCTGCTGAGGCTGTTGTTGATTGGCTGGGGCTGAGTGCCGTGGGGATCCCATTGGCTGAGGAACAGGAAGTGGAGCATCTCCCAGGGCCCCAGACAAAGCTCTCTGGGTCTGGCAGTTCAGGCAGAGCCATTCTTTATTCTGAAACACAGACAGAACAAAAAGAGGCCTTTAGAAAACTGCAAGGTACAGGATTGTATCAAAACAAACATTGTCGGTTGACTGCAAACTGAAGATTATTCTATAATGATCATTCAAAAAGGGACAATAACAATGTCAGTCAAAGAACATTTACAATCAAGAAACAATTAATAAAACATAAAGTCAGGAAGGAACATTCAACAAACAGCCCCACACATACCACAGTGACACATAATGTGGTAGAAGTGGGATGGTGGGAGCTGAGAAGAGGTGCCTTACTTGTCTGCTTGAGTAACATTAAGATAAGACAGGACAGGAATAGTACTACCGTTGTCTGCACTACTGCGGTCTGCACTACCTGCTGTCTGCACTACCGCTGCGCTCACAGCAGCACTTAAAAATGAAGCATGTCCTCTTAACTGAAATAATATAAAAACACAACTCTCCAATAAATCGGCTGTCTCGTAGAAGGTTTAAGCCGCTAATTTACACCAACGCTACGTCCCAAATAGCACCCTATTCCCTATACAGTGCACTATATAGGGGATACAGTGCACTATATGGTGCACTCTATAGGAAATACAGTGGCATTTCGGACACCACTACTTTTCTTTCATCTGGAACAGTCATTCGGATTCCCATGTAAAATAGACTTTAGAGTGACCCATAATATATATATATCACCGATAATATTTTGGGAGGATAGGAATACTCAACATTTTTGAAAAATATATTTTTCTCTCATGGCTAACTACCAGAAAGTTTTAAAAGATAGGCTGAGTGGGCGAGAAGCTTATATTCATGAGCTTGCCTTGACTGACAGCTCTTTGTCAAGCAACTTGAATGCAGCGAGCAGTGTTGCAGTAAAATAATCTCAAGCTAATTTGGTGATACACAAAGCAATGATGTCCATTTTTTAAAATACATTTCCCGTTTAGCATGTCTCTTGTGATGCGGGTCACAGCAGCAGTGATGGATGTGTTGACAGGATAACTGCGTCAGAGTTTTGGATGACCCTTCACCCTATTTTGTTCCATGCTGGCTGAAGACCTAGCTAGCCAGTAATTAGTTAACACCAGACACAGATGAAGACCTAGCTAGTCAGTAATTAGTTAACACCAGACACAGATGAAGACCTAGCTTGCCAGTAATTAGTTAACACCAGACACAGATGAAGACCTAGCTAGCCAGTAATTAGTTAACACCAGACACAGATGAAGACCTAGCTAGCCAGTAATTAGTTAACACCAGACACAGATGAAAGGGGAAACATAAGTATCTTTGCCAAAGATGAATAGTGTAAACTATTATATTTGCTGACACCCTACAGTCAAATTTTGGCACCAGTAGAGTAGCTACACAAAATATACAAATGTATGTGGAAATTAGTGGATTCAGCTACTTCAGCCACACCCTTTGCTGTATAAAATCAAGCACACAGCAATGAAATCTCCAGAGACAAACATTGGCAGTAGAATGGCCTGACTGAAGAGTTCAGTGACTTTCAACGTGGCACCGTCATAGGATGCCACCTTTCCAACAAGTCAGTTCGTCACATTTCTGCCCTGCTAGAGCTGCCCGGGTCAACTGTAAGTGCTATTATTGTGAAGAGGAAATGTCTAGGAGCAACAACAGCTCAGCCGTGAAGTGGTATGCCACACCAGCTCACAGAATTGGACTTCTGAGTGCTGAAGCATGTAGCGCGTAAAAATTATCTGTCCTCAGTTGCAACACTCACTACCGAGTTCCAAACTGCCTCTGGAAGCAACGTCAGCACAATAACTATTTGTTGGGAGCTTCATGAAATGGATTGGCCAAGCAGTCGCACACAAGCCTAAGATCACCATGCGCAATGCCAAGCATTGGCTGGAGTGGTGTATAGCTAGCCGCCATTGGAATCTAGAGCAGTGGAAACGCGTTCTCTGGAGTGATGAATCACGCTTCACCATCTGGCAGTCGGATGGACGAATCTGGGTTTGGCGGATGCCAGGAAAACGCTACCTGCCCCAATGCATGATGCCAACTGTAAATGTAGTGGAGGAGGAATAGAGGTTTGGGCTGTGACCCTTAGTTCCAGTAAAGGGAAATCTTAACGCTAAATCATATAATGACATTCTAGATGATTCTGTGCTTCCAAATTTGTGGCAACAGTTTGGGGAAGGCCCTTTCCTGTTTCAGCATGACTATCCCCCTGTCTACAAAGCAAGGTCCATACAGAAATGTTTTTTTGACATCAGTGTGGAATAACTTGAATGGCCTGCACAGAGCCCTGACCTCAACCCCATTGAACACCTTTGGGATGGATTAGAACGCAGACTGCAAGCCAGGCCTAATTGCCCAACATTAGTGCCAGACCTAACTAATGCTCTTGTGGGTGAATGGACACAAGTACCAGCAAGCGATGTTCCAACATCTAGTGGAGAGCCTTCCCAGAAGAGTGGAGGTTGTTATAGCAGCAAAGGTGGGACAAACTCCATATTAATGCCCATGATTTTGGAATGAGACGTTCGACGAGCAGGTGTCAACATACACTACATGACCAAAAGTATCTAGCTATATAAACCATGCCCCACTGCAAACATGCCTTCTCCGATGTTGGTAAGAAGGTGGTACTTATTAAAATTAGAGTTAGGGTGATGTCACCCGATACCATTAATAATCTCACCTCATTAATCCAAGTGTTTGAAAAGGGGTGAGGGACCAGTACCTTTTGATCAACATTTCTCAATGTAGAAGCAAGTGTCATTTTTCATAGTTAGATCTGGTTTCATCCAAATATCCTCCAATTTCATGAAAACATGATTTTGGCTGTTCGTGTTCAGGATCTGAACTAGGGTTGAATATTTTCCTGGTATTTTACAAATGTTCCATCTCGAGAATAAATCCCTTTTCTCTCGGGTAACCCGGTATTTCCCGCCAAAACCAAAACCTGTAGTGTCGTTCAAAGGCATCATAAAGCATATAAATATGTCTGGATTTGATTAGAGCTTTGATCAGCATGAAAATTCCAACCTGATGCTACCTGAACCTGATGAGCCCTACATTGACATTTAATGAGCCGAAGCCAGAATGATTGACGTTATCCAATAGGCCTACATATATGATATGCTGCACATTACCCACAACAGAAAAACATAAAAGCCCGTAGATGTAGCTAGCTATATGCTCTCTTGGGTCAATAAACTAGCTCCATCCAGTAGGCTAATCTTGTTGCGTGTGAACTGTATTACTGTACTGTGGTAATGTGGTATTAACGTCATTACCTATACACGCCACCAGGGGGTGTATGACTTGAGTCCCGAGGGGTATTCTCTTATTATTTCACCTTTATTTAACCAGGTAGTCCAGTTGAGAACAAGTTCTCATTTACAACTGCGACCTGGCCAAGATAAAGCAAAGCAGTTCGACACATACAACAACACAGAGTTACACATGGAATAAACAAACGTACAGCCAATAACGCAATAGAAAAGTATATATACAGTATGTGCAAATGAAGTAAGATTAGGGAGGTAAGGAAATGGCCATAGTGGCGAAATAATTACAATTTAGCAATTAAACACTGGTGTCATTGCTAGAGTATTGAAATGCACTCAAATACACACGTTGAGTGCAGCTGCGACTGCCTGCCTGTTACACCATGCTCACGGGTTAGTAGTAAAGTAATCGGTGTATAAAGAGCTGCTCCCTCACGCCTCCCAAAGCATTAATAGTTCCATGGGAAGGCACCTAGGGAGTGCTTAGGCAAGAGGCATGCGGGTATACATAACCCGTTGTATTTACTATCTATACACTCTAGGCAAGACCTGGGCGGACCACCCCCCTATATTTTGGTTGGCGCACCAGGTGGTCTAAGGTAGGTAGGAGAGGGGGCTTTGACATTTTACTTTCTTTGCTATGGTTCCGTCCAGACCCTTTTCCCCAACATTACCGTGTGACGGAATAAATTCCCTGTGAACGGTACCCATCTCTTCCTTTGTCATCCTTACTCGCACCTACAGTCCCATACCTCTTTCACTCCACGGGGAGTGGAGTTATAGCAGGGTGTTGCGTTCCCTCTTCCTAGCGGCGTACGTAACGTTGATAACAGGAAATCCGATAGGCTAAAACACAGGCAGTGACTAGGCAAAGGTGTCGTTTGTGAGGCAGGCAAAACGATCATACACGAGAGGCTTAGATCACAAGGGGTAAACCCGCGCTCCGAATAGACGTGTCACAAAACAAGCAATACTTCGCAAAGATGTGATAATGACATACAGGTGTGTGAACAGGTCATTGTTCACACAATGTTATGTGTTTGAGAGCGTGAGCTGCATTCAGGAGATCTATCTACGTGTTTGAGAGTGAGTTGGAAGCAGACGTTACAAGCACAGGTGATTGCGTATTGCGCAAGAGACAGGCTATACATTAGATGCTTATTATGCATAACCCATCAATTAGCTAAATATAAGGCTAATACTGCATTAAATGTATGCCTATATACTTTACGTATCAATCTCGAAGAGTTGATGGAGTGCTCGCGCGTGTACTGATTCAAAGCAACAATATTCGAGTGCTAGGCAGTAGTGTAAAGTAGCTATTTCGGGTATTTGTACTTTTAATATTTGACTACTTTTACTTCACTACTGTACATTCCTTAAGAAAATATTGTATTTTTTACTCCATACATTTGACACCCAAAAGTAGGCTACTTGTTACATTTTGAAATTAGCAGAATAGGAAAATAGTCATTCTCGCACTTATCAACCGAACATCCCTGGTCATCCTTACGCCTCTGATCTGGCAGACTCACTGAACACAAATGCTTTGTTTGTAAATTATGTCTGAGTGTTGGCGTGTGCCCCTGGCTTTCAGTAAATACAAACATTTAAATGGTGCCATCTGGTTTGCTTAATATAAGGAATTTGAAATGATTTATTTTTTACTGTTGATTAAGTATATTTTAAACCAAATACTAGACTTTTACTGGGTGACGTCATTTTCTATTATAGTATCTTTACTTTTACTCAAGTATGACAGTTGGGCACTTTTCCAACACTGGTGATAGGACGTTTTAATACTCTGCAGCTGCAATAAAATAATACATATCTTTACAATTAAAAAAACAAGTTGATCCCCGAAACCCAGATGGAGACGGGCAAATTAGACGCGCATTCGGTCTTTATATTACTGTAGCATAGGCTATGCTGCATAAAATGTAGGCCTACCTGTCACAAGAAAAACAAGTTACCATGAGGAGAAGTCTACATGCATTGTGAACTGTGCTCAATACTGAGATGGGGTGTCTGTCCCCACCCTGAGTGTGGATTCATCATGCAGAGGCCGTAGGGCAACCATATTTAGACATCGTATATCATTTTACAGTTACATTTCACGCCATGCTGTTCAAATACATTTATTATAATTTACAGGTTTCTCGCAATTATTTATCCTGGAAAAGGGGAGTGTTTTTGGGTGGGAAATCCTAGTAAATCTTGGTAACAGGTTCCCTCCTTTCAACACTAATCTGAATTACTTCCGAGTGTGATAATTTGCCTCAGATTAAAACCGACAGGCAAGGTAGCCAAGGTAGCCTAGTGGTTAGAGCATTGGACCGGAAGGTTGCAAGTTCAAACCCCCCAGCTGACAAGGTACAAATCTAGAGCGTTGGACTAGTAACCGGAAGGTTGCAAGTTCGAACCCCCCAGCTGACAAGGTGCAAATCTGTCGTTCTGCCCCTGAACAGGCAGTTCCTAGGCCGTCATTGAAAATAAGAATTTGTTTTTAACTGACTTGCCTAGTTAAATAAAGGTAACATACGCTCAACAAAAATGTTCCTTCCTACATGTTGAACCAAATATCTATGACCTTTAAAGTCGGATTAGGTATTTCAAGCATGGCAGTAGCTGCAGTGTGGCCCTTGACAGGATAGGTCAGAGCTGGCTAAAGGACACAGTCAAACCCCTGTAGTTGTACATTTCAAAAGGCTGTCTAAATCAAGTCTTTCATCTGTGTGAGAAGGCTTAATCACCAGACATTGTTAAGCGCTTTGAAGCACATGAGATGACGCCACTGTACTGAATACAAATCAGTACTATTGTTAATAGTGGTGAGACACAGAGACCCAACTGCAAGTAGTTCCACAGTCAACTGTTCAGATGTAATCCTTCATGGAGCAGATGACACTCATCAACAGAGTTACACACAGACTGTCACCCCTCACATTCAATCAACAAAAGGTACATACAAAATGAAACCCTATCCCTATATAATGTACTACTTTTGACAGGATTCTTATAGGCCCTGGTCAAAAGTAGTTCACTATAGACAATTTCGGATGTAACCCGAGAGTTAGACACAGGCACTCATCCCTCACTCATCCCTCACATTCATACTTCCCACCACAGATTATGTCAACACTCGTTCTGAGAAAAAGGGTGTAAACCTATCAAAGACAATATTAGCAGAAACACATTCCATTTCAGATCAATGGAGCTGATCAATGAGACGGATCTGAAGTTTCCATATTAGGACAGCCTCAGTCTTAGCAGTTGTTTTATTCTCAGACCAATGGAAAATAAAAATGCTTCTATTACCGGTTATGAGAATTGAAAAGGGACATGGTGGCACCATGTTTGTAGCCCAGGGCCTGCATTCAAATGGTCTCAGAGTAGAAACGCTGATCTAGGATCAAGCCTAGATCAGGCCTAGGCATGGAGAAATGGTGTCTGTGTACTGTAGCCGTCATGTCTTCACTCACAAAGGCAATAATATAACCCGATAAACACCTCTATAAACAATTACCATCTGTACCATAAATCATATCCTGTATATCCTGTATCCTGTATACTAAGGAGATGATTGTGGACTTCAGGAAACAGCAGAGGGAACACCCCCCTATCCACATCGATGGAACAGTAGTGGAGAGGGTAGCAAGTTTTAAGTTCCTCGGCATACACATCACAGACAAACTGAATTGGTCCACTCACACAGACAGCATCGTGAAGAAGGCGCAGCAGCGCCTCTTCAACCTCAGGAGGCTGAAGAAATTCGGCTTGTCACCAAAAGCACTCACAAACTTCTACAGATGCACAATCGAGAGCATCCTGGCGGGCTGTATCACCGCCTGGTATGGCAACTGCACCGCCCTCAACCGTAAGGCTCTCCAGAGGGTAGTGAGGTCTGCACAACGCATCACCGGGGGCAAACTACCTGCCCTCCAGGACACCTACACCACCCGATGCCACAGGAAGGCCATAAAGATCATCAAGGACATCAACCACCCGAGCCACTGCCTGTTCACCCCGCTATCATCCAGAAGGCGAGGTCAGTACAGGTGCATCAAAGCTGGGACCGAGAGACTGAAAAACAGCTTCTATCTCAAGGCCATCAGACTGTTAAACAGCCACCACTAACACTGAGTGGCTGCTGCCAACACACTGACACTGACTCAACTCCAGCCACTTTAATAATGGGAATTGATGGGAAATGATGTAAATATATCACTAGCCACTTTAAACAATGCTACCTTATATAAATGTTACTTACCCTACATTATTCATCTCATACGCATACGTATATACTGTACTCTATATCATCGACGGTATCCTTATGTAATACATGTATCACTAGCCACTTTATACTATACTATGCCACTTTGTTTACATACTCATCTCATTTGTACATACTGTACCCGATACCATCTACTGTATCTTGCCTATGCTGCTCTGTACCATCACTCATTCATATATCCTTATGTACATATTCTTTATCCCCTTACACTGTGTACAAGACAGTAGTTTTGGAATTGTTAGTTAGATTACTTGTTATTACTGCATTGTCGGAACTAGAAGCACAAGCATTTCGCTACACTCGCATTAACATCTGCTAACCATGTGTATGTGACAAATAAAATTTGATTTGATTTGATTTGATTTGTATATGGTGTCCATAGGAGGACATCATCCTTTATTGTTATGCCTTCTTTAACCTCTGAGGAGGAAATGAAGACTACAACAATATATTACAAAACCATCCCACAGCATAAAGCTCATAAAGGAAAGCACAACACAGGTGTTAATAACGTCATAGAGGACATCTCTGCTACAGTACGGTTCCATAATTCATTGCAGAACATTTTAGATTACATTATTTCACCACCGCTAGATTACATTATTGTAAACTCATTTGAAAAGCATCTTATTTTTAGAATGTAATATAAAATGCATTCGGTTTTTGGTTACATTGGTTACATTTCAAGAATTCAGTGTGTAGTAGCAGCATGAGAAAAAACAACCTGCTGAATATGTCTGCAACTACAGTGCCTTGCGAAAGTATTCGGCCCCCTTGAACTTTGCAAACTTTTGCCACATTTCAGGCTTCAAACATAAAGATATAAAACTGTATTTTTTTGTGAAGAATCAACAACAAGTGGGACACAATCATGAAGTGGAACGACATTTATTGGATATTTCAAACTTTTTTAACAAATCAAAAACTGAAAAATTGGGCGTGCTAAATTATTCAGCCCCTTTACTTTCAGTGCAGCAAACTCTCTCCAGAAGTTCAGTGAAGATCTCTGAATGATCCAATGTTGACCTAAATGACTAATGATGATAAATACAATCCACCTGTGTGTAATCAAGTCTCCGTATAAATGCACCTGCACTGTGATAGTCTCAGAGGTCCGTTAAAAGCGCAGAGAGCATCATGAAGAACAAGGAACACACCAGGCAGGTCCGAGATACTGTTGTGAAGAAGTTTAAAGCCGGATTTGGATACAAAAAGATTTCCCAAGCTTTAAACATCCCAAGGAGCACTGTGCAAGCGATAATATTGAAATGGAAGGAGTATCAGACCACTGCAAATCTACCAAGAGCTGGCCGTCCCTCTAAACTTTCAGCTCATACAAGGAGAAGACTGATCAGAGATGCAGCCAAAGAGGCCCATGATCACTCTGGATGAACTGCAGAGATCTACAGCTGAGGTGGGAGACTCTGTCCATAGGACAACAATCAGTCGTATATTGCACAAATCTGGCCTTTATGGAAGAGTGGCAAGAAGAAAGCCATTTCTTAAAGATATCCATAAAAAGTGTTGTTTAAAGTTTGCCACAAGCCACCTGGGAGACACACCAAACATGTGGAAGAAGGTGCTCTGGTCAGATGAAACCAAAATGTAACTTTTTGGCAACAATGCAAAACGTTATGTTTGGCGTAAAAGCAACACAGCTGAACACACCATCCCCACTGTCAAACATGGTGGTGGCAGCATCATGGTTTGGGCCTGCTTTTCTTCAGCAGGGACAGGGAAGATGGTTAAAATTGATGGGAAGATGGATGGAGCCAAATACAGGACCATTATGGAAGAAAACCTGATGGAGTCTGCAAAAGACCTGAGACTGGGACAGAGATTTGTCTTCCAACAAGACAATGATCCAAAACATAAAGCAAAATCTACAATGGAATGGTTCAAAAATAAACATATCCAGGTGTTAGAATGGCCAAGTCAAAGTCCAGACCTGAATCCAATCGAGAATCTGTGGAAAGAACTGAAAACTGCTGTTCACAAATGCTCTCCATCCAACCTCACTGAGCTCGAGCTGTTTTGCAAGGAGGAATGGGAAAAAATGTCAGTCTCTCGATGTGCAAAACTGCTAGAGACATACCCCAAGCGACTTACAGCTGTAATCGCAGCAAAAGGTGGCGCTACAAAGTATTAACTTAAGGGGGCTGAATAATTTTGCACGCCCAATTTTTCAGTTTTTGAGTTGTTAAAAAAGTTTGAAATATCCAATAAATGTCATTCCACTTCATGATTGTGTCCCACTTGTTGTTGATTCTTCACAAAAAAAATACAGTTTTATATCTTTATGTTTGAAGCCTGAAATGTGGCAAAAGGTCGCAAAGTTCAAGGGGGCCGAATACTTTCGCAAGGCACTGTATAATATGGCAATACAACTCAACAAAAAGTGAGCTACTCTTCTTGTAATGTCTTTAAGCCTAAACTGGTCTCACTCAATTGGTCAGCTGCTCAATTAAATTCTGGGTCCATACGTGTTAAGAGAAAAGATGAAAAGCTGCAAGCTACTAGCCCGGCAAAATCGTAGTTATTTCAAATAACCAGTGACAAAAAACTCAAACATCAGAATTACTGCTGCTTGTTATCCCACGCATCCGATTCCAATCCCAACAGATTCTATGCTACCAGTTATGTTTACGTAGAACTGTCCACCTTTCCAAGGAGTCAGTTCGTCAAATTTCTGCCCTGCTGGAGCTGCCCTGGTCAACTGTAAGTGCTGTTATTGTGAAGTGGAAACGTCTAGGAGCAACAACGGCTCAGTCGCCAAGTGGTAGGCCACACAAGCTCACAGAACGGGATCCCCGAGAGCTGAAGTGCGTAGCTCGTAAAAATCATCTGTCCTCAGTTGCAACACTCTACAGAGTTCCAAACTGCCTCTTGAAGCAACGTCAGCATAAGAACTGTTTGTCGGGAGCTTCATGACTTGGGTTTCCATGGGCGAGCAGTCGCACACAAGCCTAAGATCACCATGCGCAATGCCAAGTATCAGCTGGAGTGGTGTATAGCTCACCACCATTGGGATCTGGAGCAGTGGAAACGCATTCTCTGGAGTGATGAATCACGCATCACCACCTGGCAGTCCTGGATTTGGCGGATGCCAGGAGAACGCTACCTGTCCAAATGCATACTACCAACTGTACATTTTGGTGGAGGAGGAATAATTGTCTGCGGCTGTTTTTCATGCTTTGGTCTAGGTCCCTTCGTTCCAGTGAAGGGAAATCTTTACTCTACAGCATACATTGACATTCTAGACAATTCTGTGCTCCCAACTTTGTGGCAACAGATTGGGGAAAGCCCTTTCCTGTTTCAGCATGACTACCCCCCTGTCCACAAAGCGAGGTCCATGCAGAAATAGTTTGTTGAGATGTGGAAGAACTTGACTGGCCTACATAGAGCCCCGACCTCAACCCCATCGAACGCCTTTGGGATGAATTGGAACGCAGACTGCGAGCCAGACCTAATCGCCCAACATCAGTGCTCAACCTCACAAATGCTCTTGTGGCTGAATGGAAGCAAGTCCCCGCAGCACTGTTCCAACATCTAGTGGAAAGCCTTAGGCTGTTATAGCAACAAAGGGGGGACCAACTCCATATTATTGCCCATGATTTTTGAAAGAGATTCGACGAGCAGATTTATTATCCATTTGCTCTGGTGGTGTGAGCTACATTTAGCTAGCATAGCAAATATAAAATAAAATGTTATTTGTCACATGCACCAAATACAACAGGTATAGATAGACCTCACGATGAAATGCTTACTTACAAGCCCTTAACCAACAATGCAGTTCAAGAAATAGTTAAGATTTTTTTAAACTAAATTAACAAAGTTAAAAAAAAATGTCAAAAGTAACACAATAAAATAACAATAATGAGGCAATATACAGAGGCTATATACAGGGCTACTGGTACTGATTGGTCGAGGTAATTTGTACATGGTAGCGGTAAAGTGACTATGCTTAGATATCTAAGGACCTATCATGGTCCAAACACACCAACAGTCGTTAAGAGGGCACGACAATACCTTTTCCCCTCAGGAGCTTAAAAAGATTTGGTATGGGCCCTCAGATCCTTAAAGTTCTACAGCTGCACCATTGAGAGCAGCTTGACTTGCTGCATCACCGCTTGGTATGGCAACTGCTTGGCATTCGATCGCAAGGCACTACAGGGGGTAGTAGGTATGACCCTGTACATCACTAGAGATGAGCTCCCTGCCATCCAGGACCTCCATACTAGGAGTTGTCAGGGGAAGACCCTAAAAATTGTCAAAGACTCCAGCCACCCAAGACATAGAATGTTCTCTCTGCTACCGCACAGCAAGCGGTACCGGAGCACCAAGTCTGCGACCAAAAGGCTCCTAAACAGCAGCCATAACACTGCTGAACAGTTAATCAAATGGTTACCTGGAATATTTGCATTGACCCCTTTTTTTTGCACTGACTCTCTTGCACTGTTGGGGAATTGTTAGATTACAGGTTAGATATTACTGCACTGTCGGAACTAGAAGCACAAGCATTTCGCTACTCTCGCATTAACATCTGTTAACCATGTGTATGTGACCAATAAAATTTGATTTGGCTCTATCCACGCTCACTGGACTCACACTCACATATACTAAATCAACACACCAACACGCACATACACACACACACACACTATATACGCTCACACACACGCACACAAAACATACAGGCACAGTTTCACACTCTGTTTACTATCTATCCTGATTGCCTAGCCACTTCTACATGTACATATTACCTCAATCACCTCAACTACCTCGTACCCTTGCACATTGACTTAGTACCGGTACTCCTTGTATTCAGCCTCGTTATTGTTATTTTATTGTGTTACTATGTCCTTTTTTTATAAAAAATATTGAAAAAATTGTAAATTGTCTTACTTTTAACTCTGCATTGTTGGAAAAGGGCTTGTGAGTAGGCATTTCACAGTAAAGTCTACAGCTGTTGTATTCCACGCATGTGACAAATTTAATTAAATTCGATCTCAACAAAATATAAACAATGTGTGAGGATTAGCTAATCCTGTTTCAGCATAGAAATGACAAGCCACATGTACAAGCGCATTGGACATGCCCACGAGGCCAACACTGATCACATCATATAGTATGTCTGCTTTGCATGCCATAAATAAGCTCAAATCCACTGTAAGCAATGGAACCAAAAGGGTAGAACACAGATAGCAGAGGCAAGAGAGAAATACCCTGACCGGGCAAGGACGCACACCCTAATCAAATTACACTTGAAGGTAGCATGCCAACCACTAGAGGACAGTGAGTGTCGCAGAATGAAACAAAAAGATGCTTACGGTACTCAAATATTGATAAATTCATGATAGACAGGAGACACTACTAAGACTTAGGGGGGATGACATCACATCACAGTGGCTACTAGAACTCACCTTCAGCTCACCTGTGCTACAGTCACACCCCTTTCACCACCTTCTACGCCACCGACAGTATAACTCAGCCGCCGAGTGGGTGATTTGAGTCAGTTTAGCAGAATGAAATACCCCAAAAAACAGTTCTGTGGGTGCTAGATTGACTCAGTTCACACAGTCTGCTCTGCTGGCTGCTGAGGTTTATACGGAGAAGGAGGAGGTCAGTGAGTGTAGCAGAAGGGTGAGTGTGTTGAGGTTGATGCAGAGAATGAGGTCAGTGAGTAGCAGAGGGTCATGTGAGCTAGTTGACAGGTGAGTGCTAGGCTCTTTCTCAATTCATCCTCGATTGCTGTGATCTCCTTCTCAAAACCCATTGGAGAAGAAGGTTAGAGGGGAGGGACCTTTAACCTTCTCCTCCAATACAGTTGTGATACAATACAGGTGAGGAGATAGGATGTGAGATTGGATGTGAGTAATCAAGGAAAGACAAAGTGAGACAAAGCCCTAGTAGCCATCGTGTGGTGATGTCACCCACCCTGAAACATAAATTACTGTTATCCTAGCCCAACCAAGATCATGGTTTTTGTATCAGCTTCAAATCTGTGCAATATCATCAGACAAAATGAGAGTGACAACCAAATAAAACAGACAAACAGGGAATGTTCAATGACCAAAAAATACACTAAACTTAAAAATGCAAAAATCTCTCAATTTTCCTGGTTGCTAAAATTCTAATAGTTCACATAATTTCAGTTTATGTGACAAAACAAGCAGTCATTGTGTACAGAATCATTGTGCCATCTAAACTTAAACTGGAAAAATATTTTCCATAATCAAAAATATTATATTTTCAGTTGTTGGAAGCTGGTGTACAAAACAGAAGTTAAAGATGCAAAACAAAACTTAAGAACGGGAAGCATAGAAATAGCTTACATAGAACAGATCTACCACCTCTTAGACTTGCTTTCAATGAGAATGACAGATTCTCAGGATTCTCAGAATGACAGAAACACACATTTCTACGTGAATTTGGTTGGTTTGCCCCAAAAATGTACATATTGTCACGCCCTGACCTTAGAGAGCGTTTTATGTCTCTATTTTTGGTTTGGTCCGGGTGTGTTTTGGGTGGGCATTCTATGTTCTTTTTTCTATGTTTTGTATTACTTTGTTTTGGCCGGGTATGGTACTCAATCAGGGACAGCTGACTATCGTTGTCTCTGACTGGGAACCATACTTAGGTAGCTTTTTCCCACCTATGTTTTGTGGGTGGTTGTTTTCTGTTTAGTGGTTTCTGCACCTGACAGGATTGTTTCGGTTTGCACTTTGTTCCAGTGTTCAGTTAAATAAAAAGCCATGAACACTTACCACGCCGATTCCTCCTCTTCAGACGACGACACACATATTGTAGCTTTAAATTCTAAGAATCAACACTTTATTTAATATCATACAAAGAACACTTATGTATATGGTTAGTTAGTTTAGACATCAATCTTACTCTAAAACAAGAGATTATTGAATATTTAAATGAATACAAATAGATGTCTAATACAAATAATAAGCAGATTGTCAGTGCTGGGCTGGAACAGAAACTTGCACACCCAGTAGCTAGATTTCTAGGAGCAAGGTTGGCCATGCATGTTCTAGGTCTATGCATTGTTACTTTTACCAGTATTGTTGTATTCCTACAACCAATTCTAACAGGAAACCAATAACCTATATAACCAATTGGAGAGACCATATACCCTCCAGTCTCTCCAGGACTTGGGTCTTTCTTTGGGACCTTCATCCGCAGACAGGGTTTAGTAGCTTTCACAGATCTCTGGATCTGAGGTTTGGAAACATAACATTTAGACCAGGACTTGCTTCATTATTCTCAAGTGATATAACATTTGATATTTCGTTGCAATTGTGTTTCTGTATTGTCATAGTTCTCTCTTTGGGACTGGAAATCTGTTAATTAGCTAGCTATCATAGCTACTAGCGAGTTGGCTAACATTGTTATTTTTAGGTACCGTTTATGTCATAAAATCAAAAACAAATATTAATATTTGTTTTGGATTTTATGACATAAACAAATATTAATATATGAATATTTATTTTTGATTTTATGACATAAACGGTACCAAATATTAATATTTGTTTTTGATTTTATGACATAAACGGTACCTTGATCTGCTAAAAATAAAAATAAATAATAGCTAGCTAGCTGACGTTACCTAAAATAGATGGTTAACTTGATAAACAACTTACCCGTGTGCTACAAAACATCCTGGCGTCGCCATCTCCTGCTGCTAAAGTTACTATCCATGCAGGCAATGCAGCCTGTAAAACTATCAACTTTCCTTTTCAAAAATAGAGCTGTCCCCGGTCGTAAGGACCATCCCACCCGCAAATACAATGGTTAAAATGCTTGACCTTGAGAAAACAACTATACTAAGTTAACTAGCTTAGCTAACTTGCTGTTTACAGCCGCGACAGAACAGCTGTTGTTCACAAACACACCAGAAGTACTTTGGGGTTCCAGGGTTTACGTCCACTCCTCCTCAAAAAAAACATTAGAGTAGTGGTGTAAAGTACTTAAGTAGTACTTTAAAGTATTTTTACTTAAGTACTTTTTTGGTTATCTGTACTTTATTTATATATTTGACACCATTTATTTTTACTTCCTAAACACATTCCTAAAGAAAATAATGTACTTTTGACTCCATACATTTTCCATGATACCCAAAAGTACTTGTTACATTTTGAATGACGCAAGCAGTAAAATTTGATTTAAAAAACAGATAAAAAAACACTGTATGAAGAGCGGGGACTGTGAAGCAACACAAACATTGGCACAGACACATGCATACACACATGCACACACATACTGTACATACGATAAAATACGCACTATACATACACATGGATTTAGTAATGTAGATATGTGGTAGTGGTAGAGTAGGGGCCTGAGGGCACACAGTGTGTTGTGAATATATTGTAATGTTTTAAAATTGTATAAACTGCCTTCATTTTGTGGACCCCAGGAAGAGCAGCTGCTGCTGGCAGAAGCTAATGGGGATCCATAATAAATACAAATGTTTAGCACGACAGGAAAATGGTTCAATTCCCACACTTATCAAGAAAACATCCCTAGTCATCTCTACTGCCTCTGATCTGGCAGAGTCACTAAACACAAATGCTTAATTTGTAAATTATATCTGAATGTTGGAGTGTGCCCCTGGCTATCCGTTAATAAATTAAAAAACACAGAAATTGTTCCGTCTGGTTTGCTTAAAATAAGGAATTTTAAATGATTAAATACTTTTACATTTGACACTTAAGTATATTTATAGAGTTAAGAAATAGAGTTAAGAAAATATTTACTAAATAAACTAAGGTGATAAAATAATTAAAGATGTAATAAAAAAGTAACACCAGGAAATGACATAACAATAACGAGGCTATATACAGGGGTTACTGGTACAATGTGTGGGGGGTACAGGTTAGTGGAGGTAATTTGTAAAGGGACTATGCATAGATAATAAACAGCGAGTAGCAGCCGAGTAAAAATAATGTAAATAGTCCAGGTAGCCATTTGATTAATTGTTCAGCAGTCTTATGGCTTGGGGGTAGAAGCTGTTAAGGAGACTTTTAGTCCTAGATTTGGCGCTCCGGTACCGCTTGCGGTGCGGTAGCAGAGAGAACGGTCCATGATTTGGGTGACTGGACTCTTTGACAATTTTTTGGGCCTTCCTCTGACACCACCCAGTCTATAGGATGGCAGGAAGCTTGGCCACAGTGATGTACTGGGCCGTATGCACTACCCTCTGGAGCGCCTTACGATCAGATGCTGAGCAGTTGCTATACCAGGCGATGATGCAACCTCTGCTGCGCCGATCCTCAACACAGGGGCCCCACAAGGATGCGTGCTCAGCCCCCTCCTGTACTCCCTGTTCACCCATGACTGATTGGCCACACACGTCTCCAACTCAATCATCAAGTTCGCTGACGACACAACAGTGGTAGGCCTGATTACTAATCATGACGAGACAGCCTACAGGGAGGAGGTGAGAGCCCTGGCGGAGATGTGCCAGGAAAATAAACTCTCCTCCAACGTCAACTAAATAAATGAGCTGATAGTGGACTACAGGAGACAGCAGAGAAAGTGCGCCCCCATGCACGTCAATGGGGCCACAGTGGAGAAGGTCAAAAGCTCCACTGACGACCTAAAGTGGTCTCTTCACACAGACAGTGTGGTGTAGAATGCGCAACAGTGCCTCTTTAACCTCAGGATGCTGACGGAATTCGGCTTGGCCTCTAACACCCTCACAAACTTCTACAGATGCACCATTGAGAGCATTCTGTCGGCCTGTATCACCGCCTGGTACAGCAATTGTACCATCCGCTACCGCAGGGCTCCCCAGAGGGTGGTGCGGTCATCCAAATGCTTCATCGGGGGCACACTGGCTGCCCTACAGGACATCTACAGCACCACGTGTCATATGAAGGCCAAGAAGATCATCAAGGACCCCAGCCACCCGAGCCACGGCCTGTTCACCCAGCTACCATTTAGAAAGGAGGAGACAGTACAGAGGCATCAAAGCTGGGACCGAGGGACTGATAAACAGCTTCTATCTCCAGGCCATCAGACTGTTAAACAGTCATCACTAGCCAGCCTCCGGCCGGTACACTATCCAGGACTGTAGACACTGTCACTAACCGGCTACCACCGTGTACTCTACCCTGCACCTCAGATACTGCTTTTCCCTATGTACATAGTCATTGAAGACTGGTCACTTTAATACTGTTTACATACTGTTTTACCCACCTTATTTTTATATACTGTATTGTAGTCAAGGCTCATCCTATATAACTACTACTGGACACACCTTTCTATTCATATACTGTCCATACTGTCTGCAGTGCATTTGGAAAGTATTCAGACCCCTTGACCTTTTCCACATTTTGTTACATTACAGCGTTAATCTAAAATGGATGAAATATTTATTTTTTCTTATCAATCTACACACAATATCCCCTAATGACAAAGCGGAAACAGGTTTTTAGAAAAGTGTGCAAATTTATTTAAAAAACTAAAACATAAATACCTAATTTATATAAGTATTCAGACCCTTTGTTATGAGACTCGAAATTGAGCTCAGGTGCATCCTGTTTCCATTGATCATCCTTCAGATTTTTATACAACTTGATTGGAGTACACCTGTGGTAAATTAATTTGATTGGACATAATTTGGAAAGGCACACACCTGTCTATATAAGGTCCCACAGTTGACAGTGAATGTCAGAGAATGTCAAAAACCAAGGTCGAAGGAACTGTCCATAGAGCTCAGAGACAGGATTGTGTCGAGTGACAGTCTGTGGAAGGTGACCAAAAAATGTCTGCAGCATTGAAGGTCCCCGAGAAAACAGTGGCCTCCATCAGTTTTACATGGAAGAATACTCACACCTGTGTTAACGAGAGAATCACTGACATGATGTCAGCTGGTCCTTTTGTGGAAGGGCTGAAATTCAGTGGAAATGTTTTTGGGGGATTCAGTTCATTTGCATGGCAAAGAAGGACTTTGCAATTAATTGTCACGCCCTGACCGTAGAGATCTTTTTATTCTCTATGTTTGGTTGGTCAGGGTGTGACTTGGGTGGGAAACTCTATGTTCTTTATTTCTATGTTTTGGCTGGGTATGGTTCTCAATCAGTGTCACGACTTCTGCCGAAGTTGGTCCCTCTCCTTGTTCGGGCGGCGTTCGGCGGTTGTCACGCCCTGGTCGAAGTATTTTGTGTTTATCTTCATTTATTTGGTCAGGCCAGGGTGTGGCATGGGTTTTTGTATGTGGTGTGTTGGTATTGGGATTGTAGCTTAGTGGGTGTTCTAGTTATGTCTATGGCTGTCTGAAGTGGTTCTCAATCAGAGGCAGGTGTTTATCGTTGTCTCTGATTGGGAACCATATTTAGGCAGCCATATTCTTTGAGTGTTTCGTGGGTGATTGTCCTTAGTGTCCTTGTAACTGTCTTGTGTTAGTTTGCACCAGTTTAGGCTGTTTCGGTTTTCACGTTACGTTTGTAGTGTTTGTATTGATTCGTGTTTACGTTGTTTTATTAAACATGAATCTCAATAGCCACGCCGCATTTTGGTCCGACTCTCCTTCTACCGAAGAAAGCCGTTACAGCGGTCGACGTCACTGGCTTTCCAGTCACCACCGATCCATGTTTCATTTTCGTTTTGTTTTGTCTTATTCATACACAACTGGTTTCCATTCTATTAATTAATGTTCCTTATTTAACCCTCTGGTTTCCCTCTCTGTTTTGTGCATTATTGTTTGTCATGTGGGTTCGTTCTTTTGTGCTGTGGAATATTGTGTTTTCCTTGTTGTAACATTACTTATATTTTGAGTAAATTCTGTTTATTACTCATATCTGTGTCTTGCACCTGACTCCGCATCTTTCCATTCACCAACAACCTCACAATCAGGGACAGCTGTCTATCGTTGTCTCTGATTGGGAATCATACTTAGGCAACCTGTTGTGCCACCTTAGTTTTGTGGGATGTTGTTTTTATACAGCTCTGTGTAGCCTACCGAACGTTACATTAGTTTTCCTTTTGTTGTTTTTTAGGTGTTCATTCTTAATAAAGACAAAATGTACGCCTACCACGCTGCACCATGGTCCGACCATTTCGACGAGCGTAACATTAATTGCAACTCATCTGATCACTCTTCATAACATTCTGGAGTATGCGCAAATTGCCATCATACAAACTGAGGCAGCAGACTTTGAAAAAATGCATGTTTGTGTCATTCTCAAAACTTTTGGCCACGACTGTATATACAGTGGGGCAAAAAAGTATTTAGTCAGCCACCAATTGTGCAAGTTCTCCTACTTAAAAAGATGAGAGAGGCCTGTAATTTTCATCATAGGTACACTTCAACTTTGACAGACAAAATGAAAAAAAAAAAATCCAGAAAATCACATTGTAGGATTTTTAATGAATTTATTTGCAAATTATGGTGGAAAATAAGTATTTGGTCAATAACAAAAGTTTATCTCAATACTTTGTTATATACCCTTTGTTGGCAATGACAGAGGTCAAACGTTTTCTGTAAGTCTTCAGAAGGTTTTCATACACTGTTGCTGGTATTTTGGCCCATTCCTCCATGCAGATCTCCTCTAGAGCAGTGATGTTTCGGGGCTGTTGCTGGGCAACACAGACTTTCAACTCCCTCCAAAGTTTTTCTATGGGGTTGAGATCTGGAGACTGGCTAGGCCACTCCAAGACCTTGAAATGCTTCTTACGAAGCCACTCCTTCATTGCCCGGGCGGTGTGTTTGGGTTCATTGTCATGCTGAAAGACCCAGCCACATTTCATCTTCAATGCCCTTGCTGAATGAAGGAGGTTTTCACTCAAAATCTCACAATACATGACCCCATTCATTCTTTCCTTTACACGGATCAGTCGTCCTGGTCCCTTTGCAAAAAAACAGCCCCAAAGCATGATGTTTCCACCCCCATGCTTCACAGTAGGTATGGTGTTCTTTGGATGCAACTCAGCATTCTTTGTCCTCCAAACACGACAAGTTGAGTTTTTCCCAAAAAGTTATATTTTGGTTTCATCTGACCATATTACATTCTCCCAATCTTCTTCTGGATCATCCAAATGCTCTCTAGCAAACTTCAGACGGACCTGGACATTGGCTTAAGCAGGGGGACACGTCTGGCACTGCAGGATTTGAGACCCTGGCAGCGTAGTGTGTTACTGATGGTAGGCTTTGTTACTTTGGTCCCAGCTCTCTGCAGGTCATTCACTAGGTCCCCCCGTGTGGTTCTGGGATTTTTTCTCACCATTCTTGTGATCATTTTGACCCCACGGGGTGAGATCTTGCGTGGAGCCCCAGATCGAGGGAGATTATCAGTGGTCTTGTATGTCTTCCATTTCCTAATAATTGCTCCCACAGTTGATTTCTTCAAACCAAGCTGCTTACCTATTGCAGATTCAGTCTTCCCAGCCTGGTGCAGGTCTACAATTTTGTCCTTTGACAGCTCTTTGGTCTTGGCCATAGTGGAGTTTGGAGTGTGACTGTTTGAGGTTGTGGACAGGTGTCTTTTATACTGATAACAAGTTCAAACAGGTGCCATTAATACAGGTAACATGGAGGACAGAGGAGCCTCTTAAAAAAGAAGTTACAAATTAAAAATCCTACAATGTGATTTTCTGAGTTCGCTTGACCGCTGACCCATTACGGATGCAGGCAATGAGGCAGTGATCGCTGAGATCTTGATTGAAAACAGCAGAGGTGTATTTAGAGGGCAAGTTGGTTAGGATGATATCTATGAGGGTGCCCGTGTTAACGGCTTCGGGGCGGTACCTGGTAGGTTCATTTATAATTTGTGTGAGATTGAGGGCATCAAGCTTAGATTGTAGGATGGCTAGGATGTTAAGCATGTTCCAGTTTACGTCACCTAGCAGCACGAGCTCTGAAGATAGATGGTGGGCAGAGCACAGCTGGGGGCAGAGGGTGGTCTATAGCAGGCAGCAATGGTGAAAGACTTGTTTTTAGAGAGTTGGATTTTTAAAAGTAGATGTTACAGTAGATGTCCAGGTACAGACCTGGATAGTAGAGGAACAGAGGAGGAAGAGGAGGAGTAGGATAAGGGTACGGCTAAAAGCTATAAGAATTGGTCGTCTAGGACGTCCGGAACAGAGAGTAAAAGGAGGTTTCTGGGGGCGATAAAATAGCTTCAAGGTATAATGTACAGACAAAGGTATGGTAGGATGTGAATACAGTGGAGGTAAACCTAGGCATTGAGTGATGATGAGAGAGATATTGTCTCTAGAAACATTGAAACCAGGTGATGTCATCGCATGTGTGGGTGGTGGAACTGAAAGGTTGAATAAGGTATAATGAGCAGGGCTAGGGGCTCTACAGTGAAATATGCCAATAAACACTAACCAGAACAGCAATGGACAAGGCATATTGACATTAAGGAGAGGCATGCTTAGCCGAGTGATCATAAGGGTCCAGTGAGTAGTGAGGTTGGTTGGGGTCACGGCGATTCAGACAGCTAGCCGGGCCATGGGTAGCAAGCTAGCAGAGGATGGAGGTCTGTTTTTAGCCACCTCATGCGTTTCCGTCGGTAGATTAGTGGGGTTCTGTGTGGTAGAGGGGACCAATCCAATTGGCAAAATAGATATAGTTATAGTGACCCAAGAAAATTGTCCGATAGACCTATTCAGATAGCAGCCGATAAGACAGCTAACGATTAGCGGGCCGCAGATGGGTGTTCAGGTAACGTCGTGACAGAGGGCCGAGATTGGATAACTCCCTCAGGCAGATAACGTTGGTCGTCCAGTCGTGAAGGCCCGGTGGGGCTCCGCGTTGGCAGTAAAGCGGGTCCGGATAGGTGATTGTAGCCCAGGAGTGGCTGATGGAACTCTTCAGCTGGCTAGCTCCGGAATCATTGATATTTGCTCCGGGACCGACGTAAGCAATAGTCATTTGGATAGTCGCTAGCTAGCTGCAAGAGCCAGGTGTAAATGTCTAGAGCTTGCGGTAGAAATTCAGGGGTTATGGGGAGAAAACACAACACATAATGCAGAGTGAGTGCATCCATCTTCTTACCAATCAGACTGCAGTTGACCATAAAACAATAATGGCACAAACCACCTACCCAGCTAGCACAGTGGATCTGAGCCAATTCCAGCTGAGAGTCAGACTCGGCCAACGTCATGTGGCCCGAGTCTGGGCACTATTACTTATGGCTAGGATGTGGGGATTGAGCTTTGGCCGATTCAGGTGTGAGTTATCTGGCCCAAATGTATTACTTGGGGCTCGAGCTGACTTGGGCTACTCTCTGGCTACTCTCTGCTTTATATAATTAACATTTAATTAGTTACTTATTTTTCCATATTTTTCTCATTGTTTCTGTGATCAAAAAATACAATTAACATTTAAATGAAATTTAAATGAGTCCTATGTAGTATTTTAGTATTTTGATGCTTTGTGCAAGGCAATTGATAAGCATTAAAAACTTTGTGGATAGAGCCTCCCGAGTGGCACAGTGGTCTAAGACACTGCATCGCAGTGCAAACTGCGTTGCTACAGATGCTGGTTCGAGACCTGTGCCGGCCGCGACCGGTAGACCCACAATTGGCCCAGTGTCGTCCAAGTTAGTGGAGGGTTTGGCCGGCCAGGATGTCCTTGTCCCATCACGCTGTTTTTTTTTTGTTTCTTTTTTTTGTATATGAGTATAATTTCTATGTATAAAATGTATGATAGCAATATTTTAAATTACTAAATCAGGCAAAGTTGGCTCAATTCCGTTAGACGGAAACGTCCCTATGTACTGGGCAGTCATTCACTTTGATTCCAGGCCGAGTCCGATACCTGATTTATGTATGATTAGGCCTAGCCTGTATGAAAATATCACTCCAGAAGAGTTTTTCTTACAAACTATATCATCCGATATCCTCATTATGTACTAGTAGATGAGGCTGTTCCAAACCAATAAGTCAACTATACATCTTAGTCATTAGTGCTATACACTCTTAGAGAAAAGGGGTCTATCAAGAACCTAAAAGGGTTATTCGGCTGTCCTCATAGGACTGGATAATCAGTCCATTAGCAGGACTGAAACTGAGGCTGTCCTAATATGGACACTGTACATTTGGCTTCCATCAGATCTGCTCCCCAGCTCTACTGATTTTCCAGTAACTAGGAGGTTCAGTCACCAGCGAGACATAGCGGAGCAAGAAGAGAGAGATTTTTTATCTAAGTGGGCAGTTGGAAAATGTCATTTTCTCCAGCTGGGAAGGAGATAGAAAAGGAAGTTGTCAAAGGTTTGGCAAGAGAGAGGGAAAAAAAGAGAGTCTGTACTTTTCAAGGACAAAGATAACTTTTCCCTGCACACGACTCTTGTGATATTGGAGGTCCATTAGACACGCACAACAATAGGCACCAAGCCTGAACAATCAACACATCCAAACACAGAGTCTGCACCTGAAAAGGCATCATATTCCCTCTGTACACTTTGAAAAAAGGGTTATTTGGCTGCCCCCATAGGACGGTATTTTCCAACCCTGGTCCCTGAGTACCCCCAACAGTACACATTTGTATTGTAACCCTGGACAAGCACACCTGATTCAAATAATCATCAAGCCCTCAATGAGTTGAATGAGGTGTGTTTGTCAAGGGCTACATGAAACTGTGTACTGTTGGTACTTGAGGACCAGGGTTGGGAGACATTGCCATAGGATAACTATTTTTGGTTCCAGGTAGAACTCAATAGGATTCTACCTGGAACCAAAAAAGTTATAAAAAAGGGTTCTCGAATGGGGACAGCCGAAGAACCCTTTTAGGTTTTAGATGGCTCTTTTTTTTCTAAGAGTATAGAGCACGGGCTCTGGTCAAAAGGGATATCTAGTCAGTTGCAAAATTGAATGCATTCAACTGAAATGTGTCTTCTGCATTTAACCCAACCCCACAATCAGAGGTGTGGGGGGGTGCCTTAATCATCGGCGCCCAGGGAGCAGTTGTTGATCGGGGTTAACTGCCTTGCTCAAGAGCAGAATGCCAGATTTTTACACCTTCCTGGCTCTGAGATTCAAACCGGCAATCTTTCAATTAACGGCCCAATGCTCTTAACTGCTAGGCTACCTGCAGCACCCTACATAGGAAATAGGGTGCCATTTCGGATGCAACCCATGGGCAAACACAAATAAACGGCCCAACAACACCAAAGGAGAGAGATGGAGGGGCTATAGTTCATATCTCTGTGTTACATAAGCAGACAGCAGAGAGTATCTCTACCCACAGCTCTCTGTGAGCCAGATAATGCCTTCGCTAATTCTGCCCAAATCCTGCACAACTTAGTTGGCTGTTGAAGCGAGACAGCAAGGGAGCATGGAGCATGGCATGGAAACAGACGAAACACACTTTGTTTTTCTCTCCCTCAAGTGCTTTACTGAGGAGCTAAATATAAACAGGTGCAGCCAGGGCTCTCAGAACTAACCATCTGTGCAGTTTGCTTGTACATGGAAAAAGCTCAATGAGATGGAATATGTGGAATATGATCTGAGTGTGTGTGCATGTTTGTTGCGTTTGTGTGGGTGTGTGTTGGTGTGGATGCGTGTTTGGTTTGTCTTGGTGTGGGTGTGTGTTGGGTTTATGTTGGTGTGGGTTGGGTTGGGTTTGTGTTGGTGTGGGCTGGGTTTGTGTGGGTGTGTGTTGGATTTGTATGGGTGTGTGTTGGGTTTGTGTTGGTGTGTGTTGGGTTTGTGTGGGTGTGTGTTGGGTTGGTGTGTGTTGGGTTTGTGTGAGTGCGTGTGGGATTTGTGTTGGTGTGTGTTGGGTTTGTGTTGTGTTGGTGTGTGTTGGGTTTGTGTGGGTGTGTGTTGGATTTGTATGGGTGTGTGTTGGGTTTGTGTTGGTGTGTGTTGGGTTGGTGTGGGTGTGTGTTGGGTTTGTGTGGGTGTGTGTTGGGTTTGTGTTGTGTTGGTGTGTGTTGGGTTTGTGTGAGTGCGTGTGGGATTTGTGTTGGTGTGTGTTGGGTTTGTGTTGTGTTGGTGTGTGTTGGGTTTGTGTGAGTGCGTGTGGGATTTGTTTTGGTGTGTGTTGGGTTTGTGTTGTGTTGGTGTGTGTTGGGTTTGTGTGAGTGCGTGTGGGATTTGTGTTGGTGTGTGTTGGGTTTGTGTTGGGTTTGTGTTGTGTTGGTGTGTGTTGGGTTTGTGTTGGTGTGTGTTGGATTTGTATGGGTGTGTGTTGGGTTTGTGTTGGTGTGTGTTGGGTTGGTGTGGGTGTGTGTTGGGTTTGTGTGGGTGTGTGTTGGGTTTGTGTTGTGTTGGTGTGTGTTGGGTTTGTGTGAGTGCGTGTGGGATTTGTGTTGGTGTGTGTTGGGTTTGTGTTGTGTTGGTGTGTGTTGGGTTTGTGTGAGTGCGTGTGGGATTTGTGTTGGTGTGTGTTGGGTTTGTGTTGTGTTGGTGTGTGTTGGGTTTGTGTGAGTGCGTGTGGGATTTGTGTTGGTGTGTGTTGGGTTTGTGTTGGGTTTGTGTTGTGTTGGTGTGTGTTGGGTTTGTGTTGTGTTGGTGTGTGTTGGGTTTGTGTTGTGTTGGTGTGTGTTGGGTTTGTGGGAGGAGGAAGTAGACAGAAAAAAGGGGAGAGTAAAAAGACAAACAATTTCCATATTTTGTATAATATTATAACCTCAAGGGCCCACACACATACTGTCAGACGAACCCAGACATGCATATTCATTAAACCATCCTAACACAGTAACAAAGCACACACACACGCAATCATACATAGTCCCCCCCCCCCCCCCCCACCCCACCCCCCACCCCCACACAGACATCTGGAGGAGTTGGCCTGAAGGGGGAGAGCGATAGAGGCAAACATCACACAGGCCCTGGTCCCTGTGGACTCCTATGTCAGCTGGAAGACCCCATCCATTAACTACAGGCGTATCACTGGCTGACACCCAAACAGCAGGAAGATGTTAATGTAAATGCTAATAAGGGAATGCTATTAAGAATTTCTGGAGCTCGCTTCCTGCCACACGTTTGTGCTGCCCAACATGCCCCTCTCGTGTTCCTTTACTGATTCGGTGTAATGTCACTGTGTGGGAAAGAGAGAGATGAGAGAGAGGGGGGTGGGGGTTAAAGAGAGAGAGGGAGAGAGGGAATGGAGATTTCAAGAGAGAGAGACAGAGAGAGAGAATGAGAGAGGGGAGGGGAAGAGAGAGGAAAGAGGGATAGGGAGAGAGAGGGAAGGAGGAGAGGGAGAGAGAGAGAAGTGGATAAAGCGAGAGAGAGAGAGAGAGAGAGAGAGAGAGAGAGAGGAGGATAGAGAGAAACCAGAAGACTGGGAAGGGAGAATTATTCATGTGGAGTGCTTTGGCTTTTAAAGCAGCCACTCCCATCTCTCTCGCTCTCTCTCTCTCTCTCTCTCTCTCTCTCTCTCTCTCTCTCTCTCTCTCTCTCTCTCTCTCTCTCTCTCTCTCTGTGTCTCTTTCTATCCCCATACTCTCTCTCTCTCTCTCTCTCTCTCTCTCTCTCTCTCTCTCTCTCTCTCTCTCTCTCTCTCTCTGTGTCTCTTTCTATCCCCATACTCTCTCTCTCTCTCTCTCTCTGTGTGTCTCTTTCTATCCCCATACTCTCTCTCTCTCTCTTTCTCTCTCTACCCCCTTGTCCTCTTTCTCTATCCATTTCATTCAATTCAAATGGCTTTATTGGAATGGGAAACATATGTTTACATTGCCACAGCAAGTGAAATAGATAATAAACGAGTGAAATAAACAATCAGAAATTAACTTGATTGTTTATTTCACTCTTGTTTAGTATTTATTTCACTTGCTTTGGCAATGTGTTTCCCATGCCAATAAAGCCCTTTGAATTTTATTGAATTACATTTTCATAGGAATAGAGATATTTCAAATGTCATATTATGGCTTTGTAAAGTGTTGTAACGATGTGCAAATAGTTAAACTACAGAAGGGAAAATAAATAAACATAAATATAGGTTGTTTTTACAATGGTGTCAGTTCTTCACTGGTTTTCCTTTTCTTGTGGCAACAATCAAAATTGGATTTGTTTTATAATTCTTTGTGGTTCTGTGTAATCTGAGGGAAATATGTGTCTTTAATATAATCAAACATTTGGAAAGGGTTTAGGAAGTGCAGCTCAGTTTCCACCTCATTTTGTGGGCAGTGTGCACATGGCCTGTCTTCTCCCAATAGCAAGGCTATGCTCACTGAGTGTCACGTCTACTCCCACTCCCCCTCTCCGGTGCTCGCCGGCCCTGGCCCTGTGTACCCCGAGCCAGACTGAAGGCCCTGCAGTGGAAAGCTGCCCACGTGAGGCTCCAACAGAAGGAGCAGGTGGACCACCACTGCAGTGAGGCACCAACGAACCGTCTGCCGTCAGAAGGAGCAGGTGGACCACCACTGCAGTGAGGCACCAACAAACCGTCTGCCGTCAGAAGGAGCAGGTGGACCACCACTGCAGTGAGGCACCAACAAACCGTCTGCCGTCAGAAGGAGCAGGTGGACCACCACTGCAGTGAGGCACCAACAAACCGTCTGCCGTCAGAAGGAGCAGGTGGACCACCACTGCAGTGAGGCACCCGTATTCCATCCTGGTGATCATGTCTGGCTCTCCACCAGGAACCTCCCGCTCCGCCTGCTGACGAAAGCTGAGCCCCCAGTTTGTGGGGCATTCAAAGTCCTCTGGAGGGTCAATGAAGTAACTTACTAATTACAGCTCCCCACTAACTACCGGATCTCAACACTCTTTTCACCTCAGGCCGGTGGTTCCTGGTCCCCTGCCGGATGCCGTCCCACACGACACCCCTCCGTCTACTTCCGGTCCCCCTCACTGGCGCTCGATGTCGCCAGTCTACTAACCACTAGTCCTGGCAACCAATCATTACACACACCTGGCAACCTTCATTAGGCACACCTGGACTTCATCACTTCCCTGATTACTCTCTCTTTATCTAGCACTCCCTTGTTATCACCCATCAGACAGTATTGTTTCTGTGTTCATGTTTAGACGCCATTCTTATTTGTGTATTCACTCTATGTTAGTTCTTAATAAACTCTCCAACTGCACCTGCTTCCTGACTCCCTGCGTCTTTGTTACACTGAGTCTGTACATAGTCAAAGCTTTCCTTCAATTTGGGTCAGTCACAGTGGTCAGGTATTCTGCTACTGTGTACTCTCTGTTTAGGGCCAAATAGCATTCCAGTGTAGTCTGTTTTTTGGTTGATTCTTTCCAATGTCTAAAGCAATTATCTTATTGATTTCTCATGATTTGGTTGGGTCTTATCGTGTTGCTGTCCTGGGGCCATGTGGGGTCTGTTTGAGTTTGTGAACAGAGCCCCAGGACCAGCTTGCTTAGGGGACTCTTTTCTAGGATAATCTCTCTCTGTAGGTGATGGCTTTGTTATGGAAGGTTTGGGAATCGCTTCCTTTTAGGAGGTTGTAGAATATAATGGCTATTTTCTGGATTTTGATAATTATCAGGTATCATCCTAATTCTGCTCTGCATGCATTATTTGGTGTTTTAAGTTGTACACAAAGGATGTTTTTGCAGAATGGGTTCTATAACAGAAATTCAAGTATTTTTAGCCAGATCCTAATTGCGATGTCAAATTTTATGTTAATTTTGATGGCGTAGAAGGTCCTCCTTGCCTTGTCTCTCAGATTGTTCAACACTTTGTGGAATTTACCTGAGGTGCTGATGTTTAGGGCGAGGTAGGTATCGTTTTTTTGTGTGCTCTATGGCAACGGTGTCTAGATGGAATTTGTATTTGTGGTCCTGGCAACTGGACCTTTTCTGGAACACCATTATTTTTGTCTTACTGAAATGTATGTCAGGGCCCAGATGTGACAGAATCTGTTCAGAAGATCTAGGTACTGCTGTAGGCCATTCTTTGTTGGGGACAGAAGCACAAGATCATCAGCAACCAGTAGACAGATTCTAGTAGATTCTAGTAGTGTGAGGCTGGGTGCTGCAGACTGTTCTAGTTCCATTGCCAATTTGTTGATATATATATAAACTCAGCAAAAAAAGAAACGTCCTCTCACTGTCAACTGCGTTTATTTTCAGCAAACTTAACAAAAAATAAATATGTGTATGAACATAGCAAGTATCAACAACTGAGACATAAACTGAACAAGATTCACAGACATGTGACTAACAGAAATGGAATAATGTGTCCCTGAACAAAGGGGGGGTCAAAATCATAAGTAACAGTCAGTATCTGGTGTGACCACCAGCTGCATTAAGTACTGCAGTGCATCTCCTCCTCATGGACTGCACCAGATTTGCCAGTTCTTGCTGTGAGATGTTACCCCACTCTTCTACCAAGGCACCTGCAAGTTTCCAGACATTTCTGGGGGGAATGGCCCTAGCCCTCACCCTCCGATCCAACAGGTCCCAGACGTGCTCAATGGGATTGAGATCCGGGCTCTTCGCTGACCATGGCAGAACACTGACATTCCTGTCTTGCAGGAAATTACACACAGAACGAGCAGTATGGCTGGTGGCATTGTCATGCTGGAGGGTCATGTCAGGAGGAGCCTGCAGGAAGGGTACCACATGAGGGAGGGGGATGTCTTCCCTGTAACGCACAGCATTGAGATTAACTGCAATGACAACAAGCTCAGTCCGATGATGCTGTGACACACCGCCCCAGACCATGACGGACCCTCCACCTCCAAATCAATCTCGCTCCAGAGTACAGGCCTCTGTGTAATGCTCATTCCTTCAATGATAAACGTGAATCTGACCATCGCACCTGGTGAGACAAAACCGCAACTCATCAGTGAAAAGCACTTTTTGCCAGTCCTATCTGGTCCAGCAACGGTGGGTTTATGCCCATAGGCGAAGTTGTTGCCAGTGATGTCTGGTGAGAACCTGCCTTACAACAGGCCTTCAAGCCCTCAGTCCAGCCTCTCTCAGCCTATTGCGGACAGTCTGAGCACTGATGGAGGGATTGTGCATTCCTGGTGTAACTCGGGCAGTTGTTGTTACCATCCTGTACCTGTCCCGCAGGTGATGTCATTTGTAATTTATTGCCCTGGCCACATCTGCAGTCCTCATGCCTCCTTGCAGCATGTTCAAGCAGATGAGCAGGGACCCTGGGCATCTTTCTTTTGGTGTTTTTCAGAGTCAGTAGAAAGGCCTCTTTTTGCTTACCGTCTGTCTATAAGCTGTTAGTGTCTTAACGACCGTTCCACAGGTGCATGTTCATTAATTGTTTATGGTTCATTGAACAAGCATGGGAAACAGTGTTTAAACCCTTTACAATGAAGATCTGTGAAGTTATTTCGATTTTTACTAATTATCTTTGAAAGACAGGGTCATGCAAAAGGGATGTTTCTTTTTTTGCTGAGTTTATATAATTAGTACCAGTCAAAAGTTTGGACATACCTTCTCATTCAAGTTTTTTTTTTTTTTTTACTATTTTCTACATTGTAGAATACTAGTGAAGATATCAAAACTATGAAATAACACAAATGGAATCATGTAGTAACCAACATTTTTTAATCAAATCAAAATATATTTTATATTTGAGATTCTTCCAAGTAGCCACCCTTTGCTTTGATGACAGCTTTGCCCACTCTTGGCATTCTCTCAACCAGCTTCATGAGGTAGTCAGCTGGAATGCATTTCAGTTAACAGGTGTGCCTTGTTAAAAGTTCATTTGTAGGATTTCTATCCTTCTTAATGTGTTTGAGCCAATCAGTTCTGTTGTGACAAGGTAGGGGTGGTATACAGAAGATAGTCCTATTTGGTAAAAGACCAAGTCCATATTATGGCAAGAACAGCTCAAATAAGCAAAGAGAAACGACAGTCCATCATTACTTTAACACATGAAGGTCAGTCAGAGCTTTGAAAGTTTCTTCAAGTGCAGTCGCAAAAACCATCAAGAACTACAATGAAACTGGCTCTCATGAGGACCGCCACAGGAAAGGAAGACACAGAGTTACCTCTGCTGCAGAGGATAAGTTCATTAGAGTTAAACTGCACCTCAGATTGCAGCCCAAATTCTTCACAGAGTTCAAGTAACAGACACATCTCAACATCAACTGTTCAGAGGAGACTGTGTGAATCAGGCCTTTATGGTCGAATTGCTGCAAAGAAACCACTACTAAAGGACACCAATAAGAAGAGAGACTTGCTTTGGCCAAGAAACACCAGCAATGGACATTAGACCAGTGAAATCTGTCCTGTGGTCTGATGAGTTAAAATTTGAGATTTTTGGTTCCAACCTGTGTGTCTTTGTGAGACGCAGTGTAGATGAATGGATGATCTCTGCATGTGTGGTTCCCACCGTGAAGTATGGAGGAGGTGTGATGGTGTGGGGGTGCTTTGATGGTGACCCTGTCGGTGATTTATTTAGAATTCAAGGCACAGTTAACCAGCACGGCTACCACAGCATTCTGCAGCGATACGCCATCCCATTTGCACCTAGTGGGACTATCATTTGTTTTTCAACAGGACAATGACCCAAAGCACACCTCCAGGCTGTGTAAGGGCTATTTGACCAAGAAGGAGAGTGATGGAGTGCTGCATCAGATGACCTGGTCTCCACAATCACCTGACCTCAACCTAATTGAGATGGTTTGGGATGAGTTGGACCGCAGAGTGAAGGAAAAGCAGAAAGTCTGGATAAGACTAACACCAGCCAGCAACAACCTCATAATGTAAGCAAGAGAAGGATGATTATAAAGTCAGTAATGTAAGGATAACAATAGGTCACTAGGTAACTTCTCCCATAGGATAGGATGCTTTGTTGCTACAGAAAGTCTGTGTCAGTGAATAATGGCCTTCGTTTACAGAACGAAGCGGCAAACTGAGACAAACACACACACACACAAACTCCCTAGTATCTCTCTCTTTCTCTGGTGTGAGATGGGTCAGGTAGGTCACTCACTACCGTCCTCTTTTCCCATTGTCTCCAAAACACACAGGCACACACACACACACACACACACACACACACACACACACACACACACACACAGACACACACAGACACACACAAAAGCCCCTCCCCCAAACACACACACACTATTCACACCTCCATAGACAGAGCAGAATAACACAGATGGTGCTGTCTGTCAGTCATACTGGGTGTTAGATCCACTTCAAAGAACAACACAGGCAGTCCTAGGCAGCCCCTCTCTACATACATTCCACCAGTTCACAAAGCATGATGACAACTGACTGACTGACTGACTCACTCGGGAATGTAACAGAGTCATCAGACACATTTGTGTTGTTTGATAAGTAGCTTCTCCGGGGCTATTCAACAGATCCATCCCGTTATTACTTTAGCCCTTTGATCAATTCTGAACATTAATAAAATATCTGCACATAAATCCCTGACAAAATTCGACGTTCAGTGCAAATTGACAGATACTATAGTGGATGTCTGTAGTGTGGTTTCTAACGTTTTGGTAGCTTTTTTTAGTGCCTATGTGGCATGTTGATAATTGTTTCTACACATGAAATTGACTCTGGCGTCTGAACAGTTTAAGCTACAAAATATTATAACCCTTCTGTTTTCCTCTCTCATGCTCACAAGGACTCGTTAGAAGGGAGGTTGACAAAAACACACCTAATGACAGGGAAATTAATTTGAAGCAAACTTCCTTCAGAATGGAATTTGGCATTACCTGATTAGACATAACTTTTTGTTTTTTATTGAGATGCTTAGTTTTCAGATAATTTTAAAATGACATAATTACTTTTAAGAAGCTGGTTGTTTAAATAAATAAAATAATAATGGCGAGCGAGCATTGCACCTATTCCAGAGTGTCAACAACAGAAGTTGAATGATGTATGAAGTACTATTAAAGACAATAGGGAAGGAGTAGACTACAGAAGGCTATAGGAGTAGAGTACAGGGCTGTAGGAGCAGAGTACAGAGGGCTATAGGAGTAGAGTACAGAAGGCTACAGGAGTAGAGTACAGAAGGCTACAGGAGTAGAGTACAGAAGGCTATATGAGTAGAGTACATAAGCTTATAGGAGTAGAGTACAGAAGGCTATGGGAGAAGAGTACAGAAGGCTATAGGAGTAGAGTACAGTACAGAGGGCTATAGGAGTAGAGTACAGCAGGCTATAGGAAAATAGTATAGAAGGCTATAGGAGTAGAGTACAGAGGGTTATAGGAGTAGAGTACAGAGGGTTATAGGAGTAGAGTACATAGGGCTATAGGAGTAGAGTACAGAAGGCTATAGGAGTAGAGTACAGAGGGTTATAGGAGTAGAGTACAGAGGGCTATAGGAATAGAGTACAGAGGGTTATAGGAGTAGTGTTACGGTGAGTGAATGAGGACCCAAAAGCGAACTAACTTAAACAGAGCTTCTTTAATAACCAAACATAGGTAGGCTCAGATAGACCGGCAGATTCCGACAGGACAGGACAAGGTTACAGCAAACATGACGATAGTCTGGCTCAGGCATGAAACACAACAAACAAGAATCCGACAAGGACAGGAACAGAAACAGAGAGAGATATAGGGACCTAATCAGAGGGAAAAAGGGAACAGGTGGGAAACGGGGTGAATGGGTAGTCAGAGGAGACAAGGAACAGCTGGGGGAAAGCGGGGGAGAAAAGGTAACCTAACAACGACCAGCAGAGGGAGACAGGGTGAAGAGAAAGGACAGAGACAAGACACAACATGACAGTACATGACAGTACCCCCCCACTCACCGAGCGCCTCCTGGCGCACTCGAGGAGGAAACCTGGCGGCAACGGAGGAAATCCTCGATCAGCGCACGGTCCAGCACGTCCCGAGAGGGAACCCAACTCCTCTCCTCAGGACCGTACCCCTCCCAATCAACGAGGTACTGGTGACCACGGCCCCGAGGACGCATGTCCAAAATCCTGCGGACCCTGTAGATGGGTGCGCCCTCGACAAGGATGGGGGGGGGGGGGGGAAGACGAGCGGGGGCGCGAAGAACGGGCTTAATACAGGAGACATGGAAGACCGGGTGGACGCGACGAAGGTATCGCGGAAGAAGAAGTCGAACTGCGACAGGATTAATGACCCGAGAAATACGGAACGGACCAATGAACCGCGGGGTCAACTTGCGAGAAGCCGTCTTAAGGGGAAGGTTCTGAGTGGAGAGCCAAACTCTCTGACCGCGACAATATCTAGGACTCTTAGTTCTACGCTTATTAGCAGCCCTCACAGTCTGCGTCCTATAACGGCAAAGTGCAGACCTGACCCTCTTCCAGGTGCGCTCGCAACGTTGGACAAAAGCCTGAGCGGAGGGGACGCTGGACTCGGCGAACTGAGATGAGAACAGCGGAGGCTGGTACCCGAGGCTACTCTGAAAAGGAGATAGCCCGGTCGCAGACGAAGGAAGCGAGTTGTGGGCGTATTCTGCCCAGGGGAGCTGTTCTGACCAAGACGCAGGGTTGCGAAAAGAAAGACTGCGTAAGATGCGACCAATAGTCTGATTGGCCCGTTCTGCTTGACCGTTAGACTGGGGGTGAAAGCCGGAAGAGAGACTGACGGAAGCCCCAATCAAACGGCAAAACTCCCTCCAAAATTGAGACGTGAATTGCGGACCTCTGTCCGAAACGACGTCTGACGGAAGGCCATGAATTCTGAAAACATTCTCGATGATGATTTGTGCCGTCTCTTTAGCAGAAGGAAGCTTAGCAAGGGGAATGAAATGAGCCGCCTTAGAGAACCTATCGACAACCGTAAGAATAACAGTCTTCCCCGCTGACGAAGGCAGTCCGGTGACAAAATCTAAGGCGATGTGAGACCACGGTCGAGAGGGAATGGGAAGCGGCCTGAGACGGCCGGCAGGAGGGGAGTTACCGGACTTAGTCTGCGCGCAGACCGAACAAGCAGCCACGAAACGACGCGTGTCATGCTCCCGGGTGGGCCACCAAAAACGCTGGCGAATGGAAGCAAGCGTACCCCGAACGCCAGGGTGGCCGGCTAACTTGGCAGAGTGAGCCCACTGAAGAACGACCAGACGAGTAGGAACGGGAACGAAAAGAAGGTTCCTAGGACAAGCGCGCGGCGACGGAGTGTGAGTGAGCGCTTGCTTTACCTGCCTCTCAATTCCCCAGACAGTCAACCCGACAACACGCCCCTCAGGGAGAATCCCCTCGGGGTCAGTGGAGGCTACTGAAGAACTGAAGAGACGAGATAAAGCATCAGGCTTGGTGTTCTTAGAGCCCGGACGATAAGAAATCACGAACTCGAAACGAGCGAAAAACAGCGCCCAACGCGCCTGACGCGCATTAAGTCGTTTGGCAGAACGGATGTACTCAAGGTTCCTATGGTCAGTCCAAACGACAAAAGGAACGGTCGCCCCCTCCAACCACTGTCGCCATTCGCCTAGGGCTAACCGGATGGCGAGCAGTTCGCGGTTTCCCACATCATAGTTACGTTCCGACGGGGACAGGCGATGAGAAAAATACGCGCATGGGTGGACCTTGTCGTCAGAGAGGGAGCGCTGAGAAAGAATGGCTCCCACGCCCACCTCTGACGCGTCAACCTCGACAACGAACTGTCTAGAGACGTCAGGTGTAACAAGGATAGGAGCGGATGTAAAACGATTCTTGAGGAGATCAAAAGCTCCCTGGGCGGAAACGGACCACTTAAAGCACGTCTTGACAGAAGTAAGGGCTGTGAGAGGAGCTGCCACCTGACCGAAATTACGGATGAAACGACGATAGAAGTTCGCGAAGCCGAGAAAGCGCTGCAGCTCGACGCGTGACTTAGGGGCGGGCCAATCAATGACAGCTTGGACCTTAGCGGGATCCATCTTAATGCCTTCAGCGGAAATAACAGAACCGAGAAATGTGACGGAGGAGGCATGAAAAGTGCACTTCTCAGCCTTCACAAAAAGACAATTCTCTAAAAGGCGCTGGAGGACACGTCGAACGTGCTGAAGATGAATCTGGAGTGACGGTGAAAAAATCAGGATATCGTCAAGGTAAACGAAAACAAAGATGTTCAGCATGTCTCTCAGGACATCATTGACTAATGCCTGAAAGACAGCTGGAGCGTTAGCGAGGCCGAAAGGAAGAACCCGGTATTCAAAGTGCCCTAACGGAGTGTTAAACGCCGTCTTCCACTCGTCCCCCTCCCTGATGCGCACGAGATGGTAAGCGTTACGAAGGTCCAACTTAGTGAAAAACCTGGCTCCCTGCAGGATCTCGAAGGCTGAGGACATAAGAGGAAGCGGATAACGATTCTTAACTGTTATGTCATTCAGCCCTCGATAATCTATGCAGGGGCGCAGAGACCCGTCCTTCTTCTTGACAAAAAAAAACCCCGCTCCGGCGGGAGAGGAGGAGGGGACTATGGTACCGGCGTCAAGAGCTACAGACAAATAATCCTCGAGAGCCTTACGTTCGGGAGCCGACAGAGAGTATAGTCTACCCCGGGGGGGAGTGGTTCCCGGAAGGAGATCAATACTACAATCATACGACCGGTGTGGAGGAAGAGAGGTGGCCCTGGACCGACTGAACACCGTGCGCAGATCGTGATATTCCTCCGGCACCCCTGTCAAATCACCAGGCTCCTCCTGTGAAGAAGAGACAGAGGAAACAGGAGGGATAGCAGACATTAAACATTTCACATGACAAGAGACGTTCCAGGAGAGGATAGAATTACTAGACCAATTAATGGAAGGATTATGACAAACTAGCCAGGGATGGCCCAAAACAACAGGTGTAAAAGGTGAACGAAAAATCAAAAAAGAAATGGTTTCGCTATGATTACCAGAAACAGTGAGGGTTAAAGGTAGCGTCTCACGCTGAATCCTGGGGAGAGGACTACCATCCAGGGCGAACAAGGCCGTGGACTCCCTTAACTGTCTGAGAGGAATGTCATGTTCCCGAGCCCAGGTCTCGTCCATAAAACAGCCCTCGGCCCCAGAGTCTATTAAGGCACTGCAGGAAGCTGACGAACCGGTCCAGCGTAGATGGACCGACAAGGTAGTGCAGGATCTTGAAGGAGAGACAAGAGTAGTAGCGCTCACCAGTAGCCCTCCGCTTACTGATGAGCTCTGGCTTTTACTGGACATGAAGTGACAAAATGGCCAGCAGAACCGCAATAGAGACAGAGGCGGTTGGTGATTCTCCGTTCCCTCTCCTTAGTCGAGATGCGGATACCTCCCAGCTGCATAGGCTCAGCTCCCGAGCCGGCAGAGGAAGATGGTAGTGATGCGGAGAGGGGGGCAACGGAGAACGCGAGCTCCTTTCCACGAGCTCGGTGACGAAGATCAACCCGTCGCTCAATGCGAATAGCGAGTTCAATCAAGGAATCCACGCTGGAAGGAACCTCCCGGGAGAGAATCTCATCCTTTACCTCTGCGCGGAGACCCTCCAGAAGACGAGCGAGCAAAGCCGGCTCGTTCCAGCCACTGGAGGCAGCAAGAGTGCGAAACTCAATAGAGTAGTCAGTTATGGATCGATTGCCTTGACATAGGGAAGACAGGGCCCTGGAAGCCTCCTCCCCAAAAACAGATCGATCAAAAACCCGTATCATCTCCTCCTTAAAGTCCTGATACTGGTTAGTACACTCAGCCCTTGCCTCCCAGATTGCCGTGCCCCACTCACGAGCCCGTCCAGTAAGGAGAGATATGACGTAGGCGACACGAGCAGTGCTCCTGGCGTAAGTGTTGGGCTGGAGAGAAAACACAATATCACACTGGGTGAGGAACGAGCGGCATTCAGTGGGCTCCCCAGAGTAACACGGCGGGTTATTGATTCTGGGCTCCGGAGATTCGAAAGCCCTGGAAGTGGCCGGTGGATCGAGGCGGAGATGGTGAACCTGTTCTGTGAGGTTGGAGACTTGGGTGGCCAGGGTCTCAACGGCATGTCGAGCAGCAGACAATTCCTGCTCGTGTCTGCCTAGCATCGCTCCCTGGATCTCGACGGCTGAGTGGAGAGGATCCGAAGTCGCTGGGTCCATTCTTGGTCGGATTCTTCTGTTACGGTGAGTGAATGAGGACCCAAAAGCGAACTAACTTAAACAGAGCTTCTTTAATAACCAAACATAGGTAGGCTCAGATAGACCGGCAGATTCCGACAGGACAGGACAAGGTTACAGCAAACATGACGATAGTCTGGCTCAGGCATGAAACACAACAAACAAGAATCCGACAAGGACAGGAACAGAAACAGAGAGAGATATAGGGACCTAATCAGAGGGAAAAAGGGAACAGGTGGGAAACGGGGTGAATGGGTAGTCAGAGGAGACAAGGAACAGCTGGGGGAAAGCGGGGGAGAAAAGGTAACCTAACAACGACCAGCAGAGGGAGACAGGGTGAAGGGAAAGGACAGAGACAAGACACAACATGACAGTACATGACAAGTAGAGTACAGAGGGCAATAGGAGTAGAGTACAGAGGGTTATAGGAGTAGAGTACAGAAGGCTATAGGAAAATAGTACAGTAGGCTATAGGAAAATAGTACAGTAGGCTATAGGAGTAGAGTACAGAGGGTTATAGGAGTAGAGTACAGAGGGCTATAGGAATAGAGTACAGAGGGTTATAGGAGTAGAGTACAGAGGGTTATAGGAGTAGAGTACAGAAGGCAATAGGAGTAGAGTACAGAAGGTTATAGGAGTAGAGTACAGAAGGCTATAGGAAAATAGTACAGTAGGCTATAGGAAAATAGTACAGTAGGCTATAGGAGTCGAGTACAGAGGGTTATAGGAGTAGAGTACAGGGCTGTAGGAGCAGAGTACAGAGGGCTATAGGAGTAGAGTACAGAAGGCTACAGGAGTAGAGTACAGAAGGCTACAGGAGTAGAGTACAGAAGGCTATATGAGTAGAGTACATAAGCTTATAGGAGTAGAGTACAGAAGGCTATGGGAGAAGAGTACAGAAGGCTATAGGAGTAGAGTACAGTACAGAGGGCTATAGGAGTAGAGTACAGCAGGCTATAGGAAAATAGTATAGAAGGCTATAGGAGTAGAGTACAGAGGGTTATAGGAGTAGAGTACAGAGGGTTATAGGAGTAGAGTACATAGGGCTATAGGAGTAGAGTACAGAAGGCTATAGGAGTAGAGTACAGAGGGTTATAGGAGTAGAGTACAGAGGGCTATAGGAATAGAGTACAGAGGGTTATAGGAGTAGAGTACAGAGGGCAATAGGAGTAGAGTACAGAGGGTTATAGGAGTAGAGTACAGAAGGCTATAGGAAAATAGTACAGTAGGCTATAGGAAAATAGTACAGTAGGCTATAGGAGTAGAGTACAGAGGGTTATAGGAGTAGAGTACAGAGGGCTATAGGAATAGAGTACAGAGGGTTATAGGAGTAGAGTACAGAGGGTTATAGGAGTAGAGTACAGAAGGCAATAGGAGTAGAGTACAGAGGGTTATAGGAGTAGAGTACAGAAGGCTATAGGAAAATAGTACAGTAGGCTATAGGAAAATAGTACAGTAGGCTATAGGAGTCGAGTACAGAGGGTTATAGGAGTAGAGTACAGGGAGCTGTAGGAGTAGAGTACAGAAGGCTAGTAGAGTACAGAGGGCTATAGGAGGAGGCTATAGGAGAAGGCTATAGGAGTTTTAACACCTGTCACCTATGGAGGGAGCCAGAGACAACACTTTCTCATCTGAATCATAGACAGGGAAATGGAAGCAGGCAGGCAGAGGGCAGACTGGGAAGTACACACACCCATAACACCAACACACAAACATGAATGAACAGACACAAGCATACACAAAGACACACACACAGATGATCACGAATACACATACACAAATCATTACAGACACACACAGAGAGCCACATACGCATGCACACATTCACACACATCATCACTGCATTGCTTGTCGACACATTCTCACATAGAAAGAAACAAACAAACTTGGACACAAACACTGGGATATACAGCCTCATTACACACCTGGGACGGTGACACACCTGGGACAGTCACACACCTGGGACGGTGACACACCTGGGACAGTCACACACCTGGGACAGTCACACACCTGGGACAGTCACACACCTGGGACGGTGACACACCTGGGACAGTCACACACCTGGGACGGTGACACACCTGGGACAGTCACACACCTGGGACGGTGACACACCTGGGACAGTCACACACCTGGGACGGTCACACACCTAGGACAGTCACACACCTGGGACAGTCACACACCTGGGACAGTGACACACCTGGGACAGTCACACACCTGGGACGGTGACACACCTGGGACAGTCACCCACCTAGGACAGTCACACACCTAGGACAGTCACACACTTTAGATAGTCACACACCTAGGACAGTCACACACCTGAGATAGTCACACACCTGGAATGGTGACACACCTGGGACGGTGACACACCTGGGACAGTGACACACCTGGGACAGTGACACACATGGGACAGTGACACACCTGGGACAGTGACACACCTTGGAAGAGGAAAATATGGGCACATGCACACAGGGCCATTCACCTGGTGACACACCTGGGACAGTCACACACCTGGGACGGTGACACACCTGGGACAGTCACACACCTAGGACAGTCACACACCTAGGACAGTCACACACCTGAGATAGTCACACACCTGGAATGGTGACACACCTGGGACGGTGACACACCTGGGACAGTGACATACCTGGGACAGTGACACACCTGGGACAGTGACACACCTGGGACAGTGACACACCTGGGACAGTGACACACCTGGGACAGTGACACACATGGGACAGTGACACACCTGGGACAGTGACATACCTGAGATAGTCACACACCTGGAATGGTGACACACCTGGGACAGTGACACACCTGGGACAGTGACACACCTGGGACAGTGACACACCTGGGAAGAGGAAAATATGGGCACATGCACACAGGGCCATTCAATCAAACATATGCATATATATATATATATATATATATATATATATATACATATACTACACACATAATGCAGCCAGTCACATATGTCTCACATATAATGTGTGTGTTTGACATTTATACAGATTCTGTGGAAATCAACATATCTTCATAATGCCTAGAGAAGCCTATCACTTTGATATAATAACCCTACCCAGACCTGCACAGAATTTGGTCATAGGGCTCTGGTCAAAAGTATTGCACTATACTGTGTAGGGAATAGGGTGCCATTAGGGAACATCCAGGCTACTGTACTCCTGGGAGATAACCAGTTCACAGCAGGATCTTCTCTCCCACATGCTCTCTACTGGGCGTTGGGACACACACTGGGACCATGAAATGTCAGCCACCATTAAATGTCACAACACAGTGGTGGCCCAGTGGCCAGGAATATCTCAGGTGCTCATTATCAATATGTATCATCTCTCTCTCTTTTCACACCTCTGGCCCTGCTCCTCATATCTTTCCGTCACTTGTCACTCACAAAATCACTACCTTGGCAGCTAAAAATCACCACTGAAACAGCTTTGTTCCTGATTCATCTGTACAGAGACTGGGGCTGTCCTGACATGGACACCGTACTCATGAGTACAATAGGCCCTCTATAAAGAGTAGCTCTGAGAGGAGGACAAAGAGTTGGGGTGCGTACCAAATGGAACCCTATTTCCCATGTAAGGGGCCAAGGTCAAAAGTAGTGTATTACACCATTTGGGACGCACCCTTGGTCAGAGGACCACGTCTGACCCTTCCTGTCCTAACCTTCACCGTTAAAGCAACAACAGCTGAGATGGAGTACCTAGTGTATGATGATGAGTAAACAAGAAAGATGGAGGTCATAATTAATGCACAGCGTAGTAGCTGGCCAGGATAATGATGCTGCTCAGCAGAGGAGAAACATCCAGCTGAGAATGAATGGTTGAAGAGTGAAGGTTAGTGTGGCCCAGTGTCACTGTTAATTATTAACGTCAGCAGAGCAGGGGACCCCACTGCCAGCCAGGTGAGAATGGGGTTAGCCTGAGGTGACTAGGGAAATGTGTCTAACACACACACACTTGGATGTAAGCGTACACACACATGGGCGAACGAACGCACACACACACACACACACACACACACACACACACACACAGAGCGGGCTCAGCAAGCAGAGAGATCCTATCACTACTCTTTCATCACCATAGTAGTAATAGTAGTAGTAGTAGTATTAATAGTAGTAATAGTAGTAGTAGTAGCAGTATTAATAGTAGTAGTATTAATAGTCGTAATGGTAGCAGTTGTGGTAGTAGTACTAATAGTAGTAATACTAGTAACAGTAGTAATAGTAGTAGTATTAATAGTAGTGATAGTAGTAATAGTAATGCAGTAGAAGTAGTAGTAACAGTAATAGTAGTAGTAGTAATAATAGTAGTAGCAGTAATAATAATTGTAATAGTAATAGTAGTAGTAGTCAAAGTAATAGTAGTAGTAGTAGTAGTAGTAGTAGTAGTAGTATTAATAGTAGTAGTAGTAACAGTATTAACTGTAATAATATTAGTGTCAATAGGGGCGGCAGCGTAGCCTAGTGGTTGGACTAGTAACCTAAAGGTTGCAAGTTCAAATCCCCGAGCTGACAAGGTACTAGCTGACAAGGTACAAATCTGTCGTTCTGCCCCTAGTTCCTAGTGCCTTGTTCAAATAAGAATTTGTTCTTAACTGACTTGCCTAGTTATATAAAGGTAAAATAAATAAGTAATAGTAGTAATAGTAGTAATAGAAATAAGAGTAGTAAGAGTATTAATAGTAGCAAAATAAGTCAGCGTAGTAATAGTAGTAGTATTAATAGAAGTAAGAGTAGTGATAGTAGTAGTAACATTAATAGTAGTAGTAGTAGTAATAGAAGTAAGTAATAGTGGGATTAGTATTAATAGTAGTAATAGAAATAATAGTAGTAATATAGGTAGTTGTAATGCTAGTAGTATTAGTAGTAATATAAGTTATAGTAGTAATATAGGTAGTTGTAATGATAGTAGTAATAGCAGTACTATTAATAGTAGTAATAGTATTAATAGTTGTAAGGATTGTAGTATTAATAGTAGTAACATTGGTAATAGTAGTAGTATTAATAGACGTAATAAACGTAATAGTAGTAGTATTAAGAGTAGTAATATACGTAGTAATATACGTAGTATTAATAGTAGCAATGGTAGTAGTGTTAACAGTAGTAATAGTAGTGGTAGTAATAGTAGTAGTATAGCAGTAATAGTAGTAGTACTAATAGTAGTAATAGTAGTAATGGTAATAGTAGTTGTAGTCGTAGTATAAGTAATAGTAGTAGTAGTAATAGTAATGCAGTAGTAGTAGTAGAAGTAACAGTAGTAGTAGTAATAATAGTAATAGGGGTAGAATAGTAATAATAATAATAATAATAATAATAATAGTAGTAGTAGTAGTAGTAGTAGAAGTAGCAGTAGTAGTCAGTAACACCCTTAAAGCACACCTGTGTGTGTGTGTGTGTGTGTGTGTGTGTGTGTGTGTGTGTGTGTGTGTGTGTGTGTGTGAGAGAGAGAGAGAGAGAGAGAGAGAGAGAGAGAGAGAGAGAGAGAGAGAGAGAGAGAGAGACAAGGCAAGCCATCAAAAGGAACATAAATTTCAACATACCAATTAGGATTTGGCTAAAAATACTTGAATCAGTCATAGAGCCCATTGCCCTTTATAGTTGTGAGGTCTGGGGTCCACTCACCAACCAAGACTTCACAAAATGGGACAAACACCAAATTGTGACTCTGCACGCAGAATTCTGCAAAAATATCCTTTGTGTACAACGTAAGACACCAAATAATGCATGCAGAGCAGAATTAGGCCGATACCCACTAATTATCAAAATCCAGAAAAGAGCCGTTAAATTCTATAACCACCTAAAAGGAAGCGATTCCCAAACCTTCCACAACAAAGCCATCACCTACAGAGAGATGAACCTGGAGAAGAGTCCCCTAAGCAAGCTGGTCCTGGTGCTCTGTTCACAAACAAAAACACACCCTACAGAGCCCCAGGACAGCAGCACAATTAGACCCAACCAAATCATGAGAAAACAAAAAGATAATTACTTGACACATTGGAAAGAATTAACAAAAAAAACCGAGCTAACTAGAATGCTATTTGGCCCTACACAGAGAGTACACAGCGGCAGAATACCTGACCACTGTGACTGACCCAAAATTAAGGAAAGCTTTGACTATGTACAGACTCAGTGAGCATAGCCTTGTTATTGAGAAAGGCCGCCGTAGGCAGACATGGCTCTCAAGAGAAGACAGGCTATGTGCACACTGCCCACAAAATGAGGTGGAAACTGAGCTGCACTTCCTAACCTCCTGCCCAATGTATGACCATATTAGAGAGACATATTTCCCTCAGATTACACAGATCCACAAAGAATTCGAAAACAAATCCAATTTTGAAAAACTCCCATATCTACTGGGTGAAATTCCACAGTGTGCCATCACAGCAGCAAGATTTGTGACCTGTTGCCACGAGAAAAGGGCAACCAGTGAAGAACACACACCATTGTAAATACAACCCATATTTATGCTTATTTATTTTATCTTGTGTCCTTTACCATTTGTACATTGTTAAAACACTGTATATATAATATGGCATTCGTAATGTCTTTATTGTTTTGAAACTTCTGTATGTGTAATGTTTACTGTTAATTTTTATTGTTTATTTCACTTTATATATTAACTTTATATATTATCTACCTCACTTGCTTTGGCTACAAAGTATTAACTTAAGGGGGCTGAATAATTTTGCACGCCCAATTTTTCAGTTTTTGATTTGTTAAAAAAGTTTGAAATATCCAATAAATGTCGTTCCACTTCATGATTGTGTCCTACTTGTTGTTGATTCTTCACAAAAAAATACAGTTTTATATCTTTATGTTTGAAGCCTGAAATGTGGCAAAAGGTCGCAAAGTTCAAGGGGGCCGAATACTTTCGCAAGGCACTGTAAGTGAATATTTATAATGCTATTTCTGACTTCTGTTGACTACACAACATGGTGGATATCTGTTTGGCTTGTTTTTGTCTCTGAGAGCTTTCCTCAGATTATTGCATGGTTTGCTTTTTTAAAATCTGACACAGCGGTTGCATTAAGGAGAAGTTTATCTAAAGTTCCATGTATAACACTTGTATTTTCATCAACATTTATGATGAGTATTTCTGTAAATTGATATGGCTCTCTGCAAAATCTCTGGATGTTTTTGGAACTACTGAACATAACGCGACGATGTATACTGAGATTTTTGGATATAAATATGAACTTTATCGAACAAAACATACATGTATGGTGTAACATGAAGTCCTATGATTGTCATCTGATGAAGATCATCAAAGGTTAGTGATTCATTTATCTCTATTTCTGCTTTTTGTGACTCCTCTCTTTGGCTGGAAAAATGGCTGTGTTTTTCTGTGAATAGGCACTCACCTAACATAATCGTTTGTGGTGCTCTCGCCATAAAGCCTATTTGAAATCGGACACGGTGGTGGGATTAACAAGAAGTGTATCTTTAAAATGGTGTAAAATACTTGTATGTTTGAGGAATTTTAATTATGAGATTTCTGTTGTTTGAATTTGGAGACCTGCACTTTCACTGGCTGTTGTCATATCGATCCCGTTAGCGGGATCTCAGCCATAAGAACTCCCTTATCTTACCTCATTTGCACTCACTGTCTATAGACTTTTTGGTTTCTTTTTTTCTACTGTATTATTGACTGTATGTCTTGTTTATTCCATGTGTAACTCTGTGTTGTTGTATATGTCAAACTGCTATGCTTTATCTTGGCCATGTCGCAGTTGCAAATGAGAACTTGTTCTCAACTAGTCTACCTGGTTAAATAAAGGTGAAATAAATAAAATAAAATAAAATGTATTTGCTGTAACTAGTAAGTTGGTTGTCTCTTCTGTCTTCAGTCGTGTGGTGCGCTGCATTCTGTTGTTATGTAAACGATTGGCTGAGCCTTGGATACAGCAGCCAGTATTGCTGCAAACAAGCATCACTCGTTCGCTTACAGCCGGTAGTCATCTTTTCTCATCTGATCTACACGGATCACGTAGGTCACCTATTTTGGATTCAAAATGGTGAATTTCGCCGGAAGGTTTACATCCCTGGAGGAGTGGTGCCAACTAGGAGCTGGCCTGTTTCCACTGTTTCTGTCCCTGAACAGGCAGTTAACCCACTGTTCCTCACCTGTTATTGAAAATAAGAATTTGTTCTTAACTGACTTGTCTAGTTAAATAAAGGTAAAAATAAAGCCAGACCTGGCTGCCCTTGACCAGCACAAAAACATCCTGTGGTGGACTGTACACGGCAAGTGGGACCGGAGCGCCAAGTCTAGGACCAAAAAGCTCCTTAAACTTCTTAAGGTATAGGGGGCAGCATTTTCACTTTTGGATAAATAGCGTGCCCAATTTCAACTTCCTGCTACTCATGCCAAGAATATAAGATATGCATATTATTAGTAGATTTGGATAGAAAACACACTGAAGTTTGAATCATGTCTGTGAGTATAACAGAACTTATGTAGCAGGCAAAACCCCGAGGACTAACCGTTCAGAATTTTTGTTGTTGTTGAGGTCTGTTCAGTGAGTTCTCATTGGGAAACGATATTTCTTAGGCACTTATTTTCAGTTCCTACCGCTTCCATTGGATGTCACCAGTATTTGGAGTTTGGTTGAGGTTATTCCTTTGTGCAATGAAGAAGTACGGCCATCCTGGAAAAGGGTAACGCTGTTGAGAGTTGGCCAAGACTTGAAAAGTAGCGTTAGTTTCCTCTCGTCCTCTATTGAAAACAGAGAGACACTTCTTCAATTTGATCAATTATTAACGTATAAAAATACCTAGTTGTATTACAAAAAGTATTTTGAAATGTTTTGTCAAAGTTTACAGGTAACTTTTGAAATATTTTAGTAGTGACTTTGCGCAAATTGGAAGCTGTTTTGTTCTGGATCAAACGCGCCAAATAAATATACAAAATACATCCGAAGATGTTTGGTGACCAATCTACTTGGCTGCTAGCTGTTTGTAATGTTTTGTCTGCTGAGAGAGATGTCCTTACATAAACGCTTGGTATGCTTCCGCCAAAAAGCTTTTTTGAAATCTGACACGCCAGGTGGATTAACAACAAGCTACGCTGTGTTTTACTATATTGCACTTGTGATTTCATGAAAATTAAATATTTTTAGTAATTTAATTTGAATTTGGCGCTCTGCAATTCAGTGGATGTTGACGAAAATGATCCCGCTAACGGGATGGGTGAATCAAGTTTTTAAGTTTGGATCAGTCCCAGTGTCACGCCCTGACCATAAAGAGCTTTTTATTTTCTATGTTGGTTAGGTCGGGGTGTGACTAGGGTGGGTCATCTAGGTAATTATATTTCTATGTTGGCCTGGTATGGTTCCCAATCAGAGGCAGCTGTTTATCGTTGTCTCTGATTGGGGATCATATTTAGGCAGCCATTTCCCCTTTGTGGGATCTTGACTATGTATAGTTTCCTGTGAGCACTATAGCAGCTTCACATTTCGTTTAGCATTTATTGTAAACTTTGAGTTTCACTTCATAATAAAGAGGATGGAACCATACCACGCTGCATCTTGCTCCACTCATTGTAACGATCGTGACACCCAGGACCATCTTGCTTAGGGGACTCTTCTTCAGGTTCATCTCTCTGTAGGTGATGGATTTGTTATGGAAGGTTTGGGAATCCCTTTCTTTTAGGTGGTTGTAGAATTTAACGGCTCTTTTCTGGATTTTGATCATTAGCAGATATCGGCCTAATTCTGTTCTGCAAGCATTATTTGGTGTTTTATGTTGTACTCAGGATATTTTTGCAGAATTCTGCATGCAGAGCCTCAATTTGGTGTTTGTCCAATTTTGTGAATTCTTAGTTGGTGAGCAGAACTCACAACCATAAGGGGCAATGGGTTTTTATAACTGATTCAAGTATTTTTAGTCAGATCCTAATTGGTATGTCAAATTGGATGTTCCTTTGATGGCAAGAAGGCCCTCCTTCCCTTGTTTCTAAGATTGTTCAACACTTTGTGGAAGTTTCCTGTGGTGCTGATGTTTAGGCTGAGGTAGGTATAGTTTTTTTGTGTGCTCTAGGGCAACGGTGTCTAGATGGAATTTGCATTTGTGGTCCTGCCAACTGGACCTTTTTTGGGACACCATTATTTTTGGCTTACTGAGATTTACTGTCTAGGTGCTGCTGGAGGCCCTCCTTGGTTGGGGAAAGAAGCACCAGATCATCAGCAAACAGTAGAGAGATTCTAGTAGTGTGAGGGTGGGTGCTGCAGACTGTTCTAGTGACCTCGCAAATTCATTCATATATATGTTGAAGAGGGTGTGGCTTAAGCTGATTCCCTGGTTCACCAAACGGCCCTGTGGAAAGAAATGTGTGTTTTTTGCCACACTTGTTGTTTGTGTACATGGATTTTATAATGTCATATGTTTTTCCCCCAACACCACTTTCTATCTATTTGTATAGCAGACCCTTATGCCAAATAAATGTTCTTTGTCAATTGAATCCTACAGACGAAGAACCATATATGTGACATTTACAAAAAAAATGAGATATACATGAACAATCATTATTGGACACCCTTTTTCTATAGTGAACCGGTTTCACAAGCTTTCCACGTGCTAATTAACAATAATTTTAAATTTAAAGATAGGCTCTCGTGGAATAACCGTTTATGTGCACCACTCAGAATGGACGGACAAGCGCACAACCTTTCTGTTGCTGATGAAAATCGCAGAAATGTGGGAAAGAAACGTAAAACAAAACTAAAAGAATGGAAAGACAGGCAAAGGAAGATCTTACGGGATGCGGAAAAAAACCCTATACAAATCGTAAGGGTCAAGAAAAAACTGGGAAAAGCTGTCCAAAAGAGGTATGTGGAAAAACCGTATATCAAACAATCAAGCTAGCTAGCTATAGAGTACAGTAACTAACATGTATGTTGTGGGTTGTCTAATTTGTAACTATAGAGAAAACATATTAGCTAAAGTTCGTTGGCCAATAACTCATACATGATCGTTACAAATGTTATTGCTAGATTATAGAAGAAACATAAGTAGCTACTTTTTCTCCATCCACCGGATGATTCGACATGGCTACAGTAGCTAGCTAGTTACACTGTATCCTGCAGGGAAGAGCGTGTTCCACGACGTGCAGAAAGGATTGTGGAAAGTTGACTGATGAACGCAAGCTGCATCTGTTCAACAGTTTCTACACTGTCCCATACGAGAAACAACGAGCGTTGATTCTCTCCGGCTTAGAACAGGTTAGAAATAAGACAAAACGCCTATTATTATAATAACTATATGGAACACTTGCATAGTTTAACTTTGACAGAAATGATACGTACATTAACTTTAACTCTAAAAGTGCTGTGTTACACAATGGTGCAATACAAACTCATTCTGTGTATAGATTGGGAGTGTTTTGTAGTTCTATGGTATGTTCACATTGAGGGCTTCATTTTAAATGAGACTAAGATTTCATGACTCAACTTTTAAGAATAGTCATCAGTGCTAAAGTTGATAGACCACCTTTAAATGAACCTCCATACAAATGAATGAACTGCATATTGCATTAAAGTTATTTACATGAAGGGCATCTGTACTTGAAAGTACTTAAAACATCATATCAGGTGTTAAAAAAGGACATCTTACAAGAGTCATGCAAAATGTCACATATACTGTTCTTCCACAAACTGAAATCATCACTGGAGATATACTGTTCTTCCACATTCTAAAAATTAAAACGGCAATAAAAAAAGTATTTTTTGAAATAACAAAAAAATATGAATTGTTTTTGGAAGATATGGGTATGGTGAATTATTTGTCAACCATAAAACACCTAATGTGGTACACACAATTAATAATATAAAAATAACTGATTATCTTAAAATGGAAAAATTGTCACATATATGGTTCTTCGTCTGTAGGATTCAATTAGGGTGTGCAGGGTGAATACGTGGTCTGTCGTACGGTAATTGATAACTCTTCGTGCTGTTGTTTGTTTAGTGTTTTCCATTTTCCCAGAAGTGGTTAGTCTATGGATTCTTCAATTACATTGAGCTGATTTCTGACGTGCTGTTCCTTCTTTTTCCATAGTGTATTTCTGTTTTAGTGATTCACCATAGTGAAGGCGATGCTCAGGTTTTCTGGGTCTCCATGTTTTTGGTTGGACAAGCTTCTCCATTTCTTTCTTAGGTTTTTGCATTCTTCCTTAAACCATTTGTCATTGTTGATCATTTTCTTAGGTTTTCTCCTTGAAACATTTCAATTTACCTAATTGTTTTTTGGTAGATTTCCACACTACTTTCCTTCCATCTATAGTATTTCTTAATATTATTACATTCCTTTGACTTTGATGCCTCATGATTGAGTATTGCTTTGTTCAAGTAGACTGAGCTTTTGCTGTGGTTTGATAGGGGTGTCAGTGGGCTGACTGTGAATGCTCTGAGAGACTCTGGCTTGAAGTGAGTGATAAAGTCGTCTACAGTACTGCCAAGAGATGAGTTATAGGTGTACCTACCGTAGGAGTCCCCTTGAAGCCTACTATTGACTATGTACATACCCAGCGTGCGACAGAGCTGCAGGAGTTGTGACCCGTTTTTGTTGGTTATGTTGTCATAGTTATGGCTAGGGAGGCATATGGAGGAGGGAATGCTGTCACCTCCAGGTAGGTGTTTGTCCCCCTGTGTGCTGAGGGTGTCGGGTTCTTGTGCAGTTCTGGCATTTATGTCGCCACAGACTAGTACATGTCCCTGGGCCTGGAAATGATTGATTTCCCCCTCCGGGATGGAGAAGCTGTCTTCATTAAAGTATGGGGATTCTAGTGAGGTAGCAAACAGGAGGCCATTTTTCTATGAGATCATTTCCTTTTGAATTTCTATCCAAATGTAAAATGTTCATGTTTTGATTAATTTAATAGAGTGAGGTCTATACCAAATTAGCATACCCCCTGAGTCTCTTCCCTGTTTCAAACCTGGTAGTTTGGTGGAAGGAACTACCAGCTATCTGTAACCTAGAGGGCAACCAGTGGGTACATCTGCTCTATATCATGTTTCTTGTAGGATGACAATGTCTGTATTTTTGAGTTCTTTGGTGAAGTCCAGGTTCCTGCTCTTTAGGCACATGACCTCAGCCCATGGATATTCCAGGATGAGATAGTGAAGGCTTTGTGCCCCATAAAGTGTCCAATGTTGTTAGTCATGTGGTTTGGACTTAGACCAATTAGTGTGAGCAGAGCCTACTGAGCATCTGGTACATGCCGTTGGCTTGGGCTAGTGTAAGAGAGGGGATTGGGCCTGTTTGCCTGCTCACGGCCTGGGTGTATGTGTGACTTTCATGTTGAGGCCCTGTTTGCGGAAGTGGGGGGCATGGGCTGGGCAGGAGGGGCATAGGTTTGATCTGAGGGGGCCTATATGGGGTATGGGCATGGTTGGTTTGAGGGGGTATTGATTGGTGGGGGTGTGGATGTGACTGGTGTTGCTGTGGTCTGGATATAGGTCCTCTCAGCGTGGGTCCTTTATGTGTAGGTCTGGGAGAGTGTACGGCTGGTCTGGGCGGGGTGTCAAGTTGATCTGTTGCTCCTGTGTGAGGTGTTGGGGCTGCGGTTGAGGGCGATGTCCTTTACGGTCCTGGCGAAGGTGGGCACTGCTGCCTTGTAGAGGTGGACCTGGTCGTAAAGGCTATTCAAGTCCAGGGTGGAGTGGTGGGCCAGGTAAATATTTGTTTTTGTGGCACAGTCACGGAAAATACTTGCACTTATCTGCTGAATGGTAGCAGGGTGGAAGTCTTTCCATGGTATCAGGGGGACGATAACCATTTGTGCGTTGGGGGAAAAAATAAGAAGCTTTTTCAATCACTCCTTTTAGTGCTGTGGCCACCCTTTCCTGCTGTGCTCTCAGGTTGTTTGTGCCTGTGAGTATTATTATGTGGCTGGGTGACCCTAGTTTATCCTCAGACAGAAGGTCTAGGGCGCATGTTTGGGAAAACGTTTACTTTCTTGTATATATTTCCCATTTGAGTCCATAAGGAGTACAATCTGTGTGGCTTGTGTATGTCCTCAGTGGGTGTGAGGGGGTTGTCAGGAGGGCTGTCAGGGTGGCATACAGGGGGGGTGCTCAGAGAGGGTGGGATCCCCTGAGCTTGGGGTTTTTCATTTTGTCTGTCCTGCTGTGATGTCGAGGCTATGGTCAGGGTCTTGAGTGGACTGTTCTGCTGTGGTGTCGAGACTTTGGTTAGGGTCTGAGGTGGACTGTTCTGCTGTGGTTTCGAGACTTTGGTCAGGATCTGAGGTGGGCTGTTCTGCTGGCTTCTCTGCGGGGGTGGCCAGCTCTCTAATGGGTTGTTCTCTGTCACATGTCATCTTTCTCACCTTCTCCTCCAGCACTCTCACCTTCTCCTCTAGTGCTCTGTTCTTCCCCTGCTCCTGCTCTTTCTCCTGTTGATGTGGTCTCACCACAGTCCAGAGTGCAGACATGTTTCTCTCCACCTTCAGCTCTGGTTGAGAGGGTGACTATTTTTTTGTGCTGGAGTGTGTTCACCTGCTGTTCTCTCTCTCTCTCTGTTTTCCGTTCTCTCATTAGACTACAACATAGATTAATACTGCTCACGTGCTCAAACACACTCACACACACAGAGCACACCCATATTGTACCACTCAGTTGCTTGCCAAGATCCTACATTTAGATTTATGTTTCTATTTCATGCTCTTAGTATTAAGGTTCATCTGTCAAGTCTGCTAATTTTCAGGGAGTATTTTGAGGATGAATTACAGGGTTTATTTCCCCCCTGCCACAGAGCCAGGCAGCACACACAGACACAAACGCAGGTCAGCACAGATTAGTGATGGGGACATCTCACATGTCTCGTGTTCCGGATTACTCTGAAATATGTCAGTACCTATAATGAATGAATTAAATAGATTTCCTTCCAAAAAATATATATAATTAGGGATGTTAAAAAGCAGCTTTTCTCTTTGACCATGCTAGGCCTGTTAGGAAACAATGGCATGGCGTGGGCGTATATCAGTCAAAAACTGCTGATTTGCCAGCTCAGCCAATGAGATGTGCATGCACTTGGATATTCAAATTAGGCACCAACTCCATGTGGGGCAGGGCTGCATGTACTGGCTAACAGGCTTGCTTTGTTTTACCCATTAGGCAGCTTAATTAACCAAGTCAAATAGTGTGGATGGATTCAGAATTTGGAAACGCATTAACTACTAGGGCACTTTACTATAACAGCAATAAATACGGACTGATTATTTTGCAAACCTGAGTCGTTTCTGTCCATTGCTTTGTCACTATTCCTGATATTGTTATAGCTAGGTAACTAGCTAGCTAGCTGTGATTGCTAGCAGCTAAGCAAACTACTGCTGCTACCTATATCAGTCAACAACAGCTAACTAGGTTTCCACTGGACATCTAACTTTTAGCTACAAACCACAGGATTTGAAAAAGACGTGACTGGTGAGATAGTTGGATAGGTTATGTCCTTTTTGCTAACACCAGCTGTGGATTGCGTGCCTTGCTAGCTACCTTGTGTGTTATGTGCACTTCGGAGCCTGTGTCTCCCGTAGTCTCCACCCACCCAGAGAATAAAAAAATAAAAATAGGAAAAAGCTGCTGGACCAATGACATGCGGGTCTGTCTCAGCCAAAGAGAATGATGTCATGTTCCAAATTCATTTCAAGCATTTTTGTTATGTGGACATCTGCTCATCAAAAATCATGGGCATTAATATAGAGTTGGTCCCCCCTTTGCTGCTATAACAGTCTCCACTCTTCTGGGAAGGCTTTCCACGAGATGTTGGAACATTGATGAGGGGACATGCTTCCATTCATCCACAATAGCATTAGTGAGGTCGGCACTGATGTTGGCCGATTATGCATGGCTCGCAGTTGGCGTTCTAATTCATCCAAAAGGTGTTATGATGGGGTTGAGGTCAGGGCTCTGTGCAGGCCAGTCAAGTTCTTCAACACTGATCTCGACAAACCATTTCTGTATGGACCTTGCTTTGTGCATGGGGGCATTGTCATGCTGAAACAGGAAAGGGCCTTCCCCAAACTGTTGCCACAAAGTTGGAAGCGTAAAGATTTCCCTGAACCTGAGGGGCCTAGCCCGAACCATGAAAAACAGCCCCAGACCATTATTCCTCCTCCACCAAACTTTACAGTTGAAACTATGTTTTGGGGCAGGTAGCGTTCTCCTGGCATTCACCAAACACAGATTCATCTGTCGGACTGCCAGATGGTGAAGCGTGATTTATCACTCCAGAGAACGTGTTTCCACTGCTCCAGAGTCCAATGGCAGCAAGCTTTACACCACTCTAGCCGAAGCTTGGCATTGCGGATGGGGATCATAGGCTTGGCCAATGAAACCAATTTCATGAAACTCCCAACGAACAGTTTTTGTGCAGATGTTGCTGTCAACATGTCAATACCTCTCACAAAGACAAGTAGTGATGCAGTCAATCTCTCATCTACTTAGAGCCAGGAGAAATTGACATGCATGTCATTGATGTTAGCTCTCTGTGTACATTTAAGGGCCAGCCTTGCTGCTTGGTTCTGGGCCAACTATAATTTGCCTATGTCCCTCTTTGTGGCACTTGACCACCTGACTGGGCAGTAGTCCAGGTGCAACAAAACTATGGCCTGTAAGACTTGTTTTGTTGATAGCGATGTCAAGAAAGCAGAGCAGCACTTTATTACGGACAGACCTCTTCCCACTCGGGATGCCGAGTGGCGCAGCGGTCTAAGGTACTGCATCTCAGTGATTGAGGCATCACTACAGACACACCGGCCGTGATTGGGAGTCCCATAGGGCGGTGCACAATTGGCCCAGTGTCGTCCGTGTTTGGCCGGTGTAGACCATCATTGTAAATAAGAATTGGTTCTTAACTGACTTGCCTAGTTAAATAAAGGTTGCATCAATATGTTTTGACAATGCAGCTTACAATCCAGGGTTTAAGACTACAAAAAGCTATCAGTTTATTTCAAGTAATAATTTCAACTACAAAAATCTATAGGACAAGTAGTGTAAATCAAATTCAGTCATCAAGGCAGGACCCACTAATTTCATTCATACTGGCAAATAACAAATGCCACATTATCCCTGTTAATAGGGTGGCAGGTAGCCTAGTGGTTAGAGCGTTGGGCCAGTTTCCGAAAGGTTTTTGGATTGAATCCCCGAGCTGACAAGGTAAAAATCTGTTGTTCTGGCCCTGAACTGTTCCACGGTAGACTGTCATTGTAAATAAGAATGTATTTTTAACTGACTTGCCTAGTTAAATAAATATTTTTAAGAAGAATAGTTGGAGTAGGATGATTGCAGAGCACCCTGCCTCAGACTGTCAGGATGTTATTTTATAGCTCACAAACTATATCGCTGTGATGATTTCTTTTATTCATTCTTGTCACTCGCTTTTGTCTCCCATGATCTATTCAGCTGTGTGGAGAACCATCCTACTTCAGTTTGAACTCGCCCTGACGTTACGATTTAGACTTTGGGACCACATATGCATTTGCCTGTTGTCTTTTCTTTGTGGGTTCTGTCTTACACAGTGTAGAGTTGAAGAACACCCACTACAGATACATGTGCTTGTTTGAGAATCTTTATCCATTATTGCCTCTCAATTTTGTCTCCCATGATCTATTCAGAAAGTCATGCAGTTCGAGCCAGCCCTGCCGTCACTATTTAGACCAGGGATGGGTAACTGGTAGGGGTGGGGGACCAGTGGCAACCTGTCATTCAGGGCAGGTGGGGCTCCCAACATTTTTACCCAAAAATACATTGGTGTGTGTATAACAAAGACTCTCAAAGACACTGCTTGACATTCATAATAAAATGTTTGACCACTTGTTGCCAGCACTTTTACATGTGATGATGTTCTCAGAAGGGAGTGATGTCTCTCAACAATGAGAGCAAACTCAAGGGTCTGCGACCAAAATGGCACCATATTCCCTGTATAGTGCACTACTTTTGACCAGGGCCCATAGGGTAGTGCACTATGTAGGGAACAGGTTGCCATACCCTAGTAAAGTCAGAGGTCTATAGGAAGATATCAAGGAGATGTATTCATCTGACTGAACATTGGATAAAGAGAGTGCGGTATTAACAAAAGTCATGTGGTCAGTATAAAACTCTAAAACACATTTAACACACCGAGACAGAAAGACATCAATCTCTCAGCAACATTACACTAATTAATAGAGCAGTACTGTAACAATTGTCATTGGTGGAAGAAGGTGAGGACCAAGGTGCAGCGTGGTACATGTTCGGCATTTTATTAAATATAACTGAACACTAGATAACAAAGTAACAAAAGGCACAACCGAAACAGCTCCATCAGGTGTAACACACACTACACAGAAAATAACTACCCACAACCTATAATGGGAAAACAGTCTGCCTAAGTATGGTTCTCAATCAGAGACAATGACAGACAGCTGTCCCTGACTGAGAACCATACCCGGCCAAAAACAAAGAAATACAAAAACATAGAAAAAAGAACATAGAACGCCCACCCTAGTCACACCCTGGCCTAACCAAAATAGAGAATAAAAAGCCTCTCTATGGCCAGGGCGTGACAAGTACACATTAGATCCACAACAGTAATCTAAGAAAAGACTGATGTTCTGACCTTCCCAGACACATGGACTAAGTGGACTGAATGGAAAAACTGGCTTCAATTTAGATATGAAGAGCCAGAATGGTGGTCCTTCAGGCTAATCTACTGTAAAATCCTAGATCCAGGGCCTTGGGACTGACACAAGAGGCAAAGGGAGTTCTGAATGCTCTAATTAGAACTAACATGTGGGCTATTCGAGCCAACTGCATCCAAGATGGTGGCTCTGTTGGTTTGAGGGAGATGTGCTCATAACCAATATTAGCTGTGAGATCAGATTGGACACAGGGGACCTGTGTGAGGGGTCAAAGCCTGTGATCCAGGAAGCTAACAGCAGGTACCAAAATACAGCACTCCTCAACGGGCAAAGCGTGTCAAAATCAGTTTTTTCAGTTTCTGGTTGTGTTAGAAAAAAGGATTGCAAAAGGGCTCATCGGCTGTCCCCATAGGAAAACACTTTTTGATTTCAGGGTTCCATGAAGAATCCTTGTGTAAAGGGTTGTACATGGAACTAAAAATAATTCTTCAAAGGTTCTCCTATGGGGACAGCCAAATAATAATGTTAGGTTCTAGATAGCACATTTTGTTCCAAGAGTGTAATGACATAATTCTAACCATTTTCGAACCAGTTCTGATTGCTGGGTCTGTCCTGCTGGCATTGATGCATCATCAGTACTGTAGCTACAGCGGTATCTCTATTAAACCTGCACCAAAAAAAGCCCTGTGATCTCACTAATCACTATTAATATTTAATCTTCCTCTAAAAAAAGCATGCAGAACCCAAGCCTTCAAACAGAAGAGCAGGCTTAGCGACATCGCCTACCTGAGGGAGCACACTGAATGGGTTGCGTGAGGTGTTATAAAATGTAATGTAATGTAGTATTTTACACGGTTTATAACTGTATTGTGTTGCTGGACCCCAGGAAAAATAGCTGCTGCAGGAACTAATGGGGATCCATAATATATACAAATTCCTCCATCTTTCTAAACCTAGATTGAATATTACAGTGAGAGAGACAAAACGACTTGACAATACATCAAGTCACACAATGATGTATTGTCAATGTTCCGGTCCAGCCCTCTGAACACTGAGACACTGCCAGCATCCCAAATGGCACCCTATTCCCTATATAGGGCACTACCTTTGACCCATAGCCCTATAGCCGTGGTCTAAATTAGTGTACTATAAAGGGAATAGGGTGCCATTGGGACAAATCCTCTAGCCCTGTGAAGACAAAAAGGCCTCACAATAATTAAGAATGATTGACTTATACTCCTGTCCCAGGACTGAGCTCTGTGGTCTCCCTCTGTCCCACTGTGGGAGAGATGCACTGCAAATGGAGCTGTAGTGCTCCTACTAATGGGAGTTGTCGGTGATACAGTAGGCCAGTAGACCAGTACTTCTGGTTGAGTGATGCTATAGAGTGCTCTGGACTCACAGCAAGGATTAAAGGGTTTTACATCCCATCTGTATCTCTCTCTCTCTCTCTCTGCACACTCTTCCTCATCTCCTCCTTTCTCTCTATTATAATGCTAGCGTTAGTGGGTGTACAGTTGGGGAAGAGTGCAGATGAGGCGAATGAAATGATGTGAAGAGACAAGGGGACCTAACGGAGGGGTGGTGGGAAGATACACAGCATGGCCAGGGGCCGCTGGAGCTTGTTAGCACAGCCACCAGGCCTTGCCAATGATGAGTTGTGAAGATGTGATTAAACCAACGCCGAGATTCCTTATAGGCTCTCGAACCTTCTTCAGATAGATAGATAGAGAGAGGGAGAGAGAGAGAGGCTGTCGAAGGCAGACCTGGCTCTCAAGAGAAGACAGGCTATGTACACACTGAGAAAAACACTCAAACAAACAAAACTATGGTTAAACATCAATTAAAAACAAAACACCAACCCTTCCTCCACAGTAACTAAACACAAAAGCCTCTGAATACCCATATACTCATAAACAGCCCAATGTAGTTAACAAATGTGTAATAAGCAAACTCAACCCTCAGTCTTGCTGCCAACATCCCCTCCAGCATTCCCACAACATCCACAGACCCCTGTCCCCGAATACTGTTCTTTCGTGTCTTCCAAATTGCTAATGCCCCTGACACAAAGTTAAGCAAGAGGACTACACCATTTCAACTAAACGTGTACTTTAGCCCAAATATAAACTCTTGGGAAGAGAAAACCTCTCCCATAGCTGAGAACCAACTAGTGATCAGGTCAATCATCCAGACCAACCAGATGCATGTTGGTGGCTATGGCTCCATGTATTATCCTCCATTGAAGGTCAGCTGTCCTCTTTTCAATAGGCAGTTCATATAAACACAGCCAACAGCCTTTTGGGGAGGCACCTGGACCAAACACACCCACCCACCTCGTCGATTTGACCCCTTCCAGGGAAGCAGCACGGGACACTTTTACACAGATTTTGTAATGGTCTTCTTTCTCATGGCCTTGAACTCCTCCAGATCCGGGTAGGAAAGCAGCATCCCCATGTCCTCCTCGAATGCCCCCGCCGCAGCACTAACATTCAGTGCAGGGAACACATAATCCAGACCCTCCGTCCACCGATGAGAATTGGAAGTGTCAGTGAAGTAATGGCAAGAAATCGCAGAACCGCCTAGACCTTCCTGAGTAGACGAGATGATCGGATCCCTGCTCTTTCTCCCAGCTCCTCCAACGATCTGCTCCTGCTCCGCATCAGATGAGCTAGCTTGGTACACTCCACACCTAACAGGCATGAACGTAGGTTGGCTGAACCCATAGCAACCTTAATCCAATGTTGTCCAGACCAGAAGAAATTAACAAGGGTCCTCTGAAGCTCTCTTATCAGACGGTGGCTGTAAAATCATTAGTCTGTGCCACAGGGTAGAGGCGGCTAGATTATTGGCTACCAACACCCTTCCCCTATAAGACACCTGTGGTAGCATCCATTTCCACCTTGACAATCTGGCACACACTTTCTCCACTACACCCTGCCAGTACTTTTTCTGAAAGACATTGGACCCTAGAAAACCCCCCAAAGTCTCCATCCCATCTCTGCCCCACTGATTCCCCGATGGTAACCGTGGAGCAGGCCCTTTCTGAAGCTGACCAGCCCACAGCGATTCACTCTTTTTCCAATTGACTCTAACTGAGGGAGGCCCCCTCACACCTTTAAAGTGTTTGAGAGAGCCTTAACATCTTCACCCCCTGTAATAAAAACTGTCACGTCATCTACATTTGCCGACAGTGCTATCGTGGGATCCTTCATTACCCCTGGCACAGAGAAACCAGTACGCCTCGCTCTTAAAAAACAAAGCATTGGTTCAATTGCCAGACTATATATCTGTCCTGAAATTGGGCATCCCTGCCTGACACCCCTTTGGACGGGGATAGGGCAACTCAAACCACACCCCACCTTCACCATACATGTAGCTCATGTTTTGAACAAGTACTGGTTGTCCACATGGTCAAAAGCCTTCTCCTGATCCAAAGAAAGTAAACCCACATTCACATCAGACAGTTTACAAATGTCTGAAACATCTCTTATTAGAAACAAGTTATCAACAATGGAGCGGTCAGGTACACAGTAAGACTTGTCCTTATGGACCAACAGCCCCATATATTATTTTAACCTGTTTGAGAGACACTTAGATATCATTTTATATTCTGCACACAGCAATGCAACAGGTCAGACTTTTTTTAACCTCTTGAAGCTAGGGGGCACTATTTTTATGTTTGGAAAAATAACGTTCCCAAAGTAAACGGCCTATTTCTCAGGACCAGATGCTAGAATATGCATATAATTGACAGATTAGGATAGAAAACACTCCAAAGTTTCCAGAACTGTCAAAATATTGTCTGTGAGTACAACAGAACTGATATTGCAGGCGAAACACTGAGAAAAATCAAACCAGGAAGTGGCTTCTATTTTGAAAACTTCATGTTTCATAGCCCCCCATTGCTCCATTTAAAGGGATATCAACCAGATTCCTTTTCCTATCGCTTCCTCAAGGTGTCAACAGTCTTCAGACATACACTGCTCAAAAAAATAAAGGGAACACTAAAATAACACATCCTACATCTGAATAAATTAAAAATTGTTATTAAATACCTTTTTCATTACACAGTTGAATGTGCTGACAACAAAATCACACAAAAATTATCAATGGAAATCAAATTTATCAACCCATGGAGGTCTGGATTTGGAGTCACACTCAAAATTAAAGTGGAAAACCACACTACAGGCTGATCCAACTTTGATTTAAAACAAGTAAAAATGAGGCTCGCCTGGGCATGCTCCTGATGAGGTGGCGGATGGTCTCCTGAGGGATCTCCTCCCAGACCTGGACTAAAGCATCCGCCAACTCCTGGACAGTCTGTGGTGCAACGTGGCGTTGGTGGATGGAGCGAGACATGCTGTCCCAGATGTGCTCAATTGGATTCAGGTCTGGGGAACGGGCGGGCCAGTCCATAGCATCAATGCCTTCCTCTTGCAGGAACTGCTGACACACTCCAGCCACATGAGGTCTAGTATTGTCTTGCATTAGGAGGAACCCAGGGCCAACCGCACCAGCATATGGTCTCACAAGGGGTCTGAGGATCTCATCTCGGTACCTAATGGCAGTCAGGCTACCTCTGGCGAGCACATGGAGGAAAGAAATGCCACCCCACACCATGACTGACCCACCGCCAAACCGGTCATGCTGGAGGATGTTGCAGGCAGCAGAGCGTTCTCCACGGTGTCTCCAGACTCTGTCACGTCTGTCACGTGCTCAGTGTGAACCTGCTTTCATCTGTGAAGAGCACAGGGCACCAGTGGCGAATTTGCCAATCTTGTTCTCTGGCAAATGTCAAACGTCCTGCACGGTGTTGGGCTGTAAGCACAACCCCCACCTGTGGACATCGGGCCCTCATACCACCCTCATGGAGTCTGTTTCTGGCCGTTTGAGCAGACACATGCACATTTGTGGCCTGCTGGAGGTCATTTTGCAGGGCTCTGGCAGTGCTCCTCCTTGCACAAAGGCGGAGGTAGCGGTCCTGCTGCTGGGTTGTTGCCCTCCTACGGCCTCCTCCACATCTCCTGATGTACTGGCCTGTCTCCTGGTAGCGCCTCCATGCTCTGGACACTATGCTGACAGACACAGCAAACCTTATTGCCACAGCTCGCATTGATGTACCATCCTGGATGAGCTGCACTACCTGAGCCACTTGTGTGGGTTGTAGACTCCGTCTCATGCTACCACTAGAGTGAAAGTACCGCCAGCATTCAAAAGTGACCAAAACATCAGCCAGGAAGCATAGCAACTGAGAAGTGGTCTGTGTTCCCCACCTGCAGAACCACTCCTTTATTGGGGATGTCTTGCTAATTGCCTATAATTTCCACCTGTTGTCTATTCCATTTGCACAACAGCATGTAAAATGTATTGTCAATCAGTGTTGCTTCCTAAGTGGACAGTTTGATTTCACAGAAGTGTGATTGACTTGGAGTTACATTGTGTTGTTTAAGTGTTCCCTTTATTTTTTTGAGCAGTGTAGTTTCAGACTTTTATTTAGAAAAATTAGCCAGAACGATAACATCACGTCAAGTGGTCACATGAGTTTTGCTCGCAGAACAGAATTTAAACAGCTATTGTTTTTCCCTTTCCTACTGTGAAAGACATTTGCGGTTGATATATTATCGATTATATACACTGCTCAAAAAAATAAAGGGAACACTTAAACAACACAATGTAACTCCAAGTCAATCACACTTCTGTGAAATCAAACTGTCCACTTAGGAAGCAACACTGATTGACAATACATTTCACATGCTGTTGTCCCTCCCTCCCTCCCTCCCTCCCTCCCTCCCTCCCTCCCTCCCTCCCTCCCTCCCTCCCTCCCTCCCTGTCTGTCAGTCTGTCTGTCTGTCAGTCTGTCTGTCAGTCTGTCTGTCTGCCTCCCAACACTAAGGCCTCAGAGCAGAGTGGGGGGATGGTGTTTATGCTACTCCAAAACCAGAAAACATCTGTGCTGGGTGCCATATTAATCCACACAGGAAGCTGTCAAAGCTGTTTGACACCTCCACTTCCTGTTGTCACCTCCACTTCAAATCACCTTTGGAACAGAGGCGGGCAGGATTACGTAAAGAAAAAACTAAATGGATTTAAGGTGACTGGTTGAAATGGACCAAACATAATAAAATGTATCACCGTGCTGTTGGAACCACCTTAATTATTCATGTACTGTTTGTACAGAATACTACACAAACACACAGTGCAGCCACAATCTGACTCACTCATCAGACAAATTCATTGTTTCAGCATTGTAGCCCTGCTTAATCATTTTACAAGGCTTACTCTAAACAGTATTCTCAGATGACATGTATTTGTGTGGGTGGATCAACAAACAAAAGTTTGTTGAGGTTAAGCACCATGCTCAAGGGGATAGCAATATTCCCTTAACACGGATTACGCCATCAACACCCTGGCCTATTAGGTCACTCTTCATCAGGGCTTTCTAACCCTGTTACTGGAGAGCTATCATCCTGTAGGTTTTCACTACAACCCTTACCTAGAACACCTGATTCTAATGATTAGCTGGTTTATAAGATTAATCAGGTCAGTTACAACTGGACGGTAGCTCTCCAGGATCAGGGTTGTAGTGAAAACCTACAGGAGGGTAACTCTCCGGGAACAGGATTGGAGAGAAAACCTACAGGATGGTAGCTCTCCAGGATCAGGGTTGTAGTGAAAACCTGCAGGAGGGTAGCTCTCCAGGAACAGGGTTGGAGAGAAAACCTACAGGAGGGTAGCTCTCCAGGAACAGGGTTGGAGAGAAAACCTATAGGAGGGTAGCTCTCCAGGAACAGGGTTAGAGAGAAAACCTACAGGAGGGTAGCTCTCCAGAAACAGGGTTGGAGAAAAACTTACAGGAGGGTAGCTCTCCAGGAACAGGTTTTGAGTGAAAACCTACAGGAGGGTAGCTCTACAGGAACAGGGCTGTAGTGAAAACCTACAGGAGGGTAGCTATCCAGGAACAGGGTTGGAGAGAAAACCTACAGGAGGGTGGCTCTCCAGGAACAGGGTTGAAGAGAAAACCTACAGGAGGGTGGCTCTCCGGGAACAGGGTTGGAGTGAAAACCTACAGGAGGGTAGCTCTCCAGGAACAGGGCTGGAGTGAAAACTTACAGGAGGGTAGCTCTCCAGGAACAGGTTTGGAGTGAAAACCTACAGGAGGGTAGCTCTCCAGGAACAGGTTTGGGGTGAAAACCTACAGGAGGATAGCTCTCCAGGAACAGGGCTGTAGTGAAAACCTACAGGAGGGTAGCTCTCCGGGAACAGGGTTGGAGTGAAAACCTACAGGAGGGTAGCTCTCCAGGAACAGGGCTGGAGTGAAAACCTACAGGAGGGTAGCTCTCCGGGAACAGGGTTGGAGTGAAAACCTACAGGAGGGTAGCTCTCCAGGAACAGGGCTGGAGTGAAAACCTACAGGAGGGTAGCTCTCCAGGAACAGGGCTGGAGTGAAAACCTATAGGGGGGTAGCTCTCCAGGAACAGGGCTGTAGTGAAAACCTACAGGAGGGTAGCTCTCCCGGAACAGGGTTGGAGAGCCCTGCTCTACATCATCCTCCTCATTGCCCTTTCTCCTCCAATTCATCTCTCTCTCTCTCTACCCCCATCCCTCTCTCTTCCCCCCATTTCAGTGAAACATGGAAAGAGGAGAGGACTGGAGATTATATTCCCAGACAAACAGCAACAGAAAGCTACAAAGAAACAAAGAAATAGCAAGATGGAGACAGAGATAAACAGAGACACCCAGGCACAACAATGCAGTGATAAGATTGTGATGTGCAGGGTCTATTCCCTAGACACCAAACGGAAGAAGACGGACCGAAACGGGGAGGGACTACCTGAACTTGTCCAATAAAAAACGGTAATTTTAGTTGCAAAACATTTTGCTACGTTGTGCACTAATGAACACAACCCAGGCCAGGGACACAGTGTACTAGACCAAGGACTTGAAATAGAAGACCGCATTTCCACAGGATGTCCATGGGATGTGCGCGTTGCGGTCAGTATTTTTCATGCTGCTGGTGGAAGTGGGTGGTCAGACAGACAAATTTGGGATGAAAATATTTTTTGTAGCATTGCAGAGTATTTGGAAACAGTCGTCTTTCAGATTTGAATGTGTTAGACCTACTGTATTCACAGCAGATCTTTGTGACATTATTCACACTCTCAGAATTCGCTGCTACAAGTTCAGTAGCCGACGTTGGGCATGCAGATCAAATGTGCCTAGTGTATGTGTGGTCTCAATGAAATAAAGTAGGCAGCCTATGCATGGGCAGAGAAGCACATGACAATTACCTTTCCAAGGAAATCAAATGAAATATGATTACACTATAGTTTACTACAGTGTCTGTAAATAAATAGTGATAATGAGAAGAAGTGGAGGGAGCTCAACCAACGTGAGTCGGGTTGCAATCAAAATGTTTTATCATTGAAAAGGATAGGCACAACGCGCACATAGGCCTTTTCATTTTCAATAAATATTGATTACCCTTTTATTTGTCTCTACCTGCAAATCGTTCTCCTAAAAGGTAGGCTATATCCTATATGCAAAGCGTTGCTCAAGAGAAACACCCAAGTGTCCACTCTCATCATTCTTGCTACTTCAAGTTCAGCAGCCATACATGGAGATCAGGTGCGCATGTGGTCGCAATTAAAGAGAATATGCTCGGCCATGGTTTTCCAAACCCTACTTCTTAAGTTATTTTTGTGGATTTTGATGTTGCCTATAGGGCTCAAAATTGCTGGGAACATGGCTGGTTGGGTTTGGGACCAGAGAGTTGGACAGAAAGCCAAGCGGGTGTGGGTGGGTGCGGTATGAAAAGCTGAAGCTGCAGGTGCAGGCGGGTGCGGTATGAAGAAATCTGTCCTGCACAGACTTCTACCATGTAATGTTATTAATGGTGTATAGTTAAGATGTAAGCTAATAACAGCACTGATGAAATATGTTTCCAATAATGTTATCGGTGTTTGTCCCAAATGGCACCATGGGCTCTGGACAAAAGTAGTGTACTATTTAGGGAATGGGGTGCCATTCTGGATGCCGGCTGGGTTTTATCACAACAGGAGAGTTATGCATGTCAGCAAGGCCTATGGTCCCAGAGGGGAGATAGTATGACTTCATGCTCATCTTTATCAATTGGCACAGCAGAACCAGGAAGGTGAGCTCTCTGTGGGACCTGCTATGACGACAGCAAAGCCTCCTGTGTTCGTGTTCTTTGTGTGTGTGTGTGTGTGTGTGTGTGTGTGTGTGTGTGTGTGTGTGTGTGTGTGTGTGTGTGTGTGTGTGTGTGTGTGTGTGTGTGTGTGTCTGAGTGTGTTCTTTGTGTGTGTGTGCCGTTGTGTATGTGTGTGCGCGCACGCATGTGTGTGTTGGTGACGGTGTGTGCATATGTGTACGTGTGTGTGCCTCACGGGAATGATGGAAACACACTATATCATCACCCCCCCCACCCCCTCTTCTCCTCCCCCCACCCCTTCCCCCCTACTTCCTATGCGAGAGGCCAGGCAGGCTGGGCACAGTGTGGCAGGCCTGGATGGATGGTGCCATGGTGCCGGCAGCCATCTGGCTCAGCATGGGCCTCCTGAGCAAGAGAGCCTAGCAAGTACCAACACTGAGGCAGTAACACTTCCCCATCCCCCATTTTTTCGGGATGTTCCACTATTGTTCCAGCATGCCCCCCCCCACCCCCATTGTTCTGGAATGTTCCACTATTGTTCCAACATGCTCCCCCATTGTTCTGGGATGTTCCACTATTGTTCCAGCATGCTCCCCATTGTTCCGGGATGTCCCACTATTGTTCCAGCATGCTCCCCCATTGTTCTGGGATGTTCCACTATTGTTCCAGCATGCTCCCCATTGTTCCGGGATGTCCCAGCATGCTCCCCATTTTTCCGACATGTTCCACTATTGTTCCATTGCTTGCTACCCAGTGACATCACAGCAGCCACTTGACTGCATCCCAAATGACACCCTATATAGTGCACTACTTTTGATCAGAGCCCCTAAAGCAGTGCACTTAATAGGAAATAGGCTCCAGGCTTTTTTCCTTGGTCTTTTCTTTCAATGTGTCACGTTCTGACCTTAGTTATTTTGTTATGTCTTTGTTTTAGTATGGTCAGGGCGTGAGTTGGGTGGGTTGTCTATGTTAGTTTTTCTATGATTTGCTATTTCTGTGTTTGGCCAGGTAGAGTTCTCAATCAGAGGCAGCTGTCAATCGTTGTCCCTGATTGAGAACCATATTTAGGTAGCCTGTTTTCTATTGTGTTTCGTGGGTGATTGTTTTCTGTTGTGTGTCTGCACCAGCTAGAACTGTTTTCGGTTGTCACTTTATTGTTTTTGGTCAGTGTTCAAGTTCTTTATTAAAAGATATGGACACATACCATGTTACACCTTGGTCCTCTTCTTCCACCAACAACGGCCATTACACAATGGCTATTGTCTATGGTGGCTTTTCTCCCACTTCTAATGGAGACTCTTCAGGTAGGAGTGTGTTGGGTGAATATGTGAAACAAAAAAAGTACAGGTGTTTCTGCAGGAGATGCATAGTGATGTGGTGAATGAAGTCGATTGGTGGAAAGAGGCAAATGTGTTGAGCCATGGGACAAATTTTAGTGCAGGAGTGGAGGTGTTTTTTGTACAAGGTCTGTCGGTAAAAATGTGCTCCTCAAAGGAGGTGTGTAGGCTGCTTGTAGTAAAAGCAGAAATTAATAACATGGGTTTTGACTTTATATGTGTGTATGCGCCTAACACAGGGAGAGAGAGGGGGGTTCTATATGGGTGTCTTAGACAGGAACTCTCACAGGTAGCGCCCGAGGAGAGGCTGGTGGTCAGCGGGGACTGGAACTATACAATGGATTTTACGAAAGACAGAAATGGGGCAGAGCCTCATTCAGGGTCAGTGGGAGTGAAGGGACATCATTAATCAGTTCGAACTAGTGGATGTTTGGAGAACTAGATATCCTGACAAGAGACAGTATACATGGGTGAAGGTATTTGGGGCTAGGGTGAGTGCAGCCCAACACAAGACAGTATACATGGGTGAAGGTATTTGGGGCTAGGGTGAGTGCAGCCCAACACAAGACAGTATACATGGGTGAAGGTATTTGGGGCTAGGGTGAGTGCAGCCCGGCTAGATCGGTTTTACATGTCCAGGAATCAGAGCAATAGGCTGCTGGGCGCTACCATTCTCCTCGTTGGGTTTTTCGGATCACCACATGGCTCGGCTGTCTATTTCACCAGGGCCTCGGCAGGAATCCTATTGGAAGTTTAGTGTAAAGCTCTTACAAGATGCCACCTTTTGCTCAGGTTTACAGATTTTTGGGCTTTATGGCTTTTCTGTCAACAGTATACAGCCCTCTCCTCCTCAGAGGCTTGGAGAGTATTGGAGGAACTCAAGCATAGTATTAGTGAGATGGAGGTAGAGATGGTGGGGCAAGGCAATGTAGCCCTCCAGGGTAATTTAGCTGAATTATGTAGGAACCTGGGCAGTTTTTCCAGGTTAAAGAAAAGGAAGGACTTGTAAGAGCTAGATTCTCCATGCTCAAGGAGATGGACCCTCCCAGCTGTCTGATGGGCGAGTGAACTCTGTGGTGGGTAGATGCGGGAGCGGACTGTTGAGTTTTATACTGAGTTATATAGGGCAGAACTGTGTGATCCGATCTTGTTTGCAGAACTCCCTAAGCTCTCTCCGGCAAAGAAGGATGAAATGGACTTTCCTCTGTTGTCCCATGAACTAGCAGAGGCCGTAACACAGATGTCCCCCGGCCACGCACCGGGGTTCGATGGACTCCCAGTGGAGTTTTATTTTAAAAATTCTGGGGAGTAATTGGACTGGACTTATTTTACATGTTCTGTGAATGCGTTGGGGTAGGAGAGTTGCTGATGGGACCCTCAATCTCAGCCAACTTGTTCTTAATCAGGGACATGTTGGACTTGTCGAGAGGTTCTAATGTGAACTTTGGACTGGTCTCTCTAGATCAAGAGAAGGCTTTTGATAGAGTGGACCATGAGTATCTGTTTAATGTGATGCCTGTGTTTGGGTTTGGAAAAAGTTTTTTGACTTGTGTGAAGATGTATGTTGGGGCGTCATGTGGGAGGGGGGCTCAGTAGGCCAGTCTGGTGAGATGGGGCATTAGACAAGGATGCCCTCTATCGGGGCAGTTATATACACCAGGCATTGAGCCTTTTTTGGGCCTGCTACGCAGGAGACTACAGGGAGTATACTGGACGGGCATGGGTGTGTTGACAGGCATAGCAGAGTCAGGGATGGGCAGGATATGCAGGCACAAGAGACTAGTCTGAAGGTGTACAAGGGAGCTTCGTCAGCTAAGTTAAAATGGGGCAAGAACAAAGCTCTAGAATGTGGGGCATGGGGGGGGGGGTGCACCCCCCCTCTGCTTCCAGCGGGTTTGCAGTGGGGTTGTGAAGGGCTTAACAATTTGGGGGTGTACCAGGGCTCGGAGAGGTGGGTCAGGAAGAACTGGGAGTGGCTGTCACAGGCAGTGGTGTCAAGACTGGCCAGGTGGAGGTGGCTCCTGTCCCAAGTCTCATATAGAGGGAGGGTGCTGATAATCAACAAGCTGGTGGCATCTTCCCTGTGGCATAAACTGGCTGTCCTCAACCCCTCCGCCGGTCTGCTAACAGACCTGCAACAAAAGCTGGTGGACTTTTTTTGGTCGGACCATCACTGGCTGAGGGCGGCATCTCCGTTCACGAAGGAGGACAAGGCCTGGTGGAACTGGAGAGCAGGATGGCTGATTTCCGACTAAAGGCGGTGCAGAGACTGCTGTACCATACTGATGTCGGCTGGAGGGAACCAGCATGCACGCTGCTGAGGAGAGCTGGCGGATTAGGGTTGGACCGGCAGCTGTTCCTCATGAAGCTGGAGAGGCTGAGTACAGCAGGCCTCTCTGATTTTTACTATGCAGTGCTGAGGGCTTGGCAGCTGCTAAGGCCCACAGGAGAAGGGGGTGTGGAGCCTGGGCTGTAGGTGTGGGAGGAGCCTATCTTCCACAATCCAGCCATCCCTTTGAGATTGGTTCAGTAGGCCACCCTGCAGAGGCGACTGATGGCAGCTGGTTTACTAAGGCTGGGTGACCTGCGACTGCTGGGTGGAAAACCTCGGATGTCCTGGCACGACAAACAGGAATAACGTCTCTTAGGCTGCTGAAGATATTCCTGGAGGAGGTCCAGGAGGCACTGTCTGAGCCGATAAGGGGGGTGTTTGAGCAGCCACAGGGGGAGGGGACACCAATGTTTCCGCCACTGCAGGTGAAGGCAGCGATTGGGGACTGGCAAGGGGGTCTGGAGGATTTGTTCGATTTTAACACTCTGACCCTGGGGGAGTTTGGGGGGGTGGGAGGTAAAGCCCTCTACAACCTCTGCATTAAGGTGAGGAACATTAGGAGCCTAACAGGAGTGAAGGCACATCAGTGCCAGGGGGTATGTTGGGCGGAGAGTATGGTGAGTTTTAGATGGAGGGGGCTCTACAAACTCCCAGTACCAAAGAGGTCAGGGGACTTCCAGTGGAGGATTCTACATGGAGTCCTGGCCACTAACAGCTGGTTGGCAAGGGTTGAACCGGGAGTCGTAGAAGTGGTGAGGTTTTGGTTATTTTGATGTGTGGTGTTGTTTTGTATCGTGGTGTAGAAGGCAAGGTGAGTATGGTACATATATGCAGTACTGCAGTACAGGAGGTTTTCTGATGTCTTGTTTTAAGGGACGGGGTTAGTGAGATTCTAATGAAATGAGAATGTTTCATTAAAGAAAGACAAAAAGTCAAAAGTCTCTCTCGCTCTCGTCTACACCTACTAGACCATTCAAATTTGCTCTATCACAGCTGGGCACTCCTGTGTGTTTTGGAGAGGGGGAGAGAGAGGGAGCGATAGAGGAAGAAAAATAAAGAGAGGTAGCAAAATAGGAAGAAAGAGAGAGTGAGAGAGAGGGAGGGAAAGAGAAAGAAAACGAGAGAGAGGGAGCAAAATAAGAAGAAAGAGAGTGTGAGAGAGGGAGCGAAAGAGAAAGAAAAACAGAGAGTGGGAGCAAAATGGGAAGAAAGAGAGAGTGATACATGTGCCTCCTGTGTCTATGTGAAACAAAAATGGCAATTGAGTGAATGTGTGTTACATTGTGTGTTACATTGTGTGTGTGTGTGTGTGTGTGTGTGTGTGTGTGTGTGTGTGTGTGTGTGTGTGTGTGTGTGTGTGTGTGTGTGAGCAGTAGGATATTGTCGTCGGTTCCTGGCATTCCCAGACCCTTTTACACAGCCATAATCCCTGGACTACAAGAGGCAAATCAATCCGGCGGGCAAAGGGGCAGTAATCCCTGGTTCAGTCAGCCTTCCAGGCTGCAGCCAATGATCATACTAGCATACCACTTTACAATGCATGTTTATAACATTGTTTAAGTCAGTAGTGTTCTAGACAGGTGTGGAAATTGGAATATGGCTATTGTCTACAGCCAGTCTGGACAGGGTCTCTACCTGGATATCACAAGGGCCACTCAGGGGCCTTGATGGGACATGGAGAGAAACAGAGGAGCCCTGACAAAGGAGCTGATTAAGTCAAGGTGTTCTGTGCTCTTCATTTACTCTGCAGCTACCTAACAGTGTTCGTACACAATTTTGCGAAACCACGGCATTCAAACGAGGTTGCAATAAAAACTAATGGGACTGTAGCAACTGTGTTGGCATCAAAATCCGGGGTGTGAACTACGCTCTATTCAAGCGTTGATGGACCAACAGTATTTGAGAAAAGATAAAAAAACGGACCCCTCTGATGCTGTACGTTTCATCTTGATTTACTCTGTCTACGTTTTACTTTCACATTAGGCTGGTGGTCTGATATGTAGGAAGACGGGCTCACCGCAGTGGATGAAATGGAATGGATGGAAAGGTATCAAACACATCAATCATGGTTTCGATGTGTTTGATACCATTATTTTTATTTCATTCCAGCCATTGCCACGAGCCCCTCCTCCAACATATCTGCCCACCAGCCACCACTGATATTAAAACTGGTTTTATCTCCAAGCAGAATGGATAGGAGCAGTTCTTAAATAGCAGTGTTAGCCCAGCCCCATAGGTTACCTTGCAAACGGTCTATCTAATGGTCCGAGATGGACAGAAATAGAGATAGTGACCTGCAGGGAGTGTCATCACACATAATTTGACTAAGTCGTCATAGCTACAGATACAAAACCCCAAGCACTCTTGTCATTGGTTGAAATACATCATATGCCCCATGATCACTGTGCACCCAACACACCAGGGGAGATGTTGAAAGAGACCAAAATAAATTCCTTGACGCTAGTGAAACTGCATCTCACACACACACACACACACACACACACACAGGCCTTGTGTGACACCAGGGATCAAACACAGCACTCTCCCTGTTCCACATTTCATACACTATTAATAATGTGCCTAAATTATTGATTAGTTACATTTTCTATTCCTCTCTCTGCACTTTGTGTACTGTTCTATGAAGGATCTAGTCCCCTCACTAACGACCCACTCGGGGCACATTTCTCGGTGCCATTTTCGGATGGACCCATGTCTAAAGTTGTGCAGACACCCCGCCCCCCCCTCCTACACACACGGTCAAACACACATACACACCACCAACTCCTAGCAGACCCAGATGTAAATTAGACAGTGTGCTCACACATCAGTAGAAAAACTATCATATTTACAACCAGAAGGACAATGAGATATTTATCTCTAATCTACTATGAAAAGCAACATGGGGGAAGTAACACACACACACACACAGACATCGTATTCACTAGAGACCTGCAGGAATCCCACAGCTCTGATGGATGTGAATCACCCAGGCTACTGTAACATTACATCCCTCTCTCTCTCATACTCATTATCTGACTCTCACTTTATTTCTCTCTCCCTCCATCTCTCACTTTTATGCTGTATCTCTGTCGCTTTCTCTCTCCCCCCCTTTCTCTCCATCTCACTTTCATGTTCTCTCTCCCCCCCTTTCTCTCCATCTCACTTTCATGTTCTCTCTCCCCCCCTTTCTCTCCATCTCACTTTCATGTTCTCTCCCCCCCTTCTCTCCATCTCACTTTCGTGTTCTCTCTCCCCCCTTTCTCTCCATCTCACTTTCATGTTCTCTCTCCCCCCTTTCTCTCCATCTCACTTTCATGTTCTCTCTCACATTGCTTTCTCTCTCCCCCCCTTTCTCTCCATCTCACTTTCATGTTCTCTCTCCCCCCTTTCTCTCCATCTCACTTTCATGTTCTCTCTCCCCCCCTTTCTCTCCATCTCACTTTCATGTTCTCTCTCCCATTGCTTCCTCTCCCTCTCTTCTCAGCAAACTGTACAGATGAAAATGGAAGCTGAGCCTTCATTTGATATACGGTATGGCACAGTCTGTCTATTCAAAGGCAATGTATTATGCATTATGGTTCTCATGGGCTAAGAGGCATTGTGATTCCATAAATAATACCACATTTTCTACCCTAAATATTTCCTGGTTTTTCATCAAAAACCATGGTCACATAATTCCTTTCCCCTCTGTTATTTGTACAGTCAACAATACATGCAGTAGCTCCTAGCTAAAACACAGATAGGCCCACACATAGGGTTAGCAAAAGTACTGCACTATATAGTAAATAGGGTGCCATTATGTGCCTGTCCAGGGCTATAATCACTGGCCCCTATCCTAGATCCACACACAAACCTTCCATTGACATCATGTATTATTTACATGAAACTATGGGTTTACGTGCCCATCTCAACTTAAGTGCTGAACGTGGATTGGCTAGCGGAGCTGTTCGGTGGGGGGTGCTGAATGTGGATTGGCTAGCGGAGCTATTGGGTGGGTGGTGCTGAATGTGGATTGGCTAGCGGGAGCTGTCCAGGGGGTTGCTGCTGAATACACTCAGAAACACCCTGCCAGGAGAGAAAGGGTGATAGCTACACCTAGGCTCACACTTCCGGTCATAAGTAACCCCACGGTAGCATGGACCTCCTTTCCCCCTCTCCACTTCTGGTTCTCTCCTCCTTTCCCTACGCATTAGGCCAATTAGAGCAGCTCACAACCACACCCACAAGAGGGGGGGGGGGGGGTACTTCAATACAGGCATTGTAATGTGGTGTTTCACTATAGAGCAAGAACAAGAAACCTAGTATGTGGATGCAGGCTTCACACTGCTGTCCGTCCATAGAGTTAAACAACTACAGTGCAGCTCCTTCTGAGATTGAAACAAGTCCTGCTGAGACTGGGGCTGTCCTAATATGGACACCATACACACAACACACCAGCGAGACATCTCATCACATCACTCTAAAACTTCCTGCTCTCTTTGGACATCTCATAAAACTCTTTGGTAGCTTGGCTCATTCCGCTGCGTCTGTATCCATCCAAGCATGAAAGCAACGCCTGACAAACGATAGCGCTGTGTTTCCATAGCAATCTATCCATCTATGAATGGCCTGTGTCACTGCTGGTGACAGCCAGATGCCGAGGAAGACAAGGCAGGCCAATTAAAAGCCCAACACCAGCCACCAACCCTGTTGTTACTACCATCATTCAATTGGGCCTGATTTGCATAATTAAGCTGGGTGATTGGCCTGAAAACCTAACAAGAGTCTGTTCTAACCAGCAGTGTTAAGTACCATTGGAGAGAATAAAGGGGTGAGTCACTCACACTGACCTGTGGATCCCCATAGGAGAGCATCAGAACATATTTCATTATGACACATTGATATTAATGAATGAGTCATCTTTTAATCAGGAAGGATCAACCCCAATTTAGGTTGTATTGGCCATGTCTGTATCCCTAATGGGATACTATTCCCCATGGGCCCTGGTCAAAAGTAGTGAACTACATAATGAATATGGTGCCATTTGAGATGCAGCTAAATCTCTCTATTCACCACAGGAGGGACTGCTGTGATACTAACAGGTGAGATCAGTCATAGGGCTTCACTTCTGGAGCGAGACACACTGGTGAGATCAGTCATAGGGGTTCACTTCTGGAGCGAGACAAACTGGTGAGATCAGTCACAGGACATTCTGGAGTGACACCAACTGGTGAGATCAGTCATAGGGGTTCACTTCTGGAGCGACCCTAACTGGTGAGATCAGTCACAGGACATTCTGGAGCCACTCAATCCCACCTGATTACTGAAGACAAACAGAAAGACAGACAGACAGGAAGCATCATATCTTTTTTTGTACCTTTATTTAACTAGGCAAGTCAGTTAAGAACAAATTCTTATTTTCAATGACGGCCTAGGAACAGTGGGTTAACTGCCTGTTCAGGGGCAGAACGGCAGATTTGTACCTTGTCAGCTCGGGGGTTTGAGCTTGCAACCTTCCGGTTGCTAGTCCAACACTCGGCTACCCTGCCTCCCCGGCAGGAGCATGCAGAGTGGTGTGCTGGCTGCCAACCCCTGGACCAGAGCAGACAGAGACTGAGGCTTAAACTCAATTAATCGTTCCTTGATTCCTTACATCCTCCTTCTCAAATGTGTTTTGAAAAGGAGGATAGGAGAGAGGAAGCAAGGAAAGGAAACAAGGAAAGGTGAATTGAGAACGAGCCTGAATGTCCAACAAACCTGATGTATTTTATGTTTCCTTTTCAAATCCAAAGCTTTAGTTAAACGCAGGTCTGAGAAAGACCAAGAAAGGCCAGGGTAGCCAGAGGAAGACATTATGACAAGGAATTTTTTGAGGAACCCATCCATAAACCATTCTAGGGGTACTTGGGGGTACTTGGGTACTTGGCCCACTTTTATCACAGGGGGTTCTTGGCCCACTTTTATCACAGGGCACTTGGCCCACTTTTAACACAGGGCACTTGGCCCACGTTTATCACGGGGCACTTGGCCCCCATTTATCACAGGGCACTTGGCCCACTTATATCACAGGGCACTTGGCCCACTTATATCACAGGGCACTTGGCCCACTTCTATCATAGGGTGTACTTGGCCCACTTTTATCATAGGGTGTACTTGGCCCACTTTTATCAGAGGGCACTTGGCCCACTTTTATCATAGGGTGTACTTGGCCCACTTTTATCAGAGGGCACTTGGCCCACTTTTATCATAGGGTGTACTTGGCCCACTTTTATCACAGGGCACTTGGCCCACTTTTATCACAGGGCACTTGGCCCACTTTTATCACAGGGCACCTGGCCTACTTTTATCACAGGGCACCTGGCCTACTTTTATCACAGGGTGTACTTGGCCCACTTTCATCACAGGGCACTTGGCCCACTTTTATCACATTATTCAGACCCTGATGGAATCCACCCACATACTTCACACAAAGCAACAAAACTCTCTCTCTCTTTGTCTCTCTCGATTTCTCATACACACACACGCATGTGGGCTATACTCGGCCTTGTCTCAGGATGGTAAGTTGGTGGTTGAAGATATCCCTCTAGTGATGTGGGGTTATTTCCTGCCTATTTGGCCCTGTCTCCTGTCTCCTGTTGTATCCAGTGTCATGTGTGAATTTAAGTATGCTCTCTCTAATTCTCTCTCTCTCTTTCTTTCTTTCTTTCTTTCTTTCTTTCTTTCTTTCTCTCGGAGGACATGAGCCCGAAGACCATGTCCAAGGATAACATGGCCTGATGACTCCTTGCTGTCCCCAGTCCACCTGGCCGTGCTGCTGCTCCAGTTTCAACTGTTCTGCCTGCGGCTATGGAACCCTGACCTGTTCACCGGACGTGCTACCTGTCCCAGACCTGCTGTTTTCAACTCTCTAGAGACAGCAGGAGCGGTAGAGACACTCTGAATGATCGGCTATGAAAAGCCAACTGACATTTACTCCTGTGGTGCTGACCTGTTGCACCCTCGACAACCACTGTGACTATTATTATTTGACCCTGCTGGTCATCTATGAACATTTGAACATCTTGGCCATGTTCTGTTATAATCTCCACCCGGCACAGCCAGAAGAGGACTGGCCACCCCTCATAACCTGGTTCCTCTTTAGGTTTCTTCCTAGGTTTTGGCCTTTCTAGGGAGTTTTTCCAAGCCACCGGGCTTCTACACCTGCATTGCTTGCTGTTTGGGGGTTTAGGCTGGGTTTCTGTACAGCACTTTGTGATATCAGCTGATGTAAGAAGGGCTTTATAAATACATTTGATTGATTGATTGATTGATTGATTGATGAACTCTTGCAAACACACACACACACACAGACAAACACACACACACACAGAGAGAGAAGCCACAACCAACTGACGGAAGACTCTGATCTATAGAGATTAGAGATTAGAGCGGCCTTACCTCCAGGTGCGGTGCAGGGTTGAATCCACACAGGTTGCAGACCTGGGCGTGGCACTGGGTACAGGTGTTGTAGTTGGGTGGTTGGGCAGTCACGCCCACATTCAGACTTGTCTTACACAGGGGACAGCAGGCACCTTTATCCTGCTGCTGTTGCTGCTGCTGGGGAGGTGCATGGGGTCCCTGTTGGGGTGCATGGAGGCCCTGTTGGGGTGCATGGGGGCCCTCTTGGGGTGCATGGGGTCCCTGTTGGGGTGCATGGGGTCCCTGTTGGGGTGCATGGGGTCCCTGTTGGGGTGCATGGGGGCCCTGTTGGGGTGCATGGGGTCCCGGTTGGAGTGCATGGGTTCCCTGTTGGGGTGCATGTGGTCCCTGTTGGAGTGCATGGGGTCCCCGTTGGGGTGCATGGGGGCCCTGTTGGGGTGCATGGGGGCCCTGTTGGCCTGGATGGGGTCCTGGTGGTTTCACTGCCCCAGCTGCAGGTTCTTGGGGTCCAGCTGGTTTAGGGGCAGGTTTGGGGGGATGTTGCTGCTGCTGGGGCGGGGTGGGTACTGGGTCCACTGATATGAGGGTGCTGGCCTGGTTGAGGAGGGACGCACCGAAGCCACCAAAGCCTCCAAACAGCTTTCCAAAGGTCTGCTCAGGAGCGGCGGCCGGGGGCGGGGGCTGGCGGGATGGGGAGCTCCCTGCGCTGCGGGTGTGGTCCTGGCGGAGGGGCAGGGGCTGGTGGGCGGGAGAGCCACGGAGGTCAGGCTGGGACGGGGCTTTGGCCATGCCTGGGAGAGGGATGGCTCCTGGGGGGAGACGAGCCCCACCCTGACCCTGGGCTGGAACTGGACCCACTGGACCTCTCTGCTGTTGAGGGGTCTGGCCTGGGGCTGGACCAGTCTGTCTGTTAGGGCCTGGTGGGGGCTGGGCTTGTGTCGGAACCTGGTGCTGGGTTAGAGGCTGTGCCTGAGGTGGGGCTTGGGACTGGGGCTGAGGTTGGACCTGGGGCTGGGGTTGGACCTGGGGCTGAGGTTGGGCCTGGGGCTGAGGTTGGGCCTGGGGCTGGGGTTGGACCTGGGGCTGGGGTGGGGGCTGAGTTTGAGGTTCAGAGATGGGCTCTAGTTTGGCTTGGTGGGACGGAGAGTGGATCTGCTGCTGGCTCTTGGAGCGAGGTGTCTCCATGTCCATTCCCAAAGCTCTCTGCATCTGGCAGTTCAGACACAGCCACTCCTGGACCTATGGCAGCATTAAAGAGGAAATAAAACAAGAGTATTAACAATATACTATACATACTCCACCAACTGAATTCACTCAAATCAATTGAGCTGACTGGTTTTACTAACAAAAATACTTCATAGACAATGAATGGAACAAATTGCTTATAAATCATATGTAAAATATACATTGAGCAAGAGAACTGGGACCGAATAACGTATCAAGTATCACAGAGTATGAGTGCTGATCTAGGGTCAGGTTCCCATTGTCTGTAAAATGTTATTAATTGCGATCTAAAAGGCAAAACTGATCCTAAATGAGCACTCCTACTCTGAGACGTTTCAAACATATGGCACCTGGTGTTGGCTTGCCCCACTAGTAGCATCTTGTTGGTAAACAGGAGTGATAAATTATGATATTTGCAGTTGGGATAAACTGAGCTAGGGGCTCCTTCAATAAAACAAGACGGATCCCCCTGATTATCCAGGCTTTAGCACTCTAACTCCTTCTTTCCTTCCATATCTCTCCTCGTATACCTCTCGATCAGTCATCATCCTCTCTCACGCTATCGTGTCTTGGTCTTACTGTCCTCCTTTCTCTCTTTGCCTTTCACGTCTTCATCCCTTTTAACCATCTCTGTCCCTGCCCTCTCTTTCTCCATCCTATTACACTCTATATCTCCCTCTTTATCTCCCTCTCATCTTACTACCCTCTATAACTACCTCTTTATCTCCCTCTCATCCTACTACCCTCTATATCTCCCTCTCATCCTACTACCCTCTATATCTCCCTCTTTATCTCCCTCTATATCTCCCTCTCATCCTATTACCCTCTCTCTCTTTTTCCCTTTGTATCACCCTCTATCTCTCCCTCTTTCCCCATCCTGTCTCCTTCTTATCTTTCCCTCTCTTTATTTTGCTGCCGAGTGGCGCAGCGGTCTAACGCACTGCATCTCAGTGCTAGAGGCATCACTACAGACCCTGGTTCGATTCCAGGCTGTGTCAAAACCGTCCGTGATTGGGAATCTCATAGGGCGGCACCCAATTGGCGCAGCATTGTCCGGGTTAGGTTGGCTGGGGTAGGCCATCATTTAAATAAGAATTTGTTCTTAAACGACTTGCCTAAAGGTTAAATAACTAAAATAAAAAATATCCCATCCTATATCTCTCCCCATCTCCAGCGCTTTCTACCTCTATCTTTCCTTCTCCCCTTCTCTCCCACTATCTCAGGCAGATACTGTAAGAAGAATGGAGTGACGCCCCCCTTCTCCCCCTCTCTCCCTCTCCCCTCTCTGACAGTCTATCAGTGTGTGTGTGCATGTGTGCGTGCGTGTGCCTGCACGTGCATGTGTCCGTATCAGTCATTCAGTCACAGCAGTATTCCAGACCCTGTCTTTAGTCCCCTGTAGTTTCTCTGAGCTGAGAGTGACGAAGCCAGAGTTTGAACTCTCAATCAACCAGAAGGGAAGGGTAGGAGGCGGGGTTACACCCCTGGGACACTGGGCGTGCTCAGAACAACCGTGGGCTGCAGGGAAAATATATCTAGAAAAAAAACAAGCCAGGGCCTTGATCAAATCAAGTCTTTATCATCAGGCCCAGAGAGCAATCTCACTCACTCACTCACTCACTCACTCACTCACTCACTCACTCACCATAGCTTCAGACAATCATGTTAATCTGATGATCTCTAATCAATGAAATCTGATCTTTCACAGAGAGCCAGCACTTATTTACCAATCTCTCCCTGTTTCTGATATTGGTATTACACTGGGTTGAACTACACTCCAATGTATTTTGTAAGAAGATACTTTCACAAGCTGTAATTTGTATTTTTTTTAAACTACATACTTTTCTATACCATTCTTATAGCGGTTCACCATTTTGTTGCCCCCTTTCCCCCTGCATTGGTGTCAGAAGTCTGGTTGCATTATCATGTGATACAGTGGGGCAAAAAATGATTTAGTCAGCCACCAATTGTGCAAGTTCTCCCACTTAAAATGATGAGAGAGGCCTGTAATTTTCATCATAGGTACACTTCAACTATGACAGACAAAATGAGGGAAACAAATCCAGAAAATCACATTGTAGGACTTTTAATGAATTTATTTCCAAATTATGGTGGAAAATAAGTATTTAGTCACCTACAACCTACAAAGCAAGATTTCTGGCTCTCACAGACCTGTAACTTCTTCTTTAAGAGGCTCCTCTGTCCTCCACTTGTTACCTGTATTAATGGCACCTGTTTGAACTTGTTATCAGTATAAAAGACACCTGTCCACAACCTCAAACAGTCACACTCCAAACTCCACTATGGCCAAGACCAAAGAGCTGTCAAAGAACACCAGAAACAAAAGTGTAGACCTGCACCAGGCTGGGAAGACTGAATCTGCAATAGGTAAGCAGCTTGGTTCGAATAAATCAACTGTGGGAGCAATTATTAGGAAATGGAAGACATACAAGACCACTGATAATCTCCCTCGATCTGGGGCTCCACGCAAGATCTCACCCCTTGGGGTCAAAATTATCACAAGAACGGTGAGCAAAAATTCCAGAACCACTGGAGGGGGGGGGGACCTAGTGAATGACCTGCAGAGAGCTGGGACCAAAGTAACAAAGCCTACCATCAGTAACACACTACGCCGCCAGGGACTCAAATCCTGCAGTGCCAGACGTGTCCCCCTGCTTAAGCCAGTACATGTCCAGGCCCGTCTGAAGTTTGCTAGAGAGCATTTGGATGATCCAGAAGAAGATTGGGAGAATGAAGAACACCATACCTACTGTGAAGCATAGGGGTGGAAACATCATGCTTTGGGGCTGTTTTTCTGCAAAGGGACCAGGACGACTGATCCGTGTAAAGGAAAGAATGAATGGGGCCATGTATCGTGAGATTTTGAGTGAAAACCTCCTTCCATCAGCAAGGGCATTGAAGATGAAACGTGGCTGGGTCTTTCAGCATGACAATGATCCCAAACACACAGCCTGGGCAACGAAGGAGTGGCTTCGAAAGAAGCATTTCAAGGTCCTGGAGTGGCCTAGCCAGTCTCCAGATCTCAACCCCATAGAAAAGCTTTGGAGGGAGTTGAAAGTCCGTGTTGCCCAGCAACAGCCCCAAAACATCACTGCTCTAGAGGAGATCTACATGGAGGAATGGGCCAAAATACCAGCAACAGTGTGTGAAAACCTTGTGAAGACTTACAGAAAACGTTTGACCTCTGTCATTGCCAACAAAGGGTATATAACAAAGTATTGAGAAACTTTTGTTATTGACCAATTACTTATTTTCCACCATAATTTGCAAATAAATTCATTAGAAATCTTACATAACAGGTTAGGAAAATTAATGTAGAAAGTTAGGAGAATTAGGTTAAGCTGTATCCCATCTAGACATGACCCTGAAACAAGACCAATAATAATACCCAGTGTGCATTGCAGTTAATTTTGGTATGTTCATTTTCACATATGCATTTTGATCATTTAGCAGACACTCTTATTCAGAGTGACTTACAGTTAGGGCATTCAACTAAGGTAGATAAACAACAGCATATCACAGTTATATCAAGTAAAACGTTTTGTTACTGGCAATGTTGTTGCTGTTCGAGCTGGCTACTTGCAAATGTATTTCTATATTTTAAAGGACAAAATACATGTACTTTAATTCAATACATTTCAAAATACAATAATTTTGTAGTTGAATTCGATATATTGATCTTATTGGCATTTTGCCCATCCCTCTGTGTGTGTGTGTGTGTGTGTGTGTGTGTGCGTGTGCGTGTGCGTGTGCGTCTGCGTGTGCGTGTGCGGGTGTGTGTGTGGGGGCGTGGGCGTGTGTGTGTGTGTGTGTGTATTTTTTACGTCACTGGTACGCCATTTCCGGTCACAACTTACAGACTTGTTTACGTGTTGCTGTGCATTTTGTTGCCAACCTATTTTGCTACCTGACAACTTTACGGTTTTTACTTTTTAATGACCGTTTATATTTTTGTTTTTTTTCCCTCAACTTTTTCACTCCGGACGCTTTATCTGGACATGGTTCGTCAGCACCTCCAACAGCCGAAGCTAAGTAGTAACATTAACATGATGCCTTCTAATAATTGCAGTCGCTATACTCATAATATACAGGAGAACGATCGCCTTACGGTGAGGATAGCTGTGTTGCAAGCCTAGCTTCAGACACAATCGTTAGGCAAGGGTCATTTCAGTGTAGGAAAGGATGAAACAGCGTCTGTGCCACCAGTAAATACAGATAGTAACGTTAGTATAAATCCCCTCGCACGGTCCCCGCAGCCAGACAACTTTCTCTCGGTTTCTGGAAGGAAATGCTGTAAGAATGCTCAATCGGTGTCGCTCATTCAGCCGACAGAAACTTTCAACCGGTTTTCCCCATTAAGCAGCGAGTCGGAGTCAGAGGCCGAGTCTTCTCTTGTCTCTACTCCTCCCGTTACGGGGTCTGAGACGCCGAAGCTTCCCACCATTAGCTCTGACAAATTGAAAACTCTAGTCATTGGCGACTCCATTACCCGCAGTATTAGACTTAAAACGAATCATCCAGCGATCATACACTGTTTACCAGGGGGCAGGGCTACCGACGTTAAGACTAATCTGAAGATGGTGCTGGCTAAAGCTAAAACTGGCGAGTGTAGAGAGTATAGAGATATTGTTATCCACGTCAGCACCAACGATGTTAGGATGAAACAGTCAGAGATCACCAAGCGCAACATAGCTTCAGCGTGTAAATCAGCTAGAAAGATGTGTCGGCATCGAGTAATTGTCTCTGGCCCCCTCCCAGTTAGGGGGAGTGATGAGCTTTACAGCAGAGTCTCACAACTCAATCGCTGGTTGAAAACTGTTTTCTGCCCCTCCCAAAAGATAGAATTTGTAGATAATTGGCCCTCTTTCTGGGACTCACCCACAAACAGGACCAAGTCTGACCTGCTGAGGAGTGACGGACTCCATCCTAGCTGGAGGGGTGCTCTCATCTTATGTACCAACATAGACTCCTCTAGCTCCACAATGAAATAGGGTGCAGGCCAGGCAGCAGGCTGTTAGCCAGCCTGCCAGCATAGTGGAGTCTGCCACTAGCACAGTCAGTGTAGTCAGCTCAGCTATCCCCATTGAGACCGTGTCTGTGCCTCGACCTAGGTTGGGCAAAACTAAACATGGCGGTGTTCGCCTTAGCAATCTCACTAGGATAAAGATCTCCTCCATTCCTGTCATTATTGAAAGAGATCATGATACCTCACATTTCAAAATAGGGCTACTTAATGTTAGAACCCTTACTTCAAAGGCAATTATAGTCAATGAACTAATCACTGATCATAATCTTGACGTGATTGGCCTGACTGAAACATGGCTTAAGCCTGATGAATTTACTGTGTTAAATGAGGCCTCACCTCCTGGCTACACTAGTGACCATATCCCCCATGCATCCCGCAAAGGCGGAGGTGTTGCTAACATTTACGATAGCAAATTTCAATTTACAAAAAAAAAAATGACGTTTTCGTCTTTTGAGCTTCTAGTCATGAAATCTATGAAGCCTACTCAATCACTTTTTATAGCTACTGTTTACAAGCCTCCTGGGCCATATACAGCGTTCCTCATTGAGTTCCCTGAATTCCTATCGGACCTTGTAGTCATAGCAGATAATATTCTAATCTTTGGTGACTTTAATATTCACATGGAAAAGTCCACAGACTAACTCCAAAAGGCTTTCGGAGCCATCGACTCAGTGGGTTTTGTCCAACATGTCTCTGGACCCACTCACTGTCACAGTCATACTCTGGACCTAGTTTTGTCCCATGGAATAAATGTTGTGGATCTTAATGTTTTTCCTCATAATCCTGGACTATCGGACCACCATTTTATTACGTTTGCAATTGCAACAAATAATCTGCTCAGACCCCAACCAAGGAACATCAAAAGTCATGCTATAAATTCACAGACAACACAAAGATTCCTTGATGTCCTTCCAGATTCCCTCTGTCTACCCAAGGACGCCAGAGGACAAAAATCAGGTAACCACCTAACTGAGGAACTCAATTTAACCTTGCGCAATACCCTAGATGCAGTTGCACCCCTAAAAACTAAAAACATTTCTCATAAGAAACTAGCTCCCTGGTACACAGAAAATACCCGAGCTCTGAAGCAAGCTTCCAGAAAATTGGAACGGAAATGGCGCCACACCAAGCTGAAAGTCTTCCGACTAGCTTGGAAAGACAGTACCGTGCAGTACCGAAGAGCCCTTACTGCTGCTCGATCATCCTATTTTTCTAACTTAATTGAGGAAAATAAGAACAATCCGAAATTCCTTTTTGATACTGTCGCAAAGCTAACTAAAAAGCAGCATTCCCCAAGAGAGGATGGCTTTCACTTCAGCAGTGATAAATTAATGAACTTCATTGAGGAAAATATCATGATTATTAGAAAGCAAATTACGGACTCCTCTTTAAATCTGCGTATTCCTTCAAAGCTCAGTTGTCCTGAGTCTACACAACTCTGCCAGGACCTAGGATCAAGAGAGACACTCAAGTGTTTTAGTACTATATCTCTTGACACAATGATGAAAATAATCATGGCCTCTAAACCTTCAAACTGCATACTGGACCCTATTCCAACTAAACTACTGAAAGAGCTGCTTCCTGTGCTTGGCCCTCCTATGTTGAACATAATAAATGGCTCTCTATCCGCCGGATGTGTACCAAACTCACTAAAAGTGGCAGTAATAAAGCCTCTCTTGAAAAAGCCAAACCTTGACCCAGAAAATATAAAAAACTATCGGCCTATATCGAATATTCCATTCCTCTCAAACATTTTAGAAAAGGCTGTTGCGCAACAACTCACTGCCTTCCTGAAGACAAACAATGTATACGAAATGCTTCAGTCTGGTTTTAGACCCCATCATAGCACTGAGACTGCACTTGTGAAGGTGGTAAATGACCTTTTAATGGCATCAGACCGAGGCTCTGCATCTGTCCTCGTGCTCCTAGACCTTAGTGCTGCTTTTGATACCATCGATCACCACATTCTTTTGGAGAGATTGGAAACTCAAATTGGTCTACACGGACAAGTTCTGGCCTGGTTTAGATCTTATCTGTCGGAAAGATATCAGTTTGTCTCTGTGAATGGTTTGTCCTCTGACAAATCAATTGTAAATGTCAGTGTTCCTCAAGGTTCCGTTTTAGGACCACTATTGTTTTCACTATATATTTTACCTCTTGGGGATGTCATTCGAAAACATAATGTTAACTTTCACTGCTATGCGGATGACACACAGCTGTACATTTCAATGAAACATGGTGAAGCCCCAAAATTGCCCTCGCTAGAAGCATGTGTTTCAGACATAAGGAAGTGGATGGCTGCAAACGTTCTACTTTTAAACTCGGACAAAACAGAGATGCTTGTTCTAGGTCCCAAGAAACAAAGAGATCTTCTGTTGAATCTGACAATTAATCTTAATGGTTGTACAGTCGTCTCAAATAAAACTGTGAAGGACCTCGGCGTTACTCTGGACCCTGATCTCTCTTTTGAAGAAGACCATTTCAAGGACAGCTTTTTTCCATCTACGTAACATTGCAAAAATCAGAAACGTTCTGTCCAAAAATGATGCAGAAAAAATAATCCATGCTTTTGTCACTTCTAGGTTAGACTACTGCAATTCTCTACTTTCCGGCTACCCAGATAAAGCACTAAATAAACTTCAGTTAGTGCTAAATACGGCTGCTAGAATCCTGACTAAACCAAAACATTTGATCATATTACTCCAGTGCTAGCCTCCCTACACTGGCTTCCTGTCAAGGCAAGGGCTGATTTCAAGGTTTTACTGCTAATCTACAAAGCATTACATGGGCTTGCTCCTACCTATCTCCCTGATTTGGTCCTGTCGTACATACCTACACGTACGCTACGGTCACAAGACGCAGGCCTCCTAATTGTCCCTAGAATTTCTAAGCAAACAGCTGGAGGCAGGGCTTTCTCCTATAAAGCTCAATTTTTATGGAACGGTCTGCCTACCCATGTAAGAGACGCAAACTCGGTCTCAACCTTTAAGTCTTTACTGAAGACTCATCTCTTCAGTGGGTCATATGATTGAGTGTAGTCTGGCCCAGGAGTGGGAAGGTGAACGGTGCTCTGGAGCAACGAACCGCCCTTGCTGTCTCTGCCTGGCCGGTTCCCCTCTTTCCACTGGGATTCTCTGCCTCTAACCCTATTACAGGGGCTGAGTCACTGGCTTACTGGGGCTCTTTCATACCGTCCCTGGGAGGGGTGCGTCACTTGAGTGGGTTGAGTCACTGATGTGTTCTTCCTGTCTGGGTTGGCGCCCCCCTCTTGGGTTGTGCCGTGGCGGAGATCTTTGTGGGCTATACTCGGCCTTGTCTCAGGATGGTAAGTTGGTGGTTGAAGATATCCCTCTAGTGGTGTGGGAGCTGTGCTTTGGCAAAGTGGGTGAGGTTATATCCTTCCTGTTTGGCCCTGTCCGGGGGTGTCCTCGAATGGGGCCACAGTGTCTCCTGACCCCTCCTGTCTCAGCCTCCAGTATTTATGCTGCAGTAGTTTATGTGTCGGGGGGCTAGGGTCAGTCTGTTATATCTGGAGTACTTCTCCTGTCCTATTCGGTGTCCGGTGTGAATTTAAGTGTGCTCTCTCTAATTCTCTATTTCTCTTTTTCTTTCTCTCTCTCGGAGGACCTGAGCCCTAGGACCATGCCTCAGGACTACCTGACATGATGACTCCTTGCTGTCCCCAGTCCACCTGGCCGTGCTGCTGCTCCAGTTTCAACTGTTCTGCCTTATTATTATTGGACCATGCTGGTCATTTATGAAGAGGACTGGCCACCCCACATAGCCTGGTTCCTCTCTAGGTTTCTTCCTAGGTTTTGGCCTTTCTAGGGAGTTTTTCCTAGCCACCGTGCTTCTACACCTTGCTTGCTGTTTGGGGTTTTAGGCTGGGTTTCTGTACAGCACTTTGAGATATCAGCTGATGTACGAAGGGCTTTATAAATAAATTTGATTTGATTTGTGTGCGTGTGTGTGTGGGCGTGGGCGTGTGTGTTAGATCCTGCCACCTGTCACTTCCTGCCATTGATTGAAACACAAATTACACAGCAGCGCTTCAGGCATCGCTGCTTTATGGAAAGAGAGAGAAAGCATACGCCTGTGTGCATGTACATATGGAAACAGAATCTTTTAGCAGTGAGGAGCCTGCAGAGAGCTGGATCTATAAAAATCTATTACAGGGATAGACCACAGCACTCCCACATATCATACTAAACACACACTGACTAAATGCCATATGTCAAAGGTCCAAAGCAGCCATTTTTATCTCAATAACAAATAATTTATGGGTAACAATTAAGTACCTTACTGTGATTGCTATTTTGTACCATTTTAATTTTTAACAAAGAGAAATTTAGCAAGCACGAATGCAGCTAGGACTGTCTGGGAGTGGTCTGAGTGGGGAGGGGGAACTGAAAATTAGCTGTTATTGGCAGAGATGTTTGTAACTCTCTTTGTTATTGTCTATTAAATAATTTACCGTCTGGTGAAGTCAAAAGGCAGTCCAAAACTCCATCCCTCCAAAACAGGTGGAAATTTCAGGCAGTTTTTTCAAACAGCTCTTACAATAAAAGGGCATTATCATAATTTTCAATTCAATTTTTGGTATTATTCCAGCCTCACACTGTGGAAATACATACAAAACACGTGAAATCACATTTTTGACTGCACTGGGCTTTTAATCAAGTCTAATCAGGATCTATCTTTTGTTGGCTGCCATGTCGGGTCTAATGCTAGACATAATCTGCCAGCCACACCATCTTATAAATAGAAAGATACACTGGCTACATCTAAAATCACACCATATTTCCTACATAGTGCTCTACTTTTGTCTAGAGCCGATAGTGCAAAACCTTTGACAGATCCTTGGACCAGATATATAATCAAGCAGGCAGAGAAACACACTGGACGTGTCTGAAATGGCACCCTATTCCCTACATAGACTACTACTTTTTACCAGAGTAGTTCACTACATACAGTTGAAGTCGGAAGTTAACATACACTTATGTTGGAGTTATTAAAACTCGTTGTTCAACCACTGCACAAATTTCTTGTTAACAAACTATAGTTTTGGCAAGTCGGTTAGGACATTTACTTTGTACATGACACAAGTAATTTTTCCAACAATTGTTTCCAGACAGATTATTTCACTTATAATTCATTGTATCACATTTCCAGTGGGTCAGAAGTTTACATACACTAAGTTGACTGTGCCTTTAAACAGCTTGGAAAATTCCAGAAAATGATGTCATGGCTTTAGAAGCCTCTGATAGGCTAATTGACACCATTTGAGTCAAATGGAGGTGTATCTGTGGATGTATTTCAAGAACTACCTTCAAACTCAGTGCCTCTTTGCTTGACATCATGGGAAAATCAAAAGAAATCAGCCAAGACCTCAGAAAAAAATTGTAGACCTCCACAAGTCTGGTTCATCCTTGGGAGCAATTTCAAAACGCCTGAAGGTACCACATTCATCTGTACAAACAATAGTACGCAAGTATAAACACCATGGGATCACGCAGCCGCCATACCGCTCAGGAAGGAGACGCATTCTGTCTCCTAGAAATGAGCGTACTTTGGTGTGAAAAGTGCAAATCAATCGCAGAACAACAGTAAAGGACCTTGTGAAGATGCTGGAGGAAACAGGTACAAAAGTATCTATATCCACAGTAAAACGAGTCCTATATCGACATAACCTGAAAGGCAGCTCAGTAAGGAAGAATCCACTGCTCCAAAACCGCTATAAAAAAGCCAGACTACGGTTTGCAACTGCACATGAGGACAAAGATCATACTTTTTGGAGAAATGTCCTCTGGTCTGATGAAACAAAAATAGAACTGTTTGGCCATAATGACCATCGTTATGTTTGGAGGAAAAAGGAGGAGGCTTGCAAGCCGAAGAACACCATCCCAACTGTGAAGCACGGGGGTGGCAGCATCATGTTGTGAGGGTGCTTTGCTGCAGGAGGGACTGGTGCAATTCACAAAATAGATGGCATCATGAGGCAGGAAAATTATGTGGATATATGAAATCAAATCAAATCTAATCAAATTTTATTTGTCACATACACATGGTTAGCAGATGTTAATGCGAGTGTAGCGAAATGCTTGTGCTTCTAGTTCCGACAATGCAGTAATAACGAACAAGTAATATAGCTAACAATTCCAAAACTACTACCTTATAGACACAAGTGTAAGGGGATAAAGAATATGTACATAAAGATATATGAATGAGTGATGGAACAGAGCGGCATAGGCAAGATACAGTAGATGGTATTGAGTGCAGTATATACATATGAGATGAGTATGTAAACAAAGTGGCATAGTTTAAAGTGGCTAGTGATACATGTATTACATAAGGATACAGTCGATGATATAGAGTACAGTATATACGTATGCATATGAGATGAATAATGTAGGGTAAGTAACATTATATAAGGTAGCATTGTTTAAAGTGGCTAGTGATATATTTACATCATTTCCCATCAATTCCCATTATTAAAGTGGCTGGAGTTGAATCAGTGTGTTGGCAGCAGCCACTCAATGTTAGTGGTGGCTGTTTAACAGTCTGATGGCCTTGAGATAGAAGCTGTTTTTCAGTCTCTCGGTCCCAGCTTTGATGCACCTGTACTGACCTCGCCTTCTGGATGATAGCGGGGTGAACAGGCAGTGGCTCGGGTGGTTGTTATCCTTGATGATCTTTATGGCCTTCCTGTGACATCAGGTGGTGTAGGTGTCCTGGAGGGCAGGTAGTTTGCCCCCGGTGATGCGTTGTGCAGACCTCACTACCCTCTGGAGAGCCTTACGGTTGTGGGCGGAGCAGTTGCCGTACCAGGCGGTGATACAGCCCGACAGGATGCTCTCGATTGTGCATCTGTAGAAGTTTTTGAGTGCTTTTGGTGGCAAGCCGAATTTCTTCAGCCTCCTGAGGTTGAAGAGGCGCTGCTGCGCCTTCTTCACGATGCTGTCTGTGTGGGTAGACCAATTCAGTTTGTCTGTGATGTGTACGCCGAGGAACTTAAAACTTACTACCCTCTCCACTACTGTTCCATCGATGTGGATTGGGGGGTGTTCCCTCTGCTGTTTCCTGAAGTCCACAATCATCTCCTTAGTTTTGTTGACGTTGAGTGTGAGGTTATTTTCCTGACACCACACTCCGAGGGCCCTCACCTCCTCCCTGTAGGCCGTCTCGTCGTTGTTGGTAATCAAGCCTACCACTGTTGTGTCGTCCGCAAACTTGATGATTGAGTTGGAGGCGTGCGTGGCCTCGCAGTCGTGGGTGAACAGGGAGTCCAGGAGAGGGCTCAGAACGCACCCTTGTGGGTCCCCAGTGTTGAGGATCAGCGGGGTGGAGATGTTGTTGCCTACCCTCACCACCTGGGGGCGGCCCATCAGGAAGTCCAGTACCCAGTTGCACAGGGTGGGGTTGAGACCCAGGGTCTCGAGCTTGATGACGAGCTTGGAGGGCACTATGGTGTTAAATGCCGAGCTGTAGTTGATGAACAGCATTCTCACATAGGTATTCCTCTTGTCCAGATGGGTTAGGGCAGTGTGCAGTGTGGTTGAGATTGCATCGTCTGTGGACCTATTTGGGCGGTAAGCAAATTGGAGTGGGTCTAGGGTGTCAGGTAGGGTGGAGGTGACATGGTTCTTGACTAGTCTCTCAAAGCACTTCATGATGACGGAAGTGAGTGCTACAGGGCGGTAGTCGTTTAGCTCAGTTACCTTAGCTTTCTTGGGAACAGGAACAATGGTGGCCCTCTTGAAGCATGTGGGAACAACAGACTGGGATAGTGATTGAATATGTCCGAAAACACACCAGCCAGCTGGTCTGCGCATGCTCTGAGGGCGCGGCTAGGGATGCCGTCTGGGCCTGCAGCCTTGCGAGGCAACATCTCAAGATATCAGTCAGGAAGTTAAAGCTTGGTTGCAAATGGGTCTTCCAAATGGACAATGACCCAAGCATACTTCCAAACTTGTGGCAAAATGACTTAAGGACAACAAAGTCAAGGTATTGGAGTGGCCATCACAAAGCCCTGACCTCAATCCTATAGAAAATTTGTGGGCAGAACTGAAAAAATGTGTGCAAGCAAGGCCTACAAACCTGACTCAGTTACACCAGCTCTGTCAGGAGGAATGGGCCAAAAATCACCCAACTTATTATGGGAAGCTTGTGGAAGGCTACCAGAAATGTTTGACTGAAGTTAAACAATTTAAAAGGCAATGCTACCAAGTACTAATTGAGTGTATTTAAACATCTGACCCACTGGGAATGGGATGAAAGAAATAAAAGCTGAAATAAATCATTCTCTCTACTATTATTCTGACATTTCACATTCTTAACATAAAGTGGTGATCCTAACTGACCTAAGAGAGGGAATTTTTACTAGGATTAAATGTCAGGAATTGTGAAAAACTGAGTTTAAATGTATTTGGCTAAGGTGTATGTCAACTTCTGAATTCAACTGTAGATAATAGGGTGACATTTGGGACGCCGCCACCGCCAGACACAGTGCTACTGTGAGTAACGTTTGAGCAGACAGAGACAGAGACAGACATAGCCGTAGACAGATGGAGAAGCCATGCCCTGCAGACCAGTCTTCTGCAGTCTCACCAAGCTGCAGCAGGCTACGCTACATGGAGCTGCTGAGGACTGCAGTTTAGGGAGAAAGGATGATTTCAACTGCAGTTGTTTATTAACTAAAACAGGGCCAATTGACATCAAAAGGACTTTGTAGGCAACACACACTCAAATGAATGAAGACACACACAAACACACATACACACGCACAGACACACACTTTCTCCAAAAGGCATTTGCCTCATTACTAAATGTTGCTAGGCTGGCATTACAGTTATCTAAATACACGTCCTAAAGGTGATTAGTGGAAACCTCTTGGTGTTGTGAAAACCACATCTCAATGTTGTGCTGCAGTAAATGACAGGCTGTCATAGGATCACCAGAGGCTCCCACAGGACAAGCATCAAATTGAATAATACACACTCCGACTGACTCAGGTGAGATCCAGAGTATTCTGCTCAGTGGTGGCTGGTGGCACTTTAAGTCGGGGAATGGGCTCATAGTAATGGCTGGAACGAAATGGATTGAACGGTATCAAACATCATACGTCCTCCCCTCACCAGCCTCCACTGCTGCTCAGTGTTCTACACCAATGTTTCTCAACCTTGTCCATGTTATGTTTCTGACCGGTCCATGAGCTGGTTAACTGACACTAATTAAAAGGGGCAATCTGGGATTCAAACCACAACAAAGGATCACCCCACAACGTTTTGGGTATAGAGTTGAAGGATGGGGTTGGAGAAATGTAATGACTCTCAAATTCATAGATGGAGATATGGACTGACCATCCATGAGATGAAAACAATAGTTTTAAGTCAGTTCTACAGTGCTATTTGTAACCTAATGCAAGTGCCAAGCAGTCCCCAAAGGAGGAAAAAACACAGTATAAAGTATAGTTGAAAGTTGAGACTATAAAGAAAGTTGATAAACCCTGTGCTTACCAGAGTGGACTATAATCTGCATCCCAAATGGTACTCTATTCCCTCTATAACCCACAACTTTTTGACCAAGGCCCATAGGGAATAGGGTGACATTTAGGACGCAGACATGGAACGTCTGCCCAAGTAATGCATGGACAGTTCCACTAGGTCAAGAAAGACATGGAATGTTCTATTCAGGTAAAGCATGCAAAATGTTGTCAACGTGAGGCTTGGGATGTGAAGAGATTCTTAAAAGTGTGTAACTCTCTACCAAGGTGAAGTATGGAACATTCTGCAAAGGTGACACATGCATTCAAAGACGGAACACACACATGCACGTGTGCACCCGCAATCACACTCACGCTCACGCACTCACAGAGACACGTGCACAAACACACATACTCCAGTCCCCTACCCTGGGCGACAGCTGTCACTCTGTCCCGTGACGGGCAGCCTGTTGTAAATCCGTATGTTACCTGTCACTGAAATTTACCTAACCAACTCAACCAACAGCCTCCTACAGAATATTATAATACTTTTTTACCTTTATTTTAACAGGGAAAACATATTGAGACCTTGGTCTGTTTTACAAATGCGCCCTGTATATACAATATAAATATACACATTATACCCACACATATACACATTAAAATACAAAACACAGTCATGCGAAGCATCAAACATCATAAATCCCCCTGAAAAACAGTTACATTCCTCCACAAATAAGTCCCCAATAAATACTTTAAATTTGCCGGAATGGCACCAGAACATCAAGATGAAATCTATATTGAATTTTGTTCCAGCAATACAGTGCATTAAAACTAAAAGCAGATTTACCTAGCTCGGTGCAGACCCTAGGAACCTCACAAGTTAACCAATCCTATACATTTTATTTTTATTTAACCTCTATTTGTAACGAGTTTCGTCTTCATACGAAGGAGAGTCGGACCAAAATGCAGCGTGTGGTTTACGATCCATGTTTATTAATAATACGAAACACGAATCTCCAATACAATACTACCAAACAAAACGTAACGAAACCCTAACAGCCTATATAGTGTGAACACAGGGACACATAGGACAGGAACAATCACCCACAAACACACAGTGAAACCCAGGCTACCTAAATATGGTTCCCAATCAGAGACAATGACGAACACCTGCCTCTGACTGAGAACCATATCAGGCTGAACATAGAAATAGACAAACAAGACATGAAACATAGAATACCCACTCAGATCACACCCTGACCAATCAAAACATAGAAAATACAAAGTAAACTATGGTCAGGGCGTGACAGTACCCCCCCCCCCCAAGGTGCGGACTCCGGCCGCAAAACCTGAACCTATAGGGGAGGGTCTGGGTGGGCATCTGTCCGCGGTGGCGGCTCTGGCGCTGGACGTGGACCCCACTCCATGACAGTTTTAATCCCCCTCCTAAACGTCCCTAAATAGGTTACCCACCACAATGATAACATGGGACAGAGGGACAGCTTGGGACAGAGGTAACTCGGGACAGATAGGTAGCTCAGCACTGAGAGGAAGCTCAGCACTGAGAAGAAGCTCAGCACTGAGAGGAAGCCCAGGCAGGTAGTAGAAACTACCAGAACCTGGCTGGCTGGCGGTTTCAGCAGATCCTGGTCGACTAGCAGATCTGGGAGAATCTGGTCGACTGGCGGATCTGGGAGAATCTGGTCGACTGGCGGATCTGGGAGAATCTGGTCGACTGGCGGATCTGGGAGAATCTGGTCGACTGGCGGATCTGGGAGAATCTGGTCGACTGGCGGATCTGGGAGAATCTGGTCGACTGGCGGATCTGGGAGAATCTGGTCGACTGGCAGATCTGGGAGAATCTGGACGACTGGCAGATCTGAGAGAGTCTGGACGACTGGTAGATCTGGAAGAGTCTGGACGACTGGCAGATCTGGAAGAGTCTGGTCGACTGGCAGATCTGGAAGAGTCTGGTCGACTGGCAGATCTGGAAGAGTCTGGTCGACTGGCAGATCTGGAAGAGTCTGGACGACTGGCAGATCTGGAAGAGTCTGGACGACTGGCAGATCTGGAAGAGTCTGGACGACTGGCAGATCTGGAAGAGTCTGGACGACTGGCCGATCTGGAAGAGTCTGGTCGACTGACAGCTCTGTCTGCTCCATGCTGACTGGCTGCTCCATGCTGACTGGCAGCTCTGGCTGCTCCATGCTGACTGGCTGCTCCATGCTGACTGGCAGCTCTGGCTGCTCCATGCTGACTGGCTGCTCTGGCTGCTCCATGCTGACTGGCTGCTCTGGCTGCTCCATGCTGACTGGCTGCTCTGGCTGCTCCATGCTGACTGGCTGCTCCCTGCTGACTGGCGGCCCTGGCTGCTCCATGCTGACTGGCGGCCCTGGCTGCTCCATGCTGACTGGCGGCCCTGGCTGCTCCATGCTGACTGGCGGCCCTGGCTGCTCCATGCTAACTGGCAGCTCTGGCGGCTCCTTGCAGACTGGCAGCTCTGGCGGCTCCTTGCAGACTGGCAGCTTTGGTGGCATCCTGCAGACAGGCAGCTCTGGCGGCTCCTTGCAGACTGGCAGCTCCATGCAGACTGGCAGCTCTATGCAGACTGGCAGCTCCTTGCAGACTGGCAGCTCCTTGCAGACTGGCAGCTCCTTGCTAACTGGCAGCTCTATGCTAACTGGCAGCTCTATGCTAACTGGCAGCTCTATGCTAACTGGCAGTTCTGAACAGGCGGGAGACTCCGGCAGCGCTGTAGAGGCGGAAAGCTCTGACAGCGCTAAACAGGCGGGAGACTCCGACAGCGCTGGAGAGGAGGAGGGCTCCGACAGCGCTGGACAGGCAAGGCGCACTGTAGGCTTGATGCGTGGTACTGGCACTGGTGGTACTGGGCCAAGGACACGCACAGGAAGCCTGGTGCGGGGAGCTGCTACCGGAGGGCTGGGGTGTGGAGGTGGTACTGGAAAAACCGGACCGTGCAGGCGCACTGGAGCTCTTGAGCACCGAGCCTGCCCAACCTTACCTGGTTGAATGCTCACGGTCGCCCTGCCAGTGCGGCGAGGTGGAATAGCCCGCACTGGGCTATGCAGGCGAACCGGAGACACCGAGCGCAAGGCTGGTGCCATGTAAGCCGGCCCAAGGAGACGCACTGGGGACCAGCTGCGTAGAGCCGGCTTCATGGCATTAGGCTCGACGCTCAATCTAGCCCGGCCGACACGCGGAGCTGGAATATACCGCACCGGGCTATGCACCCGCACTGGAGACACCGTGCGCACCACTGCATAACACGGTGCCTGTCCGGTCTCTCTAGCCCCCCGGTAAGCACAGGGAGTCTGCTCAGGTCTCCTACCTGGCATAGCCATACTCCCTGTTAGCCCCCCCCCAAGAAATTTTTGGGGCTGCCTCTCAGGCTTCCATCCGCTACGTCGTGCTGCCTCCTCGTATCTGCGCCTCTCAGCTTTCGCCGCCTCCAGTTCTTCTTTGGGGCGGCGATATTCTCCTGGCTGAGCCCAGGGTCCTCTTCCTTCTAATTCGTCCTCCCATGTCCATACCTCCTCTTTGGGCTGCTCCTGTTGTTTCTTCTCCCGCTGCACCTTAGTGCGGCTACACTCCCCTGGTTTAGCCCAGGGTCCTCTCCCGTCGAGGATTTCCTCCCATGTCCAGAAATCCTTATTGCGCTTCTCCTCGCGCTGCTCCTGCCTGTTGACACGCTGCTTGGTCCGTTGGTGGTGGGTGATTCTGTAACGAGTTTCGTCTTCATACGAAGGAGAGTCGGACCAAAATGCAGCGTGTGGTTTACGATCCATGTTTATTAATAATACGAAACACGAATCTCCAATACAATACTACCAAACAAAACGTAACGAAACCCTAACAGCCTATATAGTGTGAACGTGTGGACACATAGGACAGGAACAATCACCCACAAACACACAGTGAAACCCAGGCTACCTAAATATGGTTCCCAATCAGAGACAATGACGAACACCTGCCTCTGACTGAGAACCATATCAGGCTGAACATAGAAATAGACAAACAAGACATGAAACATAGAATACCCACTCAGATCACACCCTGACCAATCAAAACATAGAAAATACAAAGTAAACTATGGTCAGGGCGTGACACTATTTAACTAGGCAACGCAGGTGTCTATACTTCAACAGCAAAGTTAGATAAGACAGAACTTTATGAAGTAGGGCCTTGTCATCAAAAATGAGTAATGTAGAGATTAGGGCTGTCACGGGACTGTATTACCGTCAAACTGGTCGTCACAAGTCATGAAGACAGTCAAATTCCACATCACGCAAATTAGGCTTTTCCAAGCTCTGATGCTGCTGATGGTCATTAGTAGCCTACCAAACTTGCTAACTGCCTGGTACTCAGCACTCGATTGTCCCTCTAATCACTCTGATGCAGATGTATTCAAAAATCTAATCAAACATTTCATGAGAGTCCATGAGCTCATGTTGCGCAACATTTCTATAGGTTATGCAATTCTGTGAGTAAACAGAGTGATGGCCTCTATTAAAAAGAGGAGGATCCCATCAGCTTCTCTAGGCTAGGCCTACTATATTTATTTCGCAACATTCCTAATATTAAGCACATTCCGTCTCTTTAGCCTACCTGGCTGGCATGAAAATTAACCACGGGAAAATCGTCCTCCATTCGCTATTTAAGTGCATAGATGACATTATTTTTTTTCCGCTTTCCGCTGCCCCTGTTTCGAGACAGGTGCATAATAATTACCCATTCTAAATCAAAACAAACTTCACACATATAATATTTAGCATATGTAAAGACAAGATTAAATCATGAATAGTCTGATGGGTGACAATATTAGCCTATCACTTGTAAATTATATATTATCGCTTGTGAATGATGCCCAGCGTAAGGCAAGAAACAATGCCTTTTTTGCAACTTTTTCTAATCATAGTCGCACACCTCATTTGGCCATTTTACTATTTTTTATTGAACCTTTTATTGAACCTTTTGGCCAATTGTGCATTGCACTATGGGACTCCTGATCACGGCGGTTGTGATACAGCCTGAGATCGAACCAGATGCAGTGCCTTAGACCGCTGCACCACTCGGGAGGCCTGTGTTTTGATAAGGTCTGTGGCCAAATAACGTCTTAAAATTAAGCACATTTATCCATTTTACAAGGGGTGTAGAGCCTAACTGGCATACATAAGCAGCTTGTGAGTTTCACCATAAAAAAACACCTTTATAATAAAAGCATTACATGCATAATCACATATGCGGTCACTTTTGATAATGTTGTTTTCCCGCTAATGGAACATTCGTGCTTATAGCCTTGCTACACTTATAATGTGAAGAAATTGCTTAATAGTTTATCAACATTTTAAACTAAACGTTCTGATCTGTTCCGTCAACCTCATTGCGTAAAAACTTTTTTCTGATGCTAGTGGTTGTTTTAATTTGGGATCTATCGCATCCCACAACTGTCCCAGACTATGTTTGGAATATTTATTTCTCACACAGAATAGGTAAACTTTTGTAATATGTATATAATTTAGCCTTTATAGGCAAGTCAGCTTAGATCAAATTCTTATTTACAATGACGGCCTACCAGGAAACAGTGGGTTAACTGCCTTGTTCAGGGGCAGAATTACAGATTTTTACCTCGTCAGCTCGGAGGTTTGAACCAGCAACCTTTCGGTTACTGGCCCAATGCTCTATGACATAGGCTAGTGCTTTTGCTGTTTGTTAGGCCTAATCATCTTGTTGGCTGATGAAAAGTAAATGTGGACAGTTCTTCCAATATCTTCAATATGCACCTCGGAATTGGATAAGGACATGTGCAGTTCCGTCCCCAATGTGTCTGTCTTCACTTGTAGCCTGTGAGAAAGACCCAATAACATGATGGAGAGCCATGTGAGTGAGAGGTGCTTCAGGGAATGCAGCAATCAGGGAGAAGCGAATTATAATTATTATATTCGGCCACTTGCCGCAAAAGGCATGGATTTTTTTAGGGGGCATTACGGCCACACAAAGGGGCTGCCCCCGGGAAATTTGAGGCATTATCAAGTGCTTGTCAAATTGTGAAGGAGAGACTGATGAAGTGTGTATAGCCTGCGCAAAAAAACAAAGCAGAGCTCATGCCTTTCATGTGACTTTTTAAAATCATAATTAGAGTTGAATCATGTAGCCTTACAATATATTGAAATCAAAACATATAGCCCAACGTTTGTAGAACAACTAAAGTTACATTATTAAATCTAAATTAGGAGTAACTATTTATTTGTTAATTATGGACCAGACCCTTTTTTTCTAACCCAAACCCAAATCTAACTGCCTGTAGCTCAGGACCTGAAGCAAGGATATGCATATTCTTGTAACCATTTGAAAGAAAACACGTTGAAGTTTGTGGAAATGTGAAAGTAATGTAGGAGAATAACACATTAGATCTGGTAAAAGATCATCATCTTTGAAATGGTAGAGAAAGGTCACAATGCACTATTCCAGGTTAAGCACAATTTAGATTTTGGCCATTAGATGGCAGCAGTGTGTGTGCAACGTTTTAGACTGATTCAATGAACCATTGCATTTCTGTTCAAATAGTGTATCAAGACTGCCCAAATTTGCTTAACTGTGCACTCTCCTCAAACCATAGCATGGTATTCGCTCACTGTAATAGCTACTGTAAATTGGACAATGTAGTTAGATTAACAAGAATTTAAGCTTTCTGCCCATATCAGATATGACTATGTCCTAGGAAATGTTCTTGTTACTTACAGCCTCATGCTAATCACACTAGCTTAAGTTCGCTCAACCATTCCGTGGGGGGATACCGATCCCATAGAGCTTAACCGCTCAACAGCGCACGTGCGCACTCCCTCATCGTTTGGAGAAAATATCCCTTCTATTTTACTCAGCTTTGTTCAATTGTATTCTTCGTTATATAAAATAATATATAGTAATGCCACAGAATTCTAAGTGAATCTTGCCTGCTAAATGAGCTAGTGTAGCCCACAACCATATGGCATAGCCAGAGGAGGACCTAACATAAAGACAACTCAGATTATGGTACATATTTTCTTCATATCATGTTTCTTTAGACCTGTCTAAAATAAATAATGGATTTATTGTGAAGGTTTAGGCTATAGGTCTGCATCAGTGGCTTGTAGGCTATGTGTTCAAGCCAGGAGATGCTAAATGTGCTTGTTAATTATCGGTCAATTACCGTGAGACTGGTTATTTGCTTGACCATCACCTGCTGACATAATTTTGTGACCGCCACAGCCCTAGTAGAGATCTACGGGTAAATTAGCAAAGTCCAGCCACTCTTTTGATACAGGATGCAGTGATGAGTATCAAAATTATCACAAAACGAAGGGCATTATGGTAGATGGCATCCAAAATCTTAAGAGTAGTAGCAGCTGCACTTTGCTAAATAATAATATCACCATAATCAAGAAAATATAAAAAGGTTGACTGAATAACATGCTTTCTACTGCTTAGAGAAAGGCATGATTTGTTTCAGTAGAAAAAGCCAACTTTAAATCTTAGCTTCTTAACCAGCTCATGTATGTTTTTTTAAACATCAAATCCATTTCAATCCAAATGCCTAAGTATTTATATGCGGGAACATGTTCGTTTTGAAAACCATCTAATGAGTGAACATGTACTTCATCTGAAACATTCTTACGAGAGTTTGGAAACAACATGCATTTCTTTTACCTGCATTAAGTTTTAAATCAGCAAGGGATTCCTGCATAGCTATAAAATCTGACTGTAGTTCTGACACAGCCAGATCAACAGTTAGGGGCAATAGCATACATAACAGTATCATCCGAATATAGATTAAGTTGACCGTTTTGTACAGATTGACCAATATATTATACAAATTGTGAAGAGAATAGGTCCCAAAATCGACCCCTGTGGCACACCTTTAAGTACTCCAAGAAATTCAGATATATGAGCTTCACCATATGTCACGTTCTGACCTTAGTTCCTTTATTGTGTCTTTGTGTTAGTTTGGTCACGGCGTGAGTTGGGGTGGGTAGTCTATGTTCTATTTTCTATGTTGTATTTATGTGTTTGGCTTGGTATGGTCCTCAATCAGAGGCAGGTGTTGTTCGTTGTCTCTGATTGAGAATCATACTTAGGTAGCCTGTTTTCCCCATTTTAGTTGTGGGTGATTGTTTCTGTCTCTGTGTCTTTACCAGACAGAACTGTTTCGTTTTTGTTTGTTCTACTTGTTATTTTGTTTTTGGTGTTCAATGTTAATAAATTATCAACATGGACACATACCACGCTGCATATTGGTCCGATCCTTCATACTCCTCATCAGAGGAAGAAGAATTTCGTTACACCATAGCCCTTTTTGACTCTCAGATCAATTCAGTGTCTATAAATGAATTCTCTGAGAATGCTTACAAAACAGTTCTTAGTATCATTTATAGCCAAGACACACCCATCTCAACTCACATGACGAAAAACAGATCTTAGGAACATTACACAAAGACCCTTTTACTTGAACGAGGAGTATCCCTTAGCTAGATAGCATTAGCTATAAATTATTGTTCAGTTTGCGCTCTTAGACAAGGTTCTAATCTCGTTCTTGGTACCACTTAGGACCAAAACATTACCTCATCCAATGGCATATATCAATTGTAAATTCTAGATACTCCCATCTCAAATACACTTCCTACTGGACAAGCTCACCGAGACAGTGAGCCTCTTAGGTCATATACTAGATCAAGATAAGGGCAACCTCAGAGGGGCAATACAATAGTTACAGACACATTCCCATAAGAAGACAAGCCTCCATTCTGTCCTCCTCCCCTTCTGATATTCTTCATAGCATCACATGGTTTAACAGATACATTGACATTTGAAGACAAGCCTGACCTCTCCCCTCTCTGGGCCCCTAGTGACTAAGCCCTGGGAGAAGAGATAACTGCAAACTGCCAACAGTATTATCCAAAAGAAGACATTCTAATGACATTCTTATCTCACATAAGCATTATTATGAAATTAAAACGTCTTATTTATGAATGTTACCTAACTATTTCTGATTCATCCCCAACACAGGTCCGCAAACAAAGCAGGACATTTCATTTCCATGTCATTGATGAGATAATAAAAAACTAAAGTTGCTTGTAATAGTGGTTGCTGTAATAGTGCTATTGTCACGACTTCTAACCGAAGTCGTTGCCTCTCCTTGTTCGGGCGGTGCTCGGCGTTCGACGTCACCAGTCTTCTAGCCATCATTGATCCATTTTTCATTTTCCATTGGTTTTGTCTTGTCTTCCCACACACCTGTTTTCAATCCCATTCATTACCTGTTGTGTATTTAACCCTCTGTTTCCCCTCATGTCTTTGTCAGAGATTGTTTATTGTCAGTGTAGTGTTTTTTGTATAGGTGTGCGACTGGTCTTCGTACCCATATTTGTTTATATTCCTTTTTCTTATTAGTGTTATGGAGCATGTTACTTGAACATTTATTAAAAGACTCCATTTTACACGCCGTTTGACTCTCCTGCGCCTGACTTCCCTGCCACCTATACACATATCTCTGACAGAATCTCTGACCAATATATATGAAGTCAGCAGGAGAGGACACTACGCTCATGGAGGTGGAGGAACGCGTCCGGGAACAAGCGGAGGAGATTGACTGTTTAAGCTCCGTCATGGATCGCATTGTCCAGAATATGGATCGCTGGGAGAGACAGGGAGTTTCTCCAGCGCCACCACCACCACAACCGGAATCTCCCTTGAACGCTTTTTGCCCTCCGGAACCGAAGATCCATTTATCCCTACCCACGGGATACAACGGAGATACTGCCGGCTGCCAGGGTTTCCTCCTTAAGCTGAACTTCTATCTGGCCACGGTCTCCCCAGTACCATCTGACCGTGAGAAGAGTTACGCCCTCGTCTCATGCCTCACCGAGAAAGCCCTGGAATGGGCCAGCGCTGTGTGTAGAAAGGAGGATGCGGGCGTTGGACCATTTTGAGGAGTTCACCCGCCAATTCCGGATAGTATTCGACCATCCACCCGAAGGCAAAGCAGCGGGTGAGCTCCTCTATCATCTGAGGCAGGAGACGAGGAGTGCACAGGAGTTTGCTTTGGAGTTTAGGACCTTGGCTGCCGGCGCTGGATGGAGCGGCAGGGCCCGGATCGTTGTAGTCTACGCGAGGACGTCCGTCGGGAGCTGGCCTGTAGAGACACCACCCTCACCTTCGACCAGCTGGTGGACATGTCCATCAGGCTGGACAACATGCTGGCTACTCGTGGACGTCTAGATCGGGGTCTGGTTGTTCCATCCTCCCGCACCCTCTCTCCCGAACCTATGGAATTGGGAGGGATGGTGCGCAGGGAGACCGGAGGGGGTTCCCGCTCGAGCACCATTCATGGTCGCAGAGGGCACACTGCTGGTCGGTGCCGGGTTGGTTCCTCTGGGAATAGAGAAGGCAGGCAGGGCATTCTGGCATCACCCCAGGTGAGTAGGCACCAGTCTCATCCAGAGCCCTCTGTTGCACTAATGTTTGTCTCGGTCTCTTTTCCTGATTTTTCCCTGCATTCCCAGTATAAGGCGCTAGTAGATTCAGGTGCGGCTGGGAATTTCATTAATAAAAGTTTAGCTCATAGTTTAGGGATCCCTATTGTTCCTGTGGATATGCCTTTCCCTATTCATGCCTTAGATAGTCGACCATTAGGATCAGGGTTTATCAGGGAGGTAACCGCACCTTTGTATGATAACTCAGGAGGGTCACAAGGAGAAGATTAGTCTTTTCCTTATTGATTCTCCTGTGTATTCTGTGGTGCTAGGCCTACCCTGGTTAGCTTGCCATAACCCCACTGTTTCTTGGCCACAGAGGGCTCTCACGGGGTGGTCGCGAGAGTGCTCAGGTAGGTGTTTAGGGGTTTCCGTTGGTGCTACTACGGTGGAAAGTCCAGACCAGGTCTCCACCATGCACATTCCACCCGAATATGCCGATTTGGCTCTCCCCTTCTGTAAAAAGAAGGCAACTCAATTACCACCCCATCGACGGGGGGATTGTGCGATAGATCTCCTGGTAGACGCTGCATATCCCAAGAGTCACGTGTATCCCCTGTCGCAAGCGGAGATGGAGGCTATGGAGACATATGTCTCTGAATCCCTGCATCAGGGGTTCATTCAGCCATCCATTTCACCCGTCTCTTCGAGTTTCTTTTGTGAAAAAAAAAGGATGGCGGTTTACGCCCGTGCATTGATTATCGAGGTCTTAATAAAATCACAGTGAAATATAGTTACCCGCTACCTCTGATCAATACGGTTATTGAGTTAATGCACAGGGCATGCTTTTTCACAAAATTGGATCTCAGGAGTGCGTACAATCTGGTGCGTATTCGGAAGGGTGATGAGTGGAAGACGGCATTTAGCACCACCTCAGGTCATTATGAGTACCTTGTCATGCCATATGGGTTGATGAATGCTCCATCAGTTTTCCAATAATTTGTAGATGAGATCTTCAGGGACCTGCACGGGCAGGGTGTAGTGGTGTATATCGATGATATTCTGATATACTCAGCTACACGCGCCAAGCATGTGTCCCTGGTGCGCAGGGTGCTTGGTCGCCTGTTGGAGCATGATCTATATGTCAAGGCTGAGAAATGCTTGTTCTTCCAACAATCCATCTCCTTCCTAGGGCATCGGATTTCCACTTCAGGAGTGGAGATGGAGAGCGACCGCATTACAGCCGTGCGTAATTGGCCGACTCCAACCACGGTAAAGGAGGTACAGCGTTTTTTAGGGTTTGCCAATTACTACCGGAGGTTTATCCGGGGTTTTGGTCAGGTGGCTGCTCCAATGACCTCACTGCTAAAGGGGGGCCTGGTGCGCTTGCAGTGGTCGGCTGAGGCGAACAGGGCTTTTGGGCACCTGAAGACTCTGTTTACCTCGGTGCCTGTGTTGGCTCATCCGGATCCCTCTTTGCCATTCATAGTGGAGGTGGACGCATCCGAAGCTGGGATAGGAGCAGTGCTCTCTCAGCGTTCGGGTACGCCACTGAAGCTTCGCCCCTGTGCTTTCTTTTCGAAGAAGCTCAGCCCGGCGGAGCGAAACTATGATGTGGGGAACCGAGAGCTGTTAGCTGTCGTAGAAGCCTTGAAGGTGTGGAGGCATTGGCTTGAGGGGGCTAAACACCCCTTTCTCATCTGGACTGACCACCGCAATCTGGAGTACATCCGGCAGGCGAAGAGACTGAATCCTCGCCAGGCAAGGTGGGCCATGTTTTTCACTCGTTTTGTGTTTACTCTTTCTTACAGACCAGGCTCCCAGAACGTTACGGCAGACGCATTGTCTCGGCTGTATGACACAGAGGAGCGATCCATGGATCCCACTCCCATACTCCCAGCTTCGTGTCTGGTGGCGCCTGTAGTTTGGGAGCTGGACGCGGACATTGAGCGGGCGTCACGTGCAGAGCCCTCTCCCCCTGAGTGTCCAGCTGGTCATCTGTACGTTCCGTCTGCTGTCCGGGACCGATTGATCTATTGGGCTCACACGTTACCCTCCTCTGGTCATCCTGGGATAGGTCGGACGATGCGCTGTCTTGATGGGAGGTACTGGTGGCCCACTTTAGCTAAGGACGTGAGGATTTATGATTCTTCCTGCTCGGTGTGCGACCAGTGCAAGGCTCCTAGACACCTGCCCAGAGGTAAGCTACAACCTCTACCCGTTCCTCAACGGCCGTGGTCGCACCTGTCGGTGGATTTTTTGACTGATCTTCCACCTTCACAGGGTTACACCACGATCCTGGTCGTTGTGGATCGGTTTTCGAAGTCCTGTCGTCTCCTCCCTTTGCCCGGTCTCCCTACGGCCTTACAAACTGCAGAGGCCCTGTTTACACACGTTTTCCGGCACTATGGGGTGCCTGAGGATATAGTGTCTGATCGGGGTCCCCAGTTCACATCAAGGGTCTGGAAGGCGTTCATGGAGCATCTGGGGATCTCGGTTAGTCTTACCTCAGGTTTTCACCCCGAGAGTAATGGGCAGGTGGAGAGAGTTAACCAGGATGTGGGTAGGTTTCTGCGGTCTTATTGCCAGGATCGGCCGGGGGAGTGGGCAAAGTTCGTGCCCTGGGCAGAGATGGCTCAGAACTTGCTACGTCACTCCTCCACTAACCTTACCCTAATACACATTGAAAAGGAGTACCAGCCGGTTCTGGCTCCTTGGCATCAGAGCCAGACCGAGGCTCCTGCGGTGGACAATTGGTTTCGGCGCGCTGAGGAAACCTGGGAGGCAGCCCACATCCACCTTCAGCGCGCCATAAGGCGCCAGAAAATTAGCGCAGACCGTCGCCGCAGTGAGGCCCCAGTGTTCGCACCAGGGGACAGGGTCTGGCTCTCGACCCGAAACCTGCCCCTCCGCCTGCTCTGCCGGAAGCTGGGTCCGCGGTTTGTGGGGCCGTTTAAAGTCCTGAGGAGAGTGAACGAGGTATAGGTTACAACTGCCCACTAATTACCGTAATTACCCCTCGTTCCATGTGTCTCTCCTCAGTCCGGTGGTGGCTGGCCCGCTCCAGGAGGCTGAAGTGCGTGATGTTCCTCCGACTCCTCTAGACATCGAGGGGGTCCCGGCGTACTCTGTTCGATCCATTTTTGATTCAAGACGTCGGGCGAGGGGCCTTCAGTACCTCGTGGACTGGGAGGGTTACGGGCCGGAGGAGAGATGCTGGATTCCGGTGGAGGACGTGTTAGATCCTTCCATGTTATCAGAATTCCACCGTCTCCATCCGGATCGCCCTGCACCTCGCCCTCCGGGTCGTCCCTGAGGCCGGTGTCGACGCGCTGCTGGAGCCGCGCGTGGGGGGGGGGGGGGGTACTGTCACGACTTCTAACCGAAGTCGTTGCCTCTCCTTGTTCGGGCGGTGCTCGGCGTTCGACGTCACCGGTCTTCTAGCCATCATTGATCCATTTTTCATTTTCCATTGGTTTTGTCTTGTCTTCCCACACACCTGTTTTCAATCCCATTCATTACCTGTTGTGTATTTAACCTTCTGTTTCCCCTCATGTCTTTGTCAGAGATTGTTTATTGTCAGTGTAGTGTTTTTTGTATAGATGCGCGACAGGTCTTCGTACCCATATTTGTTTATATTAATTTTTCTTATTAGTGTTATGGAGCATGTTACTTGGACATTTATTAAAAGACTCCATTTTACACTCCGTTTGACTCTCCTGCGCCTGACTTCCCTGCCAGCTATACACATCTCTGACAGCTATGCCCAGGCCTAAACCCTGGTTTACATTCTAAATACATTTCTCAGATAAAAAAGAGCAAGTTGTACATTTACCAAGGATTCAATCATCTTAGCTAGACAAGGAAGCCTTGAAATGGGTTATTAAGATCATTACTATCCACTGCCTTATGGAGTGGCAGCACAAGAGCTGATTTTCATATTTTTTAAATATTTCCTGTTGAAAGGAGAGGACCCTTTCTACACTCCACATAGGAGAACCATTTGAAAAACCCTATTTGGTTCCAGGTAGAACCCTTCTGGTTCCAGGTATAACCCTTCCCACAGAGGGTTCTCCCTGGAACCAAAAAGGTTTCTACCCGGTGCCAAAAACGGTATTCCTGTAGGGACAGCCAAAGAACCCTTTCGGAACCCTTTTTCTAAGAGTGTACAATGCCTGGAAAAAATAAGAAATAGGCTGTTCCAAATGACGCACATAGGGCTCTGGTCAAAAGTGGTGCTCTATATATGGAATAGGGTCCCATTTGGGATGCATTCATAGACTGGAAGAAATTAAAAAGAAATGGCACAAGAAAAATAGTAAAAACATATTCAATGGTTCACAGAATATTATGGGGAACATAAAAAAACTTTCCCTTACATGCCTGGTGGTTTCCTTTGTATTGTTGTGTCTGAAAAATTGAGTGTGTTGCATCTCGATGGGATGCTCAACCTATTTAGGCCAGTCTGCTGAATGGAACACACTCCCTCACAACACCTCAACTCTAGTCTGCTCTGGCTTATTATTGCTTGTAGGTTTTCAACATTCCGGTAACCCAAATTCCAAAAATCCTGGTTAGAATCTTCCAAATGTGATTTCTGGAAAAAACCTGGGAATTTGGGTAACGTTTTTTCAACCCTTGTGGATAGGTTTGATTTAAAAACATTTTCATTGCATATTAGACATGCGCTACAGTATGAATGTCTTGATATCTTGGATTTACTGTAAAATTCCCTGACGCAACGAGACGCGTGTACCCAATCGATAATGAGTTATTATAACTTATAAATACGATGTTTACTATGGTTGGTGTTTAATGGAATTAGGACATGTGGGCTTCTTGGAGAGATAGTAGCAGAAATCCTTGAGCCTCGGGATAGGAGGGTTTAGAGTGCATCCGAAATGGTTCCCTATTCCCATGTGGGCCCTGGTCAAATGTAGTGTACTATGAAGGGAATAGGGTACCATTTAGGATGCAAGACATATTCTCAGTGCTGCAGCTAACCCAGTTTTTAGACCAGGCAGTTTTTGAAATAAACTTCCAGCCAAAAGTCAGCAGGCTCGCTCTCCAGCTGGTTTTGATTGTTTGACTAAATCATCGCAAAGCAGATCCTTCCCTACATGATGGTAGGTAAGAGACCACTGGAGTGTTTGTGCCACTTTCTCGTTCCCTCTGGCTCTCCATCTCTCAATTTAATTTACATTTAAGGGCTTTATTGGCATGGGAAACATACGTTAACATTTCCAAAGCAAGTGAAATAGATAAGTGAAATAAACAACTAAAATTATCAGTAAACATTACACTCACAGAAGTTCCAGAATAAATACATTTCAAATGTCATATTATGTCTATATACAGTGTTGTAACGATGTGCAAATAGTTCAAGTACAAAAGTGAAAATAAATCAACATGAATATGGGTTGTATTTACAATGGTGTTTGTTCTTCACTGGTTTCCCTTTTCTTGTGGCAACAGGTCACAAATATTACTGCCATGATCATGATATTTCACCTAATAGATATGGGAGTTTATCAAAATTGGATTTGTTTTCAAAGTCTTTGTGGGTCTATGTAATCTGATGGAAATATGTGTCTCTAATCTAATTATACATTTGGCAAGAGGTTAGGTAGTGCAGCTCATTTTCACCTCATTTTGTGGGCAGTGTGCACATAGCCAGTCTTCTCTTGAGAGCCAGTTCTGCCTATGGTGGCCTCTCTTAATAGCAAGGCTATGGTCACTGAGTCTGTACATACAGTGCATTCAGAAAGTATTCAGACCCCTTGACTTTTTCCACATTTTGTCACATTTTGTTTGCTATGGAAAAATAAAATTTACGTAAGTATTCGGACCCTTTCCTCAGTACTTTACTGAAGCACCTTTGGCAGCAATTACAGCCTCGAGTCTTCTTGGGTATGACGCTACAAGCTTGGCACACCTGTATTTGGGGAGTTTCTCCCATTCTTCTCTGCAGATCCTCTCAAGCTCTGTCATGTTGGACTTGAGCTTCACTGCACAGCTATTTTCAGGTCTCTCCAGAGATGTTCGATTGGGTTCAAGTCCAGGCTCTGGCTGACTTGTCCCGAAGCCATTCCTGCATTGTCTTGGCTGTGTGCTTAGGGTCGTTGTGTTGTCCTGTTGGTAGGTGAACCTTCGCCCCAGTCTGAGGTCCTGAGCAATTTGGAGCAGGTTTTCATCAAGGATCTCTCTGTATTTTCCACCATTCATCTTTCCCTCGATCCTGACTAGCCTCCCAGTCCCTGCCGCTGAAAAACATCCCACAGCATGATGCTGCCACCACCATGTTTCCTCCAGATGTGACACTTGGCATTCAGGCCAAAGGGTTCAATCTTGGTTTCATCAGACCAGAGAATCTTGTTTCTCATGGTCTGAGAGTCTTTGTATGCCTTTTGGCAAACTCCAAGCGGGCTGTCATTTGCCTTTTGCTGAGGAGTGGCTTTCAAATAGTGGGGTAAGATATACAGATAGGTTTTGGTGTATTTACAATGTTGTTTGTTCTCTACTGGTTACCCTTTTCTCATGGCAACAAGCCACACATCTTGCTGCTGTGATTGCACATTGTGGTATTTCGCCCAACAGATATGGGAGTTTATCAGTGTTGCATTTGTTTTCAAATTCTTTGTTGGTCTGTGTGATCTGTTGGAAATATGGCTCTCTAATGTGGTCATACAGTACAATCAGAAAGTATTCAGACCCCTTCACTTTTTCCACACTTTGTTACGTCTAAAATTGATTCAATTGTTTTTTTTCCTCATCAATCTACACACAATACCTAATAATGACAAAGCAAAAACAGATTTTTAGAAACCCCGGACCTCACAGCCATAGAGGGCATTAGGTTCTACAATTTATTGAAGTATTTTTAGCCAGATCCAAATTGGAATTTCGAATTTTATGTTCCTTTTGATGACATAGAAGGCCCTTCTTGCCTTCTCTCTTAGATTGTTCACAGCCATGTGGAAATTACCTGGGGTGTTAATATTTAGGCCGAGGTAGGCATAATTCTTTGCGTTCTAGGGCAACAGTGTCTAGATAGAATTTGTATTTATTGTCCTGGCAACTGGACCTTTTTTGAAAACCCATTATTTTTGTATTACTGAGATATACTGTCAGAGCCCAAGTATGACAGAATCTTTGCAGAAGATGTAGGTGCACTCCTTGGTTGGGGACAGAAGCACCTGATCATCAGCAAACAGTATACATTTGATTTCTGAGTCCATTAGGGTGAGGCAGGGTGCTGCAGTCTGTTCTAGCGCCCTCACTAATTCATTGATATGAGTTTGAGTTTGAGTTTATTTTTATTTTTACAGGGACAGTGCACATTAATCAACGTTTCAGTAAAAGTGCCGGTTTTAGCCAGCCGGCTAATTTTCAACCGCAGTCCCTGGGCAGGTTATTAAAAACAATTACAATATGTTGAAAAGGGTTGGGCTCAAGCTGCATTCCCGTCTCATCCCGCGGCCCTGAGGAAAGAAATCTGTATGATTATTGCCGATTTTAAACTTGTTGTTAACCTCCATAGATTTTATAATGTCATGTTTTTCCTTCATCACTTTCCATACATTTGTATAGCAGACCCTCATGCCAAATTGAGAAGATTTTATTGAAATTAGCAAAATACAAGAAGTCTTTGCTTTTGTTTTTGTTTATTTGTTTGTCAATACATGTGTGCAGGGTGTATACATGTCTGTCGTATGGTATTTTGACATTTGCTAATTTGACATTTGCTCAGGACAAATGGAAATGTTGGAGTCTGCTGTTGATGATACTGCAGAGGATTTTTCGGAGATTGCTGTTGACACAGATTGCACGGTAATTATTAGGGTCCAATTTGTCTCCAGTTTTGTGGATTGGGGTGACCAGACCTTATTTCCAAATATTGTGGATCAACGCTGATTTTGTGGCCTGTATTTTTAAATATTTAATTTAGGATACCATCAACACCACAGGCCTTTTTAGGTTGGAGGGTTTGTATTTTGTCCTGTAGCTCATCCAATGTAATTGGAGAATCAAATCAAATCAAATCAAATCAAATTTTATTTGTCACATACACATGGTTAGCAGATGTTAATGCGAGTGTAGCGAAATGCTTGTGCTTCTAGTTCCGACAATGCAGTAATAACAAGTAATCTAACTAACAATTCCAAAACTACTGTCTTGTACACAGTGTAAGGGGATAAAGAATATGTACATAAGGATATATGAATGAGTGATGGTACAGAGCAGCATAGGCAAGATACAGTAGATGGTATCGGGTACAGTATGTACAAATGAGATGAGTATGTAAACAAAGTGGCATAGTATAGTATAAAGTGGCTAGTGATACATGTATTACATAAGGATACCGTCGATGATATAGAGTACAGTATATACGTATGCGTATGAGATGAATAATGTAGGGTAAGTAACATTTATATAAGGTAGCATTGTTTAAAGTGGCTAGTGATATATTTACATCATTTCCCATCAATTCCCATTATTAAAGTGGCTGGAGTTGAGTCAGTGTCAGTGTGTTGGCAGCAGCCACTCAGTGTTAGTGGTGGCTGTTTAACAGTCTGATGGCCTTGAGATAGAAGCTGTTTTTCAGTCTCTCGGTCCCAGCTTTGATGCACCTGTACTGACCTCGCCTTCTGGATGATAGCGGGGTGAACAGGCAGTGGCTCGGGTGGTTGATGTCCTTGATGATCTTTATGGCCTTCCTGTGACATCGGGTGGTGTAGGTGTCCTGGAGGGCAGGTAGTTTGCCCCCGGTGATGCGTTGTGCAGACCTCACTACCCTCTGGAGAGCCTTACGGTTGAGGGCGGTGCAGTTGCCATACCAGGCGGTGATACAGCCCGCCAGAATGCTCTCGATTGTGCATCTGTAGAAGTTTGTGAGTGCTTTTGGTGACAAGCCGAATTTCTTCAGCCTCCTGAGGTTGAAGAGGCGCTGCTGCGCCTTCTTCACGATGCTGTCTGTGTGAGTGGACCAATTCAGTTTGTCTGTGATGTGTATGCCGAGGAACTTAAAACTTGCTACCCTCTCCACTACTGTTCCATCGATGTGGATAGGGGGGTGTTCCCTCTGCTGTTTCCTGAAGTCCACAATCATCTCCTTAGTTTTGTTGACGTTGAGTGTGAGGTTGTTTTCCTGACACCACACTCCGAGGGCCCTCACCTCCTCCCTGTAGGCCGTCTCATCGTTGTTGGTAATCAAGCCTACCACTGTTGTGTCGTCCGCAAACTTGATGATTGAGTTGGAGGCGTGCGTGGCCACGCAGTCGTGGGTGAACAGGGAGTACAGGAGAGGGCTCAGAACGCAACCTTGTGGGGCCCCAGTGTTGAGGATCAGCGGGGAGGAGATGTTGTTGCCTACCCTCACCACCTGGGGGCGGCCCGTCAGGAAGTCCAGTACCCAGTTGCACAGGGCGGGGTCGAGACCCAGGGTCTCGAGCTTGATGACGAGCTTGGAGGGTACTATGGTGTTGAATGCCGAGCTGTAGTCGATGAACAGCATTCTCACATAGGTATTCCTCTTGTCCAGATGGGTTAGGGCAGTGTGCAGTGTGGTTGAGATTGCATCGTCTGTGGACCTATTTGGGCGGTAAGCAAATTGGAGTGGGTCTAGGGTGTCAGGTAGGGTGGAGGTGATATGGTCCTTGACTAGTCTCTCAAAGCACTTCATGATGACGGATGTGAGTGCTACGGGGCGGTAGTCATTTAGCTCAGTTACCTTAGCTTTCTTGGGAACAGGAACAATGGTGGCCCTCTTGAAGCATGTGGGAACAGCAGACTGGTATAGGGATTGATTGAATATGTCCGTAAACACACCGGCCAGCTGGTCTGCGCATGCTCTGAGGGCGCGGCTGGGGATGCCATCTGGGCCTGCAGCCTTGCGAGGGTTAACACGTTTAAATGTCTTACTCACCTCGGCTGCAGTGAAGGAGAGACCGCATGTTTTCGTTGCAGGCCGTGTCAGTGGCACTGTATTGTCCTCAAAGCGGGCAAAAAAGTTATTTAGTCTGCCTGGGAGCAAGACATCCTGGTCCGTGACTGGGCTGGGTTTCTTCCTGTAGTCCGTGATTGACTGTAGACCCTGCCACATGCCTCTTGTGTCTGAGCCGTTGAATTGAGATTCTACTTTGTCTCTGTACTGGCGCTTAGCTTGTTTGATAGCCTTGCGGAGGGAATAGCTGCACTGTTTGTATTCGGTCATGTTACCAGACACCTTGCCCTGATTAAAAGCAGTGGTTCGCGCTTTCAGTTTCACACGAATGCTGCCATCAATCCACGGTTTCTGGTTAGGGAATGTTTTAATCGTTGCTATGGGAACGACATCTTCAACGCACGTTCTAATGAACTCGCACACCGAATCAGCGTATTCGTCAATGTTGTTATCTGACGCAATACGAAACATCTCCCAGTCCACGTGATGGAAGCAGTCTTGGAGTGTGGAGTCAGCTTGGTCGGACCAGCGTTGGACAGACCTCAGCGTGGGAGCCTCTTGTTTTAGTTTCTGTCTGTAGGCAGGGATCAACAAAATGGAGTCGTGGTCAGCTTTTCCGAAAGGGGGGCGGGGCAGGGCCTTATATGCGTCGCGGAAGTTAGAGTAACAATGGTCCAAGGTCTTTCCTCCCCTGGTTGCGCAATCGATATGCTGATAAAATTTGGGGAGTCTTGTTTTCAGATTAGCCTTGTTAAAATCCCCAGCTACAATGAATGCAGCCTCCGGATAAATTGTTTCCAGTTTGCAGAGAGTTAAATAAAGTTCGTTCAGAGCCATCGATGTGTCTGCTTGGGGGGGGATATATACGGCTGTGATTATAATCGAAGAGAATTCTCTTGGTAGATAATGCGGTCTACATTTGATTGTGAGGAATTCTAAATCAGGTGAACAGAAGGATTTGAGTTCCTGTATGTTTCTTTCATCGCACCATGTCACGTTAGTCATAAGGCATACGCCCCCGCCCCTCTTTTTACCAGAAAGATGTTTTTTCCTGTCTGCGCGATGCGTGGAGAAACCTGTTGGCTGCACCGCTTCGGATTGCGTCTCTCCAGTAAGCCACGTTTCCGTGAAGCAAAGAACGTTACAGTCTCTGATGTCCCTCTGGAATGCTACCCTTGCTCGGATTTCATCAACCTTGTTGTCAAGAGACTGGACATTGGCAAGAAGAATGCTAGGGAGTGGTGCGCGCTGTGCCCGTCTCCGGAGTCTGACCAGAAGACCGCCTCGTTTCCCTCTCTTTCGGAGACGTTTTTTTGGGTCGCTGCATAGGATCCACTCCGTTGTCCTGTTTGTAAGGCAGAACACAGGATCCGCGTCGCGAAAAACATATTCTTGGTCGTACTGATGGTGAGTTGATGCTGATCTTATATTCAGTAGTTCTTCTCGACTGTATGTAATGAAACCTAAGATGACCTGGGGTACTAATGTAAGAAATAACACGTAAAAAAACAAAAAACTGCATAGTTTCCTAGGAACGCGAAGCGAGGCGGCCATCTCTGTCGGCGCCGGAAGTTGGGAGGAATCCAGTGGGTTCTGGTAGTCTTTAATAGCTGACTCTACGTTTGGTAAATTATCATGTATAGAAGGTAGGAAATATAGGAAACAGCATCTCTACTCCGCTGATCCTCAACACTGTGGCCCCAAGAGTGCGTTCTCAGTCCTCTCCTGTACTCCCTGTTCACCCACGACTGTGTGGCCATGCACGCCTACAACTCATCAAGTTTGCAGATGACACTACAGTGGAAGGCTTGATTTTTTTCACTTTTATTTAACCAGGTAGGCTAGTTGAGAACAAGTTCTCAATTACAACTGCGACCTGGCCAAAATAAAGCAAAACAGTGCGACACAAACAACAACACAGAGTTGTAAATGGAATAAACAAACATACAGTCAATAACACAATAAAAAAAGTATATCTACAGTGTGTGCAAATGAGGTAAGGGAGGTAAGGCAATAAATAGGCCATAGTGGCGAAATAATGACAATTTAGCAATTAAACACTGGAGTGATAGATTACCAACAATGACGAGACATCCTACAGGGAGGAGGTGAGGGCCCCCGTAGTGTGGTGTCAGGAAAATACCCTCTCACGCAATGTCAGCAAAACGAAAGAGATGATCGTGGACTTCAGGAAACAGCAAAGGGAGCACCCCCCCCCCCCCCCCTCTCTCTAACCACCCGCAGGTAGCCTAGTGGTTAGAGAGGGGAGGCAGGTAGCCTAGTGGTTAGAGAGGGGAGGCAGGTAGCCTAGTGGTTAGAGAGGGGAGGCAGGTAGCCTAGTGGTCAGAGGGGGGAGGCAGGTAGCCTAGTGGTTAGAGAGGGGAGGCAGGTAGACTAGTGGTTAGAGAGGGGTGGCAGGTAGCCTAGTGGTTAGAGAGGGGAGGCCCAATTTTTGCCCAACTGTGCTGTTAATGTGAAATGGAAACGTCTAGGAGCTACAACGGCTCAGCCGTGAAGTTGTAGGACACACAAGCTCACAGAACACCAATTGCTAAAGCAAGTAAAAACCATCTGTCCTTGGTTGCAACACTGACTACCGAGTAACAAACTGCCTCTGAAAGCAATATCAGCACAAGAACTGTTTGTCGGGAGCCTCATGAAATGGGTTTCCATGGCACACAAGCTTAAGATCACCATGTTTAATGCCAAGCGTTGGCTGGAATGGTGTAAAGCTCACTGCCATTTGACTCTGGAGCCGTGGAAACGTGTTCTCTGGAGTGATGAATCACGCTTCACCATCTGGGACTGTTTTTCATGGTTCAGGCCCCTTAGTTCCAGTGAAGCAAAATCTTAACGCTACAGCATATTGCCGACAATTCTGTGCTTCCAACTTTGTGGCAACAGTTTGGGGAAACTCAACAAGAAGGTCTGATTTCATTATTACTTGTCACGGATCCCTCCGGTACATTAATCACGCACACCTGTCGACCTATTCCCACTGATTAGTATTTGTATATATGTGCCCTTTTGTTTCCATTGGGCTGTCGATTATTGTTACAATGTCTGTTGGTGCGTGTGAGTACCTTTGCTGTGTGTTTTGGGCTTTCGTGCCATTGTGGATTGCGCAGATGATTACGGGTCTCGTCCCGTGTGTTAATCATTATGCGCGTGTGTTATTTATTCGAGGTACTCCTCGCTCTTTTGTTTGGGTTTCTACCGTGTGTTTTGTATAGTGTTTGTTTGGTCTTCGTCCCCGTGCCTTTACACGGCATGCGGGAATTTAGGTGTAATAAAAACCCTTATTACGCCTTCCTGTGCCTGTCTCCCGACCCTCTATGCCAATGTGACATTACTGAAACAGGATCCAAGTGGTAAATATAAAGATCCAGTCCATTAAAAAATTGGAGGCCTCACACTTCAGTGTTGTGAAATTCTAGCAAAACGCTTACCGCATAGAATTAAAAAGGTATTGGCGGATATTATTCATCCTAATCACAGGTTTTTTACATGGACGATACATTGGAGATAATATAAGACAAGTGGAAACAATAGAAACAACAGAACACCATGAAAAATCTGGGAATCCAGGCCTGGAATTCATTGCTGACTTTGAGAAGGCCTTTGATAAAGTATGTCTCTTAAATGGGTTAAAGTTATGTATAGTAACCCTAGGGGTAAAATAGTAAATAATGGCTACTTCTCAGAAAGTTTTAAACGATTTATTATTGCCATTGAAATGTTAGCTGTTAAAATCAGATCCAACAATAATATTAAGGGGTTAAAAATCCAGGGCTTAAAAACAAAGGTGTCATTGAACGTTGACGATTCATGGTTTCTTTTAAATCCACAATTTAAATCCCCCCCACAGCCTTAGAGGATCTAGACAGAAAAAGTAACTTCTCTGGATTAAAACCAAATTATGACAAATGTACTATATTACGTATTGGATCACCTCCCCAAAAAATTATATTACCGTGTAGTTTACCAATAAAATGGTTTAACAGGGATGTAGACATACATATTCCAAAAGAAAGAAATTAATTCACTCCAATACATTTTTATAGAAAGTTAGCAAAAATAGATAAGATCTTGCTACCATGGAAAGGAAAATACCTGTCTATTTGTGGAAAAATCACTCTGATTAACTCTTTAGTCATATCCCAGTTTATCTAATTTCTTATGGTCTTGCTTACACCTAGCGAACGTTTTTTTTAATTATATGAGCAAAACATATTCAATTTTACTTGGAATGGCAAGCCAGACAAAATTAAGAAGGCCTATTTATATAATGAATATGAATTCAGAGGGCAGAAATGATTCAATATTAAAGCATTAAACCTCTCACTAAATGCATCAGTCATACAAACGTTTTACTTAAATCCAAACTGGTTCTCTAGCAAAATAGTAAGAATGTCTCACCCCATGTTCAAGAATGGCCTTTTTCCCTTTACTCAGATTACAACTTCACTTTCGGAATCTCCAAAATACAGTTATATTTAAAACAAGCCATAGAAAGTTGATTGCAATTTCAGTTTAATCCATCAGAAATGACAGAACTGTAACGGTCGTCGTTGGTGGAAGAAAGTGAGGACCAAGGTGCAGCATGGTATGTGTCCATATTTATTAAATGAACACGGAAATAACAAAATAACAAAGAGAAACGACCGAAAACAGTTCTGGCTGGTGCAGACACACAACAGAAAACAATCACCCACGAAACACAATAGAAAACAGGCTACCTAAATATGGTTCTCAATCAGGGACAATGATTGACAGCTGCCTCTGATTGAGAACCATACCAGGCCAAACACAGAAATAGCAAATCATAGAAAAACTAACATAAACAACCCACCCAACTCACGCCCTGACCATACTAAAACAAAGTCATAACAAAAGAACTAAGGTCAGAACGTGACAAGAACAAATAATATAACAAATATTGTGGTTAAACTCATATATACTGATTGATAAAAAAAACATTAATCTTTGTACATTATATCATAAATAGGACTGGTAGAGTTATGTCACACATGCAGTGAACAAAAATATATGGAAATGTCGGCTCTACCTAAAATTACAACCAACTAATTTCAGCATTAACGCAAAAATGGAAAAGGGGGGAAAAGTAAGGAACTCGTCTGTCGGCCCAGCATTAAAGACCAAAATTGGTTAAAGAAAATTGTGATGAAGAAAAATATTTACCAGTTTAATTTAAGGACAAAAAAATTGACAGCTCTGCCATATAGATT